>NW_028244807.1:0-738365 GCF_964263255.1 Lissotriton vulgaris | reverse complement strand
ACAGAAGCCTGCACAGCAAGAACACAAAAAATGTGTTGCGTGCTTATCTAGGATCCTGATCGATACTGTGACCTTATGCCCCTATTCGGCTATAAATCCATTTATTCCCTATATTGGCATAACCGTTCAAGTGCGATATTCAGAAAGTCATCTCTGGCCTCACACGAACAGAGCCACATTCCAGAATAGTTTTCTCTGCCACTTCCTTTGCAACCAATTAGTGCAATGACAGAGCAGAAGTTACTATCTGAGATTCCTAGATTAACACTCCGAGTTCTTCAACAAGATAAAAACTCAGCAAACCTGGAAATCCCCGCTTGCTGTGTTTTGACTAGTAATAGAACTCTAATGAGCAACTGATAGCGATCACTTCCTAAGTGACATCTTTATTGACGTCTTATGTCCAGCAAACTTACGTCAAACATGGCACCTTTCAGGTATAAATATTACCAACGTTGCCTTAAGCAAATGCTGTGTTGCTGCTGACGTTGTTAGCTGTGGCCCCCTGTTGCTGCAGCTTGCTGCCCGTCGCCTGAAGCTGCTGATACCATTATCGCTGCCAAAGTGCGAATGATGGTGTGGTGAAACTAGGAGCTGAACAGCCGTCCCTCTGCGAAGAGCCCATCTGATGCCAGCTGCCCGCGGACGCTGTCCCCCCTCCTTCTCCTCCTCGACGCGCTGAAGAAGAGACGCTGCCTTTCTCCTGCCGAGAAATCCAGCTCCAGCGTTTCTGGTCTACCCTTGCGGGTGACTGGGATACCGAGTTCCCCCTGAAGGAGATACCAGACCTCCATCATTCTATTCAGAGGTATGGTGTTGACTAAACCCTTAGTGAGAATTCTTGAAGCAAACCTTGGCAAAACCAACTTAACTTAAAGCTACTTACTTGCTCCCCTTTCACGTGTTAGGCTTAGGTCAGGCACACTGGGGTAGGCTTAGTTAGAAGCACCAGTTGAGTATGTTAGCCTAATGTATATATGACTGTATATATGTTTTATTACTTTTAAACCATTGTATGGCTAAGAAACCATATCAATGCTTTTACAGTTCTATTTCGCAATACTTATCTTACTGTACGTACTTTTTATAATAACAATTATTGCAATTGTGGCAATACATTTCTCTTGTACGAGAAGAAAGACTGTTCAATAAATGTTAACCCTTTATTGACAAACGCCCGTCTCTCTATTCTCTACATCTCGTGAAAGTAAACTGCACTAGACTGACTGAGTGAAATACATGTCTATTGTTTCACACGACCCTAGAGATCGACTCTTGATCTGAGGAGCAAAGTTGTCATGTTGCACGGTTGTTGGAAAGCTGAATCCCTTCTTGTCTGTGCCAAGGAAGCTGATCACTTCCTATGCAGAGAAGAAAGTTTCCAGTGACCTCTGAGCTAGTTGGTAACACAACCCAATTAAGTTTAGCATAGTCAGTGGAGGCCTGGAATATCTGCAGTTCCACGTCGATACTACTGTTTATGTTATTCCAATGCGCAGGGCCTAGTGGGAAACTAGGAACTACACTACAACATCTAGGGTGAGGGATGAGATTGTTTCCCAGATCTTCGTGTTGTGTTTGCCGAATGAACGTATGTTGAATAGGATGCACTGGAGTTTAGTAGCGGTGTTCTAAGACGACGTGGTGGACATGGTCACATTTGCTGTATCTCTGGTGTCGTTGGTTGTCTCTGTGCTGAAGGTGAAGCAGCAGTGTCAGCAGGTGGCCGGTCCTCTGGTCGTGCATGGGGAAGTGCAGCAGCAGTTGGTATCGGTGAGTTGGCTCAGAGGTCTACAGCGGTGTAGCTTAGTGGAGTGAAGGTGTGCAGACGGCTTGCCTTTGGCGCATCTTCAGCACTCCAGCTGCACAGCAGCTTCCATAAGTAGTCCTGGGAGGTTGAAGGGACCAGCTGAGAGGTGGGAGGGTGGGAGCTGGAAGTGGGAAAACTGGTGGGAGAATCGGCGGCAAATACCAATACAAACAATAGTAAATCTCCTGATAAACTGGAAGAACCCCCAAGGCACTAAAACGCCACCAAGTAAAAATCTGAAGCAACAACAAGACAAAATAAATAAAGTAAATGTAAATACGATTTACAGGCCAGGAAAGGTCCCCACAGTGGGATCAAACCAGGGGGCTCAGGGACTGCATCGCGGTCACCTAACCATGGGAGCCAGGGCAGATGAACTGCATCAGCGGTGGAGCAGTGAAATCACAGAGGTCAAGGGCTGCTTACAAGGGTCGCAGAGTGGCCTCCATACGTAGTCATAGGAGGTGAGAGGAGCCTGCAAGGAGGCAGGAGGGCGGAAGGAAGGGAAGTGGTAAATCTGGTGGGAGAATCGGCAGCAAATACCAATACAAACAATAGGAAAACTTCTGAAAAACAGGAAGGACTCCCAAGCCACTAAAAACCACCAAGTAAAAACCTATAGGAACAAAAAAACAACACAAATAAAGTAAACAGTTGGTTCAAACCAGTGACTCGGGGACTAAGGTGCGGTCATCTAACCAGGGGAGCAAGGATAGATGAACAGAGGCCACGGGGAACAGCAAACAAGGCCATGGAGGTCAGGAGCTGCTTCCTCCTGGGAGGTGGGAGGGGCCGGCAGGGAGTCGAAAGGCAGGAGGATGGGAAGTGGGAAAACTGGTGGGAGAATCAGTGGAAAATACAAATTCAAGCAATAGGGAAAACTGAACAACAGGAAGAACCCCCAAGCCATTAAGTCAATAAAAAACCACCAGGTAAAAAACTGAGGCAACAACAAAACAAATAAAGTAAATGTAAATAAGATTTACGGGCCAGATAAGACAAGATTTCCACAACAAGATTGAACCAGTAGACTCCGGGACTGCGGCGCAGTCACCTAACCAGGGTCCAGCGTTACAGAGACTGGAAAGGGTGAGCCTTGAGGAAAAAAGTGCTTGTTTGGTTTTTATCCTTTTTGAAAGATCTGACCCTAGCGTAGCATTAGCTAACTACAGATAAACCCATAAGACAATCACCACAGGAGCCCCAGGGACTGGTTTTGAGCCCAATCTTTTCCATATTTACGTAGCCCACTTGGCCAGCCTGATCGAGTCATTCGATATCACCTCTACTCGATGATACACAGATCATTAGATTAGAAGAGAATACACCTCATCGGGCCATTCGATATCACCTCTACTCGATGATACACAGATCATTAGATTAGAAGAGAATACACCTGATCGGGCCATTCGATATCACCTCTACTCGATGATACACATATCATTAGATTAGAAGAGAATACACCTGATCGGGTCATTCTATATCTCCTCTACTCGATGATTTTTCCATACATCATTCATTGGACACAGTAACATACAGATATTTTACGTTCCGCACAAGCTGACATGATCGCTCCTAAATATTTACACATGCATGTTAACACAACTAACTGGTGATCTGCATAGTCGCTGGAACTAACCAGGTACACGTACATCACTTTCAATTAAATGATACAGTACTTATTGCATACAAATCACATTTGTACACAAATGCTGTAAGAAGAATTCAAACAAAATTGGCAGTAGGGGATACATGTGCAAGATAGTGTACAATATCTCTCAATATTTCAGGCAAGCAAATGCTCAAAGGCAGGAATACAACCACTGCCAGCAGTTGTAGAAACAGATAGACAAGGTCTACCCTAAAGCACAATCATAGTTTCAAACATGAGCAAAGCTAGCATAAATCAGTGTACATATCAATAACAAACTCTCTTTAGTGGTATTGAGTTTCTTTCCTTCTCTTTATAATTCCATTTTCATGGATTCTTCAGGGTAAAACAGTTCTTATTTATTTTCAACCACGGGTAACCATAGAAAATTCTTGCCACAGTTCGTAATTTGTAAATTCCTCAGCCAAAGGATAGCCAAAAGGTCTTGCCAACACATGTTTCTACGCTCTGCATCCACTGAAAAAATACTCACAGCAGTACAGACTGCTGCAGTGGGAGAAAGAGCGCTAACACGGGAAACACATAATTGTCGTGACTCCGGTACTGACCTTATCGTGATTATGAAAGCGATAATTCCAAACGCTAAGCTTTACATCCAAGATGGATTCAATGGGCTAACTCTCTCACTGCAGCCGATGCAGATTACAGATTTAACTCTACATTACAAACTCAAGCATTCTTGCAGTACGAATAATAATATCCTCTGCCGAATGAAATTTTGCCTCTAGATCGATATGAATGCATCATTTATACCTATGATTCTACCCAGCCTGCCGTAGGAATTAAACAGCAATATTCTGTGGCATGTGCAATTGTTAAATGGCAAATACATAAAGTAAAGTTCAGTCTGGGGAAAATACACTCAGCACAGCTGGTGGAACTCAAAACCCTGATACTGGCACAACAAAAACATGGATTGTCAATTACCCACACTTATTGTGTGCGATTCATTTTACTGGGCCAGATTCACAGAACTAACTTAAGACAAAATCCTAAACTTACTACAATTTTGGTATTCACAGAAGGCACTTACTCATTTCGGTATTCACAGAAGTTAGGAGTCCTAACTTTAGGACTCCTAAATGCCTTCTGTGAATACCGAAAGTCTTAAAGTTAGGATTCTTCTCAGTTTAGGAGTAGTAAAGGACTCCTAAACTGAGAAAAATCCTAACTTTAAGACTTTCGGTATTCACAGAAGGCCTTTAGGAGTCCTAAAGTTAAGAGTCCTAACTTTGCTACTCCTAAACTGAGAACAATCCTAACTTTAAGATTTTCGGTATTCAGAGAAGGCATTTAGGAGTCCTAAAGTTGGAAGTCCTAACTTTACGACTCCTAAACTGAGAAAAATCCTAACTTTTAGACTTCCGGTATTCACAGAAGGCATTTAGGAGTCCTAAACTTTGGACTCCTAACTTCTGTGAATACCGAAATGAGTAAGTGCCTTCTGTGAATACCAAAATGAGTAATTGCCTTCTGTGAATACGAAAATGGTAGTAAGTTTTGGATTTTGTCTTAAGTTAGTTCTGTGAATCGGGCCGACTGTGTCTGGTCTCCAAATGTATATTTACACCATGGGGGCCAGAATCGATTTAGAGATTCTAAAGTTTGAACAGTAAAGCACTATATGCTTTGGGAATAGGTGACAAAGCTGAAAGAAGGTCTGCCACCGGCTTATGTTATTCATGCATTGAGTCATCAACATGTTGAAGTTCACATTGAGGGAATTTAATGGAAGATGAAGCCGCCAAGGCAACAGTTCATACTGCTACAGTTGCTGCAATAATAACATTCTGTACCCTCAGATTCCAGATGTGGCGGATAGAGTAATACCAAACATTGATCGCAGATTAGTACTGATAAAAGCTGCACATTAGGGTCTGGGTTTGCTCGTGCAGGGATTACTGCTACAGTTTTATTACTGAAGCACCGCTATTGGTGGCCAGGTCTATCAAAATAGACTAAGGATTTTGTACTAAAATGCAACTTCTGGCAGCATATGAAGGCTCCACCTTGGCACGTCCAGCACAGACATCTCTTTTGATTTCAGGCAAGCCCTGTGGTGCCTCACAATCAGATGGGGCTTACAGGTACATCTTGGTGGCAAGGAACTAACTGTCCAGATTCCTGTAGGTTTGTCCACAGCGCTCAGATGATGCTCAAACTGTAATAAAGGATTTATGAGTCTTCATTGGGATATACTCAATTGGCACACTACATTCCGACTATGGTCCGGCGTTTAGCTCTCTGGCTTACAAAGAGGCCACGGGAAGTTTGGGTGTGGCATTGCGGTACTCCACTGTTAGAAATGGAGATATATAGTTGGCAGAGGTTGGCGCTGAGGTCCAAATAGGGATGCTTCTTCCTAACATACTTAACACAACAAGGAATCTGGTGGTCTCAAGACAGACACAACTCTGCATAAATGGACTTGTTTTCAAATTTCTGAACCCCTACACAATTACAAGCTATGGTTACTGATCCTGTACACTGTTTTTGTGTCTATTATTTTGATGATATACAACAACAACAATGCTTCCCTGTAGACTTATTATGAACTAAGACAGTTTACAAACCATAGAAGGAAATGGACTGTCTATAGTGCCGGGTAAGTCACTCGAGGAGTCGATTCATACGTTTTCACTTTGTCTCGATGCACCCTTCACTTCTTTAGTCACATGAGCAGCTGTTCACATCTTGAGCACTTTATTTCACTATTATAGCTGACTTCATTTGCTAAATTCTGTGAATAGATTGAATCAAGTGGGATTGTTCTATCGTTGTTTTTCAAATGTATTTTCAGAATTGTCGAAGTCATGTCAGAAAATGTTAAATCTGTACATTTCTGGTTAATGGACTACTCGTGGAGAGCGGCGGCATCCACACAGTCATCAAGTTGGTATTTTTCAGTAATCAGTCTACAGGGAAGCATTGCTACTTGTTATCTGCTGTTCCCCCAGGTGCCTGGTCTATCAGTTTGGGCATACCTTTGTTCTCTTTATGGCATCACTTTGTTGCGGCACGAGTGAGTTACGGGCACTAAGTGTGCGGCTGCCCTTCACATGCTTATTCCCGGAGGAATTATTCCTCAGAACTACATTGCCTCTCCTTCCCAAGTGGTGACCTCTTTCCATCTGAGGCAATCTGTCACCCTTCCCACCTTCTACCTCCAAAGGAGGCGAGAGCAGATCAGAATGCGCTTTATTCGATTTATGTTTAACCATAAAATGCACAATACATAATAAAAAACTTGCATTTCATGTATATATACAAAATTACAAAATAAAAATTCAAACGATATTTTAAGAAGGAGTGGGACAATCCATTGTCAGCCGTTGTCTAACCACCCCTTTCAAGGATTTAACAATGTGATCAGTCACAGATCTGTCATTCAAATATTGCAACTTTAGAAGGGTGGGCTGCATTGTCTCAAGCCAAATTGGTAAAATCCATTTTTTCCTGGGCATAGCATAAAACTTACAAAAAACATAATATGAATTGTCGACTGAGCAGAGATGTTATCACACAGGCATAAACATAGGGTGCGGGACCAGTCATTAGTTGTTGGGAAGGTAACCCTAGTGTGAAAGCTGCCAAGGCGTAGGCGGGTCAATAACAATCTATCATAGGCTCCTTCAGTGTTCAATAAGTATGGCTGTATTCCTGGTTGAGTCAAGAGGAGTTGGTGTGTTCTCACTGACGGTTTTACAATGTTGCTAGATAGATTAATGGACTCCAAATAATCCAGACATAGTGATATTAAATTATTTCTAGTAACATTGGTCAAGCTGTCAGGGTTAGAGAAATATTCAGGATGGCCTAGACTTTCTAAAAAATATTTGACATAGGTCAACTAGGAAATTTGATCAGCACCATCAAGGGACATAAAATCATTATCAGGTCCCTGTTCAAGCCAGTGGAAGTGCCAGTCCAAACTTTATGCCACAACAAGATGGGCTGCAGTTTAATCAAGTCTAGGAGATAAGGCAACCCCAGCTCAACGTTTCATACGAATGTGGCTGTACTACTGGGTACAGCTAAAAGATATCTCAGGAACCTATTTTCAACTATTTGCAGGCACTCGGCATTGGCAAGACCCCAGATGCCTGCTCCATACATGGCAACAGGAATGCATTTGGCTTTATAGATTGTTATTAAATCTGCAACTGGGCGCCTCCCTAATTTCCTGGCAAAACCAGTGGCTTTATAAAATAATAACTTCCTGGATTCAATAGCTTTAGACCACAGACCCCTTTTTCAAATACATTGCCCAAGTAGGAAAAATGAGCCGTGAATTCGAGTTTCCTGTCTTCAATAAAGAATTCACAGGCACTTAGTACTGGGCTTACAGCATTTCATTATAAATGTTTTATTTATATTGACACGAAGGTCAAGATCTAGTATATAGGCAGAAAAGCTGGTAATTACATTTTGTAGGCCAATGGGGGTACGAGCCAATAGGACGGCATCATCTGCATTTAATAAAGCTCCTATTGGCCGTCCGTTTATGCATGGCAAGTCCTGACAATCATTACCTAATTTTGCTCTCAAGCTATTAATATAAATAGTGAACAGGAGGGGTGCCGACACGCACCCCTGCCTCACCCCCTTCTTTACCGATAGGGTCTTACTGAGTTCACCGCCCCTTCCATAGTGCACCCTGGCCCTAGCATCTAAATAAGACTGTTTTAAAAAGTTAAGAATGGGTTGATCAACCCCCATGGCGTCTAAAATGCTCCATAGCTTCTGATGGTTAACCCAGTCAAAGGCTGAACTCAAATCAACAAAACATAAATATAAATTCCCTCTTTTAGCCTTTAAATACTTTCCAACCAGTAAGTTCAGGTTTAAGCATTGTTCGATGGTTCCCACACCTTAGCGGAAGGAATACTGTAATTCAGTAATTCAGAAATTATTCAGTTTTCCTCTGCGCATAACCGGAGGCGGTTTAAAACAACACGCCCAGCCACCTTTGCAAAAGAATCTAGTAATGAAATTGGTCTATAGCAGGACGGATCGTCACGATTGCCCTTCTTATAAATAGGGACCAGTATCGATTCTGTCCAAGTGGCTGTAAATCCCAGGGTGAAACAAGCTTTTAAGACCAGGGCTAACAGGGGTCCCCATTGCAGTGGATCTGATTTAAATAAGTCCACTGGTATGCAATTGGGACCTGGGGCTTTGCCCTCCATACTTTCGTTGATGGCCAAGATCACATCCTGGGCATCAAAGTCGATTTCAATAGGAAGATGGTTTGGAGGGATTAAACGTATGGCCGCCTCGTTTTGCGGATCCACGTGATTATTATAAAGGCCAGAAAAATGGGTCACCCATTTATCCTCCTCTATTTCGATACTAGGCAGGTTACCCGAGGCAAGGAAAGGGGCATTCACTGCCTTCCAGAAACCTTTTGTATCTTTCAAGGCTGATGCTCGTTTTAGATCTTGCCATAATTCGGACTTTACGTTCACCTTGCGTTCCTTAAGAGACGTCTTATAGGCTAATCTTGCCCTTTTTATATCTGCTCGATCTTTAATGGGTTTATGTAAGGAGGTTATCAAGGCTGCATGGGTTTGGGAACATTTGGCACCAAAACAACCGCTTCTCTTGTCAGCCCATTTCTTACTTTTTGCCCGTAGTCCATTTTGTATAGTCTGAATTATTTTCCCAAAAGAACTAAGAATATCTGTTTTGTTAGTGTTTTCATCGAGACAGGCTGTAAAATAATCTTTACAGATGGTTAAGAGGTGCTTACCAAGTTCAGATTGATTTAGACCCGCCCATTTGACTGTGTAACCATTTTGTCTATTAATAGCAACATAACCTGCCAGTGTTTTGCCAGTGTTGTACTTGTTAATGCTTTGGCCCCTGACCTACGCTCCCTGCCCAGGGCCACCATGAACCTAGAGCCGCCCCTGATTTGCCAATATTATTGTATACGGTGTGGCTTCTGGAGGTAGATTTAAGGTCAGGCCTTCTTCATTTACCCTGTCCCTTACCGTATATGTGATCTCAGGGTTGGGCAGTCTTTGATTAATAATGGGTGCTATATCAGATGGCGCTTTATTATAATCTAAATTAAGATGACTCTATGTCCAACACCCCTCCCAGATTGTACGGCTGGTTGTGAGATGTCCGCCATATGAGGGTTGGTTATATTTCCACCATTTAAGCAACTGGGCGGTATGTTATTTGTGCCTACACCCTGTATTTTGCTCAACAGTTCCTCGATCGCCAGGGTCATTGCCAGCAGTTTCTCTGATGTGGCCGAAGCTGATAGTGAAAGTTGATGGTGTAGGGCATTTCCAGAGCTCTGCCCCTCACTAGGCACCAAAGAGTTCACGGAAATGGAACACGACTTCAGGCGCCCAGACGAATCAGTCAATTAACCTTCCAGAAGCTTTAAACGGCCGTCCAATGAAGCAACATTTTTGTCTATAGATTCCTGATCCGACCAAGGGCAGTGTCCAAAACTGTCATATTAATGGCATTAATGGCTGTGCCGTCCTCCTTGGGGCAGAATTGCGTAGACAATGAAACATCCAGGGTCTGAGTACCTACAGAGCAACTCTTTACCGCTGTATTGGTCTGGGAGTCACACGCGGATTCCTTTTGAAGTTTTTGTTTTGATGGACCCTTACCATTCTTACGGTTCATGGATGCCTTTGCCTTCGGCTTAGCCTTTGTGCCCCCAATAGAAGATTTGGAAGTCCAGGTTCTATAGGCTATGCGTGGCCCGTTAGGGATATCCATTTGTAGTGCTGGCGGCTCATCATGTAGAAGGGCCAACACATCCGAGACCACTGGTGCTGTCCCCAAGTTATAAGGTGATGAGCAGGATTGGGTTAAGTTTTGGGAGATACCTGCTGGATTATGTAATCCTAATGAGGTTCGCCTTGAATGAGATAGGGGGTCTAGAGACAGCCGCCTCTCTGTTAGTTCTATCTCATGGCATAGTAATGATTCTGCCCTCGTTATAAATGCATCAGATAGTCACTCCACCACGACGTTAAGTACCAATCCCGCTTCACACAAATCAATGGCGCAGAAAGCTATAATTCAAATCTGTACCTGAAGGTCGTTATAGAGGTGGGATGATGTAGGCCCACGTGTTAGAGTGTGGCCCAGCCCAACCTCCTCCGGGCTTCGACGGGCAAGGATCCCCCCGAGAGTTTTATGGACCCGGTGGCTGGCTGGCGCTGCTTCTCACGTGAGACTGCACTGCCCTCTAGGAGATGGAGTCCAGGTAGTCCGTCGTCCGTGTTTGGGAGCAGAGAAGAAATAATACTGAGTCCAGTGGTGGTGCCACAATATCCCAACAAGGGCCCAGGCAGCAGCACAAACAGCAGAGCAGCAATGCGGGCAAGTAAGGGCGTGATCATATCAGTAAGAGCCCAAAAGGAAGTCTATTTTTATATTGACCCTAGGTGCGGACTGTAGAGGCTTCAAGAAGGGCACCTCTGCCCAGAAGAGGACCTTATCTCACTGCATCAGTCCCCGAGAGCAGATTCCTCCGCATCAGCTCTTGTCAGGGGTGTTGCTATGGTTGAGATTTACTGTGCAGTGACATGGGCTTCCCTCCTCCACACCTTCACTAAGCGTTATTGCATAGATTCAGAGGAGAGGAGGGATGGCCAGTTCGGACGTTCAGTGCTTCAGGGTCCTTAACAGCGTTATTTAACACCATAATGACTCTTGGTGTGGTTCCAGAATCATGAAAGTCTTCCATAACTGTGGTGATTCACAAGAAAGGGGGGAGAGATGACCCCTCCAACTATCGGCTAATTTACCAATTAGGCAACATCAGGAAAATCTTTGGGAAACTCTTACAGTCACGACTCAAGACCTGGACAGAGGAGAACAATATTGCCTTTAACCCTCAGGCTGGATCCTGAAAAGGCCAATGTTGTATCGAACAGGCTCTGAGGTTGTACATACATGATCTATATGAAGTTTGTGTCCTTGGTAACTCCCCGCACTTCTTGTTCAAGTTCAAGTTCGATTAATTGTATAGCGCACTACTCACCCGGAGGGTCTCAAGGCGCTTGGGGGAGGGTTCACTATTTGTTGAAAAGCCAGGTTTTAAGTTCTTTTCTGAAGGAGATGTGGTTTTGAGTAAGGCGGAGGTGAGTGGGGAGTGAGTTCCAGGTCTTGGCAGCAAGGAAGGAGAAGGATCTGCCGCCCATGGTGGATTTTCGGATGCGCGTGACTGCGGCGAGGGCTTGATTGGATGATCTTAGTTGGCGGGTGGGTTTGTAGAAGGACAGTCGAGTGTTGAGGCATTCAGGTCCTAGCTTGTAGAGGGCCTTGTGTGCGTGGGTGAGAAGGCGGAATGTGATTCTTTTGTTGATGGGAAGCCAGTGGAGGTCTTTTAGGTGTCCGGTGATGTGGTCTTGGCGAGGGATGTCTAATATGAGTCTCGCTAAAGCGTTTTGGATGCGTTGACGTTTTTTCAGTAATTTTGCAGAGATTCCGGCGTGTAGTGTATTACCATAAGCGCCTTGAGACCCTCCGGGTAAGTAGAGCGCTCTATAAATGTCTATGATTGATTGATAATCCAGTCGACTCGTGACCAGTGCATGGGTGACAGTCTTTCTTGTCTCAAGGGGGATCCATCGGAAGATCTTTTTGAGAATGCGAAGTACGTTGAAGCAGGAGGATGAGACTGTGTTGACTTGTCTGGACATCGAGAGAGAGGAGTCTAGGATGAAGCCAAGGTTGCGTGCATGGTCTGTGGGTGTGGGTGCTGTGCCCAGAACGGAAGGCCACCAAGAGTTGTCCCAGGCAGAGGGAGAAGGTCCTAGGATGAGCACCTCCGTTTTGTCTGAGTTGAGTTTTAGGCGGCTATGTTTCATCCATTCGGCTACTTCTTTCATGCCTTCGTGAAGATTGGTTTTGGCGGTGTTAGGGTCTTTGGTGAGGGAGAAGATTAGACGGGTGTCGTCGGCGTAAGAGATGATGTTGAGGTTGTGTTGACGTGCGATGGAGGCGAGTGGGCCCATGTAGACATTGAAGAGGGTGGGACTGAGTGAAGATCCTTGTGGCACGCCACAGATGACTTCAGTGGCCTCTGAGTTGAATGGGGGAAGTCGGACTCTTTGAGTTCTCTCAGTGAGGAATGAGATGATCCAGTCCAATGCTTTTCCTTGTATGCCGATATTGCTGAGGCGTTGTATAAGGGTGCTGTGGCATACTGGGTCGAAAGCGTCGGAGAGGTCGAGTAGAATGAGGGCCACTGTTTCTCCGTTGTCCAGTAGTGTTCGGATGTCGTCAGTCGCTGCAATGAGGGCGGTCTCGGTGCTGTGTTTGGCTCGAAACCCGGATTGAGAAGGATCGAGGGAGTTGTTCGATTCAAGGAAGGCGGCGAGCTGGCTGTTGACGGCTTTCTCAATGACTTTGGCCGGGAATGGGAGGAGGGATATGGGTCGGTAGTTTTTAAGTTCAGAGGGGTCTGCTGTGGGTTTCTTCAGGAGGGCGCTGAGTTCGGCGTGTTTCCAGCTTTCTGGGAAGGAGGCAGAGTTGAAGGAGCAGTTGATGACATTACGAAGATGAGGTGCGATGATGGAGTCAGCTTTGTTGAATATGTGGTGGGGGCAGGGGTCGGTTGGCGATCCAGAGTGGATTGAGTTCATAAGGTGGATGGTGTCTTCAGTGGTGATTGGGTTCCAGGCGATAAGGTTGTTAGTAGGCGGGGTAGGATCTGAGAGGGGTGGGGAGGGTTGATCGCTGGAGTTATTCTCGAAGCTGTTGTGGATGTCGGCAATTTTGTTGTAGAAGAAGGAGGATAGCGCATCGCAGAGGTCTTGGGAGGGAGTGATGTCATTGGATGCTGCGTAACCCTGGGCGGAGTTCGCGGAGTGGGGCTTCGCGGAGCTACGCGAAGTGGGCGAGAAACTACGCCCACCTCCGCACTCCGCGTAGCCCCACTCCGCAAACACCACTGGCCGCCAGCCCCGCCACCCGCCTCCCTCCCGCCCTCCCTAAATACTTTGAAATAAAAGATTCAAATAATTTAAAAGCACTTACCTTGCCGCCGCTGCCCGCCGCGTCCCCGGGGCTCGCGATCTTCCGTCTTCCGTACTAATGCGCATGCGCGGGCGGCCGCGCATGCGCATTTTCTCGTGAAAATGCGCATGCGCGGCCGCCCGCGCATGCGCATTAGTACGGATGACTGAAGACGGAAGTAAGTGAGCCCCGGGGACGCGGCGGGCAGCGGCGGCAAGGTAAGTGCTTTTTAAATTATTTCATTTCTTTATTTCAAAGTATTTAGGGAGGGCGGGAGGGAGGCGGGTGGCGGCCAGCTACGCTCCGTCTGCGGAGTGCCGCCTGGCTCCGCCAGCTCCGCAAAATGCGGAGTAGGCGGCACTACGCACACTCCGCAGACGGAGCGTAGCTGGCCGCCCACCCCTAATGCTGCGGTGGGGTTGGTGAATTCTTTGACAATGTTGAAAAGTTCCTTGCTGTTGTGAGTGTTGTCGAGACGGTCCTTGAGTGCTGATTTCTTGGCGGATCGAATCAGTTGGTGGTGTTTGCGGGTGGCTGCTTTGAGGGTGGACATGTTGTCGGTGGTTGGGTTTTTTCTCCATGTTTTCTCCAGTGTGCGGCATAGCTTCTTGGATTTTTTAAGGTCATCATTGAACCAGGGAGCCTTTTTGCTGGTTGAATTGATCTGGTGCTTTTTCAGGGGTGCTAATTCGTCAGCACTGTGGGAGATCCAATGCTTGAGATTGGTGGCCGCTTGGTTTGGGTCCAATGAGAGGGTGGGAGGGTTTTGGTTGAGTGATGTGAGGAGTTGTGCGGAGGTGATTTTGTTCCAGTTTCTCCGAGGAATATGTTGAGGTCGGATGTGGGTCAAGGTGGTTTTGTAGCTGAAGTGGACACAGCTGTGGTCCGTCCAGTGGAGAGCTGTGGTGCGGTCGAAGGAAATGTGCTTGCTGGAGGTGAAGATAGGGTCGAGCGTGTGTCCGGCTATATGGGTGGGGGTGTCAACAAGTTGTTTGAGTCCGAGATTGGCCAGGTTGTCCAGAAGGGTGGTGGTGTTGCTGTCGTGTTTGTTGTCAAGGTGGTAGTTGAGGTCTCCTAGAAAAATGTAGTTCTCGGAGGCGAGGGCATGTGGGCTGACGAAGTCAGTGATGTCATCGCTGAATTGAGTGCGGGTTCCTGGAGGCCTGTAGATGAGGGTGCCTCTAAGTGTGGTCCTAGGGCCGGTGTAGATCTGGAAGTGGAGATGTTCGGCGGTTGCAAGATTATCGTCGGAGCTGGTCGTGATTTTGATGGTGTTCCTGTGGATGATGGCGATGCCTCCTCCTGTTTGATTGGTGCGGTCTTTTCGGATAATCTTGTAAGCGTCCGGTATGGCTATGGCTATGTCGGGTGCTGCTCATCCATGTTTCTGTAAGGAAGGCGATGTCCGGTGACGCAGTGTCGAGGAGGGCCCAGAGTTCCGTTGCATGTCTGTGGACCGAGCGGGTGTTCAGCAGGATGCATTTCAGGCGGTCAGAGTCGGGGCTGTGTGTGGAGGAAGTGGGTTTGGTGAGGGTCCTGGAACAGTTGAACTTGCAGGAGAGGCAGGCGAATGGGCCGTGGGTGTGACCTGGGGTGGCTTCGCAGCATTGAGGAGCACGTCCGGGGTTGAGGGCTAGGAGAGTTGTGGCATCGTATGTGACTCTAGTGGGCTGGGCATGGTGGGGACCAGGGGGACTGGCGCTGGGCGCGGTCCAGGTGCGGACGGGCGTAGACGGGCTTACCTTTGGCGCACCTTTGGCGCGCATGGGGCGCGACCGCTGCGCGTGAACCCTGCGCGCAAAAGCATCTGTCATATGTGGATAGTGAAAGGGGAGGGGCGAGGGAGGGTCAGCAGGGAGGCGGGATCGGGCGGATAGGACGGTCTCTGAGGCACAAACAACAAACAAAATGGCATCCAAGTCAAATTGCCAACAGGAAGGGGCACACCGAGTGAATGGCGATTCCAATACTCTTAATATAATGAGGAACACTCGGCAATGTGTTTAATACACAAGCGCTATGCTAAGTAGCAGCTAGCACAGACAACAGCTGGGCATGCGCGTCTAAGACAAGGATAGTGCAGAAATCGGCAGAGCGCTGTAAATAAATTAATATACACACGCTTGTGGCTTCAATAAATGCGGCGCAATGCAATGTCAAAGAACAAGTAACAGGTAGTAAATAATTAAGTATAACAGGCAGAGCAGCGAGTATATCAACGATACCACAGGAGCAGGGAGCGACCGCTTCTGAGAGCGCCAGGACGGTCACAGCGCTTCTGGGGGTGGGGGCTAGGCTATGTAGTTCGTGGGAGGGATGGTCAGCAGGGAGGCGTGATCGGGCGGATAGGACGGGCTCTGAGGCACAAACAACAAGCAAAATGGCATCCAAGTCAAATTGTCAACAGGAAGGGGCACACCGAGTGAATGGTGATTCCAATATTCCTAATATAATGATGAACACCCGGCAATGTGTTTAATACACAAGCGCTATGCTAAGTAGCAGCTAGCACAGACAACAGCTGGGCATGCACGTCTAAGACAAGGATAGTGCAGAAATCGGCAGAGCGCTGTAAATAAATTAATATACACACGCTTGTGGCTTCAATAAATGCGGCGCAATGCAATGTCAAAGAACAAGTAACAGGTAGTAAATAATTAAGTATAACAGGCAGAGCAGCGAGCATATCAACGATACCACAGGAGCAGGGAGCAGGGAGCGACCGCTTCTGAGAGCGTCAGGACGGAGACCTAAAAACAGAATTCTATTCTATCGCCGCTGCGTCCTTCGGAGTCTTCTGGAGGAAGGAGGTTCCCAAGCAACTATTTGAGTATCTGAAAGGATCTGCAGCGGCAATCATTCCAGAGTAAGATTTGGTATAAAAAGAATGCACAGAGAAGTTTGAAATAAACATTGGCGTTGGGCAGGGTTGCGTACTTGCCCCAGCTTTATTCAACATTCACATCAGTGGAACTGATTCTCTCAGGAATCTTCATCTTGATGTTCCGATATTGGAGAAGGAGAATATTCCGATCCCGCTGGTTGCAGATGATGCAGTAATATTAGCGCGTACTGAAAAATCAATGCATCAACTTTTGGAAGGCTTAGAGCTATTCTGTAAGGGACAGAAGTTAATAATCAATAAAGAGAAAAATATATGATAATTATTCCTAAATCAAAATTTTTGTTGACATTCAGGATTAATGGTAAACCAACTAAGCGACTTAAAACATGACTACCTCGGCATACGAATGGATGACCATTTATATTGGAAAGCTCATGTGGCGAAGGCGAAAACAAACTTGACACCACAATTCTACATTTTGCTAACTCAAGCAGCAGGAGACCAATAAAACTAGCACTGACGCATTCAAGACAAATGCACGTGTGGCCTGCCCTCATGGTACTGAACTGTGGGATTTTTACGAAAGTTCAGGCTCTTCTTAAACTGGGAAACATCTTCTTGTAAAATGTACTAAACCTGGGTCCTGGAACCCCAATGAAAGTATTAAGAGCTGAGCTGGGGTTCACCGGAGGATCTCACCCCGTAAGATAATGGATGCGAGTGTGGTCAACTCTATCCTTTGCATCATATAGTATCGTTCCGCAGGAACTGCAACAATGCAGGATTACAATAATATACTCCGGTTCAAGCACGCTGAGAACATTCTAACACACACTAGTTGAGTAGAGCAATATAATAATCTGGAACTGATGAATAAGGCAACACTAGAACTGGTTAAAAAGAAATATTGGACATGCTGTTCCCTGCTGAGAAAATGGCTTTATATCTTTATATCTCATGTTCAGATTAGGAACTCTTCAGGTGGGGGCCTTTACTAAATCAAGGTTAAAGCCCCCGGAGGCGGATCTGACACATGTCCCCATACATAAGGGGTCCTGAGTCATTTATGCATTTTATGCTACTGTGTGATATGTCACTTAAACGAACGAACGCACCGGATTGCCTTCTACTTACTGAGTCATCACCTGACATCCTGGCAGCCCTCCCCGGCAATTACTATATCCTACGTACAGACAGGCCGCTAGGGAAGAGAGGGGGAGGAGTGGCTGCAATTATAAAAAAATAACTTCCCGCCTCTTCCCTGTCTCACCTGGCAATTCCATCAGTAGATTCTCTTGTAATTAAATTTACTTTACACGGTAGCACGCTTAGTTTTCTGATATTATACAGACCCCCCCCCGCAACAATGCCTGACCCTTGCTAATCACATGGCATCTTTGATCACTGACTATAACAAAGTAATGATTATAGGTGAGCTGAACTACTGGGCCAATGAGACTGACGAGGGAAAATCTTCCAGAGAGCTCTCTGAGTCCCTTGCCTGTCTAAACCGTACTCAACACATTGATACCCCTACGCACATTAAGGGCCACACCCTTGACCAAGTGTGGTCAATCAATGTTAACTTGACTAACCTGGCAGTACTAACTTGCGCTTGGCCTGATCACTATATCATCAGTTTTAATCTGCCTGCCCCACCACTGAACTCTAATCCTCACTCTCAAAAAGCACTTTTAGAAACTGGGATCAGGTTGTGCTGGATAAACTAGTAGAAACTCTGGCTAGGGAGCAGCCGGTACCAGAAGGCAATTCTGATAACTGGGAGAGTGAGATCACCGATTGGTAAAGGAAGGCCTTCGATCTCCATGCACCTCTACAGACCAAAACATACCACCCTAGGCAGCTTGAAAAGAACAAATGGTTTTGCAAAGATCTAAAAAACATTAAACTCCAAGTACGCCAAGCCGAACGGAAGTGGAGGAAAACCTACAAAGCACAAGATAAACTTGAATATACCACCATTCTTCATCAATGTAAGGCGGCTATACTGGAGGCCAAGAGAGCCTTCTTTACGAATAGGGTACTTGACTCTGACAATGGCTCGAGAGAAATCTTCAAGATAGTAAAAGAACTCTCTAACCCCAGCCGTGTCACGCCATCTTTTGTGCCTAGTCAGGTACTTTGCGATTACCTGAACTCCTTTTTCTTAGACAAAATAAAGAAAATTCGAAATTCCATTGCTCCCACTAACTATGACCGCCGACGGTGACTGTGACCAATCCTTGTGTTCTAAACTCCCTTCCCTTAATGGACAAGAAATGTTTCCTGGACCTTATAGCTAAGATCAAATCAGGCTCACCCAAGGAGGATTGCCCCATCTATGTCTCCAAAGCAATCTATCGGTCCTTCCCCAATATCTTTCTTAAATTACTGAACCATTCACTGTCCCTTGGCATTGTTCCACTTACCTTTAAAGAAGCAGTGCTGTAACACTTCAGAAAAAAGCAAGGCATTGACCCCAATAGATTGGAGAACTACAGACCCATCTCTCTCCTCCCTTTCCCAGCGAAAGTGCTGGAGACCCATGTGGCTGCTTGCCTAAGCTCTTTTCTGGAAACCACTACATTCTTGTACAACCATCAGGCAGGTTTTCGTCCCGCACACTCCACTGAAGCAGTGATTCTATCAGTACTGGACGACCTCAAGGGACAGGTCAACATGGGCCATACTCAGGCTCTGATCCTCCTTGACCTGTCTGCGGCATTTGACACCGTCAACTACAAAATCTTTTTGAAGGGCAAGGTCTCGGGGGCTCTGCCCTTGCCTGGGTCAGCTCATTTCTGGAAGCCCGTAAACAGTCAGTGTGGCTATCACCCTTCAAATCTAGAATGGTAGACCTGAACTGTGGCGTTCCTCAGGGTTCCTCCCTCTCGCCAATTTTATTTAATATCTATATCAACCCCTGATTTCAAGTCTATGTCAGATGGGTGTGAAAATCTTCAACTACGCAGAGGACATGCAGCTTATTTTCACCATTGAAAACTCTGTAGATCTAAGGATTTTGTCAAGAGGTCGATGCTCTATGGCAAAGCATGGATGAATGAAAATCAACTAAAGCTGAACTCAGAAAAAACTGAGATCATTGTTCCCCACAGCAAACCTGACTACTCGACCCCCTCCTATTGGCCCCTCGATCTAGGAGAGGCACCCATCCAAAAATCTGCAATAAAAAGTCTTTGTCTTCATATTGATACCGACCTCTCTGTGAGCACCGACATTGGCTCAGTGACTTCGGCATGCTTTGTCCAATTGCGCAAACTGCGCAAGATCAGACGCTTCTTTAGTAAGAAAGCCATCACCCAAATCGCCATAACCCTAATCCTTTCTAAAATTGATTATGGGACTGTCCTCTACATTGGACTCCCACAATTCCAGAGACACCGCTTGCAGATGAGTCAAAATCAAGCTGCGAGTATCATCTATCTTAAGGACAGGCGATGCTGTATCACACCCCTGCTTAGAGACCTCCACTGGCTCCCAGTGGAGCAACGAGCCTCGTTCAAAGCTGGTTTTTGTACACTCCTCAAAGCTATTCAAGACACCGGCCCAAGATTCATCGTCTCTTTGATCAATAAATATCTACCTAAGCGGAAATTTGAGGTCCTCGCACCAGAACCTCCTGACGGTGCCCAGAATCCGTCGCAAACACGGTGGTGGGACTCGGTTCTCTTTCCTGGGTCCCATGATCTGGAATGCTTTACCTGCTCACCTCAGACTTGAGGGAGACTATCTGCGGTTCAGACAACAGCGAAAGTCCTGGCTCTTCACTACGGCCTACAACTAGCTATCTCGGGCCCACAACTGTACTCATCTATTCACTCTCACAGTGCCAAGAATCCTGGCGGTGTACCTGCGCTCTAGAAAGCCCCATATAACATAACATACCATATCATGACACAAGACGTCACACCTTCTCCCCCCCTAACACAGCCCATTTCTCGTGCAACAGGCTCTCCCACCTCAGAGCCCAAATCAGGCCCACCAGTTGCGGTGCTAGTATCAAACTAGCACTAGCCTGGCACTTCACCACTCAACTTAGATTACAAATTCTATGGTCACTGGTCTTTATTGCATTTTTGAAAACTTTAATAACCTTAAACGGAAAACCGAATTTGGATCTGGGAGACTTGATCTTGACCCAGTCTCCCACGTTGACCATTGTTCTCTTCACAGCGCTCCTTTTATCATACAAGATCTTTCTTTTTTTCATCACCTCTTTCTCTCTTTCCAGTCCTCAATACTGTCCACTGTTAGACCTGGTACCATTGGCCTGAGTCTCCCTTCCATTTTTCGCTGTTGTCTTTTCTGTTTTTTATATGTTTTTGCTGCTTAGATGCTTTGGGCACTGTGCCACTGCTATTCAGTGCCACAGTGCAAGTGCTCCCTATGTTAAATTGATGTAATGGATGACTCCATGATTGGCTTAATTGATTTACTTGTCAGTCCCTGGTACAGTACACTGCGTGTGCCCAGGGCCTGTAAGTCAAATGCTGCTGGTGAGCTTGCAGCACTGATTATGCCACCCGCAGAAGCAGCTTGTAAAGTGTGTCTCAGGCCTAACCATCCAGCCTGCCTCTGCTAGGTTGTGTATTCCATGTCTGGTTTGTGAGTGACAGGGGCTGGGGTGGCTCAAGGAGACAGGGTGAGTATGCACAAGGCTGAATAGACTTATCTGCATTGGGAGTGGGGGGAGGAGTAGCACCTGGGCCTGAATAGGGCTGTGCCTGCCTTCTACAATGCTGGCTCCACCTCCTGTGGTGCGTCTGATGACCTTGGCCCACACTGACAAAGGAAGACGTTTTGCACTGGCAGGATGCACCCAGAACTGTTTTAGACTAGGTACAGACACTCTCTGCCTTCAGAGACAAAGGATTTGTGTGTATAAAAAGGGGAACCCAGACCCCAGAACGTTAGATCACTTCTGAAAATCAAGATGGACCTTTTGCCACGGAGAAGACCAGAGAATCGGCAGGAGTTTTTGACTACCCCTATGCCAGTGTGTTGTTTGCTGGGGATGGCCTGCAGTGGTTTCTTCATTGCCAAGGAAAGGAGAAAAGACTTTTATGAAACTTTCATCATCTTGCAGAAAATTTCCAAGGGCTTGAATTTGAGCTTGTCTCCTGTCTGAAGCCTCAGGATTACAAAGACTTCACCCATTCTGCTTGCCCGCATCTGGAACTTGATTTTCTGGCAGCTACAGAAGGAAATTGAAACACTGACGCCGGTGAGCGACGCCGTAATCTGCATCGAAGCCGCGAGAGCTGCTCTCACTTACAACGTAGAACCGACGCCGGCCACGGTGCCACATCGACACCAGCGAGCTACATCGTAACATGCCACAAGTCCTGAGCGCTGCTCCGACTTTGTGACATAGGCCCGACGCCTGCTGCTGTGCGCATCAACTCCAAAGCTGATATTATCATGGAGCCGATCCTCGACATGGGTGGTCAAGAATCCATCGACATTGTGAACGGAACTGTGGTTTCGGCACCATTGTGACGTCACCTCCTCTCCGGTAAGGAACCAACGCCTCCCTTGCTTTGCGCAAGCATCGCGGACCAGACGAGTCGCCTCCCCCAAAGCAAGGAACCGATGCCGCACAGTGCCAACGACGCCACATCTCCTCGACGCCGCGAGCTGTCTTTGTTTTCGCTTTTCCAAGGTACTGTTCTTTGTGGGTCTGTTTTGACCCCGCACCCGAATGCGGCGCACCTCGCGGTCGATGCCGTACTTTGGGATTTCTTTGACCTTGATGTCGTGATAACATAAGTTATGCCTTTCTTGGAGAAGACCTCCTTAAGAGGTTTGTGGTCAGTAAGAATTCTGAACTTTTTCCCCCACAAAACATTTCTCAGCTTGCGCACCACCCAGAAATACCCAGAGCTTCTTTCTCTACAACAGAACAGTTGCATTCAGTACCCCTCAAGGGCCTAGAGACAAAAAGAATAGTTTTAACCTCCACATCAACCTTCTGCAAAATAACTGCTCCTAACCCCTTCAAGCTGATATCAGTCCTGAGATAAGATACCTTTGTGAGGTAAAAACTTCCTAGAAAAGGTGCTTCATTCAGATGTTTCTTAATGCACTCAAATTCTTCCTCACAGCACTTGGATCAAACAAATATGCTTCCCTTCTGGAGGAGAGACCTCAAACAAACTTTTCCGATCTTGTGATAAAATTCAGCTATTCCCAGAAACTTTACAAACTCTTCTTTGTTCAAAGGGGTGCGCAAATTACAAAGGGCGTTTACCAATGAGTCTTTGGGTTTGATGCCTGCAGCAGACACAAAATGCCCTAAGTACTCTATTTCTTTGACACCAAATTTGCACTGCTCAGCCCTAAGGGTGAGGTCAGCATCACGTAACTTCTTCAACACTGATCTCAGCCTCCCATTATGCTTCTCAAAATCGACACCAAAGATGAGCACATCATCTGGGTACACCTTGACACCCTGAAGGCCTCCAAGAATGACCTTCATCGCCCTCTGAAAAAATGGTGCAGAAATCAGTCCAAAAGGCATTCTTAGAAATCTAAAGGTACCAAAGGATGTTACACAGGAGGTAAGGTCTTGGGAAGAGGAGTGAATATTCTGAATGTTTTGAAGAAGAGCGATGGCTGGCCTTGTGATAGCCGGAGGTCAAGTACAAGGAAGAAAAATGCCTTGCCCTCTCAAGAGAACACAGAATTTTAGTTATGTTGGGTAAAGGGTAATGATCTACAATAACTGCTTGTTGAGCTCCCTCGAGGTCTCTCAGGTGGGGGTGATGTGGCTGCGGCGGGGGACGTCCAGGATTAGACGTGCCGAGGCGTTCTGGATACGTTGAAGCCGCTTTAGGAGTTTTTGCTGGAATTCCTGCATTTAGTGCGTTGCCGTAGTCTAGCCTGCTACTGACAAGGGCCTGGGTGACCGTTCTTTTTGTTTCGGTGGGGATCCACTTGTAGATCCTGCGGAGCATGCGGAGGGTATTGAAGCAGGAGGAGGAGAAGACGGAGTTGACCTGCTTGGTCATGGAGAGGTGGAGTCGAGGATGATTTCTAGGTTGCTTGCGTGGTCGGTGGGTGTAGGTGCTGCTCCCAGTGTGGTTGGCCACCAGATTTTGTCCCATGCTGAGGGGTTGGAACCGAGGATGAGGACCTCCGTCTTGTCTGAGTTCAACTTAAGTTGGCTGTTCCTATCCATTCGGCGACGGCCTACATTCCTTCGTGGAGGTTGGTTTTGGCGGTCCAGGAGATCAGGCGGCTGGTTCAGGTGGTGGATGCAGGAGGGGAGGGATCTGTTGTTGGGGGGGTCGTGATGTTGAAGCTGTTGTGGATGTCAGCGATCTTGTGATGAAAGAAGGTGGCCAGCAAGTCGCACAGGTCTTGCGAGGGAGGAATGTCATTGGTGTTGGAGCTGGGGTTGGAGAGTTCCTTCACGATGTTGAAGAACTCTTTGCTGTCGTGTGCATTGTTGTCAAGGCAGTCTTTGAATGAGGATCTTTTGGTGAATCTGATGAGGTAGTGGTATCTGCATGTGGCGTTCTTGTGGGCTGCGTAGCTGTCCGGTTTTCTTTCGCTGCGCCATTTTTTCTCCAGTTTCTGGCATGTTCGTTTGGAGGTCTAGAATTCTTCAGTGAACCAGAAGGCTTTCTTGTTGGTGCAGCTGCTGGAGGGTTTCTTGACCGGGGCAAGGATGTTGTTGCAGTCGTCGATCTATTGTCTGAGGTTGTGTGCAGCGGTGTTGGGGTCGGTGGTGTCGGCTGGTGGGTTCTGGGAGAGCATGGTGGTTAGCTGGCCTTCTGTGATTCTGCTCCAGCAACTGCTGGGCATCTGTTGGGTGTGGTGGTGCGTGGTGGGCTTCCTGAAGGTGAGGTAGATGCAGTGGTAGTCGGTCCAGTGGAGTTCCGTGGTATGGTCTAAGGAGACGTGGGGGCTTGCGGAGAAGATGGAGTCCAGTGTGTGTCCAGCGGCGTGGGTGGGTGCGGTGACGAGTTGTCTGAGGCCGAGGTTGGCGAGGTTGGCGATCAGGGTGGTTGAGGGTGGTGGAGTTGGCGTCGTTGTTCTCGAGGTGGAAGTTCAGATCCCCGAGGAGGATGTAGTCCGTGGAGGTGAGGGAGTGGGTGCTGACGGGGTCGGCAATGGAGTCGCTGAACTGCTGTCAGGGTCCGGGGGGTCTGTAGATGAGGGTTCCGCTGAGGGTGGTGTTGGGGTCAGTGTGAATGATGCACTTGGCTAAGAGATTGTCTAATTCAACTTTCATGCTCTCCCTTACTTACAGTGGTGGATTGCTGACCTTAACTATTTTTGGAACAGCGTTAGATTTGACCTTTATCCAATGTACATAGTTTTTGATACAAACCCAGTTCACCAGCAAAGACCTCAGGGAATTCCTTGATCCAGTCTCGATTAGCATTACTAACAACCCTAACTGGTGGTAATTATTTTAGGCAGACAGATCTCATTGGGATCAAGGCAGATATGTAGATCACGTTGATGGAACCAACTTATGAGCTTGAGGTAATTGAAATTTTTATGGTCAAATATGTCCCCTAACGTGTACCCCAACGTCTCCATGTACGTGCTTAAAGTACATGTAATTTCCCTCCATGACCGAATATGAAGACGCAAATGCATTTGCGTCCAACGTTAACATGTCCTCTTTCAGATCCACCATGAATGGATCGATAATTCAGTTTCTAAACATGCCATGCCAACGTCTTTACATGGTACACTTTTTGGTTTTCTTGGCTCTGCCGAGCTAGGCCCTGATTTCTGACTTCGAGTCACTTCTGCCTTCTGCCTCTGAAGTCTACAGCATGGAAATGTATCCCTGACCTCTGCCTTACTTCCTGCCAGCGCAGCGGTGCCCGGCTTGGCCTGGACTACCTGCCAAATTCATGTTTTGCCTACAGTTATCTGCTCAGCCTCCTCGAAAACACATTCCAGTCTAGTGAAATAGTTAAACATATTCCCGGCTGCAGAGCAAAGGGCCCGGCCTTCCTGTCTTCCTTGCAAGTGATTTACTGGCTCCGTTACCATGGTAGGCCCATGGCCCCGCGCATTACAGGTAGGCACATATGCACGCACTAGCATTCAGTGTAGAATAGCCTCTGCCCGAGAGACCTTTTACTTCAGACACTACATCCTCCAAACATAAGATACTAGATATGCTATAGGTACAGGTTGCCCTGACACTCCAGACACCAGTCTCCTCCACTAGTGCTAAAGTCAAAGTCCCCAGTTACACGTCATGCTAGTTGCGCGCGCATCCAGGTTAAGGGTTTCTGCTGATTCCGCAACTTTTCTCTATGCATCCACCCACATGTGATGTATCTTGTGACGTTTCTCTGACATGTACAGTGCACGCCCATGTGTACGCCTCTTTTTCACGCCTCCTCTTACGCGCATGTGTTCTTATCTCACTCTTTTCACCTGTTACGCCTACTGTATTGGATTCAATTGTAAAGTCTTACTATATATAATGTGTAATGTTAATAAAACGTTGACTGTCTCTTCCTGAACCTTAGAGGTGACGGAACATGATGCTCCATCCTTAAGGATAATGCCATTAAAGCCCGTATGACTCAGATACCACAGACTCTGCCTCTCATTTGAATGAGCTGTCTTGTAATGATAATTATACGGAAAAATGTATAGGTAAATTTATTTACCACAAGCTGGCCCCCTTTCATCAAGACATATATTTTACCAAGGATGACTCTCCCTTTGAAGTTAATCGTGCCCCAGAAATAACCCAGCAACTCAATAGTCACCCCACCTTAACCTATTGGTCTAATGTCTGGCTTCAACAGGGTGACTTTGCCCAGCAGATTACTCTCATGAAATGTTTTGGGGACTAGCAGTATCTTGGCCCCAGAGTCAAAGAGAATGCTCACCGGAGCATTATTGATCAAAACTAGCTCTTGAGGGCCATCCCTAGCATTCCCTGTGACTGGGAGAATATTGATTCCTTCCAAATCTTCAAAAGATCAACTTCCCTGACTTTTTTATGCTTGTTGCCCATTCTCCAGCTCTTTGAGACGTGACCTTTTCTCTCACAAGTTTTGCACATGGCCTTCCAGCTTTAACCAGTTGACTGCAGCGCCAATTTCGCCACTGTGCGGGCATAATAATGAGCGGGTGCGTTTCGGACGGCGCCGGCCATCCTCCGCACATGCTCACTGTGACGTCGGATGGCCTGGGGCCGTCTGACGCACACAACGGGTTAAAGTTGGCCATATAGCCAGAGTTGCCACACCTGAAGCACTTTCCCTGACAATTCTTTGTGTTAAAGGGCTTTGAAGTGGTGCTCGATTTGGGTATAACGAATCTATCCACCAGCACTTTGACATTAATGTTACCTGAACTGTCTTTGCGTATAATATCAACACACGGTTTTGAATGCTCATGACTTTTGGCTATGGTCAGCAATTCTTGAAGCGAGGGCATGTCTTTTTGCCACAGGGCGTTTCTCGTTTTGTTAAGGCGCATCCCAACATAAACTGATCTCCTAAGCGCTCCTCTAAAGCTGCACCAACATTGCACGTGGAAGCCAATTTGCGCAAGGTAGTTATGTACTGTTCGACTGACTCATCCTGCCTTTGCATTCTTCTCCTGAACTAATATCGTTCAAGGACAGTACTCACTTTGGGGAGGTAGTGCAAGTCCAACTTTTTTATGCAGATCTCGTATTCATTAAGAGTGTCAGAGTCACTATCAGAGAGTTCAAGAAGGTATTCAAAGAATTCTTGTCCCTCAGAGCCCAAACAATGCATTAACCATGAGGCTTTCCTCTATGCACTTAAGGAAGTGCCACAGACACGAGCGTAATGTGTGAAAACCTTCTTTCACAAGAGAGGAGAAACTCCTGGAGATTTCAAAAATAAGGGAGGGGCAGTGACATTTTGCATTATGTATGTACTATGTTTTGACCTAGTTACGACTTAGGGGTGAACTTCAGTGATCTGCGTACAGTGCACAATATCCACAAACCTTATAAGCTGTGTGCATCAGCGAAACTGTGTGAAACCTCAGCAATTAAAATTTAGGCCAATGCGTACAGTCCCGGAAACTGAATTTGCTGTGCGCATCAGCGGAACCATCAGCCCGATTACTGATGGCACATATTTGGGAGGAGTGACTTTAGTCTGGTGCTCAATAACATGTGTAGGTGTGAGGCTGGTGGTGCCTGATAACTGAAAGGCACATATTTGTTTACATACAATTTCATACATGTCTTATTTATTATTTATTATTCCTATTGCAGCGCCTTCTACCTTGAGAGGGCCCGTCTTAGACCAGTGTGTGGACAAAACCCATGCCGACAAATCAAGGACAAAGGGATTGGGACATGGTCTAGGGACACAAACAACAAATCCTACATCAAGTCAAGTCAAGTCAAGTCAAGTCAAAGAATTTATATAGCGCACTACATACCCAGAGGGTTTCAAGGCGCTTAGAAAGGGGAGGAGGATTACTTGTCAAATATCCACGTTTTAAGTTGCTTTCTGAATGCAAGGTGGTTCTGGGTAAGGCGAAGGTAAGCGGGGAGTGAGTTCCATGTTTTAGCAGCCAGGTATGAGAAGGATCTGCCTCCCATGGTGGTCTTGTTGATGCGAGGTACAGTGGCGAGGGCTTGGCTGGAAGAACGTAGTTGGCGGGAGGGGATGTAGAAGGACAGTCGTGAGTTGAGGCATTCTGGTCCGATGTCGTAGAGTGATTTGTGTGCGTGGGTTAACAGTCGGAAAGTGATCCTCTTATTGACGGGCAGCCAGTGGAGGTTTTTAAGGTGACCAGAGATGTGTTCATTGCGTGGGATGTCCAATATGATCCTGGCTGAGGCGTTTTGGATTCGTTGGAGTTTTTTCTGGAGTTTAGCGGTAGTGCCTGCGTAGAGGGTGTTTCCGTAGTCCAGTCGGCTTGTGACCAGAGCATGGGTGACTGTTTCCCTTGTTTCGGTGGGGATCCAGCGAAATGTTTTTCTGAGCATGCGAAGAATGTTGAAGCAGGAAGAGGATGCGGCGCTGACTTGTCTGTTCATTGAGAGTGAAGAATCCAGGATGACGCCTAGGTTCTGTGCGTGGTCTGTCGGGATGGGTGCTTTTCCGAGGGCTTCAGGCCACCAGGAGTCGTCCCATGCAGAGGGGGATGTACCTAAGATGAGGACTTCAGTTTTGTCTGAGTTCAGTTTCAGACGGCTTTGTTTCATCCATTCGGCAACTTCTTTCATTCCTTCGTGTAGGTTAGTTTTGGCGGTGCTGGGGTCATTGGTGAGAGAAAGGATTAGTTGAGTGTCATCAGCGTTTAACTGATGGAGAGCGGTGAGCGACCTGAAGCGTAATACTGAGAAAAAGTAACCTGGAGAATTGCTGCAAATTAAAGTAAATAAAAATAAAAAAACGAATAAAGAACTACATAACCACAGCTGTGCGACCTGGAAGCCGATTGTTTCTCAATATAGCCCTTGTTTTTGATTACCTTACAGTGCTCACATTATCATCTGCGATAGAAGAGATGGGAGCCTGGGGTGTCTGGTCACAGTAGCTCATTTACATACAAAGGGGGGTGACAGCCTGTTCACAATGCACAGCACAACTTGTTTACGTAAAGTGCTTGTACACAGAACAGGGTAAAGTCTTGTGTCTCTTTTTTCATTTTCTTTAATATATCCTGCACCTCGCTGTTATATTCTTGTTAATTACTTTTCCTTTAAGTGTACTGCTGTGGTCGCATGCCAGTGCATGAGACATGTTTATCTTTGAGAATGTTCTGTATTCTAAAGCTGGTTAGCTAGGGTTTTTAACTGTTGAAGCGCAGTACAGCCTGAACTAAGATACTGATGGATGTCATTCGTGCTGCTAATAAATCAAGACTCTTTTATCTTGAATCTGACTGGATTATTACTACAATTTTGGCGACGAGGGAAATCCCCACTTGCCGCACAGATTTATTTAAGTGGTGTTTAGAACCCATTTTGTGCAATTTTCTTCAATTTTCTTCTGACTGAGAAAATCTCCTGGTATGTACAAAAACCTTCTTAAGCATTTTGATTGTGCCAGCGGCTGTACTTTATTTATGTGCTTTGATAGCACCTGCGGCAGTAATTTTCATTCATTTTAAACAAGTTTTCTCTCATTTTCTTATTTATTTGAATTCAAAGCAAACGGATTGCTTCATTCACTTTATATTGTCTACTGCTTCGTTTCCGATTTTTTTCTCCTGTTTCCTCGATATTTTAATTGATGTTTCGAGGCATTTATTGAAGCTCTATATCACCTTGTTTAATTTTAAAAAAAGATTGAGGCTCGCGTCCTACCTGATCTTGGAACCTTCGCGCGCGGCTCTCAGTGATGTCAGCAGAGCTAGTTGGTAATGCGCATGCGTGAAGACGTCTATCACGCACCACGTAATACGTCTGGCGGCCATTTTGCCGTTACCATAGTTACTCAGCATAACTTCACGGAAACACGGAGACATCGTTTTGAACTTCTTCTTCATTTCGTTTCTACATATTCCTCTATTTTTTAACAGAAGTAAGCATTTTATTTATTTTTCTAACGTTTTATGCATTTTAAGCTTTACTCTACAAACTTTTTACTGATTTGTGCTTGCAAAGTTTTTGCCTTTTGCACATTCATATTCCTGTTGTTGTTTACAATTCCATTCACACAAAAACGAAAACTTATTTCTTGTTTCTTTTTATTGTTACTACATTTTTTCGTATTTACAAACAAGATGCAATTTGACCCTCTCACTAAATTTTTGCAAACAAAAGGTGATCCACCCATGCCATGGTCAAGGTGGAAAGAAGAGTTTGTTAATTACATGAAAGCTATTGATGGTGAGAGGATGGGTGCGGAAAGAAAAAAAAGTATCCTTCTTCATTGTCTGGGCTCAGAAGGACAAGACATTTTCAGATCTTTGCCTCAAATTACTTCTACAAATGATGGTGGTGGAGATAATTTAAACCCTTATACTGAAGCTCTTGCTAGACTTGAGAAAAGATTTAAACCCATTTTAAGCATTGCACTTAAACATTTCAAGTTCTATACTAGAAAACAAAAAGAAGATGAATCTTTTGAAGATTTTTTGACTTCCTTGAGATCGTTAAGTCTTCATTGTAACTTTGGTACCATCACAGATGAAATGATACGAGATCAGATTATTGTTCATACTAAGTGTAAAAAAACTCAGGATAAACTATGGGTTATGGGTGATCCGAATTTAGCCGAAACCATTGCTGTAGCTAAAGCACAAGAACAATCTGATTTATGGATAAATACCATAAAAAGCAACACTGAGAAGAAACAAATTGATGAAGAAGTTTGTGTGGTAAAACATAAACAAGAGATTAAACAAGATTCTTCCTTCAATAAGACAAAGCAATTTTCTTCTCAGAGGTCTTTCAATCAGAACTTTCAAGGAATGTGTTTCAGATGTGGTAATAAATTTCACATCGCTTCTTTTTCAGGTTGTCCAGCTTTAAAAAGAGAATGCAATTTTTGCAAAAGAATTGGACATTTTAGTAACATGTGCAGGGACAGGCGTGCTCCAGTACAAAATAAACAACCTGTCTCTATTGTTTCTGAAGAAACTGTAAGCAACTGTAGGAATGGTGAATCTATTAATGAATCTAGCTATGAATCTGGTTTTGTAGTTTCAATTTTAGATAATCAATCAGATTTACAACGTAATTCACCAAAATGTGTTTTTACAATTTGCGGAATTGATTTATTCCTTATGGTAGATTCAGGATCTCCATGGACCATAATTACTCAAGAGTATTATGAAAGTATATTTTCTCATTCTACAAAGTTAGGCAATATTAATGATTTCGATGTTTCTGCTGTAAATTTTTCTGGTACAAAGATTGAAATTATTGGATTTTTCAATGTTGAAATTCAGTTAAGAACAGGAAAGCTTCTATTAAGTTATACATTTCTGTTAAAGGCATCAATGTGTTGGGATAGTTTGACCAATGGAAGTTAGGCAGTATATTGAATCCCAGGGCAAAAGAACCGGTGTCTTTGTGTGATGATAGCCTGATGAATACTATTTCTGTTGTTGAGCTATCCAATAACCCCATTCTAAGCAGTAGAGGATGTGATCTTATCAAGCACTTTGATACAGTGTTCTGTGAAAAACTAGGGAAACTCAAGAATTTTTCACATAATATTGTTTTAAAAAAGGATCATACACCGGTTATTCAAAAACTTAGAGGAGTTCCCATCAATATTAGAGAAGAACTCAAGGCCATGTTAGATGATTTATTGAAGGAGGGGATTATTGAACCTATAGAATCATCAGAGTGGGTTTCTCCCATAGTTTTAGTAAGAAAACCGGACCAAAAGTTAAGATTGTGTGTGGACCTGAGAGCGTTGAATGCCAACATTGTTATTGATTGCCATCCTTTGCCAAATATAAATGAGTTAGTGTCTCTTTTTGATGGTGCAAAAATGTTCTCTACATTAGACTTAAGATCTGCCTACCATCAGATCGAATTAACAGAAGAGTCTAGAAAACATACGGCATTTGCGTCCGCTGCATTTGTTTTTCAAAGGGTCATGTTTCATATATTCAGAGATATAGATACATATGTAAAATGTTTTCAGGATGATATATTGGTGTTCTCAAAAAATACTAATGAACATGAACATCATTTGCAAGAGGAATGTAAGAGACTACAGAATAATGGTCTAAAGGTGAAAGCACATAAGTGCAAACTCTTTCAAGAGTCAGTGGAATATTTGGGACATACTTTATCAGGTAAAGGGGTGTTTCCAAAAAAATCTAATGTGGAAGCTATCACCCAAGCTCCGGTCCCAGAAAACAAGGATCAATTGTTATCTTTTGCTGGTATGTGTGAATACTACAGCAAGTTTGTAGAAAATGTTGCTAATAAGATGGAACCTTTGAGAAGATTGTTGAGACAGGGTGTAGAATATCTTTGGTCTGATATACAACAACAAGCATTTGATGAAATTCAAAGAGACATTGTCAAAGCTCCCAATTTAAAACCTTTTAGAATTAACAAAGAATGTATCATCACAGTTGATGCCAGCCTGTATGGTTTGGGTGGAGTGTTGTCTCAAAGGGAAGGCAGCGAGGAATGGAATGTAGCATTTGCGTCGAGAACATTGAATGAGTGCGAGCGTAAGTATTCCGTGATAGAAAAGGAATTGTTAGGGTGTGTTTGGGCCATTGAGCATTTTAGACTTTATGTTTGGGGATCCAAATTTACTCTAAGAACGGATCACAAGCCTTTAGTCAATATTTTATCTGTGGGAGGGGGATGGAATTCCACAGCCAGAATCGCGAGATTAACTTCTAGGTTGCAAGAATATAATTTTGTCACGGTATATGTACCTGGAAAAAAGAATCTTACGGCAGATTGTTTGTCACGTTTGCCATGCAAGGTGGAGGATGTCAGTGTAGTTAAGGAGTGTGATTTTGTTTTAGCTATTCAGGATGTGTTACAAGGAAATTTAAGAACGTTACTGAATCTGACTGGCAAGAATGTGTTAGAAAATATTCAAGGTGGGAAGATTTAGTGAATTATATTCAAAATGGTTGGCCAAATAAAAACATTATCAAGTCAGAATTGATGCCATTTTACAATGTTGTGGATGAGTTGGAATTGGATTGTGGTTTCATTTTCAAGTCTGTCAAATGTATACCGCCAGAGGGCATGCAGGACATCATTTTACAAATTGCGCATGACACACATCCTGGTATTTCGTCCATTAAACGGTTGGTTCGATCTGTGTTTTGGTGGCCAGGTATTGACAGATTTGTTGATAGGACAGTTAGGGAGTGTCAAGAGAGTGTGTGTAAAGAAAGAATGCTAAAAGTATATACTCCACCACTCAAAATATTTAAATGGCCTTCGGAGCCGTGGCAAAAAATTGCCTTTGATATATCGGATCCTTTCAATATTTTACCTGAGTCTTCACGTTACGCCTTAGTGATAGTGGATTATCATTCCAAGTGGCCTGAGGTGAAGTTTGTCCCTAAGGCTACCACTGAAGCTGTCATTAATGTCTTCAAAGAAGTATTTACTAGAGAAGGATGTCCTTCTGTTTTGGTTTCTGACAATGGTATTCAATTGACATCTAGTGAAATGGCCAATTTCCTTAAGAATTGTAACATTATTCACAGGTTAACTTCATTATACGAACCGCATGAGAATGGCCAAGTTGAAAGATTTAATCGAGTTTTGAAGAATTTTGTGGTGGAATCAGTCAAATCTGGAGTATATTGGGTAAGTGCTTTGAGGGAGAGGATATATGGACTTACCATATTACACCTCACACTATCACTGAGGTAAGTCCTTTTAAGTTGTTCAAGGGTCGTAATCCAGCATCAAGAATGCTACCGTGGTGGTTGAAGGAGAAATGCAATCAGTTTTTAGAGGACAAAGTTAATATGGAGGATGTTGCCAGACGTGTGGAGAATAAGCAATTTAAGACTAAGGAGTGGTATGACAAAAAATGGAACACAAAATCTCAAGAATTTCAGGTGGGAGAGTGGGTGAGAATCCTTAGACCGGGTTTGTTATCCAAAGGTTCCAATAAGTTTAGTGATCCCATTCAGGTCAAAAAAGTATTCTCTAATAGTGTCATGACATAGGATGGCAAATTTTGGAACGTTAAGAAATTAGCAAAATGTACTGTCATGAGTGATAAGAGAAACCCATCTAATAAGCAAAGTGAATTGTTTGGAGATGATTCTATTGCTCATAGAGTGAAAGATACCAAACGTGTAATCAATATTCCTAAAAGATTTGTTAATTGGCTTTATGTGTTAAGACTTTATCTTCATGTCTTAAGATATGTTATTTAGCCTTTTGCTTAAGTTTCTTTTTCATTTTTCCTTTTTGTTTTTGTAATGAGGGAGATGTGTTATATTCTTGTTCATTACTTTTCCTTTAAGTGTACCTCTGTGGTCGCATGCCAGTGCATGAGACATGTTTATCTTTGAGAATGTTCTGTATTCTAAAGCTGGTTAGCTAGGGTTTTTAACTGTTGAAGCGCAGTACAGCCTGAACTAAGATACTGATGGATGTCATGTGTGCTGCTGATAAATCAAGACTCTTTTATCTTGAATCTGACTGGATTATTACTACACTCGCTCTCTTCTTCTCTTTCTTTCATTTCAATTCATCAGAAATTACTCAAATTCACTATTGCTTTATCAGCATGGCACAAGTCGGAGGGTAGCCACAGTTTGAAGGGGTCCCCCCACTATTATCTAGAAACAGGTCTCAGTTCCATCTAGCTCCTTAGCCTGCGACTGATAATTGTTACTTTGTGCCACAGCACTGCAGACACAGGCCTCTGAGTGTTTGTGTGAGTGGCGCAAGAGAGGAACAGAGAACTTGACAAAATTAGCCATTCTATTGCTTAATACATTGTAAATGTGAAACACTTTGGGGCTGGATAAAGAATAACATCAGGAAACAACCGCAAATTAATGCACATTTTATTTATTCACTTAAAACTGTTTTAAAAATGTAATTTCCAAGTTCCACATATCTGTTTAAAAATATTTACACTTTCAGTCATTTCCGAGTTTAGTTACAAACTAATAGTGGGAAAAACACATGATGTATAAAAACTGAAACCAAAAACGTATTTTTACATTATTTTATGTTTCTTGTTTTTAAAACAGGCCGTCAACCTTTCACGTGAAAATGATTATAAGGGCCTGACATCACTTCTTGTGATGTCACTACATGTGACGTCACTGTGCTTTGCATATGATAATGGGCTCCTTCGCTATTTTCCTTACTTGTGCCATGTTTATTGGCATGACATGGGTCTATAGGTATTAAAAATAAATATATAAATTCACAGGGGTTCAGCCCGTTTCTCTGGTGATGTCACATATTGACATGTATTTGGCTGCTTCTTCTATTTTTAGGTGAGTACAAATAACGTGTCGTTCCCCCTCCTTCCATTTCTCTCATGAATGTCACTGCCACTTCTGGAATTCATATGACAAATCCTTTAGAACATTTGTGGACAAGGGACAATCTAGTGTGGAAGACGAGTTGCTGGGAGTGCAACGGATTGTCCAAGAACATATATGCTTTTGATGTGGGATTTCGCTATTTCGCCACATTCTTCAAACAGAGTCTGAGGCTTACAATGGCTCAATTCTGGTAAAAAGTAGAGTTTGGCAAGTCACAAAATGAATAGGGAGAGCCAAGTCGGAGAGGAACCACGGGTCACACTTAGTTATAAGGCCCGAGGCACGAGCTGATCCATCAACCGATAACAGTCCGTAAAAGATGAAAAAAAATTACTTAAAACAATGTATATGCTCTTTTATATCTAAAAATAGGTTATTTCTTGAACAACTGTGCTTCGCTTTAGTTCATTACATATACTGCAGTGCCAGTTGTTAATAGTAATACATACATTTTACCAATGATATTTCCCATCTCCAGAGCCCTGACAACATGTCCACTCTGGGTGTGTTGGGTTTATAGGTTTTATCACTAATCCGACAAGTTAGCTGAAAATACTGCTGTTAGTCTCAGTATTGTTCAGTGTAGCTTTTACAGGTAGTGTGGTCAGGTGTGATTCAATGTTTTTCTTTGGATCTCTTCTTCACCAAATAAAAATCTACAATGTTTATTTTCTTTTAATCCACATTGTGCTTGTCTCCCACTGTGTATCCTGGTGCATCATGTCACTTTGCTATGTGTATGGAAGTGAACAATCACTGGAAACAAACACTTTTATAATTCTGCAAATACTGTTTTCTGTTTTTCTTCTTTACTGCTTGTCGGGGTTTCTATCATTTGGTATTTCAAAGTCCCACATAATTAGAATTTTATCTTTTTCCGTAATCCATTCCTCTCACAATAACTGCACTGTTCTGCTCTTGTCTATGTCCTCAGATGGGTCAATATTATTTTTGATGTTCTTAAGTTCATTCCAGAGTCCCTGCATCTCTAGGATTATTTCCACGTGAGTTAAATGAAGAAGTGTATTCACTGAGGGCTGTGTGGGATCGAAAATTGACAAAAGCACTTCACATTTTCAGTGCCCTTCTATGTTTTCTGCCTGTGTATTCGCTGATGACTTTGTAGCTCTGATATTCGACTAAAGCTCTTCCCACATTCATTGCACTTGAATGGTTTTTCTCCTGTGTGAGTTCGCTGATGATACCTTAATGCTGAAGAGTAGCGAAAACTACTGTCACATTCACTACAATGATAGGGTTTTCCCCCTGTGTGTGTTTGCTGATGACTTTGTAGGGATGATAATCGACTAAAGCTCTTCACACATTCACTGAATTTAAATGGCTTTTCCCCTGTGTGTGTTCGCTGATGTCTTTGAAAGCTTGATAAATGACTAAAGCACTTTGCACATTCACTGCACTTGAATTGTTTTTCCCCCTGTGTGTTTGAAGGTTTGATAACTGACTTAAGCACTTTGCACATTCACTGCATTTGAATGGCCTTTTCCCTGTGTGTGTTCGCTGATGTCTTTGAAAGCTTGAGAACTCACTAAAGCACTTTACACATTCAGTGCACTTGAATGGTTTTTCCCCCGTGTGTGTTCGCTGATGACTTTGAAGGTGTGATAACTGACTAAAGCACTTTGCACATTCACAGCACTTGAATGGTTTTTCTCCTGTGTGTGTTCGCTGATGACTTTGTAGCTTTGATATTTGACTAAAGCAGGGGTCCCCAAACTACGGCCCCCGGGCCACATCCGACCCATCTAATCAACTGGAGTGATCCACTTAACGATCCCAAACAATCCTTTGCTTCTTGTCTCATGCGGAGACACATACTCCTCACTTCCAGGTAGCAGGCGGTTGGCGGTCCAGTTCCAGGTGACCGGAAACCACCAGGCATCTCACAGCGCTTCCAGGGGGAATCGCTTAACACAGAAGTTCCTGCCAACACAGAGCTTCGGATTGATGCCTGTCCTTTGCCGGCTTCTACGCAAATAGGAACCGTGTTTTCTGAGGCCGTGTGTTCAAGACCTTTACTGAGGTTCTTTGACACCGCACAGGAGCGCTATTCTGTGTTTGTTTTTACACCGCACTGGAGCCCTATTCTGGATGTGTTTCGACACCGCGCTGGAGCGCTTTACTTGGAGTTTGGTTGTTTGTTTGGGCACCGCGCTGGGGTGCTATCCTGAGTTTGTTTTGGCACTGCGCTGGAGCGCTTTACTTGTGGTTTGTTTCGGCACCACGCCAGAGCGCTTTACTTTCAGTTTGTGACAACGCGCTAGGGCGCTTATGTGAATACCTAGGACACCGCGCTGGAGCGCTTTTATTACGCGCTGGGGCAATTATCTTTTTTTGTTTTTACACAGGAGCACTGTTTTCTTACTAACCACTATAGACAACTTCTACTCACTGAGTGTTCCTAAGCTCAAGGTAAACGCTGTTAACTGCATGTGCACAAGAAGTAAACAGAGGGCTTTATCTGTGTTATGTTATGTTATGTTAAATTAATTTGTAGAGCGCACTAACACCATTAGGTTCCTTGGCGCTGTTTGGAGAGAGCAGAGAGAGACAGAGCTAACATAACAATAAATAAGAATTTAATTGTAGGCTTCAGTGAAGAGGTGAGTTTTGAGGGAGGATCTGAAACTGGAATAGGGGGAGGATAGCCTGAGCGGGAGAGGTAAAGAATTCCAAAAGGACGGGGCTAGGAAGGAGAACCTAAGGCCACCGTGTTTCTTCCGCTTGAATCTGGGAACAGATAAAAGGGCCATATGGGAGGACCGGAGGGTGCGGGGGGGGACATAGGGATGAAGCAGAGAAGAAATGAAAACGGGGCCCTGACCAGAGAGGGATTTGAAGATGATACAACCCAGCTTGAATTTGCAACGAGCAGAGACCGGGAGCCAGTGGAGATCCTTTAAAAGCGGTTGGACATGTTGATCTCTCGGCTGATGGTAAATCAGACGGGCGGCCTGGTTTTGAATCAGCTGGAGTCTCCTAAGTTGGTAAACAGGGATGCCTACATATAATACATTCGCGTAGTCAAGCCTAGACATGACTAACGCAAGCAAGGCCAAAGTGAGGGCATCGGTGGTAAGTAGGCGAGAGATCTTGCGTATCTTCCTGAGCTGGAAATGACTAGAGGAGACTACGGCACTAATCTGGGGTGTCATCGATAGATCGTTGCTGATGACAACACCCAGACTTTTTGCTGAATTGACGGGACAAGGCGGGGTACCCAGGCTGGCCGGCCAGAAGCAGGGATGCCAAGGATTGGAGGGTCCCCCGACAAGCACCAGCTCGGTCTTGTCGGGGTTGAGTTTCAGGTGGTTTGCGCCCATCCAATCACTAATGAAACAAAGGGTATTTTGAAAGGTAGAGATGGATTCGGACCCGGAGTCAATGGTGAAGACCAATTGAATGTCATCCGCATAGTTAAATGCGGAGACATTGAAACGGTGAAGGGAACGGATTAACGGGGCCAAATATAAATTAAAAAGAAGAGGGGAAAGGGAAGAGCCCTGAGGGACACCACAGGTCAGCTCGACCTGAGAGGCGGAGAACTGAGACAGCCTGACGGCCTGGTGGCGGTGGGTCAGGAAAGAGCGCACCCAGTCCAGGGCAGTGCCCTGGATGCCAGCCTCTCTGACACGGTCGACCAGGATGTCATGGTCGACCGTGTCAAAGGCGGCTGACAGATCCAAAAGGACCAGGGCCTGACAGACGTTAGTGTCGGCGCCCCTGCGAAGTTCGTCCATCACAGAGAGGATGACTGCTTCTGTGGAATGTGCTGGTCTAAATCCAGCCTGCTGGGGGTCCAAAACACAGGAGTCTTCCACAAAAGAGGTAAGGGTTTGGGTAACGTGAGACTCCAAAACCTTACTGAGGAAGGGGAGGAGAGAAATTGGGCGATAGTTGCTCATGTTGGACTGGTCAGCCGTGGGTTTTTTCAAGATAGCGACCACTTCTGCCCGTTTAAAAGATCCTGGGACCACCCCCGTAGTCAAGGAGCCCGTTGTAATCAGGTCTCCCTTACTTCCCCTACCAGCCCAAGAAGAACGAAAGTTTTTAAACAGCAGTGGACAGATGACTATTTTTTTGTCCAGTGCAAGGAAAAAGCAGTTTGTTTAATCTGCAAAGAGACAGTGGCGGTGTTTAAAGAATTTAATATCCGCCGACACTATGAAACCCGCCATGGAGGGCAGTATGCTAGCTTGCTGGGCCAAGTGAGGAGAGACAAGGTGGCTAGGCTACAAAATGGATTTGCCGCCCAGCAAAGTACAATGCTATGCCAAACACAGGCGAACCTTTCATCCGTTCGGGACAGCTTCAAGGTAGCTAAACTGATTGCAAGCTGTGGAAAGTCCTTCAGTGATGGGGAGTTTGTCAAGAAGTGTTTGAACGCTGTCGCGGAGGAGGTGTGTCCGGACAAGAAAGATGCCCTGAACGCGGTGAGTCTGTCCGCATCTACAGTTGCCAGGTGAATTGAAGAAATGGGGCATAATGTACATGTCCAGCTGAAAGAGAAAGCTAAAGATTGATTGTTTTGCATTGGCAATGGATGAGAGCAATGACGTGCAGTACATAGCACAACTGCTGATTTTTATTCGGGGAGTTAATTCAACTTTTGAAGTGTCGGAGGAGCTGGCAGCTCTACAAAGTCTCACAGATACTAAGACGGGAGAGGATATTTTTTGTAAAGTACGCCAAACGATGGAAGAGTTGGATTTAGACTGGGCTAAGCTGGCTAGCATCACAACGGCCGGTGCTCCGAGTATGGTTGGTGCATCGCTGGGGCTAATGGGGCGCATAAAAAGAGAAATGGAGGAACGAAGTCTCACCCCCCCCCCCACTACAAGTCCACTGCCTGATTCACCAGCAAGCTCTATGCTACAAAGTTCTGTAGTGGGAATCTGTCATGAAGGTGGTTGTGTCTTGCATAAACTTTATCAGAGCAAACGGACTAAAACACAGGCAGTTCCAAGCTTTTCTATCCGAGCTGGAGTCTGCCCATTGAGACATGCTTTACCACGCTGAAGTCCGATGGTTAAGCCGGGCTTCTACGAGCTGCTACCCGAAATCAACGCCTTTCTCCTGACAAAGGGAAAAACTGTCCTAGAGCTGATCGGCAGAATGGAAATGGGACCTTGCCTTTTTAACAGATGTGGCACATTTTAAACGGCCTCAATTTACAGCTACAAGGGAAAATTAATCAGTGACATGTATTCCCACGTCAAAGCATGGCGCTGCTTGTTGGACAAGTGCAAAAACAAGACTTCACCCATCTCGGAGCCTCTCAGCTGAGGAGCCAGCGGTCCCGTTTCCAACCAAGAAGTGCGAGGACGCACTGGAAGCGCTGAGAGCGGAGTTCAGTATGGGTTCTGTGAGCTTCATGCCCACGTTAAAGTAATGTGCATATTCCAGAACCCTTTTGCTGTCGACATTAATGACACCCTGCCTTCTCTTCAATTTGAACTGGCTGAGTTGCAGACCTGTGATGTACTGAAAGACACATTCAAGCCCAACTGTCTCAGAGTACTATGCTTCCCTCCCAAACAAGACCTACCCCAACATCAGAAAGCACGCTATGAAAATGTCCACAGTTTTTGGGAGCACATATCTGTGAGCAAACTTTTTCACGCATGAAGCTGATAAAAAAATTTGACAAGATCAAGACTCTTAGATCAACACCTGCATCAGTCTCTGAGACTGGCTGTATCTGGAATGGAACCTGAAATCAATCTCCTCACCAGTCAGAAGCAAGCCCACAGCTCACACTGATATGGTAAGCCTGCTGATTTCAGTAACTATGAATATGAAAAAATGTCAGTATAGTAATGCTCTTTTTATAGGAAACATGTTTCTTGAACAGTGATGTCACATACAAAATGAGACTGTCATCTGCTGATGGGCTACTTGTGTATTTTTTATCTGCATTCCCGAAGGGCCTGCATGCTTCCAGGACCACCCTAAAGTCAGCCTGTTTATTACAATTATTCTGTATTCATGGTATTTCACTGTGTGGCAAAAAAATTATCAGCTTGTGTTTTTATTTTTGAATCTAATCTATAAAATAAAAGGAGTATCTGTGGTACTTCAAATAAACACAAGAAGACTTTATTACTTTTTTTGATAACCAACAGGTGGCGCCAGGGCCCAGAGAAGAGCAGCTGCAAATAAAATGCCATTATAATCTCCACAATAATACTGGTTGTCACTTTGGCCCATATCATTTCCTGTTATAAGACTGACCCCGACCCCCCATCACAGAAAGGAAAGTTGATGTGGCCCCGCAGAAAAAAGTTTGGGGACCACTGGACTAAAGCTCTTCACACATTCACTACATGTAAATGGGGTTTCCCCTGTGTGTGTTCGCTGATGACTTTCTAGGGATGATAATCGACTAAAGCTATTCACACACTCACTGCATTTAAATGGCTTTTCCCCTGTGTGTGTTCGCAGATGTCTTTAAAAGCTTGATAAATGACTAAAGCACTTTGCACATTCACTGCACTTGAATGGTTTTTCCCCCGTGTGTATTCGCTGATGGCTTTGAAGGCTTGATAAGTGACTAAAGCAATTTGCACATTCAGTGCACTTGAATGATTTTTCCCATGTGTGTGTTCGCTGATGAATTTGTAGCTCTGATAATCGACTAAAGCTCTTCCCAAATTCACTGCAGTTGAGTGGCTTTTCCCATGTGTGTGCTTGATTATGTCTTTGAAGGCTTGATAAGTGACTAAAGCACTTTTACACATTCATAGCACTTGAAAGATTTTTCCCCTGTGTGTTCGCTGATGTCTTTGTGGGTTTGATAATCGACTAAAGCTCTTCCAATATTCATTGCACTTGAATGGTTTTTCTCCTGTGTGAGTTCGGTGATGACTTTGTAGGGATGATAATCGACTAAAGCTCTTCACACATTCACTGCATTTAAATGGCTTTTCCCCTGTGTGTGATTGATTATGTCTTTGAAGACTTGATAAGTGACTAAAGCACTTTTACACATTCATAGCACTTGAAAGATTTTTCCCCTGTGTGTTCGCTGATGTCTTTGTAGGTTTGATAATCGACTAAAGCTCTTCCAACATTCATTGCACTTGAATGGTTTTTCTCCTGTGTGAGTTCGCTGATGACTTTGTAGGGATGATAATCGACTAAAGCTCTTCACACATTCAATGCATTTCAATGGCTTTTCCCCAGTGTGTGTTCGCTGATGTCTTTGAAAGCTTGATAAATGACTAAAGCACTTTGCACATTCACTGCACTTGAATTGTTTTTCCCTGGTGTGTGTTCGGTGATGACTTTGAAGGTATGATAACTGACTAAAGCACTTGCACATTCACTGCACTTGAATGGTATTTCCCCTGTGTGTATTCGCTGATGGCTTTGAAGGCTTGATAAGTGACTAAAGCAATTTGCACATTCAGTGCACTTGAATGATTTTTCCCATGTGTGTGTTCGCTGATGAATTTGTAGCTCTGATAATCGACTAAAGCTCTTCCCACATTCACTGCAGTTGAGTGGCTTTTCCCATGTGTGTGCTTGATTATGTCTTTAAAGGCTTGATAAGTGACTAAAGCACTTTTACACATTCATAGCACTTGAAAGATTTTTCCCCTGTGTGTTCGCTGATGTCTTTGTAGGTTTGATAATCGACTAAAGCTCTTCCAACATTCATTGCACTTGAATGGTTTTTCTCTTGTGTGAGTTCGCTGATGTCTTAGTAGGTTTGATAATCGACTAAAGCTCTTCCAACATTCATTGCACTTGAATGGTTTTTCTCCTGTGTGAGTTCGGTGATGACTTTGTAGGGATGATAATCGACTAAAGCTCTTCACACATTCACTGCATTTAAATGGCTTTTCCCCTGTGTGTGTTAGCTGATGTCTTTGAAAGCTTGAGAACTCACTAAAGCACTTTGCACATTCAGTGCACTTGAATGGTTTTTCCCCCATGTGTGTTTGCTGATGACGTTGAAGGCTTGATAATTGACTAAAGCAATTTGCACATTCAGTGCACTTGAATGGTTTTTCCCCCGTGTGTGTTCGTTGATGACTTTGAAGGTTTGATAACTGACTAAAGCTCTTCACACATTCACTGCATTTAAATGGCTTTTCCCCCGTGTGTGTTCGCTCATGACTTTGAAGGTTTGATAACTGACTAAAGCACTTTGCACATTCACTGCATTTGAATGGCGTTTCCCCTGTGTGTGCTTGATTATGTCTTTGAAGGCTTGATAACTGACTAAAGCTCTTCCAACATTCATAGCACTTGAATGATTTTTCCCCTGTGTGTGTTCGCTGATGTCTTTGTAGGTTTGATAATTGACTAAAGCTCTTTCAACATTCATTGCACATGAATGGTTTTTCTCCTGTGTGAGTTCGCTGATGACTTTGTAGGGATGATAATCGACTAAAGCTCTTCACACATTCACTGCACTTGAACTGTTTATCCCCTGTGTGTGTTCGCTGATGAGTTTGAAGGTTTGATAACTGAGTAAAGCACTTTGCACATTCACTGCACTTGAATGGCTTTTCCCCTGTGTGTGTTCGCTGATGTCTTTGAAAGCTTGAAAACTCACTAAAGCACTTTGCACATTCAGTGCACTTGAAGGGTTTTTCCCCCATGTGTGTTTGCTGTTGCCGTTGAAGGCTTGATAATTGACTAAAGCAATTTGCACATTCAGTGCACTTGAATGGTTTTTCCCCGTGTGTGTTCGCTGATGACTTTGAAGGTTTGATAACTGACTAAAGCTCTTCACACATTCACTGCATTTAAATGGCTTTTCCCCCGTGTGTGTTCGCTGATGACTTTGAAGGTTTGATACCTGACTAAAGCACTTGGCACATTCACTGCATTTGAATGGCGTTTCCCCTGTGTGTGTTCGCTGATGTCTTTGAAAGCTTGATAAATGACTAAAGCACTTTGCACATTCACTGCACTTGAATCGTTTTCCCCCCTTGCGTGTTCGCTGATGACTTTGAAGGTATGATAACTGACTAGAGCACTTCAAGCAGTCACTGCATTTATATAGCTTTTTCCCTGTGTGTGTTCGCTGATGTCTTTGTAGGTCTGATAATCGACTAAAGCTCTTCCCACGTTCATTGCACTTGAATGGTTTTTCTCCTGTGTGAGTTCGCTGATGACTTTGAAGACTTGATAAGTGACTATAGCTCTTTACACATTCACTGCACTTTAATGGTTTTGCCCTGTGTAAGTGTGCTGATGAAGCTTGAGTAGTGATGACAAACTAAAGCTCTTGCTGCAGGGGTATGATTCTTCTTTCTTGGTTAGTGTCTGTGGGTCGGGTATATATTTGTCTCCTTCCCATGACTGTATTTCCTGATGGGCCAACATGGCTGATAAAGCACTTGTGTTTTTCTCACACACTTTACATGTGTGCAGTATTTTGCACGTTTGATTTCTGATTTAACAATAAAATGCAATAGCCACCAAATATTTGCCACACTCCTAATACATAGAAGGTGTCTTTGTAGGCGATTGTGCCTTTAGATTGGATCATGACTATACATGCTTGCGGGTAAAGATGTATCTTCCTTTTGGCTGGTGCAAATTGGGACAGTCTGTTGTATTGTAGATAGACAAACTCCTCTTTCCTTTACCCGTCAATTGTCTGGCTCTGCTCTGTTGTGCTCTTCTCTGGTTACTGTGGTTTAGCCAGAAAGAGTTTACAATTCTCCTCGAGCACAGAATGATGGCTTGTCATCATTTTAGAAAACAGAGCAGTGTGGTAATCCCATCATACTGATCCCATGATCAAAGCTGGTGTTGGACACTTGTTTATACAGGAGGTGGTTGGTTATTGTTGTTGCCTTAGTTTTCCTAAGGTCATTTCTTTGTCTTGTGGCGTGGAGGTGCACAGCTGAGACTCCTACAATCACTGAACTGCCCTTGATGCTTCATCCGGGATCTGTCAGTTTGAGTGCAGGTTCCCCTGTTGCCAACTGCGCTGATGTTTTCCTGAATACTGTAGCTCATTATTTCTGCTATTATTGAAGTTTTACAGCATTTGCTTCATTATTGATGGTCATTTCATACATTCAAGGCTTGTTTTCTGTTGGATATAAAGATATTTAAAATTAATAAATTGAAGCATAATTGAATGAGAATTCACAATGTTTAACTGGTTGTAAAAGACATTTCGGGGGAGGTTTACTAAATCTCCAAGCAATGCAGCGCAGCCCCCCTGCGCGAGGCTGCGTTGCGTTGCGCGACGGGGAGAGAGCAGGAGAGCACCATATTTTCAAAGATATGGCTCTTAACTTCCCTTTCCCTTGCACCGGCACTGATTACAGCGGGCCTGCGCCATGCACACACCTTAGCACAAGAGTGCTAGGGTGTGTGTGTGTGTGAGTCCAGTATTGGTTTTGTACAGGAAAGAGACACTTCCTATACAAAATACTATGCCTACACAGCAACTTCTTTGTTTAAAATCTTACTCAAAGGTTTTGCATCATATCTCCCCTTCTTCTTTACCGCCTTTGAAACTTAGCAAGGAATATTTCATCATACACATATATTTAACTAAAAGTTCTGTTGAACAGGTGATATCTTATTTATGTCTGAAAAGGAGGTGATTTACCAGTGTTCACAGAGTAAGGGCACTCACGGGGCACCCAAGTGCTAGAGGTATAGCTTAAGATAGACGCATATGATCAAGATTTCAATGAAACAACAATAGATTTTAGAAAAAGAGATGGATCGGGGTGGGCTGCAAAATTTCTAGTAACTCTTTACAAAGAATACAACAAAAGTAACTCCATTCACACACTTCTTCTCCTTCCTTTCCTATTCACTTAAGATCAACCCAAATGCCAACTTCTGTCTTTACTTCGCTGTTCATAAGTCACCTTTGACACTTTCAACAGCTCCCTTGGTTCAAGCATTTCTGGTTTATTCTAACCTGGAAGATTGGAACATTATTGTGAGTTGAGTGGGGTTTCCTATCGCCATAACATCTGTCCATCTCCCTGAAACTAGTGCAGCTTACAGCACCCGGTTCTGGCCCTGAAAGACAACTTTAATAAGCAAGTCTTTAGTTCTTCCTAAAGTAGATAAAGTTCTGTAAGATGCAGCTCCTTCGGGGCTTTTGTGTAAAACAGAACGAGGGGTTCACTGTAAGGCCCATCCTATACATTATAGGCACAGATAAGGCAAACAAACGTTGATTCATATAATATAATATTCAACAATATCAGTCATGTAGTACTTATAGAGAATCCATCACAACCAATAATTTACCTGACATATCCCCGCATCAGATGTGTGCATATTACTCTTTTTTCCCCCTTTTCCACCATTACATGGCATCTGGCATGATGTTGTCCGTTTGGGGTTCAGGATGCCACTTTGTGACTGGATGGGCATTTTGAAGAGTGGGAGGAGGTGTCAGTTATCCACAGGTGATGCAGCATTTCTATCTTTCCATATTTCTCATATTCAAGTTTACCTAATTTCCTGTCCTTTGGCCCCCCTACTGCTCTCTGGCTGCACACTAACTCTGTGGGGTTCATCAGAAGTCAGATAACTGCCTCATACTAACAAGGCCATGGATCTCACTTCTTCTACAACACTTATTGCAGACATAGGGCCTAGTTAGGAGTTTGTCCAACAGATTATTGCCTCAAAACTTGGGGTGGGTGAAGAATTTCGCTCTGCCGGCGGAGCTCGCAAAGTTTTTACCACTCCGCACTCTGTGCAGACTTGTTCCAAAAAACTCCATGCAGAACGGAGTTCTTTTCTCAAGCGGTTCGCCAACGGTAAGGTGACGAGCGCTTGTGAGAAAATATAACGCACTAGACCTCCTCCAGGCGAGATTTCTCAATGCAGGAGGTCGCAGCAGGTCGCGACCACTCGAGTGTTAAAATCTGCCATTTTCGTTGATGAAGCTGCCATTCGATTAGAATGTCAATTAGAGTGGCAGTAAGTACCATCGCCCTCTGGCACGACGCGTAGTGCTGTTCGTGCTGATTTTACACTGGGGGTTGAACTCCTGGCACTAAAAATCAGTGAGCGCAGTGCAACTTAACAACCTCCACCTCTAGCGGAAGTCTGCAGAGTGCAGCGGAGTTTCCCTGGCACTTCGAGGAGTTCCGCGGAGTAAAAGTCTGCAAACTACACCAAGGCATTATCAAAACGTGATAGATATCCTGTATGCCCTGTTATAATTGCTACAGGATGCAATGCATTTTTAATGGGTTGGGCAGGATACCTGTCACATCTGTGATGGAATAAATGATCCACTGAAATTTAAATCAGGCCTTTGGTGTACATTGCGTCCAGTGTGGCTAGCTGGGCTTGGCGGATCTTGTTCTTTGTGGGTTTCTCACTGCTTTGAGGTCACCGCCAGGCAGAACTTCTGTCAACTGCTCCCTGTGCAGATATTCTTTTCAGGCAGGACCTCCATTAGCGGTGCCTTGTGCAGATCGTCCTTCCAGGCAGGACTTCTGTCAGCGGCGCCTTGTTTAGATCTTCCTTCCAAGCAGGACTTTTGTCAGCTGTGCCCTGTGCAGATCTTCCTTTCAGGCAGGGGCTTCGGTCAGCTGTGCCTTGTGTGGTTCTTCCTTCCAGGCAGAACGTCCATCACCTGCACCTTGTGCAGATCTTCCTTCCAGGCAGGAATTCCGCCAGTCGTGCATCGTGCAGATCTTCCTTCCAGGCAGGACTTCTGTCAGGTGCACCTTGTGTAGATCTGCTTTCCAGACAAGGGCTTCTTTCCTCAATGATGATTTCAAAAGTCAGGAGAGGTAGAACTGGTCTAGGTCATCTTCTTTATTGCAGTTCTACTGCTCAAGCTACAGACCTCGAGCTCTGAGATGACGAGAGTCTGGATTTTCTGAGCTCCGTAGAGCATTAAGACAGTTCTACCGCATCCAGCACACACTACAAGATTCCAAGAGTCAACGCTACAAGTGCTGCTTCAAGGTTTAATTCAACCACTGTATCTGAACATCCCTGGCAAATGCCAACAAGAGAATAAACATCCTGCCTGCATCAGCAGAGTGCCAAAAGCTTTTCAAGCACCTTGAGGTACATGGACTTTCCCTATCTGCCGTAACTGAAGATGTTAAACCTTGGTAACATCAATCCCCTTTGGACAAGGTCCTCCATTTTGCTATGAGAATGAAACTCATCCTGCGCAGACACAAACCCTCAAATCTGTATTGTATGAAGGTGGGTGGTTCTCACCCAAAAGAGGGCCCTCAACAAATTGCTGACATTTTCTTACACCCCCTGGACAGCCGAGGCAACACACAGACCAACTACACCCCCTCAGGGATCACCCATCCATCTGCCAGCATCAAGACTCAGACCCTTCAACCTTCTATGTTACCGTCTTTGGAACGGCCCGTCTCTGAGATTCGTGGAAGCTCCACACTCAGTGAGCTCAGAGTTGCCTTGTAAAACCATCTCATGAGAGTGGCAGAAAAGAACAATAAGTGACACGCACTGCACAGAGACAGCAGAGTGAGAGACAGCAGAGTGAGAGTGACAGCAGAGTGAGAGACAGCAGAGTGAGAGACAGCAGAGTGAGTGACAGCAGAGTGAGAGTCAGCAGAGTGAGAGTGACAGCAGAGTGAGAGACAGCAGAGTGAGAGACAGCAGAGTGAGAGACAGCAGAGTGAGAGACAGCAGAGTGAGAGTGACAGCAGAGTGAGAGACAGCAGAGTGAGATACAGCAGAGTGAGAGTGACAGCAGAGAGAGAGCAGAGTGAGAGACAGCAGAGTGAGAGACAGCAGAGTGAGTGACAGCAGAGTAAGTGACAGCAGAGTGAGACAGCAGTGAGAGTGACAGCAGAGTGAAAGACAGCGGAGTGAGAGAAACAACAGAGTGAGAGAAACAACAGAGTGAGAGACAGCAGAGTGATAGTGGCAGCAGAGTGAGAGTGACAGCAGAGTGAGAGACAGCAGAGTGAGAGTGACAGCGGAGTGAGAGACAGCAGAGTGAGAGACAGCAGAGTGAGAGTGACAGCAGAGTGAGAGACAGCAGAGTGAGAGACAGCAGAGTGAGAGACAGCAGAGTGAGTGACAGCAGAGTGAGAGAGACAGCAGAGTAAGAGACAGCAGAGTGAGAGACAGCAGAGTGAGACAGCAGAGTGAGAGACAGCAGAGTGAGAGTGGCAGCAGAGTGAGAGTGGCAGCAAAGTGAGAGACAGCAGAGTGGGAGACAGCAGAGTGAGAGACAGCAGAGTGAGAGACAGCAGAGTGAGAGTGACAGCTGAGAGACAACAGAGTGAGAAACAGCAGAGTGAGAGACAGCAGTGAGAGACAGCAGAGTGAGAGAGACAGCAGAGTGAGAGAAACAGCAGCATGAGCGACAGCAGAGTGAGAGACAGCAGAGTGAGTGACAGCAGAGTGAGTGACAACAGAGTGAGACAGCAGGGTGAGAGTGACAGCAGAGTGAGAGACAGCAGAGTGAGAGACAGCAGAGTGAGTGACAGCAGAGTGAGAGCCAGCAGAGTGAGAGCCAGCAGAGTGTGAGTTACAGCAGAGTGAGAGACAGCAGAGTGAGAGACAGCAGAGTGAGAGACAGCAGAGTGAGAGTTACAGCAGAGTGAGAGAGAGCAGAGACAGCAGAGTGAGACAGCAGAGTGAGACAGCAGAGTGAGACAGCAGAGTGAGTGACAGCAGAGTGAGTGACAGCAGAGTGAGTGACAGCAGAGTGAGAGACAGCAGAGTAGGAGTGAGAGCAGAGTGAGAGACAGCAGAGTGAGAGACAGCAGGGTGAGAGACAGCAGAGTGAGAGTGACAGCAGAGTGAGAGTGACAGCAGAGTGAGAGACAGCATAGTGAGAGACAGCAGAGTGAGAGACCACACCTGTGCAATGTGGAGTTCCACAAGGGTCGGCTCTAAGCCCGACCCTTTTCAACATCTATGTGGCCCCACTTGCCAGGCTTATAAGATCTTATGGGATGGAGGTAGTCTCCTATGCTGATGACACCCAGATCCTGGTGTCCCTCTCCCACTCAGTAAACTCTTCCGCTCTCAACTTTAGGAACTGCATGGAGGCAGTATCCCAGTGGATGATCTACAATTCACTAAAGTTGAACGGTGAGAAGACCGAGATCCTTGTTTTTGGAGGAAATACGAATATCGGGGTGGCTGAATGGTGGCCCCCCTCACTGGGAGTCTGCCCCACACCTACGGTTTCAGCACAGAACTTGGGAGTTATGATCGACCTTGCCCTCTCCATGGCACAGCAGGTAAACAGGACGGTTGCCACCTGCTGGGGCATCATTAAAATTCTCCCAAAAATCAAACACTATTTGTCCCCTCAGACCGGTAATCAGGTTGTTGTTGCACTTGTCGCTTCGCGGTTCGATTATTGCAATGCTCTTAATGCCGGTTGTTAGAAATGGGATCTCTGGCTGGCCAAGGCTTGCGCCCAGGACAGTCAGGGACCACCACTCTAAGTCAGGGCAAGGGAATTACACACCAAAGATAACTCCTGCTCACCGTCTAGGTAACGTGGCGCGAGCAGCAAGGCTAAACTTGGAGGCGATGTAAGTTAAGCGTTTGCGCGCGCACCCAGCAACAACACCCAAGGCCCACCACAAAAGAAACTCCACACAAGGTTATGTATAAAAATAGGCTTTGTATTACACCAAACACATCAGATGAAAAACACACACTTTACAATGTGCCAACAGGCACGGGCAGAATTTACAGGGGATTATATGTACAGGGGACAGGGCCACATGGACCACTGTCATGGATCAGCACTTTTAGAACTTAGCACTTAGAATAATCACTGTAGCACAAAAATAGAACTTGTAACACACAACCAGTCAATACTGGTACCAGGTGAGCACCACCTATGCAACCCTCACTACCGTAGGAGATTACACAAGGAACCTGGGCTTCGCTAGCACCACCTGTACTAGCAAGAAAACAACCACCTAAGTATCACAATACCTGTAGGGGTCTAAGGAAGGAAAACACATGATGCATTACCAACACATTCAGAGGTGCAAGAACAGCAAAACACACGATGAATAAACTACCCATTCAGAGGTGTAAGGAAAGAAGACACATGATGCAGAACCTACATTCAGAGGTGTAAAGAACAAAGCACATGACGCATAAAAACACATTCAGAGGTGCAAGAAACACAAGTTGCGCATAAACTCACATTAGTCACCACCTGTGGCAGTCCCTAGGCCCTCTGGCTTTGTTGGGGCTTAGGACGCCCTGTGTCCCAGAGTCAGGGGGCCTAAACGTGGCAGCTGCCCATGAAGTGCTGGGCAGCTGTGTAACAAAGTTGGGCCACCGCTGGAGCCTCGCAGGCTCTGGCCAAAACAATGTGGGCAAGGAGGGAGCCTCTCAGGGCTCTGAAATGAAGATGTGCCCCTTGAGCCTCGCTGGGCTCTTAAACACGAATGTGGCACCTTTGAGCCTCTCTCAGGGTTCTGGAACCAGCAATGCCCTTGGGTGCTGTGGAGCCTCGCAGGCTCTGTAGAACTAATGCCCTCCTGAGCCCCACTGGGCTCTGCACACAATGCCTGGAGCCTCTCTCGGGAGGCTAGAAACAACAAATGCCCCCCCTCTCCCTCCTCAGGGGAAAGCTACGTGGGAGCGGCCCACTGACTGTCGGGCCGCTCTGGGCTTGGGGCGAAGGGCTCGCACTCTCCACAAACACCCACCCGGGTCTCCGCTTACTGGGTCTTGGGTGGCGAGGTGAGCAGCGCGTCTCCTCTCTCGGCGGCGGGGGCAGGGACCGGCAATGTGCCTCGGGGCCCCTCCGCCTCCCCTCCTCAGCTGCTACCGGGCTCGGGGCTTTCTTCCAGCCGGATGCCGCCTCCTTCTTCAGGCGGCGCGGGCTCTCCGGCGAGAGACTGCTGGGCTCTCCGTCCTTCCGGGTGCACGTGGGAAAGCCCTCCAGGTCGGGCCTATCCCTGCGCGGCCCAGGAATGATGCGGCGGGAGTCCCCGCGGCCCAGGGACCAATCACAGTGCGAAGGGGCGGGCGCAGCCCTCGGCTTGAAATCTCCCGGGCCGGCGGCGGTGAAAGCACAGGGCAATGCCGGGTGGGCACCGGCTTTAATCATCAACAAATCGAGGTGGGCACTCGACACCGGGCAAGAACAATGGCAACAGGTGCGGTGTGGGCAGCCGCGAACCCGCGGCAACACGCCGGGTGGCACCTGCTTTCCCCAAGCAAAATGCGGGGCGGGGAAGCGCCAAAAAGGATGGGACAAATGCCGGGTGGGCACCGGCTTTCACAAATAAGGCGCTCCCAAGCGCCAGAGGCCAGAAACCGCGCTCCCAGCACCCAAGAACCAGATGAAGCGCCCCCAGGCGCTATGGGCTTAAAGCAAAGCGATCTCAGTGCTAGAAAGCCCACCAAAGTTCCAGCAAAAGGTCCTTGTAGGCAGGCAGGGGGACAAGGCTGGGCCCAGATACAGCACACTGGGTCTCCAGGCAGGGAGACAGCCCAAGTGGCGGTCCTCTGGCCCAGCAGCAGCCCCCTCAGGATCTTGGACGAAAACAGAACAAATTCAGTGGGGACACAGCCCCATTTTTATACATTGCAATCCTTTGTCTGGAGGTGCAGGGTGGGGGAGAAACCAGTTGCAGCTGGTTCTTGAGTACTCTGTTTACCTCAACCACCCTCTCTATTCACTGGCAGGGCTTGGGTCATCAGTCGCACCACAGGGGGCGGAGCCAGCATTGTGTAGGGAAAGCCCTGCCCCATTCAAGAGCAAAGTGCAACCCTCCCCTCACATCAGCATGCTAATCTCCCACTCACCACCGGGGCAGACCCATCCAGACTCCTGGAGCCAGGCTCATCAGCCTGCTCCAGCCAATCACACGCCAGAAACATTTTACTCTAATAAGCCCACTCCTAGTAGTGGCACTTCTACACATGGCACAATTATGCAACATACACCATTGCGAAGCATATAATCACACAAATCCGCACATACCAGACTCGAGCCCGCACACCCTACGCATCAGGAACTACCAGGGACACACGCATTCCCCATGCATTCCTATGGGAGGGCAGGCCAACCTTACTCCACGCACTCAGAGTGTGCACGCACTTTCCACTGGGACACAGTGAAAGTGCGCAGAAACCAAAAATCACCACCAATTCACCAGTACCAAGCAAAAAGTTTAGGGGTGAATCTGCCAGAAGGGCCAAGTCCAACACCGGTATTAAAAAAGGCCTGGTGCAGCGCCTGCAGACTGCCATAATGCGGCAGAGTGAGAGACAGCAGAGTGAGAGACAGTAGAGTGAGAGAGACAGCAGAGTGAGAGACAGCACAGAGACAGCATAGTGAGAGACAGCAGAGTGAGAGTGACAGCTGAGTGAGATAGAGCAGAGTGAGAGAGACAGCGGAGTGAGAGACAGCAGAGTGAGAGACAGCAGAGTGAGAGTGACAGCAGAGTGGGAGGGACAGCAGAGTGAGTGAGACAGCAGAGTGAGTGAGACAGCAGAGTGAGAGTGACAGCATAGTGAGAGACAGCAGAGTGAGAGACAGCAGAGTGAGTGACAGCAGAGTGAGAGACAGCAGAGTGAGAGACAGCAGAGTAGGAGTGACAGCAGAGTGAGAGACAGTAGAGTGAGAGACAGCAGGGCGAGAAACAGCAGGGTGAGAGTGACAGCAGAGTGAGAGTAACAGCAGAGTGAGAGACAGCAGATTGAGAGACAGCAGAGTGGAGACAGCAGAGTGAGTGACAGCAGAGTGAGAGTGAGAGCAGAGTGAGAGACAGCCGAGTGAGAGTGACATCAGAGTGAGAGTGAGAGCAGAGTGAGAGACAGCAGAGTGAGAAACAGCAGAGTGAGAAACAGCAGAGTGAGAGTGACAGCAATGTCAGGGGCCTACACGTGGCAGCTGTCCACTAAGTGCTGGGCAGCTGGTGATGGTGGGGCAACATGATGTGGGAGCCTTGCAGGCTCTAAATAAACGAATATGCCCCCTAGAGCCTCCGTGGCTCTGAGCAGACAGAATGGCCCCCTTGAGCCCTCTCTCTAAAAACGAATGTGGCACCTTGGAGCCTCTCCTGGGCTCTAAAACGAATGACTGTGGGCTGGTAGCCGCGGGGCTCTACAACAAAGAATGCCCCCAGAGCCTCTTGTGGGCTCAAGATCACAACTGTGACTCATGTGAGTGACTGCAGAGTGAGTGACAGCAGAGTGAGAGTGACAGCAGAGTGAGAGTGACAGCAGAGTGAGAGACAGCAGAGTGAGAGACAGCAGAGTGAGCGTGACAGTGGAGTGAGGGAAAGCAGAGTGAGAGACAGCAGAGTGAGAGTGACAGCAGGGTGACAGACAGCAGAGTGAGTGGCAGCAGAGTGAGTGGCAGCAGAGTGAGTAAGAGCAGAGTGAGAGACAGCAGAGTGAGAGTGACAGCAGAGTGAGAGTGACAGCAGAGTGAGAGTGAGAGCAGAGTGAGAGTGAGAGCAGAGTGAGAGTGAGAGCAGAGTGAGAGACAGCAGAGTGATAGACAGCAGAGTGAGAGACAGCAGAGTGAGATACAGCAGAGTGAGTGACAGCAGAGTGAGGGAGAGCGGAGTGAGAGTGACAGCAGAGTGAGACACAGCAGAGTGAGAGAGCAAGTTCAAGTTCAAGTTTGGCATTTATATAGCGCACTACTCACCCATAGGGTCTCAAGGCGCTTGGGGGAAAGGGGAGGTTATTTATCGAAGATCCAGGTTTTGAGTTGTTTTCTGAAAGAGAGGTGGTTCTGAGTGAGGCGAAGGTGGGTGAGGAGAGAGTTCCAATTTTTGGCCGCTAAGAAGGAGAAGGATCTTCCCCCCATGGTGGATCTGTGGATGCGTGGTATTGTGGCGAGGGCTTGATTGGACGATCGAAGTTCGCGGGTGGGGGTGTAGAAGGAAAGGCGTGTGTTGAGGCATTCGGGCCCTAGGTCGTAGAGGGCTTTGTGTGCGTGTGTGAGGAGACGGAACGTAATTCTTTTGCTGACAGGAAGCCAGTGGAGGTCTCTCAGGTGACTGGAAATGTGAGCTTTGCGGAGGATATCTAGGATGAGTCTGGCTGAGGCGTTTTGGATACGTTGGAGTCTTTTCTGTAGTTTGGCTATGGTTCCGGCATACAGTGCGTTTCCGTAGTCCAATCGGCTGGTGACTAGTACGTGGGTGACCGTCTTTCTAGTTTCGATGGGGATCCAGCGGAAGACTTTCTTTAGCATACGTAGGATGTTGAAGCAAGACGAAGAAATGGCGTTGACTTGTCTGGTCATAGATAGGGATGAGTCCAGAATGAAGCCCAGGTTCTGTGCATGGTCCGTAGGTGTGGGGGCATTTCCCAGTGCCGGTCCGGAGAGGAACGAGATGATCCATTCCAATGCTTTTCCTTGTATTCCGATGTTACTTAGGCGTTGTATAAGGGTGCTATGACAGATTTTGTCAAAGGCTGTGGAGAGGTCCATTGTCCAGCAGCGTTCGGATGTCGTCTGTTGCTGCGATGAGGGCGTTTTCGGTGCTGTGTTTGGCTCGGAATCCGGATTGTGATGGGTCGAGGGATTTGTTGGATTCAAGGAAGGCGGCGAGTTGACTGTTGACAGCTTTCTCAATGACTTTGGCAGGGAATGGGAGGAGCGAGATAGGGCGGTAATTCTTCAGTTCAGTGGGGTCTGCCGTGGGTTTCTTCTGGAGAGCGCTGAGTTTGGCGTGCTTCCAGCTCTCGGGAAGGTAGCGGAGTTGAAGGAGCAGTTGATGACGTCTCGAAGATGGGGTGCAATGATGGAGTCTGCTTTGTTGAAAATGTGGTGGGGACATGGGTCTGTAGGCGATCCTGAGTGGATGGAGTTCATCAGGCGGATGGTGTCTTCAGTGGTGACTGGGTTCCAGGTGCAGAGGTTGTTGGGGGGAGAGGTCAGTTCAGAGGTGGGTGGGGTGGACTGATCGCTTGGCTGGTTTACGAAGCTGTTGTGTATGTCGGCAATTTTGTTGTGAAAGAAAGATGCTAGGGAGTCGCAGAGGTCTTGGGAGGGAGTGATGTCATTAGTGCCGGCTGAGGGGTTGGTAAATTCTTTTACGATGTTGAATAGTTCCTTGCTGCTGTGGGCGTTGATGTTGAGTCGATCTTTGAATGCTGATTTCTTGGTTGAACGGATCAGTTGGTGGTGATTACGGGTGGCGTTCTTGAAAGTGGTTAGGTTTTCGGTGAATGGGTTTTTTTCCAGGCTTTCTCGAGTGTTCGGCATGTCTTCTTGGATGTCTTAAGATCCTCATTGAACCAGGGGGCTTTTTTGTGGCCTTGTTTGGTTGGATTGTTTCTCATGGGTGCTAATTCGTCAGCGCTGCGGGTTATCCATTGTGCGAGGTTGGTGGCTGCTTGGTTAGGGTCTGACGGATTGGCGGGAGGGTTTTTTTCGAGTGATGTGAGAAGCTGGTTGGTGGTGATCTTGTTCCAGTTTCTGCGAGGAATTTGATGTGGGTTGTTATGGGTTATAGTTTTTCGGTAGTTGAAGTGTACGCAGCTGTGGTCTGTCCAATGGAGAGCTGTAGTGTGATTGAAGGAGATGTATTTGCTAGATGAGAAGATTGGGTCGAGCGTGTGTCCTGCACAGTGGGTGGGGGTGTTGACAATTTGTTTAAGTCCAAGATTTGCGAGGTTGTCCAAAAGGGCGGTAGTGTTATTGTTGTTGTTCTTTTCCAGGTGGAAGTTGAGGTCGCCTAGTAGAATATATTCCTTGGAGGGGAGGGCGTGTGGGCTGATGAAGTCAGTGATCTCTTCGCAGAATTGTGTGCGTGGCCCTGGAGGTCTGTAGATGAGGGTGCCTCTGAGTGTGTTCTTGGGGTCGGTGTGGATCTGGAAGTGGAGGTGTTCGGCTGCTGCGAGGTTGTCGTCGGAACTGGTCGTGATGCGGATGGTGTTTTTGTGAACAATGGCAATGCCTCCTCCAATCTGGTTGGTGCGGTCCTTGCGGATAATCTTGTAGCCTTCAGGGATGGCTATTGCAACGTCGGGCGTAGATGAGGCGTTCATACAAGTTTCTGTGAGAAAGGCGACGTCCGGAGCTGTAGTGTCAAGTAAATTCCAAAGTTGGATGGCGTGTCCGTGGACAGAACGGGTGTTGAGAAGGATGCATTTTAGGTGGTTGGAGTCGGTGTTCTGTTTGGTGTCAGTGGATTTGGTGAGGGTACGGATGCAGGCAAACTTGCAGGAATAGCAGGTGAATGGACCATGGGTGTGTCCTGGGGCGGCTTCATAGCAGGTATGGAATCTGCCAGTGTTAAGGGCAGAGAGGGTAGTGGCGTTGTATGTGATGCAGGAGAATTGGGCTTTTCGGGGGCCAGGGGGTCTGGCGCTGGGCGCGGGCAAGGTGCGGACGGGTGTAGACGGGCTTACCTTTGGCGCACCTTCGGTGCGGTCCCTGCACGTGGACGCTGCGTGTAGGTCCATCTGTCATAAATGAAGAGTGGAGGGGGAGGAGCGCGGGAGGGTCAGCTGGGAGGCGGGAGCGAGGTGGAGGGACGGTGTGGGACGGCCCAGCAAACAAAATGGCAGCAACAATAACAAATGCTGCAGGGCAGGGCGAGATGGGGCAAAAAGCAATATCAACAATGGAGCGCTATGGGGGAGATTTAATGCAGCAGTGGCTAGCGGTTCAAAGCGCAATAGTAAGGTAAAAAGCGCTACGAAATTTGGCAGCAAATGTTATAAAATGCACTCAACAATCAATAATTTACCAAGCAATACAAAGCCCGGCAGTGCGCAAATGAACAACAGGCTAGCGGTAGAAAGAGCGCTTGGTAGTGTCAAAGCGCTACGCTACGATATGCACTCAGCAATCAATATGCACTCAGCAAATGCAAATGCACTCAAATGCACTCAGCAATCGATAATTCACAGAGCAATACAAAGCCCAGCAGTGCGCAAATGAACAACAGAGGCTAGCAGTAGAAAGAGCACTTGGTAGAGTCAAAGCGCTACGCTACGATACCAGGTGAGGAGGAGGTGAGGGGAGCGACCGCTTCTGCACAGGACAGGACGGAGTGAGTGAGACAGCAGAGTGAGTGAGATAGCAGAGTGAGAGTGACAGCATAGTGAGAGACAGCAGAGTGAGAGACAGCAGAGTGAGAGACAGCAGAGTGAGAGACAGCAGAGTGAGTGACAGCAGAGAGACAGCAGAGTGAGAGACAGCAGGGTGAGAGACAGCAGAGTGAGTGACAGCAGAGTGAGAGACAGCAGAGTAGGAGTGACAGCAGAGTGAGAGACAGCAGAGTGAGGGACATCAGGGTGAGAGACAGCAGAGTGAGAGTGACAGCAGATTGAGAGTGACAGCAGAGTGAGAGACAGCAGAGTGAGAGACAGCAGAGTGAGCGTGACAGCGGAGTGAGAGACAGCAGAGTGAGCGACAGCAGAGTGAGAGTGACAGCAGGGTGAGAGACAGCAGAGTGAGTGGCAGCAGAGTGAGTAAGAGCAGAGTGAGAGACAGCAGAGTGAGATTGACAGCAGAGTGAGAGTGAGAGCAGAGTGAGAGACAGCAGAGTGATAGACAGCAGAGTGAGAGACAGCGGAGAGAGATAAAGCAGAGTGAGTGACAGCAGAGTGAGGGAGAGCAGAGTGAGAGTGACAGCAGAGTGAGAGACAGCAGAGTGAGACACAGCAGAGTGAGAGAGCAGAGTGAGTGAGACAGCAGAGTGAGTGAGACAGCAGAGTGAGAGTGACAGCATAGTGAGAGGCAGCAGAGTGAGAGACAGCTGAGTGAGTGACAGCAGAGTGAGAGACAGCAGAGTGAGAGACAGCGGAGTGAGTGACAGCAGAGTGAGAGACAGCAGAGTAGGAGTGACAGCAGAGTGAGAGACAGCAGAGTGAGGGACAGCAGGGTGAGAGACAGCAGAGTGAGAGTGACAGCAGAGAGAGAGAGTGACAGCATAGTGAGAGACAGTAGAATGTGAGACAGTAGAGTGAGAGACAGCAGAGTGAGTGACAGCAGAGTGAGAGACAGCAGAGTGAGAGACAGCAGAGTAGGAGTGACAGCAGAGTGAGAGACAGCAGAGTGAGAGACAGCAGGGTGAGAAACAGCAGTGTGAGAGTGAAAGCAGAGTGAGAGTGACAGCAGAGTGAGAGACAGCAGATTGAGAGACAGCAGAGTGAGTGACAGCAGAGTGAGTGACAGCAGAGTGAGAGTGAGACAGAGTGAGAGACAGCAAAGTGAGAGTGAGAGCAGAGTGAGAGTGAGAGCAGAGTGAGAGACAGCAGAGTGAGAGACAGCAGAGTGAGAGACAGCAGAGTGAGAGACAGCGTAGTGAATGACGCAGAGTGAGTGACAGCAGAGTGAGAGTGACAGCAGAGTGAGAGACAGCAGAGTGAGAGACAGCAAAGTGAGCGTGACAGCAGAGTGAGAGTGACAGCAGATTGAGAAACAATAGAGTGAGAGAGACAGCAGAGTGAGTGACAGCAAAGTGAGAGACAGCAAAGTGAAAGACAGCAGACTGAGAGACAGCAGAGTGAGAGAGACAGCAGAGTGAGTGACAGCAGAGTGAGAGACAGCAAAGTGAAAGACAGCAGACTGAGAGAGACAGCAGAGTGAGAGACAGCAGAGCGAGAGAGGCAGCAAAGTGAGAGAGAAAGCAGAGTGAGAGAGACAGCAGAGTGAGAGACAGCAGAGTGAGAGACAGCGTAGTGAGTGACAGCAGAGTGAGTGACAGCAGAGTGAGAGTGACAGCAGTGTGAGAGACAGCAGAGTGAGCGTGACAGCAGAGTGAGAGAGACAGCAGAGTGAGAGACAGCAGAGTGAGTGACAGCAAAGTGAGAGGCAGCAAAGTGAAAGACAGCAGACTGAGAGAGACAGCAGAGTGAGAGAGACAGCAGAGTGAGTGACAGCAGAGTGAGAGACAGCAAAGTGAAAGACAGCAGACTGAGAGAGACAGCAGAGTGAGAGAGACAGCAGAGTGAGAGACAGCAGAGCGAGAGAGGCAGCAAAGTGAGAGAGACAGCAGAGTGAGAGAGACAGCAGAGTGAGAGACAGCAGAGTGAGAGACAGCAGAGTGAGAGACAGCGTAGTGAGTGACAGCAGAGTGAGTGACAGCAGAGTGAGAGTGAAAGCAGAGTGAGAGACAGCAGAGTGAGAGACAGCAGAGTGAGCGTGACAGCAGAGTGAGAGTGACAGCAGATTGAGAAACAGCAGAGTGAGAGAGACAGCAGAGTGAGAGACAGCAAAGTGAGTGGCAGCAAAGTGAGAGACAGCAAAGTGAAAGACAACAGACTGAGAGAGACAGCAGAGTGAGAGAGACAGCAGAGTGAGTGACAGCAGAGTGAGAGACAACAGAGTGAGAGACAGCAGACTGAGAGAGACAGCAGAGTGAGAGAGACAGCAGAGTGAGAGACAGCAGAGCGAGAGAGGCAGCAAAGTGAGAGAGAAAGCAGAGTGAGAGAGACAGCAGAGTGAGAGACAACAGAGTGAGAGACAGCAAAGTGAAAGACAGCAGACTGAGAGAGACAGCAGAGTGAGAGAGACAGCAGAGTGAGAGACAGCAGAGCGAGAGAGGCAGCAAAGTGAGAGAGAAAGCAGAGTGAGAGAGACAGCAGAGTGAGAGACAACAGAGTGAGAGACAGCTGAGTGAGAGAGACAACAGAGTGAGAGACAGCAGAGTGAGAGACAGCAGAGTGAGAGACACAGCAGAGTGAGAGAGACAGCAGAGTGAGAGAGACAGCAGAGTGAGAGACAGTAGAGTGAGAGTGACAGCAGAGTGAGAGTGACAGCATAGTGAGAGTGAGCAGAGTGAGAGACAGCAGAGTGAGAGACAGCAGAGTGAGTGACAGCAGAGTGCGAGACAGCAGAGTAGGAGTGACAGCAGAGTGAGAGACAGCAGAGTGAGAGACAGCCGGGTGAGAGACAGCAGAGTGAGAGTGACAGCAGAGTGAGAGAGACAACAGAGTGAGAGACAACAGAGTGAGAGACAGCAAAGTGAAAGACAGCAGAGTGAGAGAGACAGCCGAGTGAGAGACAGCAGAGTGAGAGACAGGAGAGTGAGAGTGACAACAGAGTGAGAGTGACAGCAGAGTGAGAGACAGCAGAGTGAGAGACACAGCAGAGTGAGAGAGACAGCAGAGTGAGAGAGACAGCAGAGTGAGAGACAGTAGAGTGAGAGTGACAGCAGAGTGAGAGTGACAGCATAGTGAGAGTGAGCAGAGTGAGAGACAGCAGAGTGAGAGACAGCAGAGTGAGTGACAGCAGAGTGCGAGACAGCAGAGTAGGAGTGACAGCAGAGTGAGAGACAGCAGAGTGAGAGACAGCCGGGTGAGAGACAGCAGAGTGAGAGTGACAGCAGAGTGAGAGACAGCAGAGTGAGAGACAGCAGAGTGAGAGACAGCAGAGTGAGACTGACTGCAGAGAGACAGCTGCGCCATTTTTGTTGGCAGGCTAGTCGTCAGAAGGACGCTAGACCTGCATTTAAGGTGGGTAAATTAGGCGGCGCCCACTGTGTTTGCAGCCTGCAGTGAATTGCTTAGCGCGCTGCGCCTGAAAAAGCTGATTGTGCATTCTGCGGGGATACTTTTAAAATTTCCCGTTTTTGGTATTTACTTTTTTTCATTGTGTTGCTGTTTCCCCTGCTTTTAAGAAGGCCTCACACTTGCACTATAATACCTCCTTTGCTCACCGCTACTTTGCGGGTCCCGGTTCCTTTTCGCCTTAAACTTCGGCGGACATCTTGGGGGGATTGCTGGACGCCTGGCGGCGCCAATTTTGTTGGCAGGCTAGTCGTCAGAAGGACGCTAGACCTACATTTAAGATGGTCATGCTGATGCGCAGCGGGTACGCGCAGCGTGGTCGCCGGACTTCCGCCGGAGTTACGCCTGAGTTCAGTCCGTTTGCGCCCGTCAGCGTCCCGGAGGCGGGAGGGGCCGGCTCTATGATTAGATATTCGGCAGAGGAGCTTCTTTCTTTAAGGGAAGGTAAGAGCGTGTGTCGTATGGTCTTTCCTGGGCGAAACAGAGGGAAAAGGCGGTGTGAGGGATGTAGTTGGCTACCAGGCAATGCACCGGTGGGGGGGCCTGTCAGCTCAGTGGCCACGGTTAAACATCTGTGTTTGTTACTCAACACTCGTTCTCTGAGCAGGCATGCTCTTGACATCTACGAGCTTCTAGTGGCAGAAAGGCCTTTATGCCTGATGCTTCCCGAAACCTGGCTGGGGGAAGCCTCTAACCCTGACCTAGCCACTGCTATTCCATCTGACTATGTGATATTCAGGCATGATAGAGTAAAAGGTAGGGGTGGTGGGGTGGCGCTTGTGGTTAGGAGATCTGTTTCCTGCGTGGTGGTCCCTATGGAGGCCATTTCGGGTTGTGAGTCCCTAGCTTTTTCTATAGCTTTATCTCCCCATCAATCCTTTACTGGACTCCTGGTTTATAGACCACCTGTGTCACTGGACTCCTTTCATGAGGAACTGCAGGTATTGGCATCTGAGCTATGTCTGAAGGCTAAACACTGCATTGTGTTGGGTGATTTTAACGTTTATATGGACCTTGGGACGGAGGGAGACACGATTAAAATCAACGATGTCACCTCCCCCCTGGGCCTTATCCCCCACCTGGCAGTGTCGACCCATAATAAGGGCCACACCCTCGATCAGGTTTTTTCCACCTTGCCTCTTGTCATGGCTAGTCCTGTTCCAGTCCTTTGGTCTGACCACTTTTTGATTTCTTTTCAGATTGTGGGTGTTAGTAAACCATTGTGTGTTGCGCCCCGTCTTCCAGGGGAGCTACGTCGGGCGTATCATTGAGTTACCCCGGAAAGTCTGGCCCAGGCCTGTGTGGACCATCCTTGTTCTCTGGATGGTAATCTTGAGATCGATCTGGACCGGTTGCAGGACTGGTTTATGGAGCGACTTGATGAGTTAGCCCCTGAGACTGCCCCCCAAAAAACATCTCGGCGGACCTCTGCCCCTTGGTTCACGGAGGCCTTGGCATTGTCACGGCGCAGCTGTAAGGCAGCTGAGGGACTGGCGCCAAAGGTATGATATTGGGGCTAAGGCAGAATACAGGACAGCCATTAAGGCCTATCATGCTGATATCCTGCGGGAAAAAAGGATTTACTTCTCTGCTAGAATAGAGACAGCCTCCAGCTCCTGCAAGGAGATTTTCTCGATTGTTAAGGAGTTTATGTCCCCTAATGCTAATGCGTCACATCATGAGTTCTCGGAGCCATGGGTGAGCGCACTAGCTAGCTTTTTCACCACCAAGATTAAGCTGATCCAGGACTCTTTTTCATCTGTTGACCCGAGGGCGGCTATCTGCCCGGCGGACCAGTTGAACCTGGTAGCGGATTCTGGAACTTTTCTTTCAGAGTTTCCATCTCTTTCTGTCTCCGCATCTCAGGATTTTCTGTCTCGACTCAAGTCAGGGTCACCTTTAGATCCTTGTCCTGCTAGGTTTCTGGCGAGGATGGCGGAGGTGATTAACCCGTTGGTTAACCCTGTGCTTAATCTATCGTTGACCAGTGGTATGGTCCCTGCTGCCTGGAAGCAGGCAATGGTTGTCCCGCTCCTCAAAAAATCGGGTCTTGATCCTGAGTTCCATGCCAATTACAGGCCGATCTCCCTCCTGCCTGCTCTGGCAAAGATCGTGTAGAAGCATGTGCATAAGGCTCTCTCTACCTTCCTTGAAACTCATAGTCTACTGCACCCCACCCAGTCTGGCATCCGGACCAACCTAAGCACCAAAACGGCGCTATTGGAAGTCAATGAAGCTATCAAGGAAGTGTTAGATTCTGGAGGTAGGGCCATGCTGGTTATGCTCGATCTGTCAGCGGCTTTCGACACCGTCCCTCATGAGGGTCTCCTTTGCAGACTTCATGAGATCGGTCTGAGAGGGACGGTGTTGAGCTGGTTTCGATCTTATTTGGCTGGTCGCCGTGCCGCCTCTGGAGGATGGAGTCCCGCAGGGCTCGGTCTTGAGCCCGACTCTTTTTAATATCTTTCTGGCCCCCCTGGCGGTGCTGGCAGAGTCTTTTGGGGCTCAGATAGTGTCATACGCCGACGACACCCAGCTCCTTTTCACGTGTGGGAAGGGGGCTGAGTTCGACGGAGAGAGCATCCAAGGCTGTCTTGGGGCTGTCTTTGAATGGTTTCAGCGGAGCAGCCTCAAGTGCAACCCTGATAAATCGGAGGTGCTCTTCTTCGGGTGTCAGGCCGACCCGAATTGGCTGGAGTGGTGGCCGGTGAATATGTTTCCTCCCACGTCATCTTCGCCAATTGCCAAGAACTTGGGGGTCAAGATAGACAACGGATTGACGCTGAAGTCCCAAGTTCTCGGACTGGCCGGCGTTTACTTTGGCCTTCTCAAGATGCGGCGGAAGTTTCTTCCTTTGCTTCCGCTTGCGCACAGAAAGATCACGATCCAGGCCCTCATCGGGTCGAGGTTGGACTACTCGAATGTCTTATATTTGGGTCTTCCCGAATATCTTCTTCAAAGACTTCAGGTGGTCCAGAATTCGGTGGCACGCGCCCTTTTTGGCCTACATCATCGTGCTAGAGCTTCGGAACTTTTACTCTCTCTCCACTGGCTACCTGTCCGGAAACGGATTGTTTTTAAGGCTCTCACGTTGGCACATAAGGCCTTTTATGCCACGGGAGCTGTTTACATTCAGAAACGGTTGTCCTTTTATAAACCGGCTAGAGCCTTAAGATCTGAATCTCTATTTCTTGCCGTTGTCCCTGCTGTGAAGAAGGCACGGATCGGGGGGCGCTCCTTTAAGCGTCTGGCGCCTCAGCTCTGGAATGCCCTTCCTCTGCCGCTCTGCAGTACATCCAATTTGTTGGCCTTCAGAAAAGACTTGAAGACGTGGCTTTTTTTGTCAGTAATCTGCCTGCTCTTTTTTTGTTGTGTGTGTGTTCTCTGTAGTTTGCTTGTGGGTTTGAAAGCGCCGGGACACTTTTCGGAGTAGCTGAGCGCTATAAATGACACCCACAAAAAAAAACAGCAGAGTGAGAGACAGGAGAGTGAGTGACAGCAGAGTGAGTGACAGCAGAGTGAGAGACAGCTGAGTGAGTGACAGCAGAGTGAGTGAAGGCAGAGTGAGAGACAGCAGAGTGAGAGACAGCAGAGTGAGAGAGACAGCAGAGTGAGTGACAAAACAGAGTGAGAGTGACAGCAGAGTGAGAGACAGCAGAGTGATAGTGACAACAGAGTGAGAGACAGCAGAGTGAGAGACAGCAGAGTGAGTGACAGCAGAGTGAGAGACAGCAGAGTGAGAGACAGCATAATGAGTGACAGCAGAGCGAGTGACAGTAGAGTGAGGGACAGCAGGGTGAGAGACAGCAGAGTGAGAGTGACAGCAGAGTGAGAGTGACGAGAGTGACAGCAGAGTGAGAGTGACAGCAGAGTGAGAGACAGCAGAGTGAGAGACAGCAGAGTGATAGACAGCAGAGTGAGAGACAGCAGAGTGAGTGACAGCAGAGTGAGTGACAGCAGAGTGAGAGACAGCAGAGTGAGAGTGACAGCAGAGTGAGAGACAGCAGAGTGAGAGACAGCAGAGTGAGCGTGACTGCGGAGTGAGAGACAGCAGAGTGAAAGACAGCAGAGTGAGAGTGACAGCAGAGTGTGAGACAGTAGAGTGAGAGAGATATCAGAGTGAGTGACAGCAGATTGAGAGACAGCAGAGTGAGCGTGACAGCGGAGTGAGAGACAGCAGAGTGAAAGACAGCAGAGTGAGAGTGACAGCAGAGTGAGAGACAGTAGAGTGAGAGAGATATCAGAGTGACAGCAGAGTGAGAGACAGCAAAGTGAGAGTGACAGCAGAGTGAGAGACAGCAGAGTGAGAGACAGCAGAGTGAGCGTGACAGCGGAGTGAGAGACAGCAGAGTGAAAGACAGCAGAGTGAGAGTGACAGCAGAGTGAGAGACAGTAGAGTGAGAGAGATATCAGAGTGAGTGACAGCAGAGTGAGAGACAGCAAAGTGAAAGACAGCAGACTGAGAGAGACAGCAGAGTGAGAGAGACAGCAGAGTGAGAGACAGCAGAGCGAGAGAGGCAGCAAAGTGAGAGAGAAAGCAGAGTGAGAGAGACAGAAGAATGAGAGACAGCAGAGTGGGAGACAGCAGAGTGAGAGACAGCAAAGTGAGAGAGACAACAGAGTGAGAGACAGCAGAGGGAGAGAGACAGCAGAGTGAGAGACAGCAGATTGAGAGACAGGAGAGTGAGAGTGACAACAGAGTGAGAGACAGCAGAGTGAGAGACAGCAGAGTGAGTGACAGCAGAGTGAGAGACAGCAGAGTGAGAGACAGCATAATGAGTGACAGCAGAGCGAGTGACAGTAGAGTGAGGGACAGCAGGGTGAGAGACAGCAGAGTGAGAGACAGCAGAGTGATAGACAGCAGAGTGAGAGACAGCAGAGTGAGTGACAGCAGAGTGAGTGACAGCAGAGTGAGAGACAGCAGAGTGAGAGTGACAGCAGAGTGAGAGACAGCAGAGTGAGAGACAGCAGAGTGAGCGTGACTGCGGAGTGAGAGACAGCAGAGTGAAAGACAGCAGAGTGAGAGTGACAGCAGAGTGAGAGACAGTAGAGTGAGAGAGATATCAGAGTGAGTGACAGCAGAGTGAGAGACAGCAGAGTGAGAGACAGCAGAGTGAGAGACAGCAGAGTGATAGACAGCAGAGTGAGAGACAGCAGAGTGAGTGACAGCAGAGTGAGTGACAGCAGAGTGAGAGACAGCAGAGTGAGAGTGACAGCAGAGTGAGAGACAGCAGAGTGAGAGACAGCAGAGTGAGCGTGACTGCGGAGTGAGAGACAGCAGAGTGAAAGACAGCAGAGTGAGAGTGACAGCAGAGTGAGAGACAGTAGAGTGAGAGAGATATCAGAGTGAGTGACAGCAGAGTGAGAGACAGCAGAGTGAGCGTGACAGCGGAGTGAGAGACAGCAGAGTGAAAGACAGCAGAGTGAGAGTGACAGCAGAGTGAGAGTGACAGCAGAGTGAGAGACAGCAGAGTGAAAGACAGCAGAGTGAGAGTGACAGCAGAGTGAGAGACAGTAGAGTGAGAGAGATATCAGAGTGAGTGACAGCAGAGTGAGAGACAGCAGAGTGAGCATGACAGCGGAGTGAGAGACAGCAGAGTGAAAGACAGCAGAGTGAGAGTGACAGCAGAGTGAGAGACAGTAGAGTGAGAGAGATATCAGAGTGAGTGACAGCAGAGTGAGAGACAGCAAAGTGAGAGTGACAGCAGAGTGAGAGACAGCAGAGTGAGAGACAGCAGAGTGAGCGTGACAGCGGAGTGAGAGACAGCAGAGTGAAAGACAGCAGAGTGAGAGTGACAGCAGAGTGAGAGACAGTAGAGTGAGAGAGATATCAGAGTGAGTGACAGCAGAGTGAGAGACAGCAAAGTGAAAGACAGCAGACTGAGAGAGACAGCAGAGTGAGAGAGACAGCAGAGTGAGAGACAGCAGAGCGAGAGAGGCAGCAAAGTGAGAGAGAAAGCAGAGTGAGAGAGACAGAAGAGTGAGAGACAGCAGAGTGGGAGACAGCAGAGTGAGAGACAGCAAAGTGAGAGAGACAACAGAGTGAGAGACAGCAGAGGGAGAGAGACAGCAGAGTGAGAGACAGCAGAGTGAGAGACAGGAGAGTGAGAGTGACAGCAGAGTGAGTGACAGCAGAGTGAGTGACAGCAGAGTGAGAGACAGCAGAGTGAGAGTGACAGCAGAGTGAGAGGCAGCAGAGTGAGAGACAGCAGAGTGAGCGTGACAGAGGAGTGAGAGACAGCAGAGTGAGAGACAGCAGAGTGAAAGACAGCAGAGGGAGAGTGACAGCAGAGTGAGAGACAGTAGAGTGAGAGAGATATCAGAGTGAGTGACAGCAGAGTGAGTGACAGCAGAGTGAGAGACAGCAAAGTGAAAGACAGCAGACTGAGAGAGACAGCAGAGTGAGAGAGACAGCAGAGTGAGAGACAGCAGAGCGAGAGAGGCAGCAAAGTGAGAGAGAAAGCAGAGTGAGAGAGACAACAGAGTGAGAGACAGCAGAGGGAGAGAGACAGCAGAGTGAGAGACAGGAGAGTGAGAGTGACAGCAGAGTGAGAGTGACAGCAGAGTGAGAGACAGTAGAGTGAGAGAGACAGCAGAGTGAGAGAGACAGCAGAGTGAGAGACAGCAGAGTGAGAGACAGGAGAGTGAGATTGACGGCAAAGTGAGAGTGACAGCATAGTGAGAGTCAGCAGAGTGAGAGACAGCAGAGTGAGAGACAGCAGAGTGAGAGACAGGAGAGTGAGATTGACGGCAAAGTGAGAGTGACAGCATAGTGAGAGTCAGCAGAGTGAGAGACAGCAGAGTGAGAGACAGCAGAGTGAGCGACAGCAGAGTGAGAGACAGCAGAGTGAGTGACAGCAGAGTGCGAGATAGCAGAGTAGGAGTGACAGCAGAGTGAGAAACAGAAGAGTGAGAGACAGCCAGGTGAGAGACAGCAGAGTGAGAGTGACAGCAGAGTGAGAGTGACAGCAGAGTGAGAGACAGCAGAGTGAGAGACAGCAGAGTGAGAGTGACTGCAGAGAGACAGCAGAGTGAGAGACAGCAGAGTGAGAGACAGCAGAGTGAGTGAGACAGCAGAGTGAGAGTGACAGCAGACTGAGAGACAGCAGAGTGATAGACAGCAGAGTGAGAGACAGCAGAGTGAGTGACAGCAGAGTGAGGGACAGCAGAGTGAGAGTGACAGCAGAGTGAGAGACAGCAGAGTGAGACATAGCAGAGTGAGCGAGCAGAGTGAGTGAGACAGCAGAGTGAGTGAGACAGCAGAGTGAGAGTGACAGCATAGTGAGAGACAGCAGAGTGAGAGACAGCAGAGTGAGAGACAGCAGAGTGAGTGACAGCAGAGTGAGAGACAGCAGAGTGAGAGACAGCAGAGTGAGAGACAGCAGAGTGAGAGACAGCAGGGTGAGAAACAGCAGGGTGAGAGTGACAGCAGAGTGAGAGTGACAGCAGAGTGAGAGACAGCAGAGTGAGAGACAGCAGAGTGAGTGATAGCAGAGTGAGTGACAGCAGAGTGAGAGTGAGACAGAGTGAGAGAGAGCAAAGTGTGAGTGAGAGCAGAGTGAGAGTGAGAGCAGAGTGAGAGACAGCAGAGTGATAGACAGCAGAGTGAGAGACAGCGGAGTGAGTGACAGCAGAGTGAGTGACAGCAGAGTGAGAGACAGCAGAGTGAGAGTGACAGCAGAGTGAGAGACAGCAGAGTGAGAGACAGCAGAGTGAGCGTGACAGCGGAGTGAGAGACAGCAGAGTGAAAGACAGCAGAGTGAGAGTGACAGCAGAGTGAGAGACAGTAGAGTGAGAGAGATATCAGAGTGAGTGACAGCAGAGTGAGAGACAGCAAAGTGAAAGGCAGCAGACTGAGAGAGACAGCAGAGTGAGAGAGACGGCAGAGTGAGAGACAGCAGAGCGAGAGAGGCAGCAAAGTGAGAGAGAAAGCAGAGTGAGAGAGACAGAAGAGTGAGAGACAGCAGAGTGGGAGACAGCAGAGTGAGAGAGACAACAGAGTGAGAGACAGCAGAGGGAGAGAGACAGCAGAGTGAGAGACAGCAGAGTGAGAGAGACAGCAGAGTGAGAGAGACAGCAGAGTGAGAGAGACAGCAGGGTGAGAGAGATAGCAGAGTGAGAGACAGCAGAGTGAGAGACAGGAGAGTGAGATTGACAGCAAAGTGAGAGTGACAGCATAGTGAGAGTCAGCAGAGTGAGAGACAGCAGAGTGAGAGACAGCAGAGTGAGTGACAGCAGAGTGAGAGACAGCAGAGTGAGTGACAGCAGAGTGCGAGACAGCAGAGTAGGCGTGACAGCAGAGTGAGAAACAGAAGAGTGAGAGACAGCCAGGTGAGAGACAGTAGAGTGAGAGTGACAGCAGAGTGAGAGACAGCAGAGTGAGAGACAGCAGAGTGAGAGACAGCAGAGTGGGAGACAGCAGAGTGAGAGTGACTGCAGAGAGACAGCAGAGTGAGAGACAGCAGAGTGAGTGACAGCAGAGTGAGAGACAGCAGAGTGAGTGACAGCAGAGTGAGTGACATCAGAGTGAGAGACAGCAGAGTGAGAGAGACAGCAGAGTGAGAGAGACAGCAGAGTGAGACAGCAGAGTGAGTGACACAACTAAGTGAGAGTGACAGCAGAGTGAGAGACAGCAGAGTGAAAGTGACAACAGAGTGAGAGACAGCAGAGTGAGAGACAGCAGAGTGAGTGACAGCAGAGTGAGAGACAGCAGAGTGAGAGACAGTATAGTGAGTGACAGCAGAGTGAATGACAGTAGAGTGAGTGACAGCAGAGTAAGAGTGAGAGCAGAGTGGGAGACAGCAGATTGAGAGTGAGAGCAGAGTGAGAGTGAGAGCAGAGTGAGAGACAGCAGAGTGAGAGACAGCAGAGTGAGAGATAGCGGAGTGAGTGACAGCAGAGTGAGTGACAGCAGAGTGAGAGACAGCAGAGTAAGAGACAGCAGAGTGAGTGACAGCAGAGTGAGTGACAGGAGAGTGAGAGACAGCAGAGTGAGAGTGACAGCAGAGTGAGAGTGACAGCAGAGTGAAAGACAGCAGATTATAGGGGATTATATGTACAGGGGACAAGGCCACATGGACCACTATCAGGAATTAGCACTTTTAGAACTAGCACTTAGAATATAGAATGTAAAATTCCTGTAGCGCAAAATAACACATGTAGCACTCAACCAGTAACCACTGGTAATAGGTAAGTACCACCTACGCAACCCTAACCACCTTAGGAAAATATTACGCAGGGAACCAGGATCTCACTAGCACCACCTGTACTAGCAAGAACAACCACCTAAGTATCACAATACCTGTAGGGGTAGAAGCACATTACACATGATGCATCACAACACATTCAGAGGTGTAGGGAAGGAAAACACATGATGCAAAAACATACATTCAGCTGTGTAAGAAAGGCACATGACGCATAAACAGACATTCAGAGGTGCAGGAAACACATTAGCGCAGAAATCACCTTAGCACGTAAATCACAAGTTGCGCAAAACTCACATTAGTCACCACTGGTGACAGTCCCTAGGCCACCTGGCCTTGTTGGGGCTAGGACGCCTTGTGTCCCAATGTCAGGGGCCTACACGTGGCAGCTGTCCACAAAGTGCTGGGCAGCTGGTGATGGTGGGGCAACACGATGTGGGAGCCTTGCAGGCTCTAAATAAACGAATATGCCCCCTAGAGCCTCCGTGGCTCTGAGCAGACAGAATGGCCCCCTTGAGCCCTCTCTCTAAAAATGAATGTGGCACCTTGGAGCCTCTCCTGGGCTCTAAAACGAATGACTTTGGGCTGGTAGCCGCTGGGCTCTACAACAAAGAATGCCCCCAGAGCCTCTCGTGGGCTCGAGATCACAATTGCGACTCAAGCGAGTGACTGCAGATTGAGTGACAATTGCAAAAAACACAGTTGATGGACAGAATGTAGAACAATGTCATACATTCACCCCAAGATTGAGTGACAGCAGAGTGAGAGACAGCAGAGTGAGAGTGACAGCAGAGTGAGAGACAGCAGAGTGAGAGACAGCAGAGTGAGCGTGACAGCGGAGTGAGAGACAGCAGAGTGAGAGTGACAGCAGAGTGAGAGACAGCAGAGTGAGTGGCAGCAGAGTGAGTAAGAGCAGAGTGAGAGACAGCAGAGTGAGAGTGACAGCAGAGTGAGAGAGATAGCAGAACGAGAGACAGCAGAGTGAGTGAGACAGCAGAGTGAGACACAGCAGAGTGAGAGTGAGAGCAGAGTGAGAGACAGCAGAATGAGAGACAGCAGAGTGAGAGACAGCAGAGTGAGATACAGCAGAGTGAGTGACAGCAGAGTGAGGGAGAGCAGAGTGAGAGTGACAGTAGAGTGAGAGACAGCAGAGTGAGACACAGCAGAGTGAGAGAGCAGAGTGAGTGAGACAGCAGAGTGAGTGAGACAGCAGAGTGAGGGTGACAGCATAGTGAAAGACAGCAGAGTGAGAGGCAGCAGAGTGAGAGTGACAGCAGGGTGAGAGACAGCAGAGTGAATGACAGCAGAGTGAGAGACAGCAGAGTGAGGGACAGCAGAGTGAGAGAGACAGCAGAGTGAGAGACAGCAGAGTGAGATACAGCAGAGTGAGTGACAGCAGAGTGAGAGACAGCAGAGTGAGAGGCAGCAGAGTGAGAGACAGCAGAGTGAGATACAGCAGAGTGAGTGACAGCAGCGTGAGAGACAGCAGAGTGAGAGGCAGCAGAGTGAGTGACAGCAGAGTGAGAGACAGCAGAGTGAATGACAGCAGAGTGAGAGACAGCAGAGTGAGGGACAGCAGAGTGAGAGAGACAGCAGAGTGAGAGACAGCAGAGTGAGATACAGCAGAGTGAGTGACAGCAGAGTAAGGGAGAGCAGAGTGAGAGTGACAGCAGAGTGAGAGACAGCAGAGTGAGACACAGCAGAGTGAGACACAGCAGAGTGAGAGAGCAGAGTGAGTGAGACAGCAGAGTGAGTGAGACAGCAGAGTGAGAGTGACAGCACAGCGAAAGACAGCAGAGTGAGAGACAGCAGAGTGAGAGGCAGCAGAGTAAGTGACAGCAGAGTGAGAGACAGCAGAGTGAGAGACAGCAGAGTGAGAGACAGCAGAGTGGGGGACAGAGTGAGAGACAGCAGAGTGAGTGAGACAGCAGAGTGAGAGTGACAGCACAGTGAGAGACAGCAGAGTGATAGACAGCAGAGTGAGAGACAGCAGAGTGAGTGACAGCAGAATGAGGGACAGCAGAGTGAGAGTGACAGCAGAGTGAGACACAGCAGAGTGAGACACAGCAGGGTGAGAAACAGCAGGGGGAGAGTGACAGCAGAGTGAGAGTGACAGCAGAGTGAGAGACAGCAGACTGAGAGACAGCAGAGTGAGAGACAGCAGAGTGAGTGACAGCAGAGTGAGAGCAGAGTGAGAGACAGCAGAGTGAGAGTGAGAGCAGAGTGAGAGTGAGAGCAGAGTGAGAGACAGCAGAGTGAGAGACAGCAGAGTGAGAGACAGCTGAGTGAGTGACAGCAGAGTGAGTAACAGCAGAGTGAGAGACAGCAGAGTGAGAGACAGCAGAGTGAGAGTGACAGCAGAGTGAGAGTGACAGCAGAGTGAAAGACAGCAGAATGAGAGGCAGCAGAGTGAGAGACAGCAGAGTGAGAGACAGCAGAGTGAGACAGCAGAGTGAGACAGCAGAGTGAGACACAGCAGAGTGAGATACAGCAGAGTGAGTGACAGCAGAGTGAAAGACAGCAGAATGAGAGGCAGCAGAGTGAGTGACAGCAGAGTGAGACAGCAGAGTGAGAGTGACAGCAGAGTGAGAGACAGCAGAGTGAGAGACAGGAGAGTGAGAGTGGCAGCAGAGTGAGAGTGGCAGCAGAGTGAGAGTGGCAGCAGAGTGAGAGACAGCAGAGTGGGAGACAGAGTGAGAGACAGCAGAGTGAGAGACAGCAGAGTGAGAGTGACAGCAGAGTGAGAGACAGCAGAGTGAGAGACAGTAGAGTGAGAGAGACAGCAGAGTGAGAGACAGCACAGAGACAGCATAGTGAGAGACAGCAGAGTGAGAGTGACAGCAGAGTGAGATAGAGCAGAGTGAGAGAGACAGCGGAGTGAGAGACAGCATAGTGAAAGACAGCAGAGTGAGAGGCAGCAGAGTGAGAGGCAGCAGAGTGAGAGAAAGCAGAGTGAGAGACAGCAGAGTGAGACAGCAGAGTGAGACAGCAGAGTGAGAGTGACAGCAGAGTGAGAGACAGCAGAGTGAGAGCAGAGTGAGAGACAGGAGAGTGAGAGTGGCAGCAGAGTGAGAGACAGCAGAGTGAGAGGCAGCAGAGTGAGAGACAGCAGAGTGAGACAGCAGAGTGAGACAGCAGAGTGAGAGTGACAGCAGAGTGAGAGACAGCAGAGTGAGAGACAGGAGAGTGAGAGTGGCAGCAGAGTGAGAGACAGCAGAGTGAGAGAGACAGCAGAGTGAGAGACAGCAGAGTGAGAGACAGTAGAGTGAGAGACAGCAGAGTGAGTGACAGCAGAGTGAGAGAGACAGCAGAGTGAGAGTGAGAGCAGAGTGAGAGACAGCCGAGTGAGAGTGACATCAGAGTGAGAGTGAGAGCAGAGTGAGAGACAGCAGAGTGAGAAACAGCAGAGTGAGAGTGACAGCAATGTCAGGGGCCTACACGTGGCAGCTGTCCACTAAGTGCTGGGCAGCTGGTGATGGTGGGGCAACATGATGTGGGAGCCTTGCAGGCTATAAATAAACAAATATGCCCCCTAGAGCCTCTGTGGCTCCGAGCAGACAGAATGGCCCCCTTGAGCCCTCTCTCTAAAAACGAATGTGGCACCTTGGAGCCTCTCCTGGGCTCTAAAACGAATGACTGTGGGCTGGTAGCCGCGGGGCTCTACAACAAAGAATGCCCCCAGAGCCTCTTGTGGGCTCAAGATCACAACTGTGACTCATGTGAGTGACTGCAGAGTGAGTGACAGCAGAGTAAGAGACAGCAGAGTGAGAGTGACAGCAGAGTGAGAGACAGCAGAGTGAGAGACAGCAGAGTGAGCGTGACAGCGGAGTGAGGGACAGCAGAGTGAGAGACAGCAGAGTGAGAGTGACAGCAGGGTGACAGACAGCAGAGTGAGTGGCAGCAGAGTGAGTAAGAGCAGAGTGAGAGACAGCAGAGTGAGTGACAGCAGAGTGAGAGACAGCAAAGTGAAAGACAGCAGACTGAGAGAGACAGCAGAGTGAGAGAGACAGCAGAGTGAGAGACAGCAGAGCGAGAGAGGCAGCAAAGTGAGAGAGAAAGCAGAGTGATAGAGACAGCAGAGTGAGAGACAGCAGAGTGAGAGACAGCAGAGTGAGAGACAGCAGAGTGAGAGACAGCGTAGTGAGTGACAGCAGAGTGAGTGACAGCAGAGTGAGAGTAAAAGCAGAGTGAGAGACAGCAGAGTGAGAGACAGCAGAGTGAGTGGCAGCAAAGTGAGAGACAGCAAAGTGAAAGACAGCAGACTGAGAGAGACAGCAGAGTGAGAGAGACAGCAGAGTGAGAGTGACAGCAGATTGAGAAACAGCAGAGTGAGAGAGACAGCAGAGTGAGAGACAGCAAAGTGAGTGGCAGCAAAGTGAGAGACAGCAAAGTGAAAGACAGCAGACTGAGAGAGACAGCAGAGTGAGAGAGACAGCAGAGTGAGTGACAGCAGAGTGAGAGACAGCAAAGTGAAAGACAGCAGACTGAGAGAGACAGCAGAGTGAGAGAGACAGCAGAGTGAGTGACAGCAGAGTGAGAGAGACAGCAGAGTGAGAGACAACAGAGTGAGAGACAACAGAGTGAGAGACAGCTGAGTGAGAGAGACAACAGAGTGAGAGACAGCAGAGTGAGAGACAGCAGAGTGAGAGAGACAGCCGAGTGAGAGACAGCAGAGTGAGAGACAGGAGAGTGAGAGTGACAACAGAGTGAGAGTGACAGCAGAGTGAGAGACAGCAGAGTGAGAGACACAGCAGAGTGAGAGAGACAGCAGAGTGAGAGACAGCAGAGTGAGAGAAAGTAGAGTGAGAGTGACAGCAGAGTGAGAGTGACAGCATAGTGAGAGTCAGCAGAGTGAGAGACAGCAGAGTGAGAGACAGCAGAGTGAGTGACAGCAGAGTGCGAGACAGCAGAGTGAGAGACAGCCGGATGAGAGACAGCAGAGTGAGAGTGACAGCAGAGTGAGAGACAGCAGAGTGAGAGACAGCAGAGTGAGAGACAGCAGAGTGAGACTGACTGCAGAGAGACAGCTGCGCCATTTTTGTTGGCAGGCTACTCGTCAGAAGGACGCTAGACCTGCATTTAAGGTGGGTAAATTAGGCGGCGCCCACTGTGTTTGCAGCCTGCAGTGAATTGCTTAGCGCGCTGCGCCTGAAAAAGCTGATTGTGCATTCTGCGGCGATACTTTTAAAATTTCCCGTTTTTGGTATTTACTTTTTTTCATTGTGTTGCTGTTTCCCCTGCTTTTAAGAAGGCCTCACACTTGCACTATAATACCTCCTTTGCTCACCGCTACTTTGCGGATCCCGGTTCCTTTTCGCCTTAAACTTCGGCGGACATCTTGGGGGGATTGCTGGACGCCTGGCGGCGCCAATTTTGTTGGCAGGCTAGTCGTCAGAAGGACGCTAGACCTACATTTAGGATGGTCATGCTGACGCGCAGCGGGTACGCGCAGCGTGGTCGCCGGACTTCCGCCGGAGTTACGCCTGAGTTCAGTCCGTTTGCGCCCGTCAGCGTCCCGGAGGCGGGAGGGGCCGGCTCTATGATTAGATATTCGGCAGAGGAGCTTCTTTCTTTAAGGGAAGGTAAGAGCGTGTGTCGTATGGTCTTTCCTGGGCGAAACAGAGGGAAAAGGCGGTGTGAGGGATGTAGTTGGCTACCAGGCAATGCACCGGTGGGGGGGCCTGTCAGCTCAGTGGCCACGGTTAAACATCTGTGTTTGTTACTCAACACTCGTTCTCTGAGCAGGCATGCTCTTGACATCTACGAGCTTCTAGTGGCAGAAAGGCCTTTATGCCTGATGCTTCCCGAAACCTGGCTGGGGGAAGCCTCTAACCCTGACCTAGCCACTGCTATTCCATCTGACTATGTGATATTCAGGCATGATAGAGTAAAAGGTAGGGGTGGTGGGGTGGCGCTTGTGGTTAGGAGATCTGTTTCCTGCGTGGTGGTCCCTATGGAGGCCATTTCGGGTTGTGAGTCCCTAGCTTTTTCTATAGCTTTATCTCCCCATCAATCCTTTACTGGACTCCTGGTTTATAGACCACCTGTGTCACTGGACTCCTTTCACGAGGAACTGCAGGTATTGGCATCTGAGCTATGTCTGAAGGCTAAACACTGCATTGTGTTGGGTGATTTTAACGTTTATATGGACCTTGGGACGGAGGGAGACACGATTAAAATCAACGATGTCACCTCCCCCCTGGGCCTTATCCCCCACCTGGCAGTGCCGACCCATAATAAGGGCCACACCCTCGATCAGGTTTTTTCCACCTTGCCTCTTGTCATGGCTAGTCCTGTTCCAGTCCTTTGGTCTGACCACTTTTTGATTTCTTTTCAGATTGTGGGTGTTAGTAAACCATTGTGTGTTGCGCCCCGTCTTCCAGGGGAGCTACGTCGGGCGTATCATCGAGTTACCCCGGAAAGTCTGGCCCAGGCCTGTGTGGACCATCCTTGTTCTCTGGATGGTAATCTTGAGATCGATCTGGACCGGTTGCAGGACTGGTTTATGGAGCGACTTGAAGAGTTAGCCCCTGATACTGCCCCCCAAAAAACATCTCGGCGGACCTCTGCCCCTTGGTTCACGGAGGCCTTGGCATTGTCACGGCGCAGCTGTAAGGCAGCTGAGAGACTGGCGCCAAAGGTATGATATTGGGGCTAAGGCAGAATACAGGACAGCCATTAAGGCCTATCATGCTGATATCCTGCGGGAAAAAAGGATTTACTTCTCTGCTAGAATAGAGACAGCCTCCAGCTCCTGCAAGGAGATTTTCTCAATTGTTAAGGAGTTTATGTCCCCTAATGCTAATGCGTCACATCATGAGTTCTGGGAGCCATGGGTGAGCGCACTAGCTAGCTTTTTCACCACCAAGATTAAGCTGATCCAGGACTCTTTTTCATCTGTTGACCCGAAGGCGGCTATCTGCCCGGCGGACCAGTTAAACCTGGTAGCGGATTCTGGAACTTTTCTTTCAGAGTTTCCATCTCTTTCTGTCTCCGCATCTCAGCAGAGTGAGAGACAGCAGAGTGAAAGACAGCAGAGTGAGAGTGACAGCAGAGTGAGAGACAGTAGAGTGAGAGAGATATCAGAGTGAGTGACAGCAGAGTGAGAGACAGCAAAGTGAGAGTGACAGCAGAGTGAGAGACAGCAGAGTGAGAGACAGCAGAGTGAGCGTGACAGCGGAGTGAGAGACAGCAGAGTGAAAGACAGCAGAGTGAGAGTGACAGCAGAGTGAGAGACAGTAGAGTGAGAGAGATATCAGAGTGAGTGACAGCAGAGTTAGAGACAGTAGAGTGAGAGAGATATCAGAGTGAGTGACAGCAGAGTGAGAGACAGCAAAGTGAGAGTGACAGCAGAGTGAGAGACAGCAGAGTGAGAGACAGCAGAGTGAGCGTGACAGCGGAGTGAGAGACAGCAGAGTGAAAGACAGCAGAGTGAGAGTGACAGCAGAGTGAGAGAGAGTAGAGTGAGAGAGATATCAGAGTGAGTGACAGTAGAGTTAGAGACAGCAAAGTGAAAGACAGCAGACTGAGAGAGACAGCAGAGTGAGAGAGACAGCAGAGTGAGAGACAGCAGAGCGAGAGAGGCAGCAAAGTGAGAGAGAAAGCAGAGTGAGAGAGACAGAAGAGTGAGAGACAGCAGAGTGGGAGACAGCAGAGTGAGAGACAGCAAAGTGAGAGAGACAACAGAGTGAGAGACAGCAGAGGGAGAGAGACAGCAGAGTGAGAGACAGCAGAGTGAGAGACAGGAGAGTGAGAGTGACAGCAGAGTGAGTGACAGCAGAGTGAGTGACAGCAGAGTGAGAGACAGCAGAGTGAGAGACAGCAGAGTGAGCGTGACAGCGGAGTGAGAGACAGCAGAGTGAAAGACAGCAGAGTGAGAGTGACAGCAGAGTGAGAGACAGTAGAGTGAGAGAGGTATCAGAGTGAGTGATAGCAGAGTGAGAGACAGCAAAGTGAAAGACAGCAGACTGAGAGAGACAGCAGAGTAAGAGAGACAGCAGAGTGAGAGACAGCAGAGCGAGAGAGGCAGCAAAGTGAGAGAGAAAGCAGAGTGAGAGAGACAGAAGAGTGAAAGACAGCAGAGTGGGAGACAGCAGAGTGAGAGACAGCAGAGTGAGAGAGACAACAGAGTGAGAGACAGCAGAGGGAGAGAGACAGCAGAGTGAGAGACAGCAGAGTGAGAGACAGGAGAGTGAGAGTGACAGCAGCGTGAGAGTGACAGCAGAGTGAGAGACAGCAGAGTGAGAGAGACAGCAGAGTGAGAGAGACAGCAGAGTGAGAGACAGCAGAGTGAGAGACAGGAGAGTGAGATTGACAGCAAAGTGAGAGTGACAGCATAGTGAGAGTCAGCAGAGTGAGAGACAGCAGAGTGAGAGACAGCAGAGTGAGTGACAGCAGAGTGAGAGACAGCAGAGTGAGTGACAGCAGAGTGCGAGACAGCAGAGTAGGAGTGACAGCAGAGTGAGAAACAGAAGAGTGAGAGACAGCCAGGTGAGAGACAGCAGAGTGAGAGAGACAGCAGAGTGAGAGAGACAGCAGAGTGAGAGTGACAGCAGAGTGAGAGACAGCAGAGTGAGAGACAGCAGAGTGAGAGTGACTGCAGAGAGACAGCAGAGTGAGAGACAGCAGAGTGAGTGACAGCAGAGTGAGAGACAGCAGAGTGAGTGACAGCAGAGTGAGTGACAGCAGAGTGAGAGACACCAGAGTGAGAGAGACAGCAGAGTGAGAGACAGCAGAGTGAGTGAGACAGCAGAGTGAGAGTGACAGCAGACTGAGAGACAGCAGAGTGATAGACAGTAGAGTGAGAGACAGCAGAGTGAGTGACAGCAGAGTGAGGGACAGCAGAGTGAGAGTGACAGCAGAGTGAGAGACAGCAGAGTGAGACATAGCAGAGTGAGAGAGCAGAGTGAGTGAGACAGCAGAGTGAGTGAGACAGCAGAGTGAGTGAGACAGCAGAGTGAGTGACAGCAGAGTGAGAGACAGCAGAGTGAGAGACAGCAGAGTAGGAGTGACAGCAGAGTGAGAGACAGCAGAGTGAGAGGCAGCAGAGTGAGAGACAGCAGGGTGAGAAACAGCAGGGTGAGAGTGACAGCAGAGTGAGAGTGACAGCAGAGTGAGAGACAGCAGAGTGAGAGACAGCAGAGTGAGTGATAGCAGAGTGAGTGACAGCAGAGTGAGAGTGAGACAGAGTGAGAGAGAGCAAAGTGTGAGTGAGCGCAGAGTGAGAGTGAGAGCAGAGTGAGAGACAGCAGAGTGATAGACAGCAGAGTGAGAGACAGCGGAGTGAGTGACAGCAGAGTGAGTGACAGCAGAGTGAGAGACAGCAGAGTGAGAGACAGCAGAGTAGGAGTGACAGCAGAGTGAGAGACAGCAGAGTGAGAGACAGCAGAGTGAGAGACAGCAGGGTGAGAAACAGCAGGGTGAGAGTGACAGCAGAGTGAGAGTGACAGCAGAGTGAGAGACAGCAGAGTGAGAGACAGCAGAGTGAGTGATAGCAGAGTGAGTGACAGCAGAGTGAGAGTGAGACAGAGTGAGAGAGAGCAAAGTGTGAGTGAGAGCAGAGTGAGAGTGAGAGCAGAGTGAGAGACAGCAGAGTGATAGACAGCAGAGTGAGAGACAGCGGAGTGAGTGACAGCGGAGTGAGTGACAGCAGAGTGAGAGACAGCAGAGTGAGAGTGACAGCAGAGTGAGAGACAGCAGAGTGAGAGACAACAGAGTGAGCGTGACAGCGGAGTGAGAGACAGCAGAGTGAAAGACAGCAGAGTCAGAGTGACAGCAGAGTGAGAGACAGTAGAGTGAGAGAGATATCAGAGTGAGTGACAGCAGAGTGAGAGACAGCAAAGTGAAAGGCAGCAGACTGAGAGAGACAGCGGAGTGAGAGAGACGGCAGAGTGAGAGACAGCAGAGCGAGAGAGGCAGCAAAGTGAGAGAGAAAGCAGAGTGAGAGAGACAGAAGAGTGAGAGTCAGCAGAGTGGGAGACAGCAGAGTGGGAGACAGCAGAGTGAGAGACAGCAGAGTGAGAGAGACAACAGAGTGAGAGACAGCAGAGTGAGAGAGACAGCAGAGTGAGAGACAGCAGAGTGAGAGTGACAGCAGAGTGAGAGTGACAGCAGAGTGAGAGACAGCAGAGTGAGAGAGACAGCAGGGTGAGAGAGATAGCAGAGTGAGAGACAGCAGAGTGAGAGTGACAGCATAGTGAGAGTCAGCAGAGTGAGAGACAGCAGTGTGAGAGACAGCAGAGTGAGTGACAGCAGAGTGAGAGACAGCAGAGTGAGTGACAGCAGAGTGCGAGACAGCAGAGTAGGAGTGACAGCAGAGTGAGAAACAGAATAGTGAGGGACAGCCAGGTGAGAGACAGCAGAGTGAGAGTGACAGCAGAGTGAGAGACAGCAGAGTGAGAGACAGCAGAGTGAGAGACAGCAGAGTGAGAGTGACTGCAGAGAGACAGCAGAGTGAGAGACAGCAGAGTGAGTGACAGCAGAGTGAGAGACAGCAGAGTGAGTGACAGCAGAGTGAGTGACATCAGAGTGAGAGACAGCAGAGTGAGAGAGACAGCAGAGTGAGAGAGACAGCAGAGTGAGACAGCAGAGTGAGTGACACAACAGAGTGAGAGTGACAGCAGAGTGAGAGACAGCAGAGTGAAAGTGACAACAGAGTGCGAGACAGCAGAGTGCGAGACAGCAGAGTGAGTGACAGCAGAGTGAGAGACAGCAGAGTGAGAGACAGTATAGTGAGTGACAGCAGAGTGAATGACAGTAGAGTGAGTGACAGCAGAGTAAGAGTGAGAGCAGAGTGGGAGACTTCAGAGTGAGAGTGAGAGCAGAGTGAGAGTGAGAGCAGAGTGAGAGACAGCAGAGTGAGAGACAGCAGAGTGAGAGACAGCGGAGTGAGTGACAGCAGAGTGAGTGACAGCAGAGTGAGAGACAGCAGAGTGAGTGACAGCAGAGTGAGTGACAGCAGAGTGAGTGACAGGAGAGTGAGAGACAGCAGAGTGAGAGTGACAGCAGAGTGAGAGTGACAGCAGAGTGAGAGACAGCAGAGTGAGAGACAGCGGAGTGAGTGACAGCAGAGTGAGAGACAGCAGAGTGAAAGACAGCAGATTATAGGGGATTATATGTACAGGGGACAGGGCCACATGGACCACTATCAGGAATTAGCACTTTTAGAACTAGCATTTAGAATATAGAATGTAAAATTCCTGTAGCGCAAAATAACACATGTAGCACACAACCAGTAACCACTGGTAATAGGTAAGTACCACCTACGCAACCCTAACCACCTTAGGAAAATATTACGCAGGGAACCAGGATCTCACTAGCACCACCTGTACTAGCAAGAACAACCACCTAAGTATCACAATACCTGTAGGGGTAGAAGCACATTACACATGATGCATCACAACACATTCAGAGGTGTAGGGAAGGAAAACACATGATGCATAAACATACATTCAGCTGTGTAAGAAAGGCACATGACGCATAAACAGACATTCAGAGGTGCAGGAAACACATTAGCGCAGAAATCACCTTAGCACGTAAATCACAAGTTGCGCAAAACTCACATTAGTCACCACTGGTGACAGTCCCTAGGCCACCTGGCCTTGTTGGGGCTAGGACGCCTTGTGTCCCAATGTCAGGGGCCTACACGTGGCAGCTGTCCACAAAGTGCTGGGCAGCTGGTGATGGTGGGGCAACACGATGTGGGAGCCTTGCAGGCTCTAAATAAACGAATATGCCCCCTAGAGCCTCCGTGGCTCTGAGCAGACAGAATGGCCCCCTTGAGCCCTCTCTCTAAAAATGAATGTGGCACCTTGGAGCCTCTCCTGGGCTCTAAAACGAATGACTTTGGGCTGGTAGCCGCTGGGCTCTACAACAAAGAATGCCCCCAGAGCCTCTCGTGGGCTCGAGATCACAATTGTGACTCAAGCGAGTGACTGCAGATTGAGTGACAATTGCAAAAAACACAGTTGATGGACAGAATGTAGAACAATGTCATACATTCACCCCAAGATTGAGTGACAGCAGAGTGAGAGACAGCAGAGTGAGAGTGACAGCAGAGTGAGAGACAGCAGAGTGAGAGACAGCAGAGTGAGCGTGACAGCGGAGTGAGAGACAGCAGAGTGAGAGTGACAGCAGAGTGAGAGACAGCAGAGTGAGTGGCAGCAGAGTGAGTAAGAGCAGAGTGAGAGACAGCAGAGTGAGAGTGACAGCAGAGTGAGAGAGATAGCAGAACGAGAGACAGCAGAGTGAGTGAGACAGCAGAGTGAGACACAGCAGAGTGAGAGTGAGAGCAGAGTGAGAGACAGCAGAATGAGAGACAGCAGAGTGAGAGACAGCAGAGTGAGATACAGCAGAGTGAGTGACAGCAGAGTGAGGGAGAGCAGAGTGAGAGTGACAGTAGAGTGAGAGACAGCAGAGTGAGACACAGCAGAGTGAGAGAGCAGAGTGAGTGAGACAGCAGAGTGAGTGAGACAGCAGAGTGAGGGAGACAGCAGAGTGAGAGGCAGCAGAGTGAGAGTGACAGCAGGGTGAGAGACAGCAGAGTGAATGACAGCAGAGTGAGAGACAGCAGAGTGAGGGACAGCAGAGTGAGAGAGACAGCAGAGTGAGAGACAGCAGAGTGAGATACAGCAGAGTGAGTGACAGCAGAGTGAGAGACAGCAGAGTGAGAGGCAGCAGAGTGAGAGACAGCAGAGTGAGATACAGCAGAGTGAGTGACAGCAGCGTGAGAGACAGCAGAGTGAGAGGCAGCAGAGTGAGTGACAGCAGAGTGAGAGACAGCAGAGTGAATGACAGCAGAGTGAGAGACAGCAGAGTGAGGGACAGCAGAGTGAGAGAGACAGCAGAGTGAGAGACAGCAGAGTGAGATACAGCAGAGTGAGTGACAGCAGAGTAAGGGAGAGCAGAGTGAGAGTGACAGCAGAGTGAGAGACAGCAGAGTGAGAGACAGCAGAGTGAGACACAGCAGAGTGAGAGAGCAGAGTGAGTGAGACAGCAGAGTGAGTGAGACAGCAGAGTGAGAGTGACAGCACAGCGAAAGACAGCAGAGTGAGAGACAGCAGAGTGAGAGGCAGCAGAGTAAGTGACAGCAGAGTGAGAGACAGCAGAGTGAGAGACAGCAGAGTGAGAGACAGCAGAGTGGGGGACAGAGTGAGAGACAGCAGAGTGAGTGAGACAGCAGAGTGAGAGTGACAGCACAGTGAGAGACAGCAGAGTGATAGACAGCAGAGTGAGAGACAGCAGAGTGAGTGACAGCAGAATGAGGGACAGCAGAGTGAGAGTGACAGCAGAGTGAGACACAGCAGAGTGAGACACAGCAGGGTGAGAAACAGCAGGGGGAGAGTGACAGCAGAGTGAGAGTGACAGCAGAGTGAGAGACAGCAGACTGAGAGACAGCAGAGTGAGAGACAGCAGAGTGAGTGACAGCAGAGTGAGAGCAGAGTGAGAGACAGCAGAGTGAGAGTGAGAGCAGAGTGAGAGTGAGAGCAGAGTGAGAGACAGCAGTGTGAGAGACAGCAGAGTGAGAGACAGCTGAGTGAGTGACAGCAGAGTGAGTAACAGCAGAGTGAGAGACAGCAGAGTGAGAGACAGCAGAGTGAGAGTGACAGCAGAGTGAGAGTGACAGCAGAGTGAAAGACAGCAGAATGAGAGGCAGCAGAGTGAGAGACAGCAGAGTGAGAGACAGCAGAGTGAGACAGCAGAGTGAGACAGCAGAGTGAGACACAGCAGAGTGAGATACAGCAGAGTGAGTGACAGCAGAGTGAAAGACAGCAGAATGAGAGGCAGCAGAGTGAGTGACAGCAGAGGGAGACAGCAGAGTGAGAGTGACAGCAGAGTGAGAGACAGCAGAGTGAGAGACAGGAGAGTGAGAGTGGCAGCAGAGTGAGAGTGGCAGCAGAGTGAGAGTGGCAGCAGAGTGAGAGACAGCAGAGTGGGAGACAGAGTGAGAGACAGCAGAGTGAGAGACAGCAGAGTGAGAGTGACAGCAGAGTGAGAGACAGCAGAGTGAGAGACAGTAGAGTGAGAGAGACAGCAGAGTGAGAGACAGCACAGAGACAGCATAGTGAGAGACAGCAGAGTGAGAGTGACAGCAGAGTGAGATAGAGCAGAGTGAGAGAGACAGCGGAGTGAGAGACAGCATAGTGAAAGACAGCAGAGTGAGAGGCAGCAGAGTGAGAGGCAGCAGAGTGAGAGAAAGCAGAGTGAGAGACAGCAGAGTGAGACAGCAGAGTGAGACAGCAGAGTGAGAGTGACAGCAGAGTGAGAGACAGCAGAGTGAGAGCAGAGTGAGAGACAGGAGAGTGAGAGTGGCAGCAGAGTGAGAGACAGCAGAGTGAGAGGCAGCAGAGTGAGAGACAGCAGAGTGAGACAGCAGAGTGAGACAGCAGAGTGAGAGTGACAGCAGAGTGAGAGACAGCAGAGTGAGAGACAGGAGAGTGAGAGTGGCAGCAGAGTGAGAGACAGCAGAGTGAGAGAGACAGCAGAGTGAGAGACAGCAGAGTGAGAGACAGTAGAGTGAGAGACAGCAGAGTGAGTGACAGCAGAGTGAGAGAGACAGCAGAGTGAGAGTGAGAGCAGAGTGAGAGACAGCCGAGTGAGAGTGACATCAGAGTGAGAGTGAGAGCAGAGTGAGAGACAGCAGAGTGAGAAACAGCAGAGTGAGAGTGACAGCAATGTCAGGGGCCTACACGTGGCAGCTGTCCACTAAGTGCTGGGCAGCTGGTGATGGTGGGGCAACATGATGTGGGAGCCTTGCAGGCTATAAATAAACAAATATGCCCCCTAGAGCCTCTGTGGCTCTGAGCAGACAGAATGGCCCCCTTGAGCCCTCTCTCTAAAAACGAATGTGGCACCTTGGAGCCTCTCCTGGGCTCTAAAACGAATGACTGTGGGCTGGTAGCCGCGGGGCTCTACAACAAAGAATGCCCCCAGAGCCTCTTGTGGGCTCAAGATCACAACTGTGACTCATGTGAGTGACTGCAGAGTGAGTGACAGCAGAGTAAGAGACAGCAGAGTGAGAGTGACAGCAGAGTGAGAGACAGCAGAGTGAGAGACAGCAGAGTGAGCGTGACAGCGGAGTGAGGGACAGCAGAGTGAGAGACAGCAGAGTGAGAGTGACAGCAGGGTGACAGACAGCAGAGTGAGTGGCAGCAGAGTGAGTAAGAGCAGAGTGAGAGACAGCAGAGTGAGTGACAGCAGAGTGAGAGACAGCAAAGTGAAAGACAGCAGACTGAGAGAGACAGTAGAGTGAGAGAGACAGCAGAGTGAGAGACAGCAGAGCGAGAGAGGCAGCAAAGTGAGAGAGAAAGCAGAGTGATAGAGACAGCAGAGTGAGAGACAGCAGAGTGAGAGACAGCAGAGTGAGAGACAGCAGAGTGAGAGACAGCGTAGTGAGTGACAGCAGAGTGAGTGACAGCAGAGTGAGAGTAAAAGCAGAGTGAGAGACAGCAGAGTGAGAGACAGCAGAGTGAGTGGCAGCAAAGTGAGAGACAGCAAAGTGAAAGACAGCAGACTGAGAGAGACAGCAGAGTGAGAGAGACAGCAGAGTGAGAGTGACAGCAGATTGAGAAACAGCAGAGTGAGAGAGACAGCAGAGTGAGAGACAGCAGAGTGGGAGACAGCAGAGTGAGAGACAGCAAAGTGAGAGAGACAACAGAGTGAGAGACAGCAGAGGGAGAGAGACAGCAGAGTGAGAGACAGCAGAGTGAGAGACAGGAGAGTGAGAGTGACAGCAGAGTGAGTGACAGCAGAGTGAGTGACAGCAGAGTGAGAGACAGCAGAGTGAGAGACAGCAGAGTGAGCGTGACAGCGGAGTGAGAGACAGCAGAGTGAAAGACAGCAGAGTGAGAGTGACAGCAGAGTGAGAGACAGTAGAGTGAGAGAGGTATCAGAGTGAGTGATAGCAGAGTGAGAGACAGCAAAGTGAAAGACAGCAGACTGAGAGAGACAGCAGAGTAAGAGAGACAGCAGAGTGAGAGACAGCAGAGCGAGAGAGGCAGCAAAGTGAGAGAGAAAGCAGAGTGAGAGAGACAGAAGAGTGAGAGACAGCAGAGTGGGAGACAGCAGAGTGAGAGACAGCAGAGTGAGAGAGACAACAGAGTGAGAGACAGCAGAGGGAGAGAGACAGCAGAGTGAGAGACAGCAGAGTGAGAGACAGGAGAGTGAGAGTGACAGCAGCGTGAGAGTGACAGCAGAGTGAGAGACAGCAGAGTGAGAGAGACAGCAGAGTGAGAGAGACAGCAGAGTGAGAGACAGCAGAGTGAGAGACAGGAGAGTGAGATTGACAGCAAAGTGAGAGTGACAGCATAGTGAGAGTCAGCAGAGTGAGAGACAGCAGAGTGAGAGACAGCAGAGTGAGTGACAGCAGAGTGAGAGACAGCAGAGTGAGTGACAGCAGAGTGCGAGACAGCAGAGTAGGAGTGACAGCAGAGTGAGAAACAGAAGAGTGAGAGACAGCCAGGTGAGAGACAGCAGAGTGAGAGAGACAGCAGAGTGAGAGAGACAGCAGAGTGAGAGTGACAGCAGAGTGAGAGACAGCAGAGTGAGAGACAGCAGAGTGAGAGTGACTGCAGAGAGACAGCAGAGTGAGAGACAGCAGAGTGAGTGACAGCAGAGTGAGAGACAGCAGAGTGAGTGACAGCAGAGTGAGTGACAGCAGAGTGAGAGACACCAGAGTGAGAGAGACAGCAGAGTGAGAGACAGCAGAGTGAGTGAGACAGCAGAGTGAGAGTGACAGCAGACTGAGAGACAGCAGAGTGATAGACAGTAGAGTGAGAGACAGCAGAGTGAGTGACAGCAGAGTGAGGGACAGCAGAGTGAGAGTGACAGCAGAGTGAGAGACAGCAGAGTGAGACATAGCAGAGTGAGAGAGCAGAGTGAGTGAGACAGCAGAGTGAGTGAGACAGCAGAGTGAGTGAGACAGCAGAGTGAGTGACAGCAGAGTGAGAGACAGCAGAGTGAGAGACAGCAGAGTAGGAGTGACAGCAGAGTGAGAGACAGCAGAGTGAGAGGCAGCAGAGTGAGAGACAGCAGGGTGAGAAACAGCAGGGTGAGAGTGACAGCAGAGTGAGAGTGACAGCAGAGTGAGAGACAGCAGAGTGAGAGACAGCAGAGTGAGTGATAGCAGAGTGAGTGACAGCAGAGTGAGAGTGAGACAGAGTGAGAGAGAGCAAAGTGTGAGTGAGCGCAGAGTGAGAGTGAGAGCAGAGTGAGAGACAGCAGAGTGATAGACAGCAGAGTGAGAGACAGCGGAGTGAGTGACAGCAGAGTGAGTGACAGCAGAGTGAGAGACAGCAGAGTGAGAGACAGCAGAGTGAGAGACAGCAGGGTGAGAAACAGCAGGGTGAGAGTGACAGCAGAGTGAGAGTGACAGCAGAGTGAGTGACAGCAGAGTGAGAGACAGCAGAGTGAGAGACAGCAGAGTGAGCGTGACAGCGGAGTGAGAGACAGCAGAGTGAAAGACAGCAGAGTGAGAGTGACAGCAGAGTGAGAGACAGTAGAGTGAGAGAGGTATCAGAGTGAGTGATAGCAGAGTGAGAGACAGCAAAGTGAAAGACAGCAGACTGAGAGAGACAGCAGAGTAAGAGAGACAGCAGAGTGAGAGACAGCAGAGCGAGAGAGGCAGCAAAGTGAGAGAGAAAGCAGAGTGAGAGAGACAGAAGAGTGAGAGACAGCAGAGTGGGAGACAGCAGAGTGAGAGACAGCAGAGTGAGAGAGACAACAGAGTGAGAGACAGCAGAGGGAGAGAGACAGCAGAGTGAGAGACAGCAGAGTGAGAGACAGGAGAGTGAGAGTGACAGCAGCGTGAGAGTGACAGCAGAGTGAGAGACAGCAGAGTGAGAGAGACAGCAGAGTGAGAGAGACAGCAGAGTGAGAGACAGCAGAGTGAGAGACAGGAGAGTGAGATTGACAGCAAAGTGAGAGTGACAGCATAGTGAGAGTCAGCAGAGTGAGAGACAGCAGAGTGAGAGACAGCAGAGTGAGTGACAGCAGAGTGAGAGACAGCAGAGTGAGTGACAGCAGAGTGCGAGACAGCAGAGTAGGAGTGACAGCAGAGTGAGAAACAGAAGAGTGAGAGACAGCCAGGTGAGAGACAGCAGAGTGAGAGAGACAGCAGAGTGAGAGAGACAGCAGAGTGAGAGTGACAGCAGAGTGAGAGACAGCAGAGTGAGAGACAGCAGAGTGAGAGTGACTGCAGAGAGACAGCAGAGTGAGAGACAGCAGAGTGAGTGACAGCAGAGTGAGAGACAGCAGAGTGAGTGACAGCAGAGTGAGTGACAGCAGAGTGAGAGACACCAGAGTGAGAGAGACAGCAGAGTGAGAGACAGCAGAGTGAGTGAGACAGCAGAGTGAGAGTGACAGCAGACTGAGAGACAGCAGAGTGATAGACAGTAGAGTGAGAGACAGCAGAGTGAGTGACAGCAGAGTGAGGGACAGCAGAGTGAGAGTGACAGCAGAGTGAGAGACAGCAGAGTGAGACATAGCAGAGTGAGAGAGCAGAGTGAGTGAGACAGCAGAGTGAGTGAGACAGCAGAGTGAGTGAGACAGCAGAGTGAGTGACAGCAGAGTGAGAGACAGCAGAGTGAGAGACAGCAGAGTAGGAGTGACAGCAGAGTGAGAGACAGCAGAGTGAGAGGCAGCAGAGTGAGAGACAGCAGGGTGAGAAACAGCAGGGTGAGAGTGACAGCAGAGTGAGAGTGACAGCAGAGTGAGAGACAGCAGAGTGAGAGACAGCAGAGTGAGTGATAGCAGAGTGAGTGACAGCAGAGTGAGAGTGAGACAGAGTGAGAGAGAGCAAAGTGTGAGTGAGCGCAGAGTGAGAGTGAGAGCAGAGTGAGAGACAGCAGAGTGATAGACAGCAGAGTGAGAGACAGCGGAGTGAGTGACAGCAGAGTGAGTGACAGCAGAGTGAGAGACAGCAGAGTGAGAGACAGCAGAGTAGGAGTGACAGCAGAGTGAGAGACAGCAGAGTGAGAGACAGCAGAGTGAGAGACAGCAGGGTGAGAAACAGCAGGGTGAGAGTGACAGCAGAGTGAGAGTGACAGCAGAGTGAGAGACAGCAGAGTGAGAGACAGCAGAGTGAGTGATAGCAGAGTGAGTGACAGCAGAGTGAGAGTGAGACAGAGTGAGAGAGAGCAAAGTGTGAGTGAGAGCAGAGTGAGAGTGAGAGCAGAGTGAGAGACAGCAGAGTGATAGACAGCAGAGTGAGAGACAGCGGAGTGAGTGACAGCGGAGTGAGTGACAGCAGAGTGAGAGACAGCAGAGTGAGAGTGACAGCAGAGTGAGAGACAGCAGAGTGAGAGACAACAGAGTGAGCGTGACAGCGGAGTGAGAGACAGCAGAGTGAAAGACAGCAGAGTCAGAGTGACAGCAGAGTGAGAGACAGTAGAGTGAGAGAGATATCAGAGTGAGTGACAGCAGAGTGGGAGACAGCAAAGTGAAAGGCAGCAGACTGAGAGAGACAGCGGAGTGAGAGAGACGGCAGAGTGAGAGACAGCAGAGACAGCACAGAGACAGCATAGTGAGAGACAGCAGAGTGAGAGTGACAGCAGAGTGAGATAGAGCAGAGTGAGAGAGACAGCGGAGTGAGAGACAGCATAGTGAAAGACAGCAGAGTGAGAGGCAGCAGAGTGAGAGGCAGCAGAGTGAGAGAAAGCAGAGTGAGAGACAGCAGAGTGAGACAGCAGAGTGAGACAGCAGAGTGAGAGTGACAGCAGAGTGAGAGACAGCAGAGTGAGAGCAGAGTGAGAGACAGGAGAGTGAGAGTGGCAGCAGAGTGAGAGACAGCAGAGTGAGAGGCAGCAGAGTGAGAGACAGCAGAGTGAGACAGCAGAGTGAGACAGCAGAGTGAGAGTGACAGCAGAGTGAGAGACAGCAGAGTGAGAGACAGGAGAGTGAGAGTGGCAGCAGAGTGAGAGACAGCAGAGTGAGAGAGACAGCAGAGTGAGAGACAGCAGAGTGAGAGACAGTAGAGTGAGAGACAGCAGAGTGAGTGACAGCAGAGTGAGAGAGACAGCAGAGTGAGAGTGAGAGCAGAGTGAGAGACAGCCGAGTGAGAGTGACATCAGAGTGAGAGTGAGAGCAGAGTGAGAGACAGCAGAGTGAGAAACAGCAGAGTGAGAGTGACAGCAATGTCAGGGGCCTACACGTGGCAGCTGTCCACTAAGTGCTGGGCAGCTGGTGATGGTGGGGCAACATGATGTGGGAGCCTTGCAGGCTATAAATAAACAAATATGCCCCCTAGAGCCTCTGTGGCTCTGAGCAGACAGAATGGCCCCCTTGAGCCCTCTCTCTAAAAACGAATGTGGCACCTTGGAGCCTCTCCTGGGCTCTAAAACGAATGACTGTGGGCTGGTAGCCGCGGGGCTCTACAACAAAGAATGCCCCCAGAGCCTCTTGTGGGCTCAAGATCACAACTGTGACTCATGTGAGTGACTGCAGAGTGAGTGACAGCAGAGTAAGAGACAGCAGAGTGAGAGTGACAGCAGAGTGAGAGACAGCAGAGTGAGAGACAGCAGAGTGAGCGTGACAGCGGAGTGAGGGACAGCAGAGTGAGAGACAGCAGAGTGAGAGTGACAGCAGGGTGACAGACAGCAGAGTGAGTGGCAGCAGAGTGAGTAAGAGCAGAGTGAGAGACAGCAGAGTGAGTGACAGCAGAGTGAGAGACAGCAAAGTGAAAGACAGCAGACTGAGAGAGACAGTAGAGTGAGAGAGACAGCAGAGTGAGAGACAGCAGAGCGAGAGAGGCAGCAAAGTGAGAGAGAAAGCAGAGTGATAGAGACAGCAGAGTGAGAGACAGCAGAGTGAGAGACAGCAGAGTGAGAGACAGCAGAGTGAGAGACAGCGTAGTGAGTGACAGCAGAGTGAGTGACAGCAGAGTGAGAGTAAAAGCAGAGTGAGAGACAGCAGAGTGAGAGACAGCAGAGTGAGTGGCAGCAAAGTGAGAGACAGCAAAGTGAAAGACAGCAGACTGAGAGAGACAGCAGAGTGAGAGAGACAGCAGAGTGAGAGTGACAGCAGATTGAGAAACAGCAGAGTGAGAGAGACAGCAGAGTGAGAGACAGCAGAGTGGGAGACAGCAGAGTGAGAGACAGCAAAGTGAGAGAGACAACAGAGTGAGAGACAGCAGAGGGAGAGAGACAGCAGAGTGAGAGACAGCAGAGTGAGAGACAGCAGAGTGAGAGACAGGAGAGTGAGAGTGACAGCAGAGTGAGTGACAGCAGAGTGAGTGACAGCAGAGTGAGAGACAGCAGAGTGAGAGACAGCAGAGTGAGCGTGACAGCGGAGTGAGAGACAGCAGAGTGAAAGACAGCAGAGTGAGAGTGACAGCAGAGTGAGAGACAGTAGAGTGAGAGAGGTATCAGAGTGAGTGATAGCAGAGTGAGAGACAGCAAAGTGAAAGACAGCAGACTGAGAGAGACAGCAGAGTAAGAGAGACAGCAGAGTGAGAGACAGCAGAGCGAGAGAGGCAGCAAAGTGAGAGAGAAAGCAGAGTGAGAGAGACAGAAGAGTGAGAGACAGCAGAGTGGGAGACAGCAGAGTGAGAGACAGCAGAGTGAGAGAGACAACAGAGTGAGAGACAGCAGAGGGAGAGAGACAGCAGAGTGAGAGACAGCAGAGTGAGAGACAGGAGAGTGAGAGTGACAGCAGCGTGAGAGTGACAGCAGAGTGAGAGACAGCAGAGTGAGAGAGACAGCAGAGTGAGAGAGACAGCAGAGTGAGAGACAGCAGAGTGAGAGACAGGAGAGTGAGATTGACAGCAAAGTGAGAGTGACAGCATAGTGAGAGTCAGCAGAGTGAGAGACAGCAGAGTGAGAGACAGCAGAGTGAGTGACAGCAGAGTGAGAGACAGCAGAGTGAGTGACAGCAGAGTGCGAGACAGCAGAGTAGGAGTGACAGCAGAGTGAGAAACAGAAGAGTGAGAGACAGCCAGGTGAGAGACAGCAGAGTGAGAGAGACAGCAGAGTGAGAGAGACAGCAGAGTGAGAGTGACAGCAGAGTGAGAGACAGCAGAGTGAGAGACAGCAGAGTGAGAGTGACTGCAGAGAGACAGCAGAGTGAGAGACAGCAGAGTGAGTGACAGCAGAGTGAGAGACAGCAGAGTGAGTGACAGCAGAGTGAGTGACAGCAGAGTGAGAGACACCAGAGTGAGAGAGACAGCAGAGTGAGAGACAGCAGAGTGAGTGAGACAGCAGAGTGAGAGTGACAGCAGACTGAGAGACAGCAGAGTGATAGACAGTAGAGTGAGAGACAGCAGAGTGAGTGACAGCAGAGTGAGGGACAGCAGAGTGAGAGTGACAGCAGAGTGAGAGACAGCAGAGTGAGACATAGCAGAGTGAGAGAGCAGAGTGAGTGAGACAGCAGAGTGAGTGAGACAGCAGAGTGAGTGAGACAGCAGAGTGAGTGACAGCAGAGTGAGAGACAGCAGAGTGAGAGACAGCAGAGTAGGAGTGACAGCAGAGTGAGAGACAGCAGAGTGAGAGGCAGCAGAGTGAGAGACAGCAGGGTGAGAAACAGCAGGGTGAGAGTGACAGCAGAGTGAGAGTGACAGCAGAGTGAGAGACAGCAGAGTGAGAGACAGCAGAGTGAGTGATAGCAGAGTGAGTGACAGCAGAGTGAGAGTGAGACAGAGTGAGAGAGAGCAAAGTGTGAGTGAGCGCAGAGTGAGAGTGAGAGCAGAGTGAGAGACAGCAGAGTGATAGACAGCAGAGTGAGAGACAGCGGAGTGAGTGACAGCAGAGTGAGTGACAGCAGAGTGAGAGACAGCAGAGTGAGAGACAGCAGAGTAGGAGTGACAGCAGAGTGAGAGACAGCAGAGTGAGAGACAGCAGAGTGAGAGACAGCAGGGTGAGAAACAGCAGGGTGAGAGTGACAGCAGAGTGAGAGTGACAGCAGAGTGAGAGACAGCAGAGTGAGAGACAGCAGAGTGAGTGATAGCAGAGTGAGTGACAGCAGAGTGAGAGTGAGACAGAGTGAGAGAGAGCAAAGTGTGAGTGAGAGCAGAGTGAGAGTGAGAGCAGAGTGAGAGACAGCAGAGTGATAGACAGCAGAGTGAGAGACAGCGGAGTGAGTGACAGCGGAGTGAGTGACAGCAGAGTGAGAGACAGCAGAGTGAGAGTGACAGCAGAGTGAGAGACAGCAGAGTGAGAGACAACAGAGTGAGCGTGACAGCGGAGTGAGAGACAGCAGAGTGAAAGACAGCAGAGTCAGAGTGACAGCAGAGTGAGAGACAGTAGAGTGAGAGAGATATCAGAGTGAGTGACAGCAGAGTGAGAGACAGCAAAGTGAAAGGCAGCAGACTGAGAGAGACAGCGGAGTGAGAGAGACGGCAGAGTGAGAGACAGCAGAGCGAGAGAGGCAGCAAAGTGAGAGAGAAAGCAGAGTGAGAGAGACAGAAGAGTGAGAGTCAGCAGAGTGGGAGACAGCAGAGTGGGAGACAGCAGAGTGAGAGACAGCAGAGTGAGAGAGACAACAGAGTGAGAGACAGCAGAGTGAGAGAGACAGCAGAGTGAGAGACAGCAGAGTGAGAGTGACAGCAGAGTGAGAGTGACAGCAGAGTGAGAGACAGCAGAGTGAGAGAGACAGCAGGGTGAGAGAGATAGCAGAGTGAGAGACAGCAGAGTGAGAGTGACAGCATAGTGAGAGTCAGCAGAGTGAGAGACAGCAGTGTGAGAGACAGCAGAGTGAGTGACAGCAGAGTGAGAGACAGCAGAGTGAGTGACAGCAGAGTGCGAGACAGCAGAGTAGGAGTGACAGCAGAGTGAGAAACAGAATAGTGAGGGACAGCCAGGTGAGAGACAGCAGAGTGAGAGTGACAGCAGAGTGAGAGACAGCAGAGTGAGAGACAGCAGAGTGAGAGACAGCAGAGTGAGAGTGACTGCAGAGAGACAGCAGAGTGAGAGACAGCAGAGTGAGTGACAGCAGAGTGAGAGACAGCAGAGTGAGTGACAGCAGAGTGAGTGACATCAGAGTGAGAGACAGCAGAGTGAGAGAGACAGCAGAGTGAGAGAGACAGCAGAGTGAGACAGCAGAGTGAGTGACACAACAGAGTGAGAGTGACAGCAGAGTGAGAGACAGCAGAGTGAAAGTGACAACAGAGTGCGAGACAGCAGAGTGCGAGACAGCAGAGTGAGTGACAGCAGAGTGAGAGACAGCAGAGTGAGAGACAGTATAGTGAGTGACAGCAGAGTGAATGACAGTAGAGTGAGTGACAGCAGAGTAAGAGTGAGAGCAGAGTGGGAGACTTCAGAGTGAGAGTGAGAGCAGAGTGAGAGTGAGAGCAGAGTGAGAGACAGCAGAGTGAGAGACAGCAGAGTGAGAGACAGCGGAGTGAGTGACAGCAGAGTGAGTGACAGCAGAGTGAGAGACAGCAGAGTGAGTGACAGCAGAGTGAGTGACAGCAGAGTGAGTGACAGGAGAGTGAGAGACAGCAGAGTGAGAGTGACAGCAGAGTGAGAGTGACAGCAGAGTGAGAGACAGCAGAGTGAGAGACAGCGGAGTGAGTGACAGCAGAGTGAGAGACAGCAGAGTGAAAGACAGCAGATTATAGGGGATTATATGTACAGGGGACAGGGCCACATGGACCACTATCAGGAATTAGCACTTTTAGAACTAGCATTTAGAATATAGAATGTAAAATTCCTGTAGCGCAAAATAACACATGTAGCACACAACCAGTAACCACTGGTAATAGGTAAGTACCACCTACGCAACCCTAACCACCTTAGGAAAATATTACGCAGGGAACCAGGATCTCACTAGCACCACCTGTACTAGCAAGAACAACCACCTAAGTATCACAATACCTGTAGGGGTAGAAGCACATTACACATGATGCATCACAACACATTCAGAGGTGTAGGGAAGGAAAACACATGATGCATAAACATACATTCAGCTGTGTAAGAAAGGCACATGACGCATAAACAGACATTCAGAGGTGCAGGAAACACATTAGCGCAGAAATCACCTTAGCACGTAAATCACAAGTTGCGCAAAACTCACATTAGTCACCACTGGTGACAGTCCCTAGGCCACCTGGCCTTGTTGGGGCTAGGACGCCTTGTGTCCCAATGTCAGGGGCCTACACGTGGCAGCTGTCCACAAAGTGCTGGGCAGCTGGTGATGGTGGGGCAACACGATGTGGGAGCCTTGCAGGCTCTAAATAAACGAATATGCCCCCTAGAGCCTCCGTGGCTCTGAGCAGACAGAATGGCCCCCTTGAGCCCTCTCTCTAAAAATGAATGTGGCACCTTGGAGCCTCTCCTGGGCTCTAAAACGAATGACTTTGGGCTGGTAGCCGCTGGGCTCTACAACAAAGAATGCCCCCAGAGCCTCTCGTGGGCTCGAGATCACAATTGTGACTCAAGCGAGTGACTGCAGATTGAGTGACAATTGCAAAAAACACAGTTGATGGACAGAATGTAGAACAATGTCATACATTCACCCCAAGATTGAGTGACAGCAGAGTGAGAGACAGCAGAGTGAGAGTGACAGCAGAGTGAGAGACAGCAGAGTGAGAGACAGCAGAGTGAGCGTGACAGCGGAGTGAGAGACAGCAGAGTGAGAGTGACAGCAGAGTGAGAGACAGCAGAGTGAGTGGCAGCAGAGTGAGTAAGAGCAGAGTGAGAGACAGCAGAGTGAGAGTGACAGCAGAGTGAGAGAGATAGCAGAACGAGAGACAGCAGAGTGAGTGAGACAGCAGAGTGAGACACAGCAGAGTGAGAGTGAGAGCAGAGTGAGAGACAGCAGAATGAGAGACAGCAGAGTGAGAGACAGCAGAGTGAGATACAGCAGAGTGAGTGACAGCAGAGTGAGGGAGAGCAGAGTGAGAGTGACAGTAGAGTGAGAGACAGCAGAGTGAGACACAGCAGAGTGAGAGAGCAGAGTGAGTGAGACAGCAGAGTGAGTGAGACAGCAGAGTGAGGGAGACAGCAGAGTGAGAGGCAGCAGAGTGAGAGTGACAGCAGGGTGAGAGACAGCAGAGTGAATGACAGCAGAGTGAGAGACAGCAGAGTGAGGGACAGCAGAGTGAGAGAGACAGCAGAGTGAGAGACAGCAGAGTGAGATACAGCAGAGTGAGTGACAGCAGAGTGAGAGACAGCAGAGTGAGAGGCAGCAGAGTGAGAGACAGCAGAGTGAGATACAGCAGAGTGAGTGACAGCAGCGTGAGAGACAGCAGAGTGAGAGGCAGCAGAGTGAGTGACAGCAGAGTGAGAGACAGCAGAGTGAATGACAGCAGAGTGAGAGACAGCAGAGTGAGGGACAGCAGAGTGAGAGAGACAGCAGAGTGAGAGACAGCAGAGTGAGATACAGCAGAGTGAGTGACAGCAGAGTAAGGGAGAGCAGAGTGAGAGTGACAGCAGAGTGAGAGACAGCAGAGTGAGAGACAGCAGAGTGAGACACAGCAGAGTGAGAGAGCAGAGTGAGTGAGACAGCAGAGTGAGTGAGACAGCAGAGTGAGAGTGACAGCACAGCGAAAGACAGCAGAGTGAGAGACAGCAGAGTGAGAGGCAGCAGAGTAAGTGACAGCAGAGTGAGAGACAGCAGAGTGAGAGACAGCAGAGTGAGAGACAGCAGAGTGGGGGACAGAGTGAGAGACAGCAGAGTGAGTGAGACAGCAGAGTGAGAGTGACAGCACAGTGAGAGACAGCAGAGTGATAGACAGCAGAGTGAGAGACAGCAGAGTGAGTGACAGCAGAATGAGGGACAGCAGAGTGAGAGTGACAGCAGAGTGAGACACAGCAGAGTGAGACACAGCAGGGTGAGAAACAGCAGGGGGAGAGTGACAGCAGAGTGAGAGTGACAGCAGAGTGAGAGACAGCAGACTGAGAGACAGCAGAGTGAGAGACAGCAGAGTGAGTGACAGCAGAGTGAGAGCAGAGTGAGAGACAGCAGAGTGAGAGTGAGAGCAGAGTGAGAGTGAGAGCAGAGTGAGAGACAGCAGTGTGAGAGACAGCAGAGTGAGAGACAGCTGAGTGAGTGACAGCAGAGTGAGTAACAGCAGAGTGAGAGACAGCAGAGTGAGAGACAGCAGAGTGAGAGTGACAGCAGAGTGAGAGTGACAGCAGAGTGAAAGACAGCAGAATGAGAGGCAGCAGAGTGAGAGACAGCAGAGTGAGAGACAGCAGAGTGAGACAGCAGAGTGAGACAGCAGAGTGAGACACAGCAGAGTGAGATACAGCAGAGTGAGTGACAGCAGAGTGAAAGACAGCAGAATGAGAGGCAGCAGAGTGAGTGACAGCAGAGGGAGACAGCAGAGTGAGAGTGACAGCAGAGTGAGAGACAGCAGAGTGAGAGACAGGAGAGTGAGAGTGGCAGCAGAGTGAGAGTGGCAGCAGAGTGAGAGTGGCAGCAGAGTGAGAGACAGCAGAGTGGGAGACAGAGTGAGAGACAGCAGAGTGAGAGACAGCAGAGTGAGAGTGACAGCAGAGTGAGAGACAGCAGAGTGAGAGACAGTAGAGTGAGAGAGACAGCAGAGTGAGAGACAGCACAGAGACAGCATAGTGAGAGACAGCAGAGTGAGAGTGACAGCAGAGTGAGATAGAGCAGAGTGAGAGAGACAGCGGAGTGAGAGACAGCATAGTGAAAGACAGCAGAGTGAGAGGCAGCAGAGTGAGAGGCAGCAGAGTGAGAGAAAGCAGAGTGAGAGACAGCAGAGTGAGACAGCAGAGTGAGACAGCAGAGTGAGAGTGACAGCAGAGTGAGAGACAGCAGAGTGAGAGCAGAGTGAGAGACAGGAGAGTGAGAGTGGCAGCAGAGTGAGAGACAGCAGAGTGAGAGGCAGCAGAGTGAGAGACAGCAGAGTGAGACAGCAGAGTGAGACAGCAGAGTGAGAGTGACAGCAGAGTGAGAGACAGCAGAGTGAGAGACAGGAGAGTGAGAGTGGCAGCAGAGTGAGAGACAGCAGAGTGAGAGAGACAGCAGAGTGAGAGACAGCAGAGTGAGAGACAGTAGAGTGAGAGACAGCAGAGTGAGTGACAGCAGAGTGAGAGAGACAGCAGAGTGAGAGTGAGAGCAGAGTGAGAGACAGCCGAGTGAGAGTGACATCAGAGTGAGAGTGAGAGCAGAGTGAGAGACAGCAGAGTGAGAAACAGCAGAGTGAGAGTGACAGCAATGTCAGGGGCCTACACGTGGCAGCTGTCCACTAAGTGCTGGGCAGCTGGTGATGGTGGGGCAACATGATGTGGGAGCCTTGCAGGCTATAAATAAACAAATATGCCCCCTAGAGCCTCTGTGGCTCTGAGCAGACAGAATGGCCCCCTTGAGCCCTCTCTCTAAAAACGAATGTGGCACCTTGGAGCCTCTCCTGGGCTCTAAAACGAATGACTGTGGGCTGGTAGCCGCGGGGCTCTACAACAAAGAATGCCCCCAGAGCCTCTTGTGGGCTCAAGATCACAACTGTGACTCATGTGAGTGACTGCAGAGTGAGTGACAGCAGAGTAAGAGACAGCAGAGTGAGAGTGACAGCAGAGTGAGAGACAGCAGAGTGAGAGACAGCAGAGTGAGCGTGACAGCGGAGTGAGGGACAGCAGAGTGAGAGACAGCAGAGTGAGAGTGACAGCAGGGTGACAGACAGCAGAGTGAGTGGCAGCAGAGTGAGTAAGAGCAGAGTGAGAGACAGCAGAGTGAGTGACAGCAGAGTGAGAGACAGCAAAGTGAAAGACAGCAGACTGAGAGAGACAGTAGAGTGAGAGAGACAGCAGAGTGAGAGACAGCAGAGCGAGAGAGGCAGCAAAGTGAGAGAGAAAGCAGAGTGATAGAGACAGCAGAGTGAGAGACAGCAGAGTGAGAGACAGCAGAGTGAGAGACAGCAGAGTGAGAGACAGCGTAGTGAGTGACAGCAGAGTGAGTGACAGCAGAGTGAGAGTAAAAGCAGAGTGAGAGACAGCAGAGTGAGAGACAGCAGAGTGAGTGGCAGCAAAGTGAGAGACAGCAAAGTGAAAGACAGCAGACTGAGAGAGACAGCAGAGTGAGAGAGACAGCAGAGTGAGAGTGACAGCAGATTGAGAAACAGCAGAGTGAGAGAGACAGCAGAGTGAGAGACAGCAGAGTGGGAGACAGCAGAGTGAGAGACAGCAAAGTGAGAGAGACAACAGAGTGAGAGACAGCAGAGGGAGAGAGACAGCAGAGTGAGAGACAGCAGAGTGAGAGACAGGAGAGTGAGAGTGACAGCAGAGTGAGTGACAGCAGAGTGAGTGACAGCAGAGTGAGAGACAGCAGAGTGAGAGACAGCAGAGTGAGCGTGACAGCGGAGTGAGAGACAGCAGAGTGAAAGACAGCAGAGTGAGAGTGACAGCAGAGTGAGAGACAGTAGAGTGAGAGAGGTATCAGAGTGAGTGATAGCAGAGTGAGAGACAGCAAAGTGAAAGACAGCAGACTGAGAGAGACAGCAGAGTAAGAGAGACAGCAGAGTGAGAGACAGCAGAGCGAGAGAGGCAGCAAAGTGAGAGAGAAAGCAGAGTGAGAGAGACAGAAGAGTGAGAGACAGCAGAGTGGGAGACAGCAGAGTGAGAGACAGCAGAGTGAGAGAGACAACAGAGTGAGAGACAGCAGAGGGAGAGAGACAGCAGAGTGAGAGACAGCAGAGTGAGAGACAGGAGAGTGAGAGTGACAGCAGCGTGAGAGTGACAGCAGAGTGAGAGACAGCAGAGTGAGAGAGACAGCAGAGTGAGAGAGACAGCAGAGTGAGAGACAGCAGAGTGAGAGACAGGAGAGTGAGATTGACAGCAAAGTGAGAGTGACAGCATAGTGAGAGTCAGCAGAGTGAGAGACAGCAGAGTGAGAGACAGCAGAGTGAGTGACAGCAGAGTGAGAGACAGCAGAGTGAGTGACAGCAGAGTGCGAGACAGCAGAGTAGGAGTGACAGCAGAGTGAGAAACAGAAGAGTGAGAGACAGCCAGGTGAGAGACAGCAGAGTGAGAGAGACAGCAGAGTGAGAGAGACAGCAGAGTGAGAGTGACAGCAGAGTGAGAGACAGCAGAGTGAGAGACAGCAGAGTGAGAGTGACTGCAGAGAGACAGCAGAGTGAGAGACAGCAGAGTGAGTGACAGCAGAGTGAGAGACAGCAGAGTGAGTGACAGCAGAGTGAGTGACAGCAGAGTGAGAGACACCAGAGTGAGAGAGACAGCAGAGTGAGAGACAGCAGAGTGAGTGAGACAGCAGAGTGAGAGTGACAGCAGACTGAGAGACAGCAGAGTGATAGACAGTAGAGTGAGAGACAGCAGAGTGAGTGACAGCAGAGTGAGGGACAGCAGAGTGAGAGTGACAGCAGAGTGAGAGACAGCAGAGTGAGACATAGCAGAGTGAGAGAGCAGAGTGAGTGAGACAGCAGAGTGAGTGAGACAGCAGAGTGAGTGAGACAGCAGAGTGAGTGACAGCAGAGTGAGAGACAGCAGAGTGAGAGACAGCAGAGTAGGAGTGACAGCAGAGTGAGAGACAGCAGAGTGAGAGGCAGCAGAGTGAGAGACAGCAGGGTGAGAAACAGCAGGGTGAGAGTGACAGCAGAGTGAGAGTGACAGCAGAGTGAGAGACAGCAGAGTGAGAGACAGCAGAGTGAGTGATAGCAGAGTGAGTGACAGCAGAGTGAGAGTGAGACAGAGTGAGAGAGAGCAAAGTGTGAGTGAGCGCAGAGTGAGAGTGAGAGCAGAGTGAGAGACAGCAGAGTGATAGACAGCAGAGTGAGAGACAGCGGAGTGAGTGACAGCAGAGTGAGTGACAGCAGAGTGAGAGACAGCAGAGTGAGAGACAGCAGAGTAGGAGTGACAGCAGAGTGAGAGACAGCAGAGTGAGAGACAGCAGAGTGAGAGACAGCAGGGTGAGAAACAGCAGGGTGAGAGTGACAGCAGAGTGAGAGTGACAGCAGAGTGAGAGACAGCAGAGTGAGAGACAGCAGAGTGAGTGATAGCAGAGTGAGTGACAGCAGAGTGAGAGTGAGACAGAGTGAGAGAGAGCAAAGTGTGAGTGAGAGCAGAGTGAGAGTGAGAGCAGAGTGAGAGACAGCAGAGTGATAGACAGCAGAGTGAGAGACAGCGGAGTGAGTGACAGCGGAGTGAGTGACAGCAGAGTGAGAGACAGCAGAGTGAGAGTGACAGCAGAGTGAGAGACAGCAGAGTGAGAGACAACAGAGTGAGCGTGACAGCGGAGTGAGAGACAGCAGAGTGAAAGACAGCAGAGTCAGAGTGACAGCAGAGTGAGAGACAGTAGAGTGAGAGAGATATCAGAGTGAGTGACAGCAGAGTGGGAGACAGCAAAGTGAAAGGCAGCAGACTGAGAGAGACAGCGGAGTGAGAGAGACGGCAGAGTGAGAGACAGCAGAGACAGCACAGAGACAGCATAGTGAGAGACAGCAGAGTGAGAGTGACAGCAGAGTGAGATAGAGCAGAGTGAGAGAGACAGCGGAGTGAGAGACAGCATAGTGAAAGACAGCAGAGTGAGAGGCAGCAGAGTGAGAGGCAGCAGAGTGAGAGAAAGCAGAGTGAGAGACAGCAGAGTGAGACAGCAGAGTGAGACAGCAGAGTGAGAGTGACAGCAGAGTGAGAGACAGCAGAGTGAGAGCAGAGTGAGAGACAGGAGAGTGAGAGTGGCAGCAGAGTGAGAGACAGCAGAGTGAGAGGCAGCAGAGTGAGAGACAGCAGAGTGAGACAGCAGAGTGAGACAGCAGAGTGAGAGTGACAGCAGAGTGAGAGACAGCAGAGTGAGAGACAGGAGAGTGAGAGTGGCAGCAGAGTGAGAGACAGCAGAGTGAGAGAGACAGCAGAGTGAGAGACAGCAGAGTGAGAGACAGTAGAGTGAGAGACAGCAGAGTGAGTGACAGCAGAGTGAGAGAGACAGCAGAGTGAGAGTGAGAGCAGAGTGAGAGACAGCCGAGTGAGAGTGACATCAGAGTGAGAGTGAGAGCAGAGTGAGAGACAGCAGAGTGAGAAACAGCAGAGTGAGAGTGACAGCAATGTCAGGGGCCTACACGTGGCAGCTGTCCACTAAGTGCTGGGCAGCTGGTGATGGTGGGGCAACATGATGTGGGAGCCTTGCAGGCTATAAATAAACAAATATGCCCCCTAGAGCCTCTGTGGCTCTGAGCAGACAGAATGGCCCCCTTGAGCCCTCTCTCTAAAAACGAATGTGGCACCTTGGAGCCTCTCCTGGGCTCTAAAACGAATGACTGTGGGCTGGTAGCCGCGGGGCTCTACAACAAAGAATGCCCCCAGAGCCTCTTGTGGGCTCAAGATCACAACTGTGACTCATGTGAGTGACTGCAGAGTGAGTGACAGCAGAGTAAGAGACAGCAGAGTGAGAGTGACAGCAGAGTGAGAGACAGCAGAGTGAGAGACAGCAGAGTGAGCGTGACAGCGGAGTGAGGGACAGCAGAGTGAGAGACAGCAGAGTGAGAGTGACAGCAGGGTGACAGACAGCAGAGTGAGTGGCAGCAGAGTGAGTAAGAGCAGAGTGAGAGACAGCAGAGTGAGTGACAGCAGAGTGAGAGACAGCAAAGTGAAAGACAGCAGACTGAGAGAGACAGTAGAGTGAGAGAGACAGCAGAGTGAGAGACAGCAGAGCGAGAGAGGCAGCAAAGTGAGAGAGAAAGCAGAGTGATAGAGACAGCAGAGTGAGAGACAGCAGAGTGAGAGACAGCAGAGTGAGAGACAGCAGAGTGAGAGACAGCGTAGTGAGTGACAGCAGAGTGAGTGACAGCAGAGTGAGAGTAAAAGCAGAGTGAGAGACAGCAGAGTGAGAGACAGCAGAGTGAGTGGCAGCAAAGTGAGAGACAGCAAAGTGAAAGACAGCAGACTGAGAGAGACAGCAGAGTGAGAGAGACAGCAGAGTGAGAGTGACAGCAGATTGAGAAACAGCAGAGTGAGAGAGACAGCAGAGTGAGAGACAGCAGAGTGGGAGACAGCAGAGTGAGAGACAGCAAAGTGAGAGAGACAACAGAGTGAGAGACAGCAGAGGGAGAGAGACAGCAGAGTGAGAGACAGCAGAGTGAGAGACAGCAGAGTGAGAGACAGGAGAGTGAGAGTGACAGCAGAGTGAGTGACAGCAGAGTGAGTGACAGCAGAGTGAGAGACAGCAGAGTGAGAGACAGCAGAGTGAGCGTGACAGCGGAGTGAGAGACAGCAGAGTGAAAGACAGCAGAGTGAGAGTGACAGCAGAGTGAGAGACAGTAGAGTGAGAGAGGTATCAGAGTGAGTGATAGCAGAGTGAGAGACAGCAAAGTGAAAGACAGCAGACTGAGAGAGACAGCAGAGTAAGAGAGACAGCAGAGTGAGAGACAGCAGAGCGAGAGAGGCAGCAAAGTGAGAGAGAAAGCAGAGTGAGAGAGACAGAAGAGTGAGAGACAGCAGAGTGGGAGACAGCAGAGTGAGAGACAGCAGAGTGAGAGAGACAACAGAGTGAGAGACAGCAGAGGGAGAGAGACAGCAGAGTGAGAGACAGCAGAGTGAGAGACAGGAGAGTGAGAGTGACAGCAGCGTGAGAGTGACAGCAGAGTGAGAGACAGCAGAGTGAGAGAGACAGCAGAGTGAGAGAGACAGCAGAGTGAGAGACAGCAGAGTGAGAGACAGGAGAGTGAGATTGACAGCAAAGTGAGAGTGACAGCATAGTGAGAGTCAGCAGAGTGAGAGACAGCAGAGTGAGAGACAGCAGAGTGAGTGACAGCAGAGTGAGAGACAGCAGAGTGAGTGACAGCAGAGTGCGAGACAGCAGAGTAGGAGTGACAGCAGAGTGAGAAACAGAAGAGTGAGAGACAGCCAGGTGAGAGACAGCAGAGTGAGAGAGACAGCAGAGTGAGAGAGACAGCAGAGTGAGAGTGACAGCAGAGTGAGAGACAGCAGAGTGAGAGACAGCAGAGTGAGAGTGACTGCAGAGAGACAGCAGAGTGAGAGACAGCAGAGTGAGTGACAGCAGAGTGAGAGACAGCAGAGTGAGTGACAGCAGAGTGAGTGACAGCAGAGTGAGAGACACCAGAGTGAGAGAGACAGCAGAGTGAGAGACAGCAGAGTGAGAGTGACTGCAGAGAGACAGCAGAGTGAGAGACAGCAGAGTGAGTGACAGCAGAGTGAGAGACAGCAGAGTGAGTGACAGCAGAGTGAGTGACATCAGAGTGAGAGACAGCAGAGTGAGAGAGACAGCAGAGTGAGAGAGACAGCAGAGTGAGACAGCAGAGTGAGTGACACAACAGAGTGAGAGTGACAGCAGAGTGAGAGACAGCAGAGTGAAAGTGACAACAGAGTGCGAGACAGCAGAGTGCGAGACAGCAGAGTGAGTGACAGCAGAGTGAGAGACAGCAGAGTGAGAGACAGTATAGTGAGTGACAGCAGAGTGAATGACAGTAGAGTGAGTGACAGCAGAGTAAGAGTGAGAGCAGAGTGGGAGACTTCAGAGTGAGAGTGAGAGCAGAGTGAGAGTGAGAGCAGAGTGAGAGACAGCAGAGTGAGAGACAGCAGAGTGAGAGACAGCGGAGTGAGTGACAGCAGAGTGAGTGACAGCAGAGTGAGAGACAGCAGAGTGAGTGACAGCAGAGTGAGTGACAGCAGAGTGAGTGACAGGAGAGTGAGAGACAGCAGAGTGAGAGTGACAGCAGAGTGAGAGTGACAGCAGAGTGAGAGACAGCAGAGTGAGAGACAGCGGAGTGAGTGACAGCAGAGTGAGAGACAGCAGAGTGAAAGACAGCAGATTATAGGGGATTATATGTACAGGGGACAGGGCCACATGGACCACTATCAGGAATTAGCACTTTTAGAACTAGCATTTAGAATATAGAATGTAAAATTCCTGTAGCGCAAAATAACACATGTAGCACACAACCAGTAACCACTGGTAATAGGTAAGTACCACCTACGCAACCCTAACCACCTTAGGAAAATATTACGCAGGGAACCAGGATCTCACTAGCACCACCTGTACTAGCAAGAACAACCACCTAAGTATCACAATACCTGTAGGGGTAGAAGCACATTACACATGATGCATCACAACACATTCAGAGGTGTAGGGAAGGAAAACACATGATGCATAAACATACATTCAGCTGTGTAAGAAAGGCACATGACGCATAAACAGACATTCAGAGGTGCAGGAAACACATTAGCGCAGAAATCACCTTAGCACGTAAATCACAAGTTGCGCAAAACTCACATTAGTCACCACTGGTGACAGTCCCTAGGCCACCTGGCCTTGTTGGGGCTAGGACGCCTTGTGTCCCAATGTCAGGGGCCTACACGTGGCAGCTGTCCACTAAGTGCTGGGCAGCTGGTGATGGTGGGGCAACACGATGTGGGAGCCTTGCAGGCTCTAAATAAACGAATATGCCCCCTAGAGCCTCCGTGGCTCTGAGCAGACAGAATGGCCCCCTTGAGCCCTCTCTCTAAAAATGAATGTGGCACCTTGGAGCCTCTCCTGGGCTCTAAAACGAATGACTTTGGGCTGGTAGCCGCTGGGCTCTACAACAAAGAATGCCCCCAGAGCCTCTCGTGGGCTCGAGATCACAATTGTGACTCAAGCGAGTGACTGCAGATTGAGTGACAATTGCAAAAAACACAGTTGATGGACAGAATGTAGAACAATGTCATACATTCACCCCAAGATTGAGTGACAGCAGAGTGAGAGACAGCAGAGTGAGAGTGACAGCAGAGTGAGAGACAGCAGAGTGAGAGACAGCAGAGTGAGCGTGACAGCGGAGTGAGAGACAGCAGAGTGAGAGTGACAGCAGAGTGAGAGACAGCAGAGTGAGTGGCAGCAGAGTGAGTAAGAGCAGAGTGAGAGACAGCAGAGTGAGAGTGACAGCAGAGTGAGAGAGATAGCAGAACGAGAGACAGCAGAGTGAGTGAGACAGCAGAGTGAGACACAGCAGAGTGAGAGTGAGAGCAGAGTGAGAGACAGCAGAATGAGAGACAGCAGAGTGAGAGACAGCAGAGTGAGATACAGCAGAGTGAGTGACAGCAGAGTGAGGGAGAGCAGAGTGAGAGTGACAGTAGAGTGAGAGACAGCAGAGTGAGACACAGCAGAGTGAGAGAGCAGAGTGAGTGAGACAGCAGAGTGAGTGAGACAGCAGAGTGAGGGTGACAGCATAGTGAAAGACAGCAGAGTGAGAGGCAGCAGAGTGAGAGTGACAGCAGGGTGAGAGACAGCAGAGTGAATGACAGCAGAGTGAGAGACAGCAGAGTGAGGGACAGCAGAGTGAGAGAGACAGCAGAGTGAGAGACAGCAGAGTGAGATACAGCAGAGTGAGTGACAGCAGAGTGAGAGACAGCAGAGTGAGAGGCAGCAGAGTGAGAGACAGCAGAGTGAGATACAGCAGAGTGAGTGACAGCAGCGTGAGAGACAGCAGAGTGAGAGGCAGCAGAGTGAGTGACAGCAGAGTGAGAGACAGCAGAGTGAATGACAGCAGAGTGAGAGACAGCAGAGTGAGGGACAGCAGAGTGAGAGAGACAGCAGAGTGAGAGACAGCAGAGTGAGATACAGCAGAGTGAGTGACAGCAGAGTAAGGGAGAGCAGAGTGAGAGTGACAGCAGAGTGAGAGACAGCAGAGTGAGAGACAGCAGAGTGAGACACAGCAGAGTGAGAGAGCAGAGTGAGTGAGACAGCAGAGTGAGTGAGACAGCAGAGTGAGAGTGACAGCACAGCAAAAGACAGCAGAGTGAGAGACAGCAGAGTGAGAGGCAGCAGAGTAAGTGACAGCAGAGTGAGAGACAGCAGAGTGAGAGACAGCAGAGTGAGAGACAGCAGAGTGGGGGACAGAGTGAGAGACAGCAGAGTGAGTGAGACAGCAGAGTGAGAGTGACAGCACAGTGAGAGACAGCAGAGTGATAGACAGCAGAGTGAGAGACAGCAGAGTGAGTGACAGCAGAATGAGGGACAGCAGAGTGAGAGTGACAGCAGAGTGAGACACAGCAGAGTGAGACACAGCAGGGTGAGAAACAGCAGGGGGAGAGTGACAGCAGAGTGAGAGTGACAGCAGAGTGAGAGACAGCAGACTGAGAGACAGCAGAGTGAGAGACAGCAGAGTGAGTGACAGCAGAGTGAGAGCAGAGTGAGAGACAGCAGAGTGAGAGTGAGAGCAGAGTGAGAGTGAGAGCAGAGTGAGAGACAGCAGAGTGAGAGACAGCAGAGTGAGAGACAGCTGAGTGAGTGACAGCAGAGTGAGTAACAGCAGAGTGAGAGACAGCAGAGTGAGAGACAGCAGAGTGAGAGTGACAGCAGAGTGAGAGTGACAGCAGAGTGAAAGACAGCAGAATGAGAGGCAGCAGAGTGAGAGACAGCAGAGTGAGAGACAGCAGAGTGAGACAGCAGAGTGAGACAGCAGAGTGAGACACAGCAGAGTGAGATACAGCAGAGTGAGTGACAGCAGAGTGAAAGACAGCAGAATGAGAGGCAGCAGAGTGAGTGACAGCAGAGTGAGACAGCAGAGTGAGAGTGACAGCAGAGTGAGAGACAGCAGAGTGAGAGACAGGAGAGTGAGAGTGGCAGCAGAGTGAGAGTGGCAGCAGAGTGAGAGTGGCAGCAGAGTGAGAGACAGCAGAGTGGGAGACAGAGTGAGAGACAGCAGAGTGAGAGACAGCAGAGTGAGAGTGACAGCAGAGTGAGAGACAGCAGAGTGAGAGACAGTAGAGTGAGAGAGACAGCAGAGTGAGAGACAGCACAGAGACAGCATAGTGAGAGACAGCAGAGTGAGAGTGACAGCAGAGTGAGATAGAGCAGAGTGAGAGAGACAGCGGAGTGAGAGACAGCATAGTGAAAGACAGCAGAGTGAGAGGCAGCAGAGTGAGAGGCAGCAGAGTGAGAGAAAGCAGAGTGAGAGACAGCAGAGTGAGACAGCAGAGTGAGACAGCAGAGTGAGAGTGACAGCAGAGTGAGAGACAGCAGAGTGAGAGCAGAGTGAGAGACAGGAGAGTGAGAGTGGCAGCAGAGTGAGAGACAGCAGAGTGAGAGGCAGCAGAGTGAGAGACAGCAGAGTGAGACAGCAGAGTGAGACAGCAGAGTGAGAGTGACAGCAGAGTGAGAGACAGCAGAGTGAGAGACAGGAGAGTGAGAGTGGCAGCAGAGTGAGAGACAGCAGAGTGAGAGAGACAGCAGAGTGAGAGACAGCAGAGTGAGAGACAGTAGAGTGAGAGACAGCAGAGTGAGTGACAGCAGAGTGAGAGAGACAGCAGAGTGAGAGTGAGAGCAGAGTGAGAGACAGCCGAGTGAGAGTGACATCAGAGTGAGAGTGAGAGCAGAGTGAGAGACAGCAGAGTGAGAAACAGCAGAGTGAGAGTGACAGCAATGTCAGGGGCCTACACGTGGCAGCTGTCCACTAAGTGCTGGGCAGCTGGTGATGGTGGGGCAACATGATGTGGGAGCCTTGCAGGCTATAAATAAACAAATATGCCCCCTAGAGCCTCTGTGGCTCTGAGCAGACAGAATGGCCCCCTTGAGCCCTCTCTCTAAAAACGAATGTGGCACCTTGGAGCCTCTCCTGGGCTCTAAAACGAATGACTGTGGGCTGGTAGCCGCGGGGCTCTACAACAAAGAATGCCCCCAGAGCCTCTTGTGGGCTCAAGATCACAACTGTGACTCATGTGAGTGACTGCAGAGTGAGTGACAGCAGAGTAAGAGACAGCAGAGTGAGAGTGACAGCAGAGTGAGAGACAGCAGAGTGAGAGACAGCAGAGTGAGCGTGACAGCGGAGTGAGGGACAGCAGAGTGAGAGACAGCAGAGTGAGAGTGACAGCAGGGTGACAGACAGCAGAGTGAGTGGCAGCAGAGTGAGTAAGAGCAGAGTGAGAGACAGCAGAGTGAGTGACAGCAGAGTGAGAGACAGCAAAGTGAAAGACAGCAGACTGAGAGAGACAGTAGAGTGAGAGAGACAGCAGAGTGAGAGACAGCAGAGCGAGAGAGGCAGCAAAGTGAGAGAGAAAGCAGAGTGATAGAGACAGCAGAGTGAGAGACAGCAGAGTGAGAGACAGCAGAGTGAGAGACAGCAGAGTGAGAGACAGCGTAGTGAGTGACAGCAGAGTGAGTGACAGCAGAGTGAGAGTAAAAGCAGAGTGAGAGACAGCAGAGTGAGAGACAGCAGAGTGAGTGGCAGCAAAGTGAGAGACAGCAAAGTGAAAGACAGCAGACTGAGAGAGACAGCAGAGTGAGAGAGACAGCAGAGTGAGAGTGACAGCAGATTGAGAAACAGCAGAGTGAGAGAGACAGCAGAGTGAGAGACAGCAAAGTGAGTGGCAGCAAAGTGAGAGACAGCAAAGTGAAAGACAGCAGACTGAGAGAGACAGCAGAGTGAGAGAGACAGCAGAGTGAGTGACAGCAGAGTGAGAGACAGCAAAGTGAAAGACAGCAGACTGAGAGAGACAGCAGAGTGAGAGAGACAGCAGAGTGAGTGACAGCAGAGTGAGAGAGACAGCAGAGTGAGAGACAACAGAGTGAGAGACAACAGAGTGAGAGACAGCTGAGTGAGAGAGACAACAGAGTGAGAGACAGCAGAGTGAGAGACAGCAGAGTGAGAGAGACAGCCGAGTGAGAGACAGCAGAGTGAGAGACAGGAGAGTGAGAGTGACAACAGAGTGAGAGTGACAGCAGAGTGAGAGACAGCAGAGTGAGAGACACAGCAGAGTGAGAGAGACAGCAGAGTGAGAGACAGCAGAGTGAGAGAAAGTAGAGTGAGAGTGACAGCAGAGTGAGAGTGACAGCATAGTGAGAGTCAGCAGAGTGAGAGACAGCAGAGTGAGAGACAGCAGAGTGAGTGACAGCAGAGTGCGAGACAGCAGAGTGAGAGACAGCCGGATGAGAGACAGCAGAGTGAGAGTGACAGCAGAGTGAGAGACAGCAGAGTGAGAGACAGCAGAGTGAGAGACAGCAGAGTGAGACTGACTGCAGAGAGACAGCTGCGCCATTTTTGTTGGCAGGCTACTCGTCAGAAGGACGCTAGACCTGCATTTAAGGTGGGTAAATTAGGCGGCGCCCACTGTGTTTGCAGCCTGCAGTGAATTGCTTAGCGCGCTGCGCCTGAAAAAGCTGATTGTGCATTCTGCGGCGATACTTTTAAAATTTCCCGTTTTTGGTATTTACTTTTTTTCATTGTGTTGCTGTTTCCCCTGCTTTTAAGAAGGCCTCACACTTGCACTATAATACCTCCTTTGCTCACCGCTACTTTGCGGATCCCGGTTCCTTTTCGCCTTAAACTTCGGCGGACATCTTGGGGGGATTGCTGGACGCCTGGCGGCGCCAATTTTGTTGGCAGGCTAGTCGTCAGAAGGACGCTAGACCTACATTTAGGATGGTCATGCTGACGCGCAGCGGGTACGCGCAGCGTGGTCGCCGGACTTCCGCCGGAGTTACGCCTGAGTTCAGTCCGTTTGCGCCCGTCAGCGTCCCGGAGGCGGGAGGGGCCGGCTCTATGATTAGATATTCGGCAGAGGAGCTTCTTTCTTTAAGGGAAGGTAAGAGCGTGTGTCGTATGGTCTTTCCTGGGCGAAACAGAGGGAAAAGGCGGTGTGAGGGATGTAGTTGGCTACCAGGCAATGCACCGGTGGGGGGGCCTGTCAGCTCAGTGGCCACGGTTAAACATCTGTGTTTGTTACTCAACACTCGTTCTCTGAGCAGGCATGCTCTTGACATCTACGAGCTTCTAGTGGCAGAAAGGCCTTTATGCCTGATGCTTCCCGAAACCTGGCTGGGGGAAGCCTCTAACCCTGACCTAGCCACTGCTATTCCATCTGACTATGTGATATTCAGGCATGATAGAGTAAAAGGTAGGGGTGGTGGGGTGGCGCTTGTGGTTAGGAGATCTGTTTCCTGCGTGGTGGTCCCTATGGAGGCCATTTCGGGTTGTGAGTCCCTAGCTTTTTCTATAGCTTTATCTCCCCATCAATCCTTTACTGGACTCCTGGTTTATAGACCACCTGTGTCACTGGACTCCTTTCACGAGGAACTGCAGGTATTGGCATCTGAGCTATGTCTGAAGGCTAAACACTGCATTGTGTTGGGTGATTTTAACGTTTATATGGACCTTGGGACGGAGGGAGACACGATTAAAATCAACGATGTCACCTCCCCCCTGGGCCTTATCCCCCACCTGGCAGTGCCGACCCATAATAAGGGCCACACCCTCGATCAGGTTTTTTCCACCTTGCCTCTTGTCATGGCTAGTCCTGTTCCAGTCCTTTGGTCTGACCACTTTTTGATTTCTTTTCAGATTGTGGGTGTTAGTAAACCATTGTGTGTTGCGCCCCGTCTTCCAGGGGAGCTACGTCGGGCGTATCATCGAGTTACCCCGGAAAGTCTGGCCCAGGCCTGTGTGGACCATCCTTGTTCTCTGGATGGTAATCTTGAGATCGATCTGGACCGGTTGCAGGACTGGTTTATGGAGCGACTTGAAGAGTTAGCCCCTGATACTGCCCCCCAAAAAACATCTCGGCGGACCTCTGCCCCTTGGTTCACGGAGGCCTTGGCATTGTCACGGCGCAGCTGTAAGGCAGCTGAGAGACTGGCGCCAAAGGTATGATATTGGGGCTAAGGCAGAATACAGGACAGCCATTAAGGCCTATCATGCTGATATCCTGCGGGAAAAAAGGATTTACTTCTCTGCTAGAATAGAGACAGCCTCCAGCTCCTGCAAGGAGATTTTCTCAATTGTTAAGGAGTTTATGTCCCCTAATGCTAATGCGTCACATCATGAGTTCTGGGAGCCATGGGTGAGCGCACTAGCTAGCTTTTTCACCACCAAGATTAAGCTGATCCAGGACTCTTTTTCATCTGTTGACCCGAAGGCGGCTATCTGCCCGGCGGACCAGTTAAACCTGGTAGCGGATTCTGGAACTTTTCTTTCAGAGTTTCCATCTCTTTCTGTCTCCGCATCTCAGCAGAGTGAGAGACAGCAGAGTGAAAGACAGCAGAGTGAGAGTGACAGCAGAGTGAGAGACAGTAGAGTGAGAGAGATATCAGAGTGAGTGACAGCAGAGTGAGAGACAGCAAAGTGAGAGTGACAGCAGAGTGAGAGACAGCAGAGTGAGAGACAGCAGAGTGAGCGTGACAGCGGAGTGAGAGACAGCAGAGTGAAAGACAGCAGAGTGAGAGTGACAGCAGAGTGAGAGACAGTAGAGTGAGAGAGATATCAGAGTGAGTGACAGCAGAGTTAGAGACAGTAGAGTGAGAGAGATATCAGAGTGAGTGACAGCAGAGTGAGAGACAGCAAAGTGAGAGTGACAGCAGAGTGAGAGACAGCAGAGTGAGAGACAGCAGAGTGAGCGTGACAGCGGAGTGAGAGACAGCAGAGTGAAAGACAGCAGAGTGAGAGTGACAGCAGAGTGAGAGACAGTAGAGTGAGAGAGATATCAGAGTGAGTGACAGTAGAGTTAGAGACAGCAAAGTGAAAGACAGCAGACTGAGAGAGACAGCAGAGTGAGAGAGACAGCAGAGTGAGAGACAGCAGAGCGAGAGAGGCAGCAAAGTGAGAGAGAAAGCAGAGTGAGAGAGACAGAAGAGTGAGAGACAGCAGAGTGGGAGACAGCAGAGTGAGAGACAGCAAAGTGAGAGAGACAACAGAGTGAGAGACAGCAGAGGGAGAGAGACAGCAGAGTGAGAGACAGCAGAGTGAGAGACAGGAGAGTGAGAGTGACAGCAGAGTGAGTGACAGCAGAGTGAGTGACAGCAGAGTGAGAGACAGCAGAGTGAGAGACAGCAGAGTGAGCGTGACAGCGGAGTGAGAGACAGCAGAGTGAAAGACAGCAGAGTGAGAGTGACAGCAGAGTGAGAGACAGTAGAGTGAGAGAGGTATCAGAGTGAGTGACAGCAGAGTGAGAGACAGCAAAGTGAAAGACAGCAGACTGAGAGAGACAGCAGAGTAAGAGAGACAGCAGAGTGAGAGACAGCAGAGCGAGAGAGGCAGCAAAGTGAGAGAGAAAGCAGAGTGAGAGAGACAGAAGAGTGAGAGACAGCAGAGTGGGAGACAGCAGAGTGAGAGACAGCAGAGTGAGAGAGACAACAGAGTGAGAGACAGCAGAGGGAGAGAGACAGCAGAGTGAGAGACAGCAGAGTGAGAGACAGGAGAGTGAGAGTGACAGCAGCGTGAGAGTGACAGCAGAGTGAGAGACAGCAGAGTGAGAGAGACAGCAGAGTGAGAGAGACAGCAGAGTGAGAGACAGCAGAGTGAGAGACAGGAGAGTGAGATTGACAGCAAAGTGAGAGTGACAGCATAGTGAGAGTCAGCAGAGTGAGAGACAGCAGAGTGAGAGACAGCAGAGTGAGTGACAGCAGAGTGAGAGACAGCAGAGTGAGTGACAGCAGAGTGCGAGACAGCAGAGTAGGAGTGACAGCAGAGTGAGAAACAGAAGAGTGAGAGACAGCCAGGTGAGAGACAGCAGAGTGAGAGAGACAGCAGAGTGAGAGAGACAGCAGAGTGAGAGTGACAGCAGAGTGAGAGACAGCAGAGTGAGAGACAGCAGAGTGAGAGTGACTGCAGAGAGACAGCAGAGTGAGAGACAGCAGAGTGAGTGACAGCAGAGTGAGAGACAGCAGAGTGAGTGACAGCAGAGTGAGTGACAGCAGAGTGAGAGACACCAGAGTGAGAGAGACAGCAGAGTGAGAGACAGCAGAGTGAGTGAGACAGCAGAGTGAGAGTGACAGCAGACTGAGAGACAGCAGAGTGATAGACAGTAGAGTGAGAGACAGCAGAGTGAGTGACAGCAGAGTGAGGGACAGCAGAGTGAGAGTGACAGCAGAGTGAGAGACAGCAGAGTGAGACATAGCAGAGTGAGAGAGCAGAGTGAGTGAGACAGCAGAGTGAGTGAGACAGCAGAGTGAGTGAGACAGCAGAGTGAGTGACAGCAGAGTGAGAGACAGCAGAGTGAGAGACAGCAGAGTAGGAGTGACAGCAGAGTGAGAGACAGCAGAGTGAGAGGCAGCAGAGTGAGAGACAGCAGGGTGAGAAACAGCAGGGTGAGAGTGACAGCAGAGTGAGAGTGACAGCAGAGTGAGAGACAGCAGAGTGAGAGACAGCAGAGTGAGTGATAGCAGAGTGAGTGACAGCAGAGTGAGAGTGAGACAGAGTGAGAGAGAGCAAAGTGTGAGTGAGAGCAGAGTGAGAGTGAGAGCAGAGTGAGAGACAGCAGAGTGATAGACAGCAGAGTGAGAGACAGCGGAGTGAGTGACAGCAGAGTGAGTGACAGCAGAGTGAGAGACAGCAGAGTGAGAGACAGCAGAGTAGGAGTGACAGCAGAGTGAGAGACAGCAGAGTGAGAGACAGCAGAGTGAGAGACAGCAGGGTGAGAAACAGCAGGGTGAGAGTGACAGCAGAGTGAGAGTGACAGCAGAGTGAGAGACAGCAGAGTGAGAGACAGCAGAGTGAGTGATAGCAGAGTGAGTGACAGCAGAGTGAGAGTGAGACAGAGTGAGAGAGAGCAAAGTGTGAGTGAGAGCAGAGTGAGAGTGAGAGCAGAGTGAGAGACAGCAGAGTGATAGACAGCAGAGTGAGAGACAGCGGAGTGAGTGACAGCGGAGTGAGTGACAGCAGAGTGAGAGACAGCAGAGTGAGAGTGACAGCAGAGTGAGAGATAGCAGAGTGAGAGACAACAGAGTGAGCGTGACAGCGGAGTGAGAGACAGCAGAGTGAAAGACAGCAGAGTGAGAGTGACAGCAGAGTGAGAGACAGTAGAGTGAGAGAGATATCAGAGTGAGTGACAGCAGAGTGAGAGACAGCAAGCCCAGCATAAAGGGGGAAGGTAGCTTGACTCGAGTGGCTAGGCAGGTGAAGGCTATAGTGTTAAGCCAGCTTGGACCCGATAATAACCCCCTGTACACCACACAAAAAGAAGGACACCACACCACTGTTATGGAAAAATACGATTCATTTATATAAAAGTTCTCTGGGTTTGTAGCAAATTCACTTAGGGTTTCACAGTTACACTTCTGGTAAGCATTTGTTCAATGGAATACTGGTTTCTCATAAATAAATAAATAGTTGGACTCTAAGGAATAAATACACTGGATAAATAGCAGATATGAATTCAGTAGAATAAATATTAATTTAGCAATGACTGGAATAAATAGAATAAATAATATCAATGACCAGAATAAATATCACAATAAATATCAGCAATGTCTAGCACAATAATGACTGGACTAAATATCACTTTAGTTATCACCAATGACTGGTATCGCTGCCACCAATTAATCACTTTTAAATACAGTCACTTTTCCAGTGTGGAGAAAGGAGAGATTACTCTTACAGTTAGTTGGACAGCCCGACAGGCTTTCAGGCTTCTCGGGATACAGAACTACTTTTGGGACTCTTTTGTAACCGCTCGATGCACACGCGTGTATCTAGAAAGCAAGGAAATACATTTAGCAGCTCATTCACACTTGGCTGCCACCGGGAGAGGACCTATACTTGGCGCTGGGGGTCAATATTCGCCTACAGGGCTGGTTCACCCTCAGAACCCTGGCGGCACCAGTTCAGAGTCTTAAGACGACGAACGGGCTGCCGGGGAGGTCGCAAAAACTCCACAGTTCAGTCAAAGTAATGCCGCGGTTTAGCTCTCACACACCGCAGTCTTTTAGCGGAACACACGGCCCACCTCACATCAGCTGTAGCGGACGATGCAGTCAAGCACAGTACTTCTCTAGCCAGCAACGGGGCTCGCAGGGGCTCCACAGACCTCCCTCCGACTTCCTTCTTCGGGGTGGTTCCCGCCCACAGCTTCAGCTCCCGGGTCAACAAGGAGGGGCTGACTCGCTAGTCCCGCCCAATGCAGGCTGGCCTTCCCCGCCCCGGCGCACCACCTCACCTTCGGTCCACGCAGGAGGCGCTCTTCGCAGATGGGGCTCGGAGACGTCCGAGCTCCTCGCGGTAGGCGCTATTCACGAAGGGGGCACTTCAGGGGGGATCACGATCGCGGCGACGTCACTCTCGCCTAGCGACTCGCTTCCACAGCCGCTTCAGCCACCGGGGGGGGCGGAGAGGCACTCGAACTTGGCCACAGTCTTTTGGGGAATTCAAGGCGGTCGCTGGGCAGGCGCTACAGGCGCTAGGTCACCGCCCACGCTGTTGACTGGAACGCCAGTCACATCCAACGCCAGCAACCTTAGCTGCACTATTGCCTTTGTCACCAGCTGCCTTAGGGGTCAACAGGGCAGGTGTCAATCTGGTGTCAGTCTAGAACTCCTTCCTTGTCAAGGTCAAATCAGGAATCAGGAACGATCTTCCTCTCTCTAATGGCCGCCAGGGACTGGACCTTATATAGCCAGTGCCCTGGGGTGCTAGCACGAGCCAGAAGGTTCTAGAACCTTCTCTGGGTAGGCCCATGACATGGCACTTTTGAGGTACTTTCTGGTCCTTCAGAGCCACCATCCTGGGGTTCTGGAGCAGCCATTTTGTGTTCCTGAAGAAACTAAAGGAATTCCTGTCAGGAATGCGCGCCAAGCAAAAGGGCGCCAAAACCTCAAAAGGCCAAAGTTCATGCAGGCTCCAATGGGAGTCACTCACATGAGGGAAATATGTGTCCACCATTTTAAGTTTGAACACACACACAGGTTGTCAACCTCAGTTTCCAGGCTCACAGGTTTCGCCAGGTGCCTTGTACATAGGTGCCAGAAACCTCGTGAGTAACTGAGTGTCAAGGAACATCTAGCCCCATGAGACAATCACACAAAAAGTCCTGTTAGACAAAAATAAAAAGCGACAAATTTTTGGAGGTACAGGGGAACAAAATAAATCATAGTGGTGAGGGGACTCTCAGAAGCAGACGGGTCCAACACGCGTCCCCCCCAGCTGAAAGTGGGGAGAGCTACCCAACCCCTTGGGAGTTCTCAACACTAAGGCGGAAATACCTGGAGAGACCGTCTGCATTGGCGTGGTCAACTCCGGGTCGGTGTTCCACCCGAAAGTCCATTCCCTGTAGGGAGATAGATCACCTCAACAGTTTGGGGTTTTCCCCCTTCATTTGCATGAGCCAACGAAGGGGTCGGTGGTCTGTCTGAACCAGGAAGTGCGAGCCAAACAAGTATGGTCGCAGCTTCTTCAGTGCCCAGACCACCGCAAAGGCTTCCCGCTCAATGGTACTCCATTTCTGTTCCCGGGGAAGCAGTCTTCGTGACAGAAAGACCACGGGTTGATCCAGACCCTCTTCATTGAGTTGCGATAACACCGCCCCAATGCCGATGTCGGATGCATCTGTCTGGACAATGAACTCTCTCGTGAAATCTGGAGCCTTCAGGACTGGAGCTTTACACAATGCTTGTTTCAGAGTGTCGAAGGCTCGCTGGCAAGCCTCCGTCCAAATGACTCTCCTGGGTTGCTTCTTGGACGTGAGTTCTGTAAGGGGTGCCACGATAGTGCCATACCCTTTCACGAACCGTCTGTAGTAACCTGTGAGGCCCAGGAAGGCTCGGACCTCAGTCTGGGTCTTCGGGGGTTTCCAGGCCATGATTGCCTCAATCTTTGCCTGAAGGGGTTGCACCGCTCCCCTGCCCACCAAGTGTCCTAAGTACACCACCGACCCCTGCCCAATCTGACATTTGCTGGCCTTGATCGTTAAGCCAGCCCGTTCCAGGGCCTGGAGAACAGCCTGCAAATGCTGCAAGTGATCCTCCCAACTGTTACTGAAGACAGCGATGTCATCTAAGTAAGCAGCTGAGAAGGACTCCATTCCGGTGAGGATCATGTTCACCAGTCGCTGGAATGTTGCAGGAGCGTTCTTGAGCCCAAAGGGCATCATACAGAACTGGTAGTGTCCATCAGGTGTGGAGAAGGCTGACCTTTCCTTGGCTCCATCAGTCATGGGAATCTGCCAATACCCTGCGGTGAGGTCAAGGGTACTGAGATATTGGGCAGCTCCCAACCGGTCAATCAATTCATCCGCCCTAGGGATCGGATGAGCATCGGTCTTCGTGACCGAATTGAGTCCTCGGTAGTCCACGCAGAATCGCAATTCGGGCGTGGTGCCAGGTGGCGCAGGTTTGGGAACCAAAACCACCGGGCTAGACCAAGGGCTACTTGAGGGTTCGATGACTCCTAGCTCCAGCATCTTGGCTACCTCGCTTCGGATGCTGGCCTTCACCTTGTCAGACAGCCGGTAAGACTTGGACTTCACAGGTGGGCTGTCTCCTGTGTCCACATCATGGGTACACAGGTGGGTCTTACCCGGAACAAGGGAGAACAGAGGAGCGAATGACCCCAAGACCTGGCGACATTCCTCCTGCTGCTCAGAAGTCAAAGATGGTGAGAGTTTCACTCCCTCCACTGACCCATCCTTCTCTTGAGACGCAAACAGGTCGGGGAGAGGCTCAGTGTCCTCTTCCTCCGATCCATCAGTCACCATGATTAACGTGACTTCGGGCCTCTCGTAGTGGGGTTTGAGGCGGTTGGCATGTAACACCCGATGCGGATGCCGAGGGGTTTTCACGTCCACCAAATAGGTGGCCTTGCCCATCTTTTCCAACACCTCAAAGGGGCCTGTCCACCGATCCTGGAGGGCACTCAGCTCTCCAGGCTCCATCACCCACACCTTCTGGCCAGGCTCCAACTCCACCGGGTGAGCATTGTGGTTATACCACGCTTTCATCACAGACTGGCTGGCTTCCAAGTTGTCAGAAGCCTGCTTCCACAACTTAGCCATTTGGCTTCGGAAGGCCAGCATGTAGCTCACCACATCCTGGGGGACTTTCCGGGGAGACTTTTCCCAGGAGTCTCGCACCAGGCTGAGAGGTCCACGTACAGGGTGCCCGTACAGAAGCTCGAAGGGGCTGAAACCCACTCCCTTCTGTGGCACTTCCCTGTAGGAAAAGAGCAAACAGGGTAGGAGGACGTCCCATTTCCTCCGCAGGCTTTCGGGTAGACTTCTGATCATACCCTTCAACGTCTTGTTGAATCTCTCCACGAGGCCATTGGCCTGTGGGTGATAAGGAGTGGTGAACCGGTAGGTCACTCCACACTCCTTCCACATTGCCCGCATGTATGCTGACATGAAGTTAGTCCCCCTGTCAGACACAACTTCTTTGGGGAAACCCACTCGGGTAAAGATCCCCATCAGGGCCTTCGCCACCACCGGTGCAGTGATGGTTCTCAGAGGTATAGCCTCTGGATACCTTGTGGCATGATCCACCAGTACCAGGATAAACCTGTGACCGGATGATGTCGGTGGATCAAGGGGCCCAGCAATGTCGATGCCCACCCTTTCAAAGGGGGTGCCAACGACGGGAAGTGGTTCCAGGGGAGCCTTTAGCTTCATCCCTGTTTTCCCACTGGCTTGGCATGACACACACGTCCGACAATATGTGTCGGACGCCACCCTCATCCGAGGCCAATAAAAGTGGGGGACAAGCCGGGCAAAGGTCTTGTCCTGACCCAAGTGTCCTGCCAATGGAATCTCATGAGCCAACTCTAGCAAGAAGGCTCGGTAACACTGTGGGACTACCAGGGCCCGTGACAATCCGTGCACTGGCGCCCTGGGCTCACTGTAGAGGAGACCATCCTCCCAGTAAACACGATAGTTCCCAGACTGGTTACCTGCTGCCTGGGCTTCAGCCTGTTGCCTCAGACCCTCGAGGGTGGGACAATCCCTCTGTCCCTTGCTCAGTTCCTCCCTGGACGGTCCTCCTTCCACTCGCCACTCGGCAGGGATAGGCAGGTCCTCCAACGGAACCATGTCCTCCTCCGCGGACTCCGGGTCCACCTCCTCCGGTGGCCTATCCGTCTCACGGGGCACGGACACCGAGGCAGGCTCCTCCTGTCCTCGAGATGCTCCCTCTTCGGCAGCTGGGTGGGCCATTGTTCCAGGCTCCAACCCACGCGACTTCTCCTTCTGAGCAGCCGCCGACCTGGTACTCACACAGGCCCATTCAGGTGTACCCAGCATCTCAGAATGAGTCCGGTATTCCACCTCCTTCCAAGCATTGTGCTCCATATCATTGCCCAGCAAACAATCGACTGGCACGGCGGGGCTTACGGCAACTCGAAGTGAACCTGCAACCCCTCCCCACTCAAAGGGAACCTCGGCCACAGGATAGTGGCTCGTTCGGCCGTCAGCCATCGCGGCCGGATGAAGTACGCCTGGAATCACCTGCTCTGAGGATACCAGATGACTCCTAACTATAGTCACACTGGCTCCCGTATCTCTCAGAGCCTCCCCTCTATGGCCATTGATGGTGACCCATTGCCCATACTTGGCAGTATTCGCGGGCACCTGGATCTTTGGAACCATCTCCCGATTACCCAGGGACACTAAGGTGACTCCCGCCCACTCCCTTCCCTTACTCAAGGACATCTCCTCCCCAAGCGCTGCACTAGCGACTCCCGGGGCCTTTCCTCCAGTGGGAGGGGGTGGTCTCTTTGGGCATTTCACGTCTCCCTTATAATGTCCAATACCACCGCACTCAAAGCAATGGACAACCCTTGGCTGCTGACTCTGGCCAGGATTAGGGTTCTTCTGCGGGTTAGCCTTAGAGTTGGAGAAGGTGTTTTTCCCCTTAAAGCTATTTTGGGGGCCTTTGGAGAACTCCTGCTTCTTGTTATCTCCCCCCTCTTTCCTCTGGGGAGCGCCCTGTCCGGACTTCTGAGTTTCTCCTCCCGTCCCCCTCGTGGACACTCTGGTACTTACCCAGACGTCCGCCTCCTCAGCAAGCTTACGGGGGCAAGTAAGTTTGCTGTCTACCAGGTGTTGCCTCAGCTCGGGAAGACATTTCTCGAGTAGATGTTCCTTGAATATCAAGTCATACAACCCGTGATAGTCCTCCACCTCACTACCTTGGACCCACCCTTCCAGGGCTTTCTTGGCATAATCCAGGAAGTCAACCCAATTTTGTGAGCTCAGCTTGTGGCTGCCCCTGAACCTTTGCCGGTATTTCTCGGGGGTCAACCCAAACTTCCTGATGAGCGCCACCTTCATGGCGGGGTAATTTACCTGTTCCTCCCGGTCGAGGGCCAATAAGGCATCCCTACCTGTCGGAGGCATGTACCGGTACAATCCACCACCCCAATGCTTCTCATGGATCCCATGGGCTCTTAAGGAGACCTCATAGGCTGTCAGCCATTTAGCAATATCGTCTCCAGCAGTGTAGCTGGCGACCACGTCCTTAGGTAAATGAGGTCTGGGCTCCCTGGCAAATTCCTGAGACTCGACACCCTCCGGAGTGTTGTTACGGGACTTGAGGTCAAGTTCCTTTAGCCTGAACTCGTGTTCCATCCTCCTCCCTTCCAGCTCCAACCTAGCCAACTCTAACCTCAGATGTCTTTCTTCCCTCCTGTCGGCCAATTCAGTTTCAGACAACCCTCTAGAGGATACACTGCTGCCCTCCCGTGGAGTTTCCTTGGGGCTAATTGACATTTCACCCACCCCCGGGGGACCTGCAGTCACTACCTCAACAACAGTATCTCTGTCAAATTCCTCCTCCTCCACCGTTCCCTCCATGTGTGCCTCCACCCAGGCTCGCAGACTAGTACGGAGCTCCTCTCTTTTGGCCCCTCGCCTGACGAACACACCCCTTTCCTGACAGAAATCCTTGAGTTGCGCCACAGTATAGGTCTCCAACTCTGACATATTGAATTCCATCTCGTCAGCGAAAAGTGTGGACCACTACCACGAAGTAGGTTGTAAGGTAAGGACAACTGAGGGTCACTTCCACCCACCACCAGACAAGAATTTAGAAAAAACAAAACGATAAATTAGAGGGCCGCTGGGAGAAAACTCCGGGTGTGTACCTGTGGGGCACACTGAATTATTATGGGGTTCACAACAAGCACGGCTCGCAATCCCACCGCTGTGCCACCAATTTTATGTTGGACCTGCGCGGGCAAGCCCAGCATAAAGGGGGAAGGTAGCTTGACTCGAGTGGCTAGGCAGGTGAAGGCTATAGTGTTAAGCCAGCTTGGACCCGATAATAACCCCCTGTACACCACACAAAAAGAAGGACACCACACCACTGTTATGGAAAAATACGATTCATTTATATAAAAGTTCTCTGGGTTTGTAGCAAATTCACTTAGGGTTTCACAGTTACACTTCTGGTAAGCATTTGTTCAATGGAATACTGGTTTCTCATAAATAAATAAATAGTTGGACTCTAAGGAATAAATACACTGGATAAATAGCAGATATGAATTCAGTAGAATAAATATTAATTTAGCAATGACTGGAATAAATAGAATAAATAATATCAATGACCAGAATAAATATCACAATAAATATCAGCAATGTCTAGCACAATAATGACTGGACTAAATATCACTTTAGTTATCACCAATGACTGGTATCGCTGCCACCAATTAATCACTTTTAAATACAGTCACTTTTCCAGTGTGGAGAAAGGAGAGATTACTCTTACAGTTAGTTGGACAGCCCGACAGGCTTTCAGGCTTCTCGGGATACAGAACTACTTTTGGGACTCTTTTGTAACCGCTCGATGCACACGCGTGTATCTAGAAAGCAAGGAAATACATTTAGCAGCTCATTCACACTTGGCTGCCACCGGGAGAGGACCTATACTTGGCGCTGGGGGTCAATATTCGCCTACAGGGCTGGTTCACCCTCAGAACCCTGGCGGCACCAGTTCAGAGTCTTAAGACGACGAACGGGCTGCCGGGGAGGTCGCAAAAACTCCACAGTTCAGTCAAAGTAATGCCGCGGTTTAGCTCTCACACACCGCAGTCTTTTAGCGGAACACACGGCCCACCTCACATCAGCTGTAGCGGACGATGCAGTCAAGCACAGTACTTCTCTAGCCAGCAACGGGGCTCGCAGGGGCTCCACAGACCTCCCTCCGACTTCCTTCTTCGGGGTGGTTCCCGCCCACAGCTTCAGCTCCCGGGTCAACAAGGAGGGGCTGACTCGCTAGTCCCGCCCAATGCAGGCTGGCCTTCCCCGCCCCGGCGCACCACCTCACCTTCGGTCCACGCAGGAGGCGCTCTTCGCAGATGGGGCTCGGAGACGTCCGAGCTCCTCGCGGTAGGCGCTATTCACGAAGGGGGCACTTCAGGGGGGATCACGATCGCGGCGACGTCACTCTCGCCTAGCGACTCGCTTCCACAGCCGCTTCAGCCACCGGGGGGGGCGGAGAGGCACTCGAACTTGGCCACAGTCTTTTGGGGAATTCAAGGCGGTCGCTGGGCAGGCGCTACAGGCGCTAGGTCACCGCCCACGCTGTTGACTGGAACGCCAGTCACATCCAACGCCAGCAACCTTAGCTGCACTATTGCCTTTGTCACCAGCTGCCTTAGGGGTCAACAGGGCAGGTGTCAATCTGGTGTCAGTCTAGAACTCCTTCCTTGTCAAGGTCAAATCAGGAATCAGGAACGATCTTCCTCTCTCTAATGGCCGCCAGGGACTGGACCTTATATAGCCAGTGCCCTGGGGTGCTAGCACGAGCCAGAAGGTTCTAGAACCTTCTCTGGGTAGGCCCATGACATGGCACTTTTGAGGTACTTTCTGGTCCTTCAGAGCCACCATCCTGGGGTTCTGGAGCAGCCATTTTGTGTTCCTGAAGAAACTAAAGGAATTCCTGTCAGGAATGCGCGCCAAGCAAAAGGGCGCCAAAACCTCAAAAGGCCAAAGTTCATGCAGGCTCCAATGGGAGTCACTCACATGAGGGAAATATGTGTCCACCATTTTAAGTTTGAACACACACACAGGTTGTCAACCTCAGTTTCCAGGCTCACAGGTTTCGCCAGGTGCCTTGTACATAGGTGCCAGAAACCTCGTGAGTAACTGAGTGTCAAGGAACATCTAGCCCCATGAGACAATCACACAAAAAGTCCTGTTAGACAAAAATAAAAAGCGACAAATTTTTGGAGGTACAGGGGAACAAAATAAATCATAGTGGTGAGGGGACTCTCAGAAGCAGACGGGTCCAACAGAGTGACAGCAGAGTGAGAGACAGTAGAGTGAGAGAGATATCAGAGTGAGTGACAGCAGAGTGAGAGACAGCAAAGTGAAAGGCAGCAGACTGAGAGAGACAGCGGAGTGAGAGAGACGGCAGAGTGAGAGACAGCAGAGCGAGAGAGGCAGCAAAGTGAGAGAGAAAGCAGAGTGAGAGAGACAGAAGAGTGAGAGTCAGCAGAGTGGGAGACAGCAGAGTGGGAGACAGCAGAGTGAGAGACAGCAGAGTGAGAGAGACAACAGAGTGAGAGACAGCAGAGTGAGAGAGACAGCAGAGTGAGAGACAGCAGAGTGAGAGTGACAGCAGAGTGAGAGTGACAGCAGAGTGAGAGACAGCAGAGTGAGAGAGACAGCAGGGTGAGAGAGATAGCAGAGTGAGAGACAGCAGAGTGAGAGTGACAGCATAGTGAGAGTCAGCAGAGTGAGAGACAGCAGTGTGAGAGACAGCAGAGTGAGTGACAGCAGAGTGAGAGACAGCAGAGTGAGTGACAGCAGAGTGCGAGACAGCAGAGTAGGAGTGACAGCAGAGTGAGAAACAGAATAGTGAGGGACAGCCAGGTGAGAGACAGCAGAGTGAGAGTGACAGCAGAGTGAGAGACAGCAGAGTGAGAGACAGCAGAGTGAGAGACAGCAGAGTGAGAGTGACTGCAGAGAGACAGCAGAGTGAGAGACAGCAGAGTGAGTGACAGCAGAGTGAGAGACAGCAGAGTGAGTGACAGCAGAGTGAGTGACATCAGAGTGAGAGACAGCAGAGTGAGAGAGACAGCAGAGTGAGAGAGACAGCAGAGTGAGACAGCAGAGTGAGTGACACAACAGAGTGAGAGTGACAGCAGAGTGAGAGACAGCAGAGTGAAAGTGACAACAGAGTGCGAGACAGCAGAGTGCGAGACAGCAGAGTGAGTGACAGCAGAGTGAGAGACAGCAGAGTGAGAGACAGTATAGTGAGTGACAGCAGAGTGAATGACAGTAGAGTGAGTGACAGCAGAGTAAGAGTGAGAGCAGAGTGGGAGACTTCAGAGTGAGAGTGAGAGCAGAGTGAGAGTGAGAGCAGAGTGAGAGACAGCAGAGTGAGAGACAGCAGAGTGAGAGACAGCGGAGTGAGTGACAGCAGAGTGAGTGACAGCAGAGTGAGAGACAGCAGAGTGAGTGACAGCAGAGTGAGTGACAGCAGAGTGAGTGACAGGAGAGTGAGAGACAGCAGAGTGAGAGACAGCAGAGTGAGTGACAGCAGAGTAAGAGACAGCAGAGTGAGTGACAGGAGAGTGAGAGACAGCAGAGTGAGAGTGACAGCAGAGTGAGTGACAGGAGAGTGAGAGACAGCAGAGTGAGAGTGACAGCAGAGTGAGAGTGACAGCAGAGTGAGAGACAGCAGAGTGAGAGACAGCGGAGTGAGTGACAGCAGAGTGAGAGACAGCAGAGTGAAAGACAGCAGATTATAGGGGATTATATGTACAGGGGACAGGGCCACATGGACCACTATCAGGAATTAGCACTTTTAGAACTAGCATTTAGAATATAGAATGTAAAATTCCTGTAGCGCAAAATAACACATGTAGCACACAACCAGTAACCACTGGTAATAGGTAAGTACCACCTACGCAACCCTAACCACCTTAGGAAAATATTACGCAGGGAACCAGGATCTCACTAGCACCACCTGTACTAGCAAGAACAACCACCTAAGTATCACAATACCTGTAGGGGTAGAAGCACATTACACATGATGCATCACAACACATTCAGAGGTGTAGGGAAGGAAAACACATGATGCATAAACATACATTCAGCTGTGTAAGAAAGGCACATGACGCATAAACAGACATTCAGAGGTGCAGGAAACACATTAGCGCAGAAATCACCTTAGCACGTAAATCACAAGTTGCGCAAAACTCACATTAGTCACCACTGGTGACAGTCCCTAGGCCACCTGGCCTTGTTGGGGCTAGGACGCCTTGTGTCCCAATGTCAGGGGCCTACACGTGGCAGCTGTCCACTAAGTGCTGGGCAGCTGGTGATGGTGGGGCAACACGATGTGGGAGCCTTGCAGGCTCTAAATAAACGAATATGCCCCCTAGAGCCTCCGTGGCTCTGAGCAGACAGAATGCTCTTGAGCCCTCTCTCTAAAAATGAATGTGGCACCTTGGAGCCTCTCCTGGGCTCTAAAACGAATGACTTTGGGCTGGTAGCAGCTGGGCTCTACAACAAAGAATGCCCCCAGAGCCTCTCGTGGGCTCGAGATCACAACTGTGACTCATGTGAGTGACTGCAGAGTGAGTGACAGCAGAGTAAGAGACAGCAGAGTGAGAGTGACAGCAGAGTGAGAGACAGCAGAGTGAGAGACAGCAGTTTGAGCGTGACAGCGGAGTGAGGGACAGCAGAGTGAGAGACAGCAGAGTGAGAGTGACAGCAGGGTGACAGACAGCAGAGTGAGTGGCAGCAGAGTGAGTAAGAGCAGAGTGAGAGACAGCAGAGTGAGAGTGACAGCAGAGTGAGAGTGACAGCAGAGTGAGAGAGATAGCAGAGCGAGAGACAGCAGAGTGAGTGAGACAGCAGAGTGAGAGTGACAGCAGAGTGAGAGTGACAGCAGAGTGAGAGACAGCAGAATGAGAGACAGCAGAGTGAGAGACAGCAGAGTGAGATACAGCAGAGTGAGTGACAGCAGAGTGAGGGAGAGCAGAGTGAGAGTGACAGTAGAGTGAGAGACAGCAGAGTGAGACACAGCAGAGTGAGAGAGCAGAGTGAGTGAGACAGCAGAGTGAATGAGACAGCAGAGTGAGGGTGAAAGCATAGTGAAAGACAGCAGAGTGAGAGGCAGCAGAGTGAGAGGCAGCAGAGTGAGAGGCAGCAGAGTGAGTGACAGCAGAGTGAGTGACAGCAGAGTGAGAGACAGCAGAGTGAGTGACAGCAGAGTGAGAGACAGCAGAGTGAGGGACAGCAGGGTGAGAGACAGCAGAGTGAGAGAGACAGCAGAGTGAGAGACAGCAGAGTGAGATACAGCAGAGTGAGTGACAGCAGAGTAAGGGAGAGCAGAGTGAGAGTGACAGCAGAGTGAGAGACAGCAGAGTGAGACACAGCAGAGTGAGACACAGCAGAGTGAGACACAGCAGAGTGAGAGAGCAAAGTGAGTGAGACAGCAGAGTGAGTGAGACAGCAGAGTGAGAGTGACAGCATAGCGAAAGACAGCCGAGTGAGAGAGAAAGCAGAGTGAGAGAGACAGAAGAGTGAGAGACAGCAGAGTGAGAGGCAGCAGAGTAAGTGACAGCAGAGTGAGAGACAGCAGAGTGAGAGACAGCAGAGTGAGAGACAGCAGAGTGAGTGAGTACAGAGTGAGAGACAGCAGAGTGAGGGACAGCAGGGTGAGAAACAGCAGAGTGAGAGTGACAGCAGAGTGAGAGTGACAGCAGGGTGAGAGACAGCAGAATGAGAGACAGCAGAGTGAGAGTGACTGCAGAGAGACAGCAGAGTCAGAGACATCAGAGTGAGTAACAGCAGAGTGAGTGACAGCAGAGTGAGATACAGCAGAGTGAATGACAGCAGAGTTAGTGACAGCAAAGTGAGAGACAGCAGAGTGAGAGACAGAAGAGTGAAAGAGACAGCATAGTGAGAGAGACAGCCGAGTGAGAGAGACAGCAGAGTTAGCCAGCAGAGTGAGTCACAGCAGAGTGAGAGACAGCAAAGTGAGTGACAATGGAATGAGAGACAGCAGAGTGAGAGACAGCAGAGTGAGACACAGCAGAGTGGCAGAGCAGAGTGAGTGAGACAGCAGAGTGAGTGAGACAGCAGAGTGAGAGTGACAGCAGAGTGAGAGACGGCAGAATGAGAGTCAGCAGAGTGAGTGACAGCAGAGTGAGAGACAGCAGAGTAGGAGTGACAGCAGAGTGAGAGACAGCAGAGTGAGAGACAGCAGGGTGAGAAACAGAAGAGTGAGAGTGACAGCAGAGTGAGAGACAGCAGAGTGAGAGACAGCAGAGTGAGAGTGACTGCAGAGAGACAGCAGAGTGAGAGACAGCAGAGTGAGTGACAGCAGAGTGAGAGACAGCAGAGTGAGTGACAGCAGAGTGAGTGACAGCAGAGTGAGAGACAGCAGAGTGACAGAGACAGCAGAGTGAGACAGCAGAGTGAGTGAGACAACAGAGTGAGAGTGACAGCAGAGTGAGAGGCAGCAGAGTGAGAGACAGCAGAGTGAGAGTGACACCAGAGTGAGAGATAGCAGAGTGAGAGACAGCAGAGTGAGCGACAGCAGAGTGAGAGACAGCAGAGTGAGAGACAGCAGAGTGAGTTGCAGCAGAGTGAGTGACAGCAGAGTGAGAGTGAGAGCAGAGTGAGAGACAGCAGAGTGAGCATGACAGCAGAGTGAGAGTGAGAGCAGAGTGAGAGACAGCAGAGTGAGATACAGCAGAGTGAGAGACAGTGGAGTGAGTGACATCAGAGTGAGTGACAGCAGAGTGAGAGACAGCAGAGTGAGAGTGGCAGCAGAGTGAGAGACAGCAGAGTGAGAGTGACAGCGGAGTGAGAGACAGCAGAGTGAGAGACAGCAGAGTGAGAGTGACAGCAGAGTGAGAGTGACATCAGAGTGAGAGACAGCAGAGTGAGTGACAGCAGAGTGAGAGACAGCAGAGTGAGTGACAGCAGAGTGAGTGACAGCAGAGTGAGAGAAAGCAGAGTGAGAGAAAGCAGAGTGAGAGACAGCATAGTGAGAGAGACAGCAGGGTGAGACAGCAGAGTGAGTGAGACAACAGAGTGAGAGTGACAGCAGAGTGAGAGACAGCAGAGTGAGAGTGAGGTAATAGAAATTTTCAGGTAGCTAATGTGTCCCCCACTCGCACCCCATCCATGCACCCATGTTCCTTGTATGTCATGTAACTTCCTTCCCGTACATGCTAGAAAGACGCATATGCATTTGCGTCCAACGTTAACATGTCAGTTATATAATTCTCCAAGAAAATCACATTAATTAGGCTTCTAGGCCTATGGTGCCAACGTCTTTACATGGTACACTTTTGAATCTCGCACACGTTTTTCTCCATGTTTCCTGGCTCAGTCGAGTTAGGCCCTTAATTGAGGCTCCAAGTCTCTTCTGTCTCTGGAAGCTGTAGTTTAGGTATGCATCCCTGACCTCTGCCTTACTTTCTGCCCAGCGAAGCGGTGCCCGGCTCAGCCTGGCCTGCCTGCCAAGACAGTATTGTGCCTACAAGTTATCTGCTCAGCCTCCTCGAAAACACATTCCAGTCTAGTGAAATAGGTAAACATATTCCCGGCTGCAGAGCAAAGGGCCCGGCCTTCCTGTCCTCCTTGCAAGTGATTTACAGTATCCCTTACCATGGTAGGTCCATGGCCCCGCGCATTGCACCAAGACACGTATGCACGCACTAGCATCCAGTATTGAACGGCCTCCGCTCGAGAGACCTTTTACTTCAGATAATACATCCTCAAAAAACAAGATACCAGATATGCTATAGGTACAGGTCGTTCTGACATCCCAGACACCAGTCTCCACTACTAGTGCTAAAGTCAAAGCCCCCAGTTCTCCCCGGTTACACGTCATACTCAGTTGCGCGCGCATCTAGGCCAAGAGTTTCTGCTGACCCTGCAGGAATTCACTATGTATCCACCCACTTATGACACTTCTTGTGACGTTTCTCTGACATGTCAGGTACACGCCTACGTGTACGCCTTCTTACACGCCTCCTGTTACGCACATGTGTTCTTATCTTTTACTTTTCACTAGTTACGCCTACTGTATTCATTTCAATTATACTGTTTTACTATATATAATGTGTGATGTTAATAAAACGTTCAATATCCCTTCCTGAACCTTAGTGGTGATGGAACATGATGTCCTGTTCCTCGAGGATCATAATTAAAGCCTGTATGACTCAGATACCACGGACTCTGCCTCTCATTTGATTGAGCTATCCTTATTGATATTTAATGTATGGAAAAATAGTCCGTTAATTTTATTTACCACATATTCTGGCGCCCGAACAGGGACCCCTCCCCTTCATCACACGCCGGTGATATACGCTGGCCCCTGACCCTTCTACAGCTGTGACGGAATCCTGTGCACACCTGTGGGTTTTCCTGCTATCTCCCTCAGGCCGACGGAGGAGACGGTGACTGCGGTCCGGTATCCAGAGGAGGCGGTGAGGAATGCGGAAGATCCCGACCGGAGCCCAAGCCGAGAGAGCAAGGTCCGAGGTATCCGGAGGCCCACCTGTTCTGAAGCGCATGCGTAGGAGAAATCGTAGCCCGACACAGTCCAGTCCAGTCCAGTCCAGTTTCCGAGGCATTCAGTTTTGCTTCCCGGTGAGTACCGTTGTTGGGAACGCATCTAGACGGGTTCATTAATTTGTGCCCGGTCAAGACAGGTCTGGGTACACAGACCTGGTCCAGACGTGTTCACTTAGGTGAATGCGGTATGACGTGTCTCTTTATGGGACCGGTATTGTCTGTACTGTTTTAGCAGTGCATCTAGTAATCCAGTATTCTAGTATTGTTTCTCGAGATTTCCAGAATATATGTTTTCTATGTTCCAGGTAATATCAGTCTGAAATGTTTCAATGTGTTTATTGTCGTGATATGAATGATTGTTTGCTATTCATTACTGTGTTTACTGTGCTCGCGTTCAAGTCAGTTCGAATATGCCGCTGTTCTCGAAATTACGTCAGATAGGAACTAGGAAAGGGATACACGAAGAAGCAGTTCCAGTCCCGCCTAGGGACACTCCAGGACATTTTATGTACCACAAGCACGGCTTAGATGCCATACTGTACCTAGACTTGTGGGTCGATTATACTAAAGATCTGGAAGAGAAGTATAGATGGCCTGTCTCAGGGACATGGGATGCTGAATGCATCATGAGAGTAGAGGAAGCATTATGGAAGAAGAAAGCCAGACAATCCCAGAAAGATGCCATAGAATCATGGCGTAAAGAAGCGCATAGAAGAACAGAAAAAGAAATCAGGAAAGCAGAGAAAAGTAGAGAAGAATCTGAAAAAGCTAAGGAAAAGGAGTTACTAGAAGAAGGTGAACGAGTTAGAATAGAACAACAAGACCGACAAAGAAATGCCCTTATTACAGGCATGTATCCTGTTCTTGCCGAGGGCCTGCCCAAGGCGACCCCGGAAGTACCCTGTAATTTGCCGCCACCATTGGTCCCGACTAAACTCCGTCATAAACAGACCGCAGCGGACATTTTCCTTTCTTCCTATTTAGATGATGTAGCTCCAGCATATACCAATGTACGCGTACCACCTGCTAATAATATACATCAGCCTATTCAGCCTATCCAGCCTGTTCAAAACACCTTACCCCCACTTCCTCAAGACTCGACTCCCCCACCTATTGTCGCTTCCCATCCTGTCACTACTACTGCTACTGTTCCTCCTGCTGTCGGTCCTACCAATCCTTTTGCTACACTGACCACCCAGAGTCTGCCTACATTACCTACACCTACTTTTCAAGCTATGACACCAGTAGTATCAACACATCTAGTTGATGGTTATGCTTCCGATTCAGGAGGCGCCGTAGGAGGTCGCCCTGTCATCCCACCTCAAGTAAAAAGAATGACGCTTAGAGAAGCAGCATTACAACGTACACCCAAAGCTGTGACATTCGCATCCCTTAGACAGTACATAACAGATTGTAGATATGACCCAGTACCAGGTGTAGAAGATATGATGTTAATTTTGTTACGTTTACGACGTGTTACAAACTATTTGCTTCTTTTACCAGAAATGACTAACCATTTAGACAATATATACCGTTTTATTAGAACAGGGGAGAGACCAGAATGCATTCGCGAGGCCATGGCACACCACAAGGTTGAGACACAAAGAATGATCTTACAGTTTTTGATAAATTGTTTGATAAGGGAACGAGATCGGCCAGGTACAAGCAAGGAAGAGATGGACGTACTGATAAATTGGAGTAACAATATAGCTGATGGTAAACATAATAAACAAAGTTGTATAGAATCCATGTACATAAAGATCCGTAAAGAAATTATAATAATACACGAAAAAGAAACTGTAGCTAGGGAAGACGAGAAAGAGAATGAAACAGAGGATGAAGATATAGAGGATGCAGAAGATCCAGATAGAATAGCGTACGTAGGTAGAGCAAGACCTTTTGATAGACCCATTCGCCTAGAAAACAAGAAACGTTTCCTTTCTCCCATACCAGAACAATGTTCTCTTGAACATGTATTCCAAGCCACTGCTAGAATACTGAAAGAAAGAATAGGTTACAGTGAACTTAGTACCATGCATGATCAGGAACTAGCACGGTCAGCAGTACAATGGGCTGGAAATACTAGTAAATATAAAGATGATTCAGTAGCGCAAACATTTTTGAGTCTTACCCCAGACGAACAGCGACTAGCTGGTATGTACATGATCCAGCATCTCATTACACTATATGAATGCCAACATTCTGATCCAGGTCCCCTATATAACATACTGGAAGAACTACTCCTAAAAAGATGGAGAGGCCTAGGTACCGATTTAATTAATACCATTCTAGAACAACGCCACAAATACAGAACTTTCCTGACTCCACATTTCGTTCCTGTTCCACCCCCAGTAAGACAACCATTTTACATAGACAGACAGAATCCTTTACGAGAAGTTCATCCCGTCCAGACCCCAGGGGGTGAGCTTCAACGAGTATTCGTATACACACCCCTGACTAAAATGGAATTATTGGAAATGAAGAAATTAGTGCCCTGTCATGATAAAGATCCAGCAGGAATCCACCGTGAATTAAAAGATATGCTACTCATGGGGGATTATACGTATTCCGACATTCTTAAAATGTTAAAGGTATTGTTGCCGGCTGGCATTTACGAAAAACTTAAAGAAAAAGAATGGGAGGTGGGAGATAAAAAGATTATTTGGACTGAATTAGAAGACGAAGAAAATAGGCGAGTCCCAGGTACAGGTCTTGGGGACAAAGCCAAAGCATTACCAGGATTATTAGTACAAGTCTTGCCTAGGTTATTGACAGTTAAAAAGGAAGACTGGGATGCAATCTCAGCCTGCAAACAGAAACAAGATGAAGACACTAGTGATTTTTATTCCAGATTCGAGAAATGTTTTATTATTAATAGCGGACTGAAAACAAGTAGTGAATCATATCCACATCTCTTTGTGACCAAACTAGTCGAGAATTCCTTACCACAGGTTAAAAACAGAGTACTGAAAGTCGAGAGTACATGGCAAGCTAATACTCCTTCCCAAATGTTACAAATGTTACAGTACCACCAGAACCGAATCAGAGAGGAACACGAACATGAACAGAGACGTATGAAAGACACGAAAATGAAAGTTCTAGTTACCCAGTTAGTCCCAGCAGATAGTCAGAAGAGGGGTACGACACAGACTAGTCATCCCACAGCTCCTGTTAAAGGGAATTGCAATTACTGTAAACAGCCAGGTCACTATATAAACGAATGTACCGTTCTAAAATACAATATTGCTACAGGCAGGACGAAAGAAAGACTGCGTCCACCTAGACCAGAACACGTTCCACAGAATATTCCACAGAACACGCAATCTCCACAGAATGCACAACAGACAGTAGCTGTGCCCCAGCCCCAACCCATTGCTGCCACGCAACATGTTACACAGCAAATGTACCAGTATGCACAGTCAGATTACCCCGATTATCAGCAGTATTCATGAAACAGCCTAGAGAGGGAGGTTGGCTTGCCCCTTATCGAGGTTCCTGTAGATCAAGAGGGTCCCTATGTACATAGTCAGGTATTAGGGAAAGACAGAAAATTTTTGATTGACACAGGGGCGAGCAGAACTACCATCAGTCACGACGAGGTTCCAGGGGCACCCCTCTCAGGCTCACAGAATGTTTCCCTTGGATTTTCAGGAAAGCCTATTGTTAACGAAGTGTCAAAACCAGTTCCCCTTGCAGTTGGTCCATTGTCTCGTACTACAGACTTGTTACTTACGAAATCATGTCCTGAAAACTTGCTTGGTATTAAAACATTGAATGCACTAGGAGCAGTGATATGTTGTTCTCCGGAAGGAGTGAGATTGTTTTTACGTGACTTTAAAGGTCATTATGTGTTGAGAGATTTTGATCCGAGATTGCAGAATGTACCACAGCATTTATGGGCACAAGGTCCAACTGATGTAGGTTGTATGCACATTACACCCTATCGTGTCACTCTCAAACAAGGTGTTGTACTGCCCCGGATCCGACAATACAAGTTGCCACCTGAGGCTGTAGCAGCCTTACTGAAAATTATTGACGAGCTTATTGCCCAAGGAGTAGTTGTAGAAACTGACTCCAATGTATGTAATTCTCCAATCATTCCGATTCTTAAACATACTGACCCAAATGCACCTCCAGTCTACAGACTGGTGATAGACCTTCGAGAATTAAATAAATGCATCATACCCCAGTACCCAGTGGTCCCAGATATTTCTTCCCTATTGACTGCCATTGATTCCGAAGCTGCGTTCTTTACTGTAATCGATCTCAAGAACGCCTTCTTTAGTGTCCCCATTCATCCGGAAAGCCAGTACCTTTTCGGATTCTGTTTAGATGGCCAAAGCTTCAAATTTGCACGTGCACCTCAAGGGCTCACGGAAAGTCCTAGTATTTACAGCAAAGCACTGAAATGACAACTAGACAGTATTCACATGCCTACTGACACTGCACTGCTGCAATACGTTGATGATCTGTTAATTACAGCATGGACCGAACGTGACTGCGAACGCGCATCACTGACAGTCTTGTATTTTCTGGCCGAAAAGGGGCATAAAGTGTCCCCTTCGAAGCTGCAATTCTGTGCCCAGCAAGTGGTATACCTTGGACACTTGCTGTCCAAGTGGGGTAGACAGTTGACACCAGATCGTATTCAGTTAATTGCACATCTGCCACAGCCCAAGACACAAAAGGAAGTACGGGCCTTCATTGGCCTCACTTCTTACTGCAGACAATGGATTCCTCAATGTGCATATCCAGCCAAGCCACTTATACAGTTGACAACACAGGAGGCAGCAACTTCGACTGTCCTCCCTTGGACTCAGGAACATACACAAGCTTTTAATGACTTGAAGAAAGCCCTATGTCAAGCACCAGTTTTAGCGACTCCTTGTTACAGCAAACCTTTTACACTTTTTGTCACTGAACGCGATGGCACAGCATTATCTGTTCTCACACAAGATCAAGCAGGAAAACACAAGCCTTGTGCTTATTTTTCTAGTACATTGGATCCAGTAGCCCAGGCTTTGCCTGCGTGCTTAAAATCAGTTGCAGCAACAGCTCTAGCTATAAGACAAAGCAACTCCATAGTGTTAGGACACCCCCTGACAGTACAGGTTCCACATTCAGTGGAAGTCCTCTTAAACAGGACACAGACTCAGCACTTGACCATAGCACGACTGACAGGATATGAACTGACACTGTTCCAACCACACATAGAAATCAGACGTTGCAACATACTCAACCCTGCCACTTTATTACCCTCCATTACAGCAGATCCAGCACCACATGACTGTGTGGAAGTCATTAATACCGTGACAAAGCCCAGACAAGACTTGACAGACATTGCATTGTCCGACCCAGACCTGACACTTTAGGTGGATGGTTCATGTATGAGAACAAACACAGGAGAGTTAGTAGCCGCATATGCAGTGACCACTGAAACTGAAGTTATAGAAACACATCGTATTGACACATTATCTGCCCAAGCAGCAGAGCTTATCGCTCTGACCCAAGCCTGTAGACTAGCCAAGAACAAGAAAGTAAACATATACACAGACTCACAGTACGCATTCGGAGTCGTTCACGACTTCGGTGTTCTCTGGGAAGAAAGAGGTTTTCTGACCTCCCACGGAGCCAAGATACAACATGGTCCCCTCATTCAAGCCCTGCTAGAAGCAATACATTTGCCTACAGCCATAGCCATCATGAAGTGCAAAGCACATACTAAAGTCACCGATACTATTTCCCAGGGTAACGACCTGGCAGATCGAACAGCTAAACTCACAGCTCAGACTCAGACAGACATTCCGACTGATCCGACAAAGACTGAAGTCACTTCATTGACACATTGTATGACAGTTAAGGATCCCACGCTAGATGTACTTGACATACAGACACATGCTACTCCAGATGAAATCAAGAAATGGACTGAACAAGGAGGGGTCCAAACAGATCAGGGATGGATGACGAAGGGAAGAGCCACATGGTTCCTCCCCGACTCTATGGTTCAAGTTATCATTAACACAGCACATAGTCCAGCACACTTAGGAGAGAAAGCCATGTTAGACGGTTTACAGAATCTATGGTTCAACAAGCATTTACGTGCAGCAGCGAAACAGAAAGTGCGTACCTGCATGATCTGTTCAATCCAGGCAAAGGTATCCCCGTGGAACAAGGTGGATTTCATCCTCCTGACCATCCTTTTGAAGTCCTCCAGATGGATTATATCCAGATGGACAGATGCCGAGGATTCAAGTATGTCCTCGTAGTCGTATGTGCCCTTTCCCGATGGACAGAAGCTTACCCAGTCCCAGATTACACTGCTGTAACCACTGCCAAACAGTTGGTTCGTGAATTTTTCCCACGATATGGTTTGCCCCGTGTCGTGTACTCTGATAATGGTCAGCCATTCTCGTCCGAGCTCATGAAACAGGTATCACTCCTGTTAGGTTACCAGTGGAAATTCCACTGCGTACGACACCCTGAAGCCGCTGGTCTCGTTGAGAGACATAATCAAACCCTGAAAACACGGTTAGCGAAGGTCTGTGCAGAAAAAGGTGTAGATTGGATAGTAGCCCTGCCAGTTGCCCTCTTTTACATGCGAATGGTAGCCCATTCTAGAACTGGATTGTCCCCGTATGAAATAATTTTTGGACGTCCCCCAAACATGTGGGGTACGCCTATGCCCCGAAGAATTACCGATGTTGACAGTACTATGCTGACAGATTACCTAGCTTCCTTAATGTCTGCACTACTATCTTGTCGTTCACAGGTCGCGGCTGCCTTCCCGGACAACACCCAAGTAAAATCGCATGAAATCGTTCCAGGGGACCACGTCTACGTTCGAAATTTTGACCGATCGAGCCCTCTGGAGCCGAGGTGGAAGCAGCCAAAGTTGGTGTTGTTGACGACGAGGACCGCAGTGAAACTAGAAGGCCGGAAGGGATGGTTGCACTCCAGCCACGTGAAGAGATTTCATGGATTGTGTCCAGAGACTGTAATAAAGGACTGCCCCCTTTCAGACACTGACTCTAAACTCCCCCTGCTAGAGAAAACTCCGCAGCAGGAGTACGAGCCAAGTTGAGGTCTAGTAAGTCAGACAGCGTTTAATTGTTTAAGTCCCCCTCGGGTGAAGCGGTTAGACAGGTTTCTGACATGTATAAGATAGACCCAAGTAGTCAGAGAGATAGGCGAAACGAAAAGAGAGAAAAATATTGCAAAAATGTGCACAGCCGATGCGTTATCGCATTAATTTTCATGTTTCTTCTGAGTCTTACGATCATATGCATAAGTTTAATGCTACATGTTTTCTTTCCTCTTGGTTCTCATGTACATACTTCTTCTAATGATACCGTAGAGCACACTTTCAGTGACCTGCCCCCACACGAGTTGTCCTATCGATTAGCAATGCGCAACAATACTTTTATCCGTATGTTACACCATTCCCACCAGACTAGCAATGCCACCAATTGCTGGGTATGTGGCCGACTCCCTCCCTATCAGAAATACAAGGGAGTTCTGCCCCTCTTTCCCTATCTGTTTACGCATAATGGTTCGTGTGGTGCATGGTTTACTTTAATGTCCTCCCTAGACAGTAAGTCCACGGTTTCTCCAGGCAATTGGATATGGGGGAACCTGAATACAATTATGAATAAAATATGTTTCCCAGACAAGGAAGGTCTTCCCCAAAGGACAGGGACCGATCTAGAAAACGAAGTGTATGGATTAGGTAATTTTACACTTAACCTCATGATTCTGAACGTGCAGTCTGAGATTAATTCAGACTTGCCGTCTATTACAGTTTTGCCAGTGAAAGGCGAATTATGCGTCAGAAAGAATGGTTCAGTACATCTAGGACACAGTGATTGTAATACTGTGGTCGAATTCAGTGATAAAGGAAAGTCTACTTTCAAAGCCTCCCGCCATTCTTATTTTATATGTGGTCAGACAGCTTATGTACGTCTGCCATTAGATTGGGATGGGACGTGTTATAATCGCGTTCCTATTGCCACCTGTTTTCCTAGCCCCACCTGATTATCATCGAAATCCACATCTTGTGCATGTAAGACATAGAAGGGAGATCAAGACCCCGATTGTCGATCAGACTGAAACAACGTTGGAGCAATATACAGATTTCAATAAAGGATTCTTTTCTTCATAGGCCCCATTCAAAATAGTAAATTAATACGTAGGTTAACACGAACTTTGGAAGCAGTAGTGAATGAGACTACTTCTGCTTTAGGTAACCTGACCGAGGAGCAGTCTGCTATGAGACTTGTTGTTCTTCAAAATCGCCTTGTCCTTGACGTCATCCTGGCCGATAGGGGCGGGGCTTGTAGAGTCATCGGATCCAGTTGTTGCATTTTCATTCCTAATAACGCGCCATCTGTATATAAAGCGATTACAAGGCTTCATGAGATAGCTCATCAGATGCACCAGAATCCAGGCACCTGGACTTGGTCCGGTTGGCTCTGGAGTGTGATATCTGCCTGGGGATGGAAAGTATTGTCATTCCTAGGAATAATACTGCTCATAGTATTCAGTTGTTGTCTCTGTCTACAATGTGGGCCAGCGATTTGCGGCTTGTGCGCCACAGCTTGTATTCCCCGTCCTAGTCCACGTTCCCGTTCCAGAATAAAGAAAGATGAACAAATGATGCTATATGAACAGATAGATGGTCTCATGAATATAGATATATCCTAAAGGGTGAAGTAGGGGCCAAGGAGGGAATGAGGTAATAGAAATTTTCAGGTAGCTAATGTGTCCCCCACTCGCACCCCATCCATGCACCCATGTTCCTTGTATGTCATGTAACTTCCTTCCCGTACATGCTAGAAAGACGCATATGCATTTGCGTCCAACGTTAACATGTCAGTTATATAATTCTCCAAGAAAATCACATTAATTAGGCTTCTAGGCCTATGGTGCCAACGTCTTTACATGGTACACTTTTGAATCTCGCACACGTTTTTCTCCATGTTTCCTGGCTCAGTCGAGCTAGGCCCTTAATTGAGGCTCCAAGTCTCTTCTGTCTCTGGAAGCTGTAGTTTAGGTATGCATCCCTGACCTCTGCCTTACTTCCTGCCAAGCGAAGCGGTGCCTGGCTCAGCCTGGCCTGCCTGCCAAGACAGTATTGTGCCTACAAGTTATCTGCTCAGCCTCCTCGAAAACACATTCCAGTCTAGTGAAATAGGTAAACATATTCCCGGCTGCAGAGCAAAGGTCCCAGCCTTCCTGTCCTTCTTGCAAGTGATTTACAGTACCCGTTACCATGGTAGGTCCATGGCCCCGCGCATTGCACCAAGACACGTATGCACGCACTAGCATCCAGTATTGAACGGCCTCTGCTCGAGAGACCTTTTACTTCAGATAATACATCCTCAAAACACAAGATACCAGATATGCTATGGGTACAGGTCGTTCTGACATCCCAGACACCAGTCTCCTCTACTAGTGCTAAAGTCAAAGCCCCCAGTTCTCCCCGGTTACACGTCATACTCAGTTGCGCGCGCATCTAGGCCAAGAGTTTCTGCTGACCCTGCAGGAATTCACTATGTATCCACCCACTTATGACACTTCTTGTGACGTTTCTCTGACATGTCAGGTACACGCCTACGTGTACGCCTTCTTACACGCCTCCTGTTACGCACATGTGTTCTTATCTTTTACTTTTCACTAGTTACGCCTACTGTATTCATTTCAATTATACTGTTTTACTATATATAATGTGTGATGTTAATAAAACGTTGAATATCCCTTCCTGAACCTTAGTGGTGATGGAACATGATGTCCTGTTCCTCGAGGATCATAATTAAAGCCCGTATGACTCAGATACCACGGACTCTGCCTCTCATTTGATTGAGCTATCCTTATTGATATTTAATGTATGGAAAAATAGTCCGGTAATTTTATTTACCACAAGAGACAGCAGAGTGAGAAAGACAGCAGAGTGAGAGATAGCAGAGTGAGAGACAGCAGAGCGAGTGGCAGCAGAGTGAGAGACAGCATAGTGAGAGACAGCAGAGTGAGAGACAGCAGAGTGAGAGACAGCAGAGTGAGTGGCAGCAGAGTGAGGGATAGCAGAGTGAGAGCAGAGTGAGAGACAGCAGAGTGAGACAGCAGAGTGAGTGAGACAACAGAGTAAGAGTGACAGCAGAGTGAGAGACAGCAGAGTGAGAGACAGCAGAGTGAGAGTGACAGCAGAGTGAGAGATAGCAGAGTGAGAGACAGCAGAGTGAGTGACAGCAGAGTGAGAGACAGCAGAGTGAGTGACAGCAGAGTGAGTGACAGCAGAGTGAGTGACAGCAGAGTGAGTGACAGCAGAGTGAGAGACAGCAGATTGAGAGAGACAGCAGAGTGAGACAGCAGAGTGAGTGAGACAACAGAGTGAGAGTGACAGCAGAGTGAGAGACAGCAGAGTGAGAGACAGCAGAGTGAAAGTGACATCAGAGTGAGAGCAGAGTGAGAGACAGTAGAGTGAGAGACAGCAGAGTGAGTGACAGCAGAGTGAGAGACAGCAGAGTGAGAGACAGCATAATGAGTGACAGCAGAGTGAGTGACAGTAGAGTGAGGGGCAGCAGGGTGAGAGACAGCAGAGTGAGAGTGACAGCAGAGTGAGAGTGAGAGTGACAGCAGAGTGAGAGACAGCAGAGTGAGAGACAGCAGAGTGATAGACAGCAGAGTGAGAGACAGCGGAGTGAGTGACAGCAGAGTGAGTGACAGCAGAGTGAGAGACAGCAGAGTGAGAGTGACAGCAGAGTGAGAGACAGCAGAGTGAGAGACAGCAGAGTGAGCGTGACAGCAGAGTGAGAGACAGAAGAGTGAAAGTGACAGCAGAGTGAGAGACAGTAGAGTGAGAGAGATATCAGAGTGAGTGACAGCAGAGTGAGAGACAGCAAAGTGAGAATGACAGCAGAGTGAGAGACAGCAGAGTGAGAGACAGCAGAGTGAGCGTGACAGCGGAGTGAGAGACAGCAGAGTGAAAGACAGCAGAGTGAGAGTGACAGCAGAGTGAGAGACAGTAGAGTGAGAGAGATATCAGAGTGAGTGACAGCAGAGTGAGAGACAGCAAAGTGAAAGACAGCAGACTGAGAGAGACAGCAGAGTGAGAGAGACAGCAGAGTGAGAGACAGCAGAGTGAGAGAGGCAGCAAAGTGAGAGAGAAAGCAGAGTGAGAGAGACAGAAGAGTGAGAGACAGCAGAGTGGGAGACAGCAGAGTGAGAGACAGCAACGTGAGAGAGACAACAGAGTGAGAGACAGCAGAGGGAGAGAGACAGCAGAGTGAGAGACAGCAGAGTGAGAGACAGGAGAGTGAGAGTGACAGCAGAGTGAGTGACAGCAGAGTGAGTGACAGCAGAGTGAGAGACAGCAGAGTGAGAGTGACAGCAGAGTGAGAGACAGCAGAGTGAGAGACAGCAGAGTGAGCGTGACAGCGGAGTGAGAGACAGCAGAGTGAAAGACAGCAGAGTGAGAGTGACAGCAGAGTGAGAGACAGTAGAGTGAGAGAGATATCAGAGTGAGTGACAGCAGAGTGAGAGACAGCAAAGTGAAAGACAGCAGACTGAGAGAGACAGCAGAGTGAGAGAGACAGCAGAGTGAGAGACAGCAGAGCGAGAGAGGCAGCAAAGTGAGAGAGAAAGCAGAGTGAGAGAGACAGAAGAGTGAGAGACAGCAGAGTGGGAGACAGCAGAGTGAGAGACAGCAGAGTGAGAGAGACAACAGAGTGAGAGACAGCAGAGGGAGATAGACAGCAGAGTGAGAGACAGCAGAGTGAGAGACAGGAGAGTGAGAGTGACAGCAGAGTGAGAGTGACAGCAGAGTGAGAGACAGCAGAGTGAGAGAGATAGCAGAGTGAGAGAGACAGCAGAGTGAGAGACAGCAGAGTGAGAGACAGGAGAGTGAGATTGACAGCAAAGTGAGAGTGACAGCATAGTGAGAGTCAGCAGAGTGAGAGACAGCAGAGTGAGAGACAGCAGAGTGAGAGACAGCAGAGTGAGTGACAGCAGAGTGCGAGACAGCAGAGTAGGATTGACAGCAGAGTGAGAAACAGAAGAGTAAGAGACAGCCAGGTGAGAGACAGCAGAGTGAGAGTGACAGCAGAGTGAGAGACAGCAGAGTGAGAGTGACTGCAGTGAGACAGCAGAGTGAGAGACAGCAGAGTGAGTGACAGCAGAGTGAGAGACAGCAGAGTGAGTGACAGCAGAGTGAGTGACAGCAGAGTGAGAGACACCAGAGTGAGAGAGACAGCAGAGTGAGAGACAGCAGAGTGAGTGAGACAGCAGAGTGAGAGTAACAGCAGACTGAGAGACAGCAGAGTGATAGACAGCAGAGTGAGAGACAGCAGAGTGAGTGACAGCAGAGTGAGGGACAGCAGAGTGAGAGTGACAGCAGAGTGAGAGACAGCAGAGTGAGACATAGCAGAGTGAGACATAGCAGAGTGAGAGAGCAGAGTGAGTGAGACAGCAGAGTGAGTGAGACAGCATAGTGAGAGACAGCAGAGTGAGAGACAGCAGAGTGAGTGACAGCAGAGTGAGAGACAGCAGAGTGAGAGACAGCAGAGTAGGAGTGACAGCAGAGTGAGAGACAGCAGAGTGAGAGACAGCAGAGTGAGAGACAGCAGGGTGAGAAACAGCAGGGTGAGAGTGACAGCAGAGTGAGAGTGACAGCAGAGTGAAAGACAGCAGAGTGAGAGACAGCAGAGTGAGTGATAGCAGAGTGAGTGACAGCAGAGTGAGACAGAGGGAGAGAGAGCAAAGTGTGAGTGAGAGCAGAGTGAGAGTGAGAGCAGAGTGAGAGACAGCAGAGTGATATACAGCAGAGTGAGAGACAGCGGAGTGAGTGACAGCAGAGTGAGTGACAGCAGAGTGAGAGACAGCAGAGTGAGAGTGACAGCAGAGTGAGAGACAGCAGAGTGAGAGACAGCAGAGTGAGCTTGACAGCGGAGTGAGAGACAGCAGAGTGAAAGACAGCAGAGTGAGAGTGACAGCAGAGTGAGAGACAGTAGAGTGAGAGAGATATCAGAGTGAGTGACAGCAGAGTGAGAGACAGCAAAGTGAAAGACAGCAGACTGAGAGAGACAGCAGAGTGAGAGAGACAGCAGAGTGAGAGACAGCAGAGCGAGAGAGGCAGCAAAGTGAGAGAGAAAGCAGAGTGAGAGAGACAGAAGAGTGAGAGACAGCAGAGTGGGAGACAGCATAGTGAGAGACAGCAGAGTGAGAGAGTCAACAGAGTGAGAGACAGCAGAGTGAGAGACAGGAGAGTGAGAGTGACAGCAGAGTGAGAGTGACAGCAGAGTGAGAGACAGCCGAGTGAGAGAGACAGCCGAGTGAGAGAGACAGCCGAGTGAGAGAGACAGCAGAGTGAGAGACAGGAGAGTGAGATTGACAGCAAAGTGAGAGTGACAGCATAGTGAGAGTCAGCAGAGTGAGAGACAGCAGAGTGAGAGACAGCAGAGTGAGTGACAGCAGAGTGAGAGACAGCAGAGTGAGTGACAGCAGAGTGCGAGACAGCAGAGTAGGAGTGACAGCAGAGTGAGAAACAGAAGAGTGAGAGACAGCCAGGTGAGAGACAGCAGAGTGAGAGTGACAGCAGAGTGAGAGACAGCAGAGTGAGAGACAGCAGAGTGAGAGTGACTGCAGAGAGACAGCAGAGTGAGAGACAGCAGAGTGAGTGACAGCAGAGTGAGAGACAGCAGAGTGAGTGACAGCAGAGTGAGTGACAGCAGAGTGCGAGACACCAGAGTGAGAGAGACAGCAGAGTGAGAGACAGCAGAGTGAGTGAGACAGCAGAGTGAGAGTAACAGCAGAATGAGAGACAGCAGAGTGATAGACAGCAGAGTGAGAGACAGCAGAGTGAGTGACAGCAGAGTCTGGGACAGCAGAGTGAGAGTGACAGCAGAGTGAGTGACAGCAGAGTGAGAGACAGCAGAGTGAGAGACAGCAGAGTGAGAGAGACAGCAGAGTGAGACAGCAGAGTGAGTGAGACAACAGAGTGAGAGTGACAGCAGAGTGAGAGACAGCAGAGTGAGAGACAGCAGAGTGAAAGTGACATCAGAGTGAGAGCAGAGTGAGAGACAGTAGAGTGAGAGACAGCAGAGTGAGAGACAGCAGAGTGAGAGACAGCATAATGAGTGACAGCAGAGTGAGAGACAGCAGAGTGAGAGTGACAGCAGAGTGAGAGACAGCAGAGTGAGAGTGACAGCAGAGTGAGAGACAGCAGAGTGAGAGACAGCAGAGTGAGCGTGACAGCAGAGTGAGAGACAGCAGAGTGAAAGTGACAGCAGAGTGAGAGACAGTAGAGTGAGAGAGATATCAGAGTGAGTGACAGCAGAGTGAGAGACAGCAGAGTGAGCGTGACAGCGGAGTGAGAGACAGCAGAGTGAAAGACAGCAGAGTGAGAGTGACAGCAGAGTGAGAGACAGTAGAGTGAGAGAGATATCAGAGTGAGTGACAGCAGAGTGAGAGACAGCAAAGTGAGAGTGACAGCAGAGTGAGAGACAGCAGAGTGAAAGACAGCAGAGTGAGAGTGACAGCAGAGTGAGAGACCGTAGAGTGAGAGAGATATCAGAGTGAGTGACAGCAGAGTGAGAGACAGCAAAGTGAAAGACAGCAGACTGAGAGAGACAGCAGAGTGAGAGAGACAGCAGAGTGAGAGACAGCAGAGCAAGAGAGGCAGCAAAGTGAGAGAGAAAGCAGAGTGAGAGAGACAGAAGAGTGAGAGACAGCAGAGTGGGAGACAGCAGAGTGAGAGACAGCAAAGTGAGAGAGACAACAGAGTGAGAGACAGCAGAGGGAGAGAGACAGCAGAGTGAGAGACAGCAGAGTGAGAGACAGGAGAGTGAGAGTGACAGCAGAGTGAGTGACAGCAGAGTGAGCGACAGCAGAGTGAGAGACAGCAGAGTGAGAGTGACAGCAGAGTGAGAGACAGCAGAGTGAGAGACAGCAGAGTGAGCGTGACAGCGGAGTGAGAGACAGCAGAGTGAAAGACAGCAGAGTGAGAGTGACAGCAGAGTGAGAGACAGTAGAGTGAGAGAGATATCAGAGTGAGTGACAGCAGAGTGAGAGACAGCAAAGTGAAAGACAGCAGACTGAGAGAGACAGCAGAGTGAGAAAGACAGCAGAGTGAGAGACAGCAGAGCGAGAGAGGCAGCAAAGTGAGAGAGAAAGCAGAGTGAGAGAGACAGAAGAGTGAGAGACAGCAGAGTGGGAGACAGCAGAGTGGGAGACACCAGAGTGAGAGACAGCACAGAGTGAGAGAGGCAGCAAAGTGAGAGAGAAAGCAGAGTGAGAGAGACAGAAGAGTGAGAGACAGCAGAGTGGGAGACAGCAGAGTGAGAGACAGCAGAGTGAGAGAGACAACAGAGTGAGAGACAGCAGAGGGAGAGAGACAGCAGAGGGAGAGAGACAGCAGAGTGAGAGACAGCAGAGTGAGAGTGACAGCAGAGTGAGAGTGACAGCAGAGTGAGAGACAGCAGAGTGAGAGAGACAGCAGAGTGAGAGAGACAGCAGAGTGAGAGACAGCAGAGTGAGAGACAGGAGAGTGAGATTGACAGCAAAGTGAGAGTGACAGCATAGTGAGAGTCAGCAGAGTGAGAGACAGCAGAGTGAGAGACAGCAGAGTGAGTGACAGCAGAGTGAGAGACAGCAGAGTGAGTGACAGCAGAGTGTGAGACAGCAGAGTAGGAGTGACAGCAGAGTGAGAAACAGAAGAGTGAGAGACAGCCAGGTGAGAGACAGCAGAGTGAGAGTGACAGCAGAGTGAGAGACAGCAGAGTGAGAGACAGCAGAGTGAGAGTGACTGCAGATAGACAGCAGAGTGAGAGACAGCAGAGTGAGAGTGACAGCAGAGTGAGAGACAGCAGAGTGAGAGACAGCAGAGTGAGAGACAGCAGAGTGAGAGACAGCAGAGTGAGTGACAGCAGAGTGAGAGACAGCAGAGTGAGAGACAGCAGAGTGAGAGTGACTACAGAGAGACAGCAGAGTGAGAGACAGCAGAGTGAGAGAGACAGCAGAGTGAGAGAGACAGCAGAGTGAGACAGCAGAGTGAGTGACACAACAGAGTGAGAGTGACAGCAGAGTGAGAGACAGCAGAGTGAGAGTGACAACAGAGTGAGAGAAAGCAGAGTGAGAGACAGCAGAGTGAGTGACAGCAGAGTGAGGGACAGCAGAGTGAGAGGCAGTATAGTGAGTGACAGCAGAGTGAATGACAGTAGAGTGAGTGACAGCAGAGTAAGAGTGAGAGCAGAGTGAGAGACAGCAGAGTGAGAGTGAGAGCAGAGTGAGAGTGAGAGCAGAGTGAGAGACAGCAGAGTGAGAGACAGCAGAGTGAGAGACAGCGGAGTGAGTGACAGCAGAGTGAGTGACAGCAGAGTGAGAGACAGCAGAGTAAGAGACAGCAGAGTGAGAGACAGCAGAGGGAGAGACAGCAGAGTGAGGATGACAGCAGAGTGAGAGACAGAAGAGTGAGTGGCAGCAGAGTGAGTAAGAGCAGAGTGAGAGACAGCAGAGTGAGAGTGACAGCAGAGTGAGAGTAAGAGCAGAGTGAGAGTGAGAGCAGAGTGAGAGAGATAGCAGAGCGAGAGTGACTGAGAGACAACAGAGTGAGCGTGACAGCGGAGTGAGAGACAGCAGAGTGAGAGTGACAGCAGAGTGAGAGACAGCAGAGTGAGAGACAGCAGAGTGAGAGTGACAGCAGAGTGAGAGAGATAGCGGAGTGAGAGACAGCAGAGTGAGTGACAGCAGAGTGAGAGAGACAGCAGAGTGAGAGACAGCAGAGTGAGAGACAGGAGAGTGAGATTGACAGCAAAGTGGGAGTGAAAGCATAGTGAGAGTCAGCAGAGTGAGAGACAGCAGAGTGAGAGACAGCAGAGTGAGAGACAGCGGAGTGAGTGACAGCAGAGTGAGTGACAGCAGAGTGAGAGACAGCAGAGTAAGAGACAGCAGAGTGAGTGACAGCAGAGTGAGTGACAGGAGAGTGAGAGACAGCAGAGTGAGAGTGACAGCAGAGTGAGAGTGACAGCAGAGTGAGAGACAGCGGAGTGAGTGACAGCAGAGTGAGAGACAGCAGACTGAAAGACCGCAGATTATAGGGGATTATATGTACAGGGGACAGGGCCACATGGACCACTATCAGGAATTAGCACTTTTAGAACTAGCACTTAGAATATAGAATGTAAAATTCCTGTAGCGCAAAATAACACATGTAGCACACAACCAGTAACCACTGGTAATAGGTAAGTACCACCTACGCAACCCTAACCACCTTAGGAAAATATTACGCAGGGAACCAGGATCTCACTAGCACCACCTGTACTAGCAAGAACAACCACCTAAGTATCACAATACCTGTAGGGGTAGAAGCACATTACACATGATGCATCACAACACATTCAGAGGTGTAGGGAAGGAAAACACATGATGCATAAACATACATTCAGCGGTGTAAGAAAGGCACATGACGCATAAACAGACATTCAGAGGTGCAGGAAACACATTAGCGCAGAAATCACCTTAGCACGTAAATCACAAGTTGCGCAAAACTCACATTAGTCACCACTGGTGACAGTCCCTAGGCCACCTGGCCTTGTTGGAGCTAGGACGCCTTGTGTCCCAATGTCAGGGGCCTACACGTGGCAGCTGTCCACTAAGTGCTGGGCAGCTGGTGATGGTGGGGCAACACGATGTGGGAGCCTTGCAGGCTCTAAATAAACGAATATGCCCCCTAGAGCCTCCGTGGCTCTGAGCAGACAGAATGGCCCCCTTGAGCCCTCTCTCTAAAAATGAATGTGGCACCTTGGAGCCTCTCCTGGGCTCTAAAACGAATGACTTTGGGCTGGTAGCCGCTAGGCTCTACAACAAAGAATGCCCCCAGAGCCTCTCGTGGGCTCGAGATCACAATTGTGACTCAAGCGAGTGACTGCAGATTGAGTGACAATTGCAAAAAACACAGTTGATGGACATAATGTAGAACAATGTCATACATTCACCCAAAGATTGAGTGACAGCAGAGTGAGAGACAGCAGAGTGAGAGTGACAGCAGAGTGAGAGACAGCAGAGTGAGAGACAGCAGAGTGAGCGTGACAGCGGAGTGAGAGACAGCAGAGTGAGAGACAGCAGAGTGAGAGTGACAGCAGAGTGAGAGACAGAAGAGTGAGTGGCAGCAGAGTGAGTAAGAGCAGAGTGAGAGACAGCAGAGTGAGAGTGACAGCAGAGTGAGAGTGACAGCAGAGTGAGAGTGAGAGCAGAGTGAGAGAGATAGCAGAGCGAGAGTGACTGAGAGACAGCAGAGTGAGCGTGACAGCGGAGTGAGAGACAGCAGAGTGAGAGTGACAGCAGAGTGAGAGACAGCGGAGTGAGTGGCAGCAGAGTGAGTAAGAGCAGAGTGAGAGACAGCAGAGTGAGAGTGACAGCAGAGTGAGAGAGATAGCAGAGCGAGAGACAGCAGAGTGAGTGAGACAGCAGAGTGAGAGAGACAGCAGAGTGAGAGACAGCAGAGTGAGAGACAGGAGAGTGAGATTGACAGCAAAGTGAGAGTGACAGCATAGTGAGAGTCAGCAGAGTGAGAGACAGCAGAGTGAGAGACAGCAGAGTGAGAGACAGCAGAGTGAGTGACAGCAGAGTGAGAGACAGCAGAGTGAGAGACAGCAGAGTGAGTGACAGCAGAGTGAGAGACAGCAGAGTGAGAGACAGCAGAGTGAGAGTGACTACAGAGAGACAGCAGAGTGAGAGACAGCAGAGTGAGAGAGACAGCAGAGTGAGAGAGACAGCAGAGTGAGACAGCAGAGTGAGTGACACAACAGAGTGAGAGTGACAGCAGAGTGAGAGACAGCAGAGTGAGAGTGACAACAGAGTGAGAGAAAGCAGAGTGAGAGACAGCAGAGTGAGTGACAGCAGAGTGAGGGACAGCAGAGTGAGAGGCAGTATAGTGAGTGACAGCAGAGTGAATGACAGTAGAGTGAGTGACAGCAGAGTAAGAGTGAGAGCAGAGTGAGAGACAGCAGAGTGAGAGTGAGAGCAGAGTGAGAGTGAGAGCAGAGTGAGAGACAGCAGAGTGAGAGACAGCAGAGTGAGAGACAGCGGAGTGAGTGACAGCAGAGTGAGTGACAGCAGAGTGAGAGACAGCAGAGTAAGAGACAGCAGAGTGAGTGACAGCAGAGTGAGTGACAGGAGAGTGAGAGACATCAGAGTGAGAGTGACAGCAGAGTGAGAGTGACAGCAGAGTGAGAGACAGCAGAGTGAGAGACAGCGGAGTGAGTGACAGCAGATTGAGAGACAGCAGAGTGAAAGACCGCAGATTATAGGGGATTATATGTACAGGGGACAGGGCCACATGGACCACTATCAGGAATTAGCTTTTTTAGAACTAGCACTTAGAATATAGAATGTAAAATTCCTGTAGCGCAAAATAACACATGTAGCACACAACCAGTAACCACTGGTAATAGGTAAGTACCACCTACGCAACCCTAACCACCTTAGGAAAATATTACACAGGGAACCAGGATCTCACTAGCACCACCTGTACTAGCAAGAACAACCACCTAAGTATCACAATACCTGTAGGGGTAGAAGCACATTACACATGATGCATCACAACACATTCAGAGGTGTAGGGAAGGAAAACACATGATGCATAAACATACATTCAGCGGTGTAAGAAAGGCACATGACGCATAAACAGACATTCAGAGGTGCAGGAAACACATTAGCGCAAAAATCACCTTAGCACGTAAATCACAAGTTGCGCAAAACTCACATTAGTCACCACTGGTGACAGTCCCTAGGCCACCTGGCCTTGTTGGGGCTAGGACGCCTTGTGTCCCAATGTCAGGGGCCTACACGTGGCAGCTGTCCACTAAGTGCTGGGCAGCTGGTGATGGTGGGGCAACACGATGTGGGAGCCTTGCAGGCTCTAAATAAACGAATATGCCCCCTAGATCCTCCGTGGCTCTGAGCAGACAGAATGGCCCCCTTGAGCCCTCTCTCTAAAAATGAATGTGGCACCTTGGAGCCTCTCCTGGGCTCTAAAACGAATGACTTTGGGCTGGTAGCCGCTGGGCTCTACAACAAAGAATGCCCCCAGAGCCTCTTGTGGGCTCGAGATCACAATTGTGACTCAAGCGAGTGACTGCAGATTGAGTGACAATTGCAAAAAACACAGTTGATGGACAGAATGTAGAACAATGTCATACATTCACCCCAAGATTGAGTGACAGCAGAGTGAGAGACAGCAGAGTGAGAGTGACAGCAGAGTGAGAGACAGCAGAGTGAGAGACAGCAGAGTGAGCGTGACAGCGGAGTGAGAGACAGCAGAGTGAGAGTGACAGCAGAGTGAGAGACAGCAGAGTGAGTGGCAGCAGAGTGAGTAAGAGCAGAGTGAGAGACAGCAGAGTGAGAGTGACAGCAGAGTGAGAGAGATAGCAGAGCGAGAGACAGCAGAGTGAGTGAGACAGCAGAGTGAGACACAGCAGAGTGAGAGTGACAGCAGAGTGAGAGACAGCAGAATGAGAGACAGCAGAGTGAGAGACAGCAGAGGGAGAGACAGCAGAGTGAGAGTGACAGCAGAGTGAGAGACAGAAGAGTGAGTGGCAGCAGAGTGAGTAAGAGCAGAGTGAGAGACAGCAGAGTGAGAGTGACAGCAGAGTGAAAGTGAGAGCAGAGTGAGAGTGAGAGCAGAGTGAGAGAGATAGCAGAGCGAGAGTGACTGAGAGACAACAGAGTGAGCGTGACAGCGGAGTGAGAGACAGCAGAGTGAGAGTGACAGCAGAGTGAGAGACAGCAGAGTGAGAGACAGCAGAGTGAGAGTGACAGCAGAGTGAGAGAGATAGCGGAGTGAGAGACAGCAGAGTGAGTGACAGCAGAGTGAGAGAGACAGCAGAGTGAGAGACAGCAGAGTGAGAGACAGGAGAGTGAGATTGACAGCAAAGTGGGAGTGAAAGCATAGTGAGAGTCAGCAGAGTGAGAGACAGCAGAGTGAGAGACAGCAGAGTGAGAGACAGCGGAGTGAGTGACAGCAGAGTGAGTGACAGCAGAGTGAGAGACAGCAGAGTAAGAGACAGCAGAGTGAGTGACAGCAGAGTGAGTGACAGGAGAGTGAGAGACAGCAGAGTGAGAGTGACAGCAGAGTGAGAGTGACAGCAGAGTGAGAGACAGCGGAGTGAGTGACAGCAGAGTGAGAGACAGCAGACTGAAAGACCGCAGATTATAGGGGATTATATGTACAGGGGACAGGGCCACATGGACCACTATCAGGAATTAGCACTTTTAGAACTAGCACTTAGAATATAGAATGTAAAATTCCTGTAGCGCAAAATAACACATGTAGCACACAACCAGTAACCACTGGTAATAGGTAAGTACCACCTACGCAACCCTAACCACCTTAGGAAAATATTACGCAGGGAACCAGGATCTCACTAGCACCACCTGTACTAGCAAGAACAACCACCTAAGTATCACAATACCTGTAGGGGTAGAAGCACATTACACATGATGCATCACAACACATTCAGAGGTGTAGGGAAGGAAAACACATGATGCATAAACATACATTCAGCGGTGTAAGAAAGGCACATGACGCATAAACAGACATTCAGAGGTGCAGGAAACACATTAGCGCAGAAATCACCTTAGCACGTAAATCACAAGTTGCGCAAAACTCACATTAGTCACCACTGGTGACAGTCCCTAGGCCACCTGGCCTTGTTGGGGCTAGGACGCCTTGTGTCCCAATGTCAGGGGCCTACACGTGGCAGCTGTCCACTAAGTGCTGGGCAGCTGGTGATGGTGGGGCAACACGATGTGGGAGCCTTGCAGGCTCTAAATAAACGAATATGCCCCCTAGAGCCTCCGTGGCTCTGAGCAGACAGAATGGCCCCCTTGAGCCCTCTCTCTAAAAATGAATGTGGCACCTTGGAGCCTCTCCTGGGCTCTAAAACGAATGACTTTGGGCTGGTAGCCGCTGGGCTCTACAACAAAGAATGCCCCCAGAGCCTCTCGTGGGCTCGAGATCACAATTGTGACTCAAGCGAGTGACTGCAGATTGAGTGACAATTGCAAAAAACACAGTTGATGGACATAATGTAGAACAATGTCATACATTCACCCCAAGATTGAGTGACAGCAGAGTGAGAGACAGCAGAGTGAGAGTGACAGCAGAGTGAGAGACAGCAGAGTGAGAGACAGCAGAGTGAGCGTGACAGCGGAGTGAGAGACAGCAGAGTGAGAGACAGCAGAGTGAGAGTGACAGCAGAGTGAGAGACAGAAGAGTGAGTGGCAGCAGAGTGAGTAAGAGCAGAGTGAGAGACAGCAGAGTGAGAGTGACAGCAGAGTGAGAGTGACAGCAGAGTGAGAGTGAGAGCAGAGTGAGAGAGATAGCAGAGCGAGAGTGACTGAGAGACAGCAGAGTGAGCGTGACAGCGGAGTGAGAGACAGCAGAGTGAGAGTGACAGCAGAGTGAGAGACAGCGGAGTGAGTGGCAGCAGAGTGAGTAAGAGCAGAGTGAGAGACAGCAGAGTGAGAGTGACAGCAGAGTGAGAGAGATAGCAGAGCGAGAGACAGCAGAGTGAGTGAGACAGCAGAGTGAGAGAGACAGCAGAGTGAGAGACAGCAGAGTGAGAGACAGGAGAGTGAGATTGACAGCAAAGTGAGAGTGACAGCATAGTGAGAGTCAGCAGAGTGAGAGACAGCAGAGTGAGAGACAGCAGAGTGAGAGACAGCAGAGTGAGTGACAGCAGAGTGAGAGACAGCAGAGGGAGTGACAGCAGACTGCGAGACAGCAGAGTAGGAGTGACAGCAGAGTGAGAAACAGAAGAGTGAGAGACAGCCAGGTGAGAGACAGCAGAGTGAGAGTGACAGCAGAGTGAGAGACAGCAGAGTGAGAGCCAGCAGAGTGAGAGACAGCAGAGTGAGAGACAGCAGAGTGAGAGTGACTGCAGAGAGATAGCAGAGTGAGAGACAGCAGAGTGAGTGACAGCAGAGTGAGAGACAGCAGAGTGAGTGACAGCAGAGTGAGAGACAGCAGAGTGAGTGACAGCAGAGTGAGCGTGACATCAGAGTGAGAGACAGCAGAGTGAGAGAGACAGCAGAGTGAGAAAGACAGCAGAGTGAGACAGCAGAGTGAGTGACACAACAGAGTGAGAGTGACAGCAGAGTGAGAGACAGCAGAGTGAGAGTGACAACAGAGTGAGAGACAGCAGAGTGACAGACAGCAGAGTGAGTGACAGCAGAGTGAGAGACAGCAGAGTGAGAGACAGTATAGTGAGTGACAGCAGAGTGAATGACAGTAGAGTGAGTGACAGCAGAGTAAGAGTGAGAGCAGAGTGAGAGACAGCAGAGTGAGAGTGAGAGCAGAGTGAGAGTGAGAGCAGAGTGAGAGACAGCAGAGTGAGTGACAGCAGAGTGAGAGACAGCAGAGTAAGAGACAGAAGAGTGAGTGACAGCAGAGTGAGTGACAGCAGAGTGAGAGACAGCAGAGTGAAAGACAGCAGAGTGAGAGAGCAGAGTGAGAGTGACTGAGAGACAGCAGAGTGAACGTGACAGCGGAGTGAGAGACAGCAGAGTGAGAGTGACAGCAGAGTGAGAGACAGCAGAGTGAGAGTGACAACAGAGTGAGAGACAGCAGAGTGAGAGACAGCAGAGTGAGTGACAGCAGAGTGAGAGACAGCAGAGTGAGAGACAGTATAGTGAGTGACAGCAGAGTGAATGACAGTAGAGTGAGTGACAGCAGAGTAAGAGTGAGAGCAGAGTGAGAGACAGCAGAGTGAGAGTGAGAGCAGAGTGAGAGTGAGAGCAGAGTGAGAGACAGCAGAGTGAGTGACAGCAGAGTGAGAGACAGCAGAGTAAGAGACAGCAGAGTGAGAGTGACAGCAGAGTGAGAGTGACAGCAGAGTGAGAGACAGCAGAGACAGCAGAGTGAGAGACAGCGGAGTGAGTGACAGCAGAGTGAGAGACAGCAGAGTGAAAGACAGCAGAGTGAGAGAGCAGAGTGAGAGTGACTGAGAGACAGCAGAGTGAACGTGACAGCGGAGTGAGAGACAGCAGAGTGAGAGTGACAGCAGAGTGAGAGACAGCAGAGTGAGTGGCAGCAGAGTGAGTAAGAGCAGAGTGAGAGTCAGCAGAGTGAGAGTGACAGCAGAGTGAGAGAGATAGCAGAGCGAGAGACAGCAGAGTGAGTGAGACAGCAGAGTGAGACACAGCAGAGTGAGGGTGACAGCAGAGTGAGAGACAGCAGAATGAGAGACAGCAGAGTGAGAGACAGCAGAGTGAGATACAACAGAGTGAGTGACAGCAGAGTGAGGGAGAGCAGAGTGAGAGTGACAGTAGAGTGAGAGACAGCAGAGTGAGACACAGCAGAGTGAGAGAGACAGCCGAGTGAAAGAGACAGCAGAGTTAGCCAGCAGAGTGAGTGAACCAGCAGAGTGAGAGACATTAAAGTGAGTGACAATGGAATGAGAGACAGCCGAGTGAGAGAAAGCAGAGTGAGAGACAGCAGAGTGAGAGAGACAGCAGAGTGAGACAGCAGAGTGAGTGAGACAACAGAGTGAGAGTGACATCAGAGTGAGAGACAGCAGAGTGAGAGACAGCAGAGTGAGAAAGACAGCAGAGTGAGAGATAGCAGAGTGAGAGACAGCAGAGTGAGTGGCAGCAGAGTGAGAGACAGCAGAGTGAGAGACAGCAGAGTGAGTGGCAGCAGAGTGAGCGTGACAGCAGAGTGAGAGACAGCAGAGTGAGAGTGACAGCAGAGTGAGGGATAGCAGAGTGAGAGCAGAGTGAGAGACAGCAGAGTGAGACAGCAGAGTGAGTGACACAACAGAGTGAGAGTGACAGCAGAGTGAGAGACAGCAGAGTGAGAGTGACCACAGAGTGAGAGACAGCAGAGTGAGAGACAGCAGAGTGAGTGACAGCAGAGTGAGAGACAGCAGAGTGAGAGACAGTATAGTGAGTGACAGCAGAGTGAATGACAGTAGAGTGAGTGACAGCAGAGTAAGAGTGAGAGCAGAGTGAGAGACAGCAGAGTGAGAGTGAGAGCAGAGTGAGAGTGAGAGCAGAGTGAGAGACAGCAGAGTGAGAGACAGCAGAGTGAGAGACAGCGGAGTGAGTGACAGCAGAGTGAGTGACAGCAGAGTGAGAGACAGCAGAGTAAGAGACAGCAGAGTGAGTGACAGCAGAGTGAGTGACTGGAGAGTGAGAGACAGCAGAGTGAGAGTGACAGCAGAGTGAGAGTGACAGCAGAGTGAGAGACAGCAGAGTGAGTGACAGCAGAGTGAGAGATAGCAGAGTGAGAGACAGCGGAGTCAGTGACAGCAGAGTGAGTGACAGCAGAGTGAGAGACAGCAGAGTGAGAGACAGCAGAGTGAGTGACAGCAGAGTGAGTGACAGGAGAGTGAGAGACAGCAGAGTGAGAGTGACAGCAGAGTGAGAGTGACAGCAGAGTGAGAGTGACAGCAGAGTGAGAGACAGCAGAGTGAGAGACAGCGGAGTGAGTGACAGCAGAGTGAGAGACAGCAGAGTGAAAGACAGCAGATTATAGGGGATTATATGTACAGGGGACAGGGTCACATGGACCACTATCAGGAATTAGCTCTTTTAGAAATAGCACTTAGAATATAGAATGTAAAATTCCTGTAGCGCAAAATAACACATGTAGCACACAACCAGTAACCACTGGTAATAGGTAAGTACCACCTACGCAACCCTAACCACCTTAGGAAAATATTACACAGGGAACCAGGATCTCACTAGCACCACCTGTACTAGCAAGAACAACCACCTAAGTATCACAATACCTGTAGGGGTAGAAGCACATTACACATGATGCATCACAACACATTCAGAGGTGTAGGGAAGGAAAACACATGATGCATAAACATACATTCAGCGGTGTAAGAAAGGCACATGACGCATAAACAGACATTCAGAGGTGCAGGAAACACATTAGTGCAGAAATCACCTTAGCACGTAAATCACAAGTTGCGCAAAACTCACATTAGTCACCACTGGTGACAGTCCCTAGGCCACCTGGCCTTGTTGGGGCTAGGACGCCTTGTGTCCCAATGTCAGGGGCCTACACGTGGCAGCTGTCCACTAAGTGCTGGGCAGCTGGTGATGGTGGGGCAACACGATGTGGGAGCCTTGCAGGCTCTAAATAAACGAATATGCCCCCTAGAGCCTCCGTGGCTCTGAGCAGACAGAATGGCCCCCTTGAGCCCTCTCTCTAAAAATGAATGTGGCACCTTGGAGCCTCTCCTGGGCTCTAAAACGAATGACTTTGGGCTGGTAACCGCTGGGCTCTACAACAAAGAATGCCCCCAGAGCCTCTCGTGGGCTCGAGATCACAACTGTGACTCATGTGAGTGACTGCAGAGTGAGTGACAGCAGAGTAAGAGACAGCAGAGTGAGAGTGACAGCAGAGTGAGAGACAGCAGAGTGAGAGACAGCAGAGTGAGCGTGACAGCGGAGTGAGGGACAGCAGAGTGAGAGACAGCAGAGTGAGAGTGACAGCAGGGTGACAGACAGCAGAGTGAGTGGCAGCAGAGTGAGTAAGAGCAGAGTGAGTGACAGCAGAGGGAGAGTGAGAGCAGAGTGAGAGACAGCCGAGTGAGAGTGACATCAGAGTGAGAGTGAGAGCAGAGTGAGAGACAGCAGAGTGAGAAACAGCAGAGTGAGAGTGACAGCAATGTCAGGGGCCTACACGTGGCAGCTGTCCACTAAGTGCTGGGCAGCTGGTGATGGTGGGGCAACACGATGTGGGAGCCTTGCAGGCTCTAAATAAACGAATATGCCCCCTAGAGCCTCCGTGGCTCTGAGCAGACAGAATGGCCCCCTTGAGCCCTCTCTCTAAAAATGAATGTGGCACCTTGGAGCCTCTCCTGGGCTCTAAAACGAATGACTTTGGGCTGGTAGCCGCTGGGCTCTACAACAAAGAATGCCCCCAGAGCCTCTCGTGGGCTCGAGATCACAATTGTGACTCAAGCGAGTGACTGCAGATTGAGTGACAATTGCAAAAAACACAGTTGATGGACAGAATGTAGAACAATGTCATACATTCACCCCAAGATTGAGTGACAGCAGAGTGAGAGACAGCAGAGTGAGAGTGACTGAGAGACAGCAGAGTGAGCGTGACAGCGGAGTGAGAGACAGCAGAGTGAGAGTGACAGCAGAGTGAGAGACAGCAGAGTGAGTGGCAGCAGAGTGAGTAAGAGCAGAGTGAGAGACAGCAGAGTGAGAGTGACAGCAGATTGAGAGAGATAGCAGAGCGAGAGACAGCAGAGTGAGTGAGACAGAAGAGTGAGTGACAGCAGAGTGAGTGACAGGAGAGTGAGAGACAGCAGAGTGAGAGTGACAGCAGAGTGAGAGTGACAGCAGAGTGAGAGACAGCGGAGTGAGTGCAGCAGAGTGAGAGATAGCAGAGTGAGAGACAGCGGAGTGAGTGACAGCAGAGTGAGTGACAGCAGAGTGAGAGACAGCAGAGTAAGAGACAGCAGAGTGAGTGACAGCAGAGTGAGTGACAGGAGAGTGAGAGACAGCAGAGTGAGAGTGACAGCAGAGTGAGAGTGACAGCAGAGTGAGAGACAGCAGAGTGAGAGAGCAGAGTGAGAGTGACTGAGAGACAGCAGAGTGAGCGTGACAGCGGAGTGAGAGACAGCAGAGTGAGAGTGACAGCAGAGTGAGAGACAGCAGAGTGAGTGGCAGCAGAGTGAGTAAGAGCAGAGTGAGAGACAGCAGAGTGAGAGTGACAGCAGAGTGAGAGAGATAGCAGAGCGAGAGACAGCAGAGTGAGTGAGACAGCAGAGTGAGACACAGCAGAGTGAGGGTGACAGCAGAGTGAGAGACAGCAGAGTGAGAGACAGCAGAGTGAGAGACAGCAGAGTGAGATACAGCAGAGTGAGTGACAGCAGAGTGAGGGAGAGCAGAGTGAGAGTGACAGTAGAGTGAGAGACAGCAGAGTGAGACACAGCAGAATGAGAGAGACAGCCGAGTGAGAGAGACAGCAGAGTTAGCCAGCAGAGTGAGTGAGCCAGCAGAGTGAGAGACATTAAAGTGAGTGACAATGGAATGAGGGACAGCAGAGTGAGAGAAAGCAGAGTGAGAGACAGCAGAGTGAGAGAGACAGCAGAGTGAGACAGCAGAGTGAGTGAGACAACAGAGTGAGAGTGACAGCAGAGTGAGAGACAGCAGAGTGAGAGACAGCAGAGTGAGAAAGACAGCAGAGTGAGAGATAGCAGAGTGAGAGACAGCAGAGTGAGTGGCAGCAGAGTGAGAGACAGCAGAGTGAGAGACAGTAGAGTGAGTGGCAGCAGAGTGAGAGACAGCAGAGTGAGAGACAGCAGAGTGAGTGGCAGCAGAGTGAGGGATAGCAGAGTGAGAGCAGAGTGAGAGACAGCAGAGTGAGACAGCAGAGTGAGTGAGACAACAGAGTGAGAGTGACAGCAGAGTGAGAGACAGCAGAGTGAGAGACAGCAGAGTGAGAGTGACAGCAGAGTGTGAGATAGCAGAGTGAGAGACAGCAGAGTGAGTGACAGCAGAGTGAGAGACAGCAGAGTGAGTGACAGCAGAGTGAGTGACAGCAGAGTGAGTGACATCAGAGTGAGAGACAGCAGAGTGAGAGACAGCAGAGTGAGAGAGACAGCAGAGTGAGACAGCAGAGTGAGTGAGACAACAGAGTGAGAGTGACAACAGAGTGAGAGACAGCAGAGTGAGAGACAGCAGAGTGAAAGTGACATCAGAGTGAGAGCAGAGTGAGAGTCAGCAGAGTGAGAGACAGCAGAGTGAGTGACAGCAGAGTGAGAGACAGCAGAGTGAGAGGCAGCATAATGAGTGACAGCAGAGTGAGTGACAGTAGAGTGAGGGACAGCAGGGTGAGAGACAGCAGAGTGAGAGTGACAGCATAGTGAGAGTGACAGCAGAGTGAGAGTGACAGCAGAGTGAGAGACAGCAGAGTGAGAGACTGCAGAGTGATAGACAGCAGAGTGAGAGACAGCGGAGTGAGTGACAGCAGAGTGAGTGACAGCAGAGTGAGAGACAGCAGAGTGAGAGTGACAGCAGAGTGAGAGACAGCAGAGTGAGAGACAGCAGAGTGAGCGTGACAGCGGAGTGAGAGACAGCAGAGTGAAAGACAGCAGAGTGAGAGTGACAGCAGAGTGAGAGACAGTAGAGTGAGAGAGATATCAGAGTGAGTGACAGCAGAGTGAGAGACAGCAAAGTGATGGTGACAGCAGAGTGAGAGACAGCAGAGTGAGAGACAGCAGAGTGAGCGTGACAGCAGAGTGAGAGACAGCAGAGTGAAAGACAGCAGAGTGAGAGTGACAGCAGAGTGAGAGACAGTAGAGTGAGAGAGATATCAGAGTGAGTGACAGCAGAGTGAGAGACAGCAAAGTGAAAGACAGCAGACTGAGGGAGACAGCAGAGTGAGAGAGACAGCAGAGTGAGAGACAGCAGAGTGAGAGAGGCAGCAAAGTGAGAGAGAAAGCAGAGTGAGAGAGACAGAAGAGTGAGAGACAGCAGAGTGGGAGACAGCAGAGTGAGAGACAGCAAAGTGAGAGAGATAACAGAGTGAGAGACAGCAGAGGGAGAGAGACAGCAGAGTGAGAGACAGCAGAGGGAGAGACAGTAGAGTGAGAGTGACAGCAGAGTGACAGAGACAGCAGAGTGAGAGACAGCAGAGTGAGAGATAGCAGTGAGAGAGACAGCAGAGTGAGAGATAGCAGAGTGAGAGACAGCAGAGTGAGAGACAGCAGAGTGAGTGACAGCAGAGTGAGTGATAGCAGAGTGAGTGACAGCAGAGTGAGTGACAGCAGAGTGAGAGACAGCCGAGTGAGAGAGACAGCAGACTGAGACAGCAGAGTGAGTGAGACAACAGAGTGAGAGTGACAGCAGAGTGAGAGACAGCAGAGTGAGAGACAGCAGAGTGAGAGTGACAGCGGAGTGAGAGACAGCAGAGTGAGAGACAGCAGAGTGAGAGTGACAGCAGAGAGAGAGCAGAGTGAGAGACAGCAGCGTGAGAGGCAGCAGTGTGAGAGACAGCAGAGTGAGAGACGGCAGATTGAGAGACAGCAGATTGAGAGAGACAGCAGAGTGAACAGAGTGAGGAAGACAGCAGAGTGAGAGACAGCAGAGTGAGAGACAGCAGAGTAAGAGAGAAAGCAGAGTGAGAGACAGCAGAGTGAGAGACAGCAGAGTGAGAGAGACAGCAGAGTGAGAGACAGCAGAGTGAGAGAGATAGCAGAGTGGGAGATATGAGAATGAGAGAGACAGCAGAGTGAGAGAGAAAGCAGAGTGAGAGACAGCAGAGTTAGAGACAGCAGATTGAGAGAGACAGCAGAGTGAACAGAGTGAGGAAGACAGCAGAGTGAGAGACAGCAGAGTGAGAGACAGCAGAGTGAGAGAGATAGCAGAGTGGGAGACAGGAGAATGAGAGAGACAGCAGAGTGAGAGAGAAAGCAGAGTGAGAGACAGCAGTGTGAGAGACAGCAGAGTGAGAGACAGCAGAGTGAGAGAGACAGCAGAGTGAGAGAGACAGCAGAGTGAGATACAGCAGAGTGAGAGACAGCAGAGCGAGAGACAGCAGAGTGAGAGACAGCAGAGTGAGTGACAGCAGAGTGAGAGACAGCAGAGTGAGTGACAGCAGAGTGAGTGACAGCAGAGTGAGAGACAGCAGAGTGAGAGACAGCAGAGTGAGAGTGACAGCAGAGTGAGAGATAGCAGAGTGAGAGACAGCAGAGTGAGTGACAGCAGAGTGAGTGACAGCAGAGTGAGTGACAGCAGAGTGAGAGACAGCCGAGTGAGAGAGACAGCAGAGTGAGACAGCAGAGTGAGTGAGACAACAGAGTGAGAGTGACAGCAGAGTGAGAGACAGCAGAGTGAGAGACAGCAGAGTGAGAGTGACAGCGGAGTGAGAGACAGCAGAGTGAGAGACAGCAGAGTGAGAGTGACAGCAGAGAGAGAGCAGAGTGAGAGACAGCAGCGTGAGAGGCAGCAGTGTGAGAGACAGCAGAGTGAGAGACGGCAGATTGAGAGACAGCAGATTGAGAGAGACAGCAGAGTGAACAGAGTGAGGAAGACAGCAGAGTGAGAGACAGCAGAGTGAGAGACAGCAGAGTGAGAGACAGCAGAGTGAGAGTGACAGCAGAGTGAGAGACAGCAGAGTGAGAGACAGCAGAGTGAGAGAGATAGCAGAGTGGGAGACAGGAGAATGAGAGAGACAGCAGAGTGAGAGAGAAAGCAGAGTGAGAGACAGCAGAGTGAGAGACAGCAGAGTGAGAGAGACAGCAGAGTGAGAGACAGCAGAGTGAGAGAGATAGCAGAGTGGGAGATATGAGAATGAGAGAGACAGCAGAGTGAGAGAGAAAGCAGAGTGGGAGACAGGAGAATGAGAGAGACAGCAGAGGGAGAGAGAAAGCAGAGTGGGAGACAGGAGAATGAGAGAGACAGCAGAGTGAGAGAGAAAGCAGAGTGAGAGACAGCAGAGTGAGAGAGACAGCAGAGTGAGATACAGCAGAGTGAGAGACAGCAGAGCGAGAGACAGCAGAGTGAGAGAGACTGCAGAGTGAGAGTGACAGCAGAGTGAGAGACAGCAGAGTGAGAGACAGCAGAGTGAGAGACAGCAGATTGAGAGTGACAGCGGAGTGAGAGAGACAGCAGAGTGAGAGACAGCAGCGTGAGAGGCAGCAGTGTGAGAGACAGCAGAGTGAGAGAGACAGCAGAGTGAGAGACAGCAGAGTGAGAGACGGCAGATTGAGAGACAGCAGAGCCGCGGAGTCGCGTCGGGGCTAAGCCCGGGCAAAGGGCGGGCCCTCTGTGGCCCTCAGAGGACCTGAGGAGGACGGGACGGGCTACCCCACTTGGCCCCATCTTAGAAGTAGGTACAGAAAACCACTAACCCTTTGCTTCCAATTGTCAATTGTCCCTAAACTGTCCAGTGTCTTTTTTGGGGCTCTTGTAGTCCTAACAATATGTCTATCTGGGAGGAGCTGAACGCCTTGTGTGACAGCAGAGTGAGAGACAGCAGAGTGAGAGATAGCAGTGAGAGAGACAGCAGAGTGAGAGATAGCAGAGTGAGAGACAGCAGAGTGAGTGACAGCAGAGTGAGTGATAGCAGAGTGAGTGACAGCAGAGTGAGTGACAGCAGAGTGAGAGACAGCCGAGTGAGAGAGACAGCAGAGTGAGACAGCAGAGTGAGTGAGACAACAGAGTGAGAGTGACAGCAGAGTGAGAGACAGCAGAGTGAGAGACAGCAGAGTGAGAGTGACAGCGGAGTGAGAGACAGCAGAGTGAGAGACAGCAGAGTGAGAGTGACAGCAGAGAGAGAGCAGAGTGAGAGACAGCAGCGTGAGAGGCAGCAGTGTGAGAGACAGCAGAGTGAGAGACGGCAGATTGAGAGACAGCAGATTGAGAGAGACAGCAGAGTGAACAGAGTGAGGAAGACAGCAGAGTGAGAGACAGCAGAGTGAGAGACAGCAGAGTAAGAGAGAAAGCAGAGTGAGAGACAGCAGAGTGAGAGACAGCAGAGTGAGAGAGACAGCAGAGTGAGAGACAGCAGAGTGAGAGAGATAGCAGAGTGGGAGATATGAGAATGAGAGAGACAGCAGAGTGAGAGAGAAAGCAGAGTGAGAGACAGCAGAGTTAGAGACAGCAGATTGAGAGAGACAGCAGAGTGAACAGAGTGAGGAAGACAGCAGAGTGAGAGACAGCAGAGTGAGAGACAGCAGAGTGAGAGAGATAGCAGAGTGGGAGACAGGAGAATGAGAGAGACAGCAGAGTGAGAGAGAAAGCAGAGTGAGAGACAGCAGTGTGAGAGACAGCAGAGTGAGAGACAGCAGAGTGAGAGAGACAGCAGAGTGAGAGAGACAGCAGAGTGAGATACAGCAGAGTGAGAGACAGCAGAGCGAGAGACAGCAGAGTGAGAGACAGCAGAGTGAGTGACAGCAGAGTGAGAGACAGCAGAGTGAGTGACAGCAGAGTGAGTGACAGCAGAGTGAGAGACAGCAGAGTGAGAGACAGCAGAGTGAGAGTGACAGCAGAGTGAGAGATAGCAGAGTGAGAGACAGCAGAGTGAGTGACAGCAGAGTGAGAGACAGCAGAGTGAGTGACAGCAGAGTGAGTGACAGCAGAGTGAGTGACAGCAGAGTGAGTGACAGCAGAGTGAGAGACAGCCGAGTGAGAGAGACAGCAGAGTGAGACAGCAGAGTGAGTGAGACAACAGAGTGAGAGTGACAGCAGAGTGAGAGACAGCAGAGTGAGAGACAGCAGAGTGAGAGTGACAGCGGAGTGAGAGACAGCAGAGTGAGAGACAGCAGAGTGAGAGTGACAGCAGAGAGAGAGCAGAGTGAGAGACAGCAGCGTGAGAGGCAGCAGTGTGAGAGACAGCAGAGTGAGAGACGGCAGATTGAGAGACAGCAGATTGAGAGAGACAGCAGAGTGAACAGAGTGAGGAAGACAGCAGAGTGAGAGACAGCAGAGTGAGAGACAGCAGAGTGAGAGACAGCAGAGTGAGAGTGACAGCAGAGTGAGAGACAGCAGAGTGAGAGACAGCAGAGTGAGAGAGATAGCAGAGTGGGAGACAGGAGAATGAGAGAGACAGCAGAGTGAGAGAGAAAGCAGAGTGAGAGACAGCAGAGTGAGAGACAGCAGAGTGAGAGAGACAGCAGAGTGAGAGACAGCAGAGTGAGAGAGATAGCAGAGTGGGAGATATGAGAATGAGAGAGACAGCAGAGTGAGAGAGAAAGCAGAGTGGGAGACAGGAGAATGAGAGAGACAGCAGAGGGAGAGAGAAAGCAGAGTGAGAGACAGCAGATTGAGAGAGACAGCAGAGTGAACAGAGTGAGGAAGACAGCAGAGTGAGAGACAGCAGAGTGAGAGACAGCAGAGTGAGAGAGATAGCAGAGTGGGAGACAGGAGAATGAGAGAGACAGCAGAGTGAGAGAGAAAGCAGAGTGAGAGACAGCAGAGTGAGAGAGACAGCAGAGTGAGATACAGCAGAGTGAGAGACAGCAGAGCGAGAGACAGCAGAGTGAGAGAGACTGCAGAGTGAGAGTGACAGCAGAGTGAGAGACAGCAGAGTGAGAGACAGCAGAGTGAGAGACAGCAGATTGAGAGTGACAGCGGAGTGAGAGAGACAGCAGAGTGAGAGACAGCAGCGTGAGAGGCAGCAGTGTGAGAGACAGCAGAGTGAGAGAGACAGCAGAGTGAGAGACAGCAGAGTGAGAGACGGCAGATTGAGAGACAGCAGAGTGAGAGAGAGGGAGACCTGAAGAATCAAGGAGCAGGGGCCACCACCTACCCTCTGGGTAGCCTGCAGCTACCGGGAACCACAGAGGAGCGTAAGGGTGTCTGCGAGTAGTTTTCCGCCGCCGCCTGTGTCATCAGAGGCTGCGGTTGCAGAGCGGGGAAAACTACACCCCCCAAGACCCTTAGCGGCCGGACGCCGCACACGGAGGTTACGCGCCCGCCGGCGCATAAAGTTGAGCCTGCACTTCAGGGGAGTGGGAGACCTGAAGAATCAAGGAGCAGGGGCCACCACCTACCCGCTGGGGTAGCCTGCAGCTACCGGGAACCACAGAGGAGCATAAGGGTGTCTGCGAGCAGTTTTCCGCCGCCGCCGCCGCCTGTGTCATCAGAGGCTGCGGTTGAAGAACGGGGAAAACTACACCCCCCAAGACCCTTAGCGTCCGGACGCCGCACACGGAGGTTACGCGCCCGCCGGCACATAAAGTTGAGCCTTCACTTCAGGGGAGTGGGAGACCTGAAGAATCAAGGAGCAGGGGCCACCACCTACCCGCTGGGTAGCCTGCAGCTACCGGGAACCACAGAGGAGCGTAAGGGTGTCTGCGAGCAGTTTTCCGCCGCCGCCGCCGCCTGTGTCATCAGAGGCTGCGGTTGCAGAGCGGGGAAAACTACACCCCCCAAGACCCTTAGCGGCCGGACGCCGCACACTGAGGTTACGCGCCCGCCGGCGCATAAAGTTGAGCCTGTACTCCCGCGTCGCGGGATCGCGCGCGGAGTCGCGGCGGGGCTAAGCCCGGGCAAAGGGCGGGCCCTCTGTGGCCCTCAGAGGACCTGAGGAGGACGGGACGGGCTACCCCACTTGGCCCCATCTTAGAAGTAGGTACAGAAAACCACTAACCCTTTGCTTCCAATTGTCAATTGTCCCTAAACTGTCCAGTGTCTTTTTTGGGGCTCTTGTAGTCCTAACAATATGTCTATCTGGGAGGAGCTGAACGCCTTGTGTGGCACAAACTATGTCCTTAACATAACAACTCCGCCCACATTTGGCAGAAATACTGACCTTATAAACCGCACTCCCCAGGACGTACCTTTATCGCCTGAAACGATTCCCTCTCAAGCTGACACGCTGCCCCAGGCCCTAACCACCAAAAGGAACATTGAGGAGATTCCAGCAAATGTTGATCAAATGTGCTGTAGCCCCTCATTACCCCCCGCTAATCCAACTGTTTCAACGCCGCATAAGGCGGGGGCCACATCAAATGACTCTGTTTCCCCTTTCCAATCGACCCTACTGGCCCATATTGAACGATTGCTGAACGAGGCCCTATCACCCCTGGTCACAAAAATTCAGGATCTGGGAGAAAGGTTGTCCAGCGTGGAAAAAATACTAAAAAGGATTAATCCATTAAACGTAAACACTGCTACTCCTTTATGTTATACGCCCTCTACCAACCATGAGAAACCTAAGTCTACAGAACACAGAAAAGCACGACCAATTGATTCCTCTACTAGTAAACCCATCCCAAAAAGTTGTAATATTACTTCTAAACCCACTTGTGTCTCTTTAATAGCACCTAGGATTCCTCATGAAAGAAGGCATCGAATCAACCTACCCCCTGAAGCCGCCCCCTATGTGACTGTTCTCTCTGGGGTGCCAGAGCTTAGACAGGGCAAATTTGAAACAAACCAGGACCTGCTGAACAAAGCCATCTTCTGGCTCAATAACAATAGACCGCTGCCACCTGACCTAGATGGCGGAATTCTGAGCGTCAGGAGGGTGGGATGGCTGGGTACGTTGCCCAAAAACTTTCCGGGAGATCTGATATTAATTAAATTCAAACACAGGAACATTGTCCCCTGTCTAAGATCTTCTCAGCCCAAAACTGGAGATGGCCCTATTTGCATCTGTGACTTGTTTGACTTTTATCCTGGCCCCAGAGTATTGAACTATAAAATCCGTTGAAAGGGGGTTCCTGTGCACCATGCGCTTTTATTCTGCACAAGATTGATTTTAGTTTGCTTTAAAAAGTCGTTTTTTTCTCTTTTTTAAACCTGCAATTAATTATTGTGTCTTTATACATGTATGTATTTTTTTCTCTGCTGCTTTTATGGTTTTAAACTTAAAGACCGAATAAAGCTTGATTTGAATTTGAAAAATTTGATTTGAGTGACAGCAGAGTGAGTGACAGCAGAGTGAGAGACAGCAGAGTGAGAGTGACAGCAGAGTGAGAGACAGCAGAGTGAGACACAGCAGAGTGAGAGAGCAGAGTGAGTGAGAGATAGCAGAGTGAGAGACAGCAGAGTGAGAGTGACAGCAGAGTGAGAGTGACAGCATAGTGAGAGACAGCAGAGTGAGAGACAGCAGAATGAGAGACAGCTGAGTGAGAGAGCAGAGTGAGTGAGAGATAGCAGAGTGAGAGACAGCAGAGTGAGTGAGACAGCAGAGTGAGAGTGACAGCATAGTGAGAGACAGCAGAGTGAGAGACAGCAGAATGAGAGACAGCTGAGTGAGAGAGCAGAGTGAGTGAGAGATAGCAGAGTGAGAGACAGCAGAGTGAGTGAGACAGCAGAGTGAGAGTGACAGCATAGTGAGAGACAGCAGAGTGAGAGACAGCAGAATGAGACACAGCAGAGTGAGAGAGCAGAGTGAGTGAGAGATAGCAGAGTGAGAGACAGCAGAGTGAGTGAGACAGCAGAGTGAGAGTGACAGCATAGTGAGAGACAGCAGAGTGAGAGACAGCAGAATGAGAGACAGCTGAGTGAGAGTGACAGCAGAGTGAGAGTGACAACAGAGTGAGAGTGACAGCAGAGTGAGTGACAGCAGAGTGAGTGAGACAACAGAGTGAGAGTGACAGCAGAGTGAGAGTGACAACAGAGTGAGAGATAGCAGAGTGAGAGACAGCAGAGTGAGCGACAGCAGAGTGAGAGTGACAGCAGAGTGAGAGTGACAGCAGAGTGAGAGACAGCAGAGTGAGACACAGCAGAGTGAGAGAGCAGAGTGAGTGAGACAGCAGAGTGAGTGAGACAGCAGAGTGAGAGTGACAGCATAGTGAGAGACAGCAGAGTGAGAGACAGCAGAATGAGAGACAGCTGAGTGAGAGTGACAGCAGAGTGAGAGTGACAACAGAGTGAGAGTGACAGCAGAGTGAGAGACAGCAGAATGAGTGAGACAACAGAGTGAGAGGCAGCAGAGTGAGAGTGACAACAGAGTGAGAGACAGCAGAGTGAGCGACAGCAGAGTGAAAGACAGCAGAGTGAGAGACAGCAGAGTGAGCGACAGCAGAGTGAGAGACAGCAGAGTGAGAGACAGCAGAGTGAGTTGCAGCAGAGTGAGTGACAGCAGAGTGAGAGTGAGAGCAGAGTGAGAGACAGCAGAGTGAGAGTGACAGCAGAGTGAGAGACAGCAGAGTGAGACAGCAGAGTGAGTGAGACAACAGAGTGAGAGTGACAGCAGAGTGAGAGGCAGCAGAGTGAGAGTGACAACAGAGTGAGAGACAGCAGAGTGAGAGACAGCAGAGTGAGAGACAGCAGAGTGAGAGACAGCAGAGTGAGCGACAGCAGAGTGAGAGACAGCAGAGTCAGAGACAGCAGAGTGAGTTGCAGCAGAGTGAGTGACAGCAGAGTGAGAGTGAGAGCAGAGTGAGAGACAGCAGAGTGAGAGTGACAGCAGAGTGAGAGACAGCAGAGTGAGACCGCAGAGTGAGTGAGACAACAGAGTGAGAGTGACAGCAGAGTGAGAGTGACAACAGAGTGAGAGATAGCAGAGTGAGAGACAGCAGAGTGAGCGACAGCAGAGTGAGTGACAGCAGAGTGAGAGTGAGAGCAGAGTGAGAGACAGCAGAGTGAGCGAGACAGCAGAGTGAGAGTGAGAGCAGAGTGAGAGACAGCAGAGTGAGAGACTGCAGAGTGAGAAACAGTGAAGTGAGTGACATCAGAGTGAGTGACAGCAGAGTGAGAGACAGCAGAGTGAGAGTGACAACAGAGTGAGAGACAGCAGAGTGAGCGACAGCAGAGTGAGAGACAGCAGAGTGAGAGACAGCAGAGTGAGTTGCAGCAGAGTGAGTGACAGCAGAGTGAGAGTGAGAGCAGAGTGAGAGACAGCAGAGTGAGCGTGACAGCAGAGTGAGAGCAGAGTGAGCGACAGTAGAGTGAGAGACAGCAGAGTGAGAGACAGTGAAGTGAGTGACATCAGAGTGAGTGACAGCAGAGTGAGAGACAGCAGAGTGAGAGTGGCAGCAGATTGAGAGACATGAATTGACCTATCAGGTCAGCCCTGCTTACCTGCCTCTTCTGCCATGCATTGACCTGTCAGGTCCGCCCTGCTTACCTGCCTCTTCTGCCATGCATTGACCTATCAGGTCAGCCCTGCTTACCTGCCTCTTCTGCCATACATTGAGCTGTCAGGTCAGCCCTGCTTACCTGCCTCTTCTGCCATGCATTGACCTGTCAGGTCAGCCCTGCTTACCTGCCTCTTCTGCCATACATTGACCTGTCAGGTCAGCCCTGCTTACCTGCCTCTTCTGCCATACATTGACCTGTCGGGTCAGCCCTGCTTACCTGCCTCTCCTGCCATACATTGACCTGTCAGGTCAGCCCTGCTTACCTGCCTCTTCTGCCATACATTGACCTATCAGGTCAGCCCTGCTTACCTGTCTCTTCTGCCATACATTGACCTGTCAGGTCAGCCCTGCTTACCTGCCTCTTCTGCCATACATTGACCTATCAGGTCAGCCCTGCTTACCTGCCTCTTCTGCCATACATTGACCTGTCAGGTCAGTGCAGCCCTGCTTACCTGCCTCTTATGCCATGCATTGACCTGTCAGGTCAGCCCTGCTTACCTGCCTCTTCTGCCATGCATTGACCTATCAGGTCAGCCCTGCTTACCTGCCTCTTCTGCCATACATTGAGCTGTCAGGTCAGCCCTGCTTACCTGCCTCTTCTGCCATGCATTGACCTGTCAGGTCAGCCCTGCTTACCTGCCTCTTCTGCCATACATTGACCTGTCAGGTCAGCCCTGCTTACCTGCCTCTTCTGCCATACATTGACCTGTCGGGTCAGCCCTGCTTACCTGCCTCTCCTGCCATACATTGACCTGTCAGGTCAGCCCTGCTTACCTGCCTCTTCTGCCATACATTGACCTATCAGGTCAGCCCTGCTTACCTGCCTCTTCTGCCATACATTGACCTGTCAGGTCAGCCCTGCTTACCTGCCTCTTCTGCCATACATTGACCTATCAGGTCAGCCCTGCTTACCTGCCTCTTCTGCCATACATTGACCTGTCAGGTCAGTGCAGCCCTGCTTACCTGCCTCTTCTGCCATGCATTGACCTGTCAGGCCAGTGCAGCCCTGCTTACCTGCCTCTTCTGCCATACATTGATCTGTTAGGTCAGCCCTGCTTACCTGCCTCTTCTGCCATGCATTGACCTGTCAGGTCAGCCCTGCTTACCTGCCTCTTCTGCCTTACATTGACCTGTCAGGTCAGCCCTGCTTACCTGCCTCTTCTGCCATACATTGACCTATCAGGTCAGCCCTGCTTACCTGCCTCTTCTGCCATGCATTGACCTGTAGGGTCAGCCCTGCTTACCTGCCTCTTCTGCCATGCATTGACCTATCAGGTCAGCCCTGCTTACCTGCCTCTTCTGCCATGCATTGACCTGTAGGGTCAGCCCTGCTTACCTGCCTCTTCTGCCATGCATTGACCTATCAGGTCAGCCCTGCTTACCTGCCTCTTCTGCCATGCATTGACCTGTCAGGTCAGCCCTGCTTACCTGCCTCTTCTGCCATACATTGAGCTGTCAGGTCAGCCCTGCTTACCTGCCTCTTCTGCCATGCATTGACCTGTCAGGTAAGCCCTGCTTACCTGCCTCTTCTGCCATACATTGACCTGTCAGGTCAGCTCTTCCGGCACTGCCAGAGGGCAGTACAGGCCAGTGTAGCCCTGCTTACCTGCCTCTTCTGCCAGTCGTCAAAGGTGGCTTCAGGAGTTGTACAAGGCACTCTGTACATTCAAGTGTTCGTTTCTCCCAGAGCAGTGGGGCGTGGACCAGTGTGTGCTGAGCTCAGAGCTGGCGTCGCACGGCACTCGAGGCTGCGTTACTTCCTCCTTCCTCACATCATCACATGGCTGCACTTCCCTTTCTTCAGCTAGAAATGCTTTCACAACCCCCTCCTCCTCCAGACCACGAGGGGGGCCATTGGACCCCACGCGAAGAACAAGGTGCAATGGAACCAGGCCTTGACCTAATGTGGTGAAGAATCTTTCTTATGGAACATTCCAAGCAGTTTATCCTCTGACACAATCTATAACTTTATGTTTAGCAAAATATAGCATAGGCTGTGGAAAATAGGGATTATGGAACATAATATACAACTGAGCACAGAAATATATAATAACGCACTGTAATATGACAACATAGGTTTCTCCAGAAGCAGCATGGAGAGTCTTATCTGGAAAGAGCCTTGAGTGCAGGTTCAGGGTTTTTGGGCCAATACCCTCTCTTTTTCTGATGCAACATTTGTAGTGTCTAACAAACTCAAATAAAATAAAGTGACGTATGAGAATGTGTCCCAGCATATCAAATACCATTTGGTACACAGCGACAGGAGGTGGGAGGTAAAGGTGCATAACCAGGACAATGCACAAGGAGGCTGCAGGCAATGCCCTCTGGTGGGAAGTAAAGGTGCATAACCAGGACAATGCACAAGGAGGCTGCAGGCAATGCCCTCTGGTGGGAAGTAAAGGTGCATAACCAGGACAATCCACAAGGAGGCTGCAGGCAATGCCCTCTGGTGGGAAGTAAAGGTGCATAACCAGGACAATGCACAAGGAGGCTGCAGGCAATGCCCTCTGGTGGGAAGTAAAGGTGCATAACCAGGACAATGCACAAGGAGGCTGCAGGCAATGCCCTCTGGTGGGAAGTAAAGGTGCATAACCAGGACAATGCACAAGGAGGCTGCAGGCAATGCCCTCTGGTGGGAAGTAAAGGTGCATAACCAGGACAATGCACAAGGAGGCTGCAGGCAATGCCTTTTGTTGGGAAGTAAAGGTGCATAACGCAGGACAATGCACAAGGAGGCTGCAGGCAATGCCCTCTGGTGGGAAGTAAAGGTGCATAATGCAGGACAATGCACAAGGAGGCTGCAGGCAATGCCCTCTGGTGGGAAGTAAAGGTGCATAACGCAGGACAATGCACAAGGAGGCTGCAGGCAATGCCCTCTGTTGGGATGTAAAGGTGCATAACCAGGACAATGCACAAGGAGGCTGCAGGCATTGCCCTCTGGTGGGAAGTAAAGGTGCATAACCAGGACAATGCACAAGGAGGCTGCAGGCAATGCCCTCTGGTGGGAAGTAAAGGTGCATAACGCAGGACAATGCACAAGGAGGCTGCAGGCAATGCCCTCTGTTGGGAAGTAAAGGTGCATAACCAGGACAATGCACAAGGAGGCTGCAGGCAATGCCCTCTGGTGGGAAGTAAAGGTGCATAACGCAGGACAATGCACAAGGAGGCTGCAGGCAATGCCCTCTGTTGGGAAGTAAAGGTGCATAACCAGGACAATGCACAAGGAGGCTGCAGGCAATGCCTTCTGGTGGGAAGTAAAGGTGCATAACCAGGACAATGCACAAGGAGGCTGCAGGCAATGCCCTCTGGTGGGAAGTAAACGTGCATAACCAGGACAATGCACAAGGAGGCTTCAGGCAATGTCCTCTGGTGGGAGGTAAAGGTGCATAACCAGGACAATGCACAAGGAGGCTGCAGGCAATGCCCTCTGTTGGGAAGTAAACGTGCATAACCAGGACAATGCACAAGGAGGCTGCAGGCAATGCCCTCTGTTGGGAAGTAAAGGTGCATAACCAGGACAATGCACAAGGAGGCTGCAGGCAATGCCCTCTGTTGGGAAGTAAAGGTGCATAACCAGGACAATGCACAAGGAGGCTGCAGGCAAAGCTCTCTGGTGGGAAGTAAACGTGCATAACCAGGACAATGCACAAGGAGGCTGCAGGCAATGCCCTCTGGTGGGAAGTAAAGGTGCATAACCAGGACAATGCACAAGGAGGCTGCAGGCAATGCCCTCTGGTGGGAAGTAAACGTGCATAACCAGGACAATGCACAAGGAGGCTGCAGGCAATGCCCTCTGGTGGGAAGTAAAAGTGCATAACGCAGGACAATGCACAAGGAGGCTGCAGGCAATGCCCTCTGGTGGGAAGTAAGCGTGCATAACCAGGACAATGCACAAGGAGGCTTCAGGCAATGCCCTCTGGTGGGAAGTAAAGGTGCATAACCAGGACAATGCACAAGGAGGCTGCAGGCAATGCCCTCTGTTGGGACGTAAAGGTGCATAACCAGGACAATGCACAAAGAGGCTGCAGACAATGCCCTCTGCTGGGAAGTAAAGGTGCATAACCAGGACAATGCACAAGGAGGCTGCAGGCAATGCCCTCTGGTGGGAAGTAAAGGTGCATAACCAGGACAATGCACAAGGAGGCTGCAGGCAATGCCCTCTGGTGGGAAGTAAAGGTGCATAACCAGGACAATGCACAAGGAGGCTGCAGGCAATGCCTTTTGTTGGGAAGTAAAGGTGCATAACGCAGGACAATGCTCAAGGAGGCTGCAGGCAATGCCCTCTGGTGGGAAGTAAAGGTGCATAACGCAGGACAATGCACAAGGAGGCTGCAGGCAATTCCCTCTGGTGGGAAGTAAAGGTGCATAACGCAGGACAATGCACAAGGAGGCTGCAGGCAATGCCCTCTGTTGGGATGTAAAGGTGCATAACCAGGACAATGCACAAGGAGGCTGCAGGCAATGCCCTCTGGTGGTAAGTAAAGGTGCATAACCAGGACAATGCACAAGGAGGCTGCAGGCAATGCCCTCTGGTGGGAAGTAAAGGTGCATAACCAGGACAATGCACAAGGAGGCTGCAGGCAATGCCTTCTGGTGGGAAGTAAAGGTGCATAACCAGGACAATGCACAAGGAGGCTGCAGGCAATGCCCTCTGGTGGGAAGTAAACGTGCATAACCAGGACAATGCACAAGGAGGCTTTAGGCAATGCCCTCTGGTGGGAAGTAAAGGTGCATAACCAGGACAATGCACAAGGAGGCTGCAGGCAATGCCCTCTGTTGGGAAGTAAACGTGCATAACCAGGACAATGCACAAGGAGGCTGCAGGCAATGCCCTCTGTTGGGAAGTAAAGGTGCATAACCAGGACAATGCACAAGGAGGCTGCAGGCAATGCCCCCTGTTGGGAAGTAAAGGTGCATAACCAGGACAATGCACAAGGAGGCTGCAGGCAAAGCCCTCTGGTGGGAAGTAAACGTGCATAACCAGGACAATGCACAAGGAGGCTGCAGGCAATGCCCTCTGGTGGGAAGTAAAGGTGCATAACCAGGACAATGCACAAGGAGGCTGCAGGCAATGCCCTCTGGTGGGAAGTAAACGTGCATAACCAGGACAATGCACAAGGAGGCTGCAGGCAATGCCCTCTGGTGGGAAGTAAAGGTGCATAACGCAGGACAATGCACAAGGAGGCTGCAGGCAATGCCCTCTGGTGGGAAGTAAACGTGCATAACCAGGACAATGCACAAGGAGGCTTCAGGCAATGCCCTCTGGTGGGAAGTAAAGGTGCATAACCAGGACAATGCACAAGGAGGCTGCAGGCAATGCCCTCTGGTAGGAAGAAAAAGTGCATAACCAGGACAATGCACAAGGAGGCTGCAGGCAATGCCCTCTGGTGGGAAGTAAAGGTGCATAACCAGGACAATGCACAAGGAGGCTGCAGGCAATGCCCTCTGGTGGGAAGTAAACGTGCATAACCAGGACAATGCACAAGGAGGCTGCAGGCAATGCCCTCCGGTGGGAAGTAAACGTGCATAACCAGGACAATGCACAAGGAAGCTGCATTCAATGCCCTCTGGTGGGAAGTAAAGGTGCATAACCAGGACAATGCACAAGGAGGCTGCAGGCAATGCTTTCTGTTGGGAAGGAAAGGTGCATAACCAGGACAATGCACAAGGAGGCTGCAGGCAATGCCTTCTGGTGGGAAGTAAAGGTGAATAACCAGGACAATGCACAAGGAGGCTGCATGCAATCAATCAATCAATCAAGCACATTTGTAAAGCGCCCTACTCACCTGCAAGGGTCTCAAGGCGCTGGGGGGGGAGGGGGGTTGAGCTGCTACTGCTCGAAGAGCCTGTTCTTGAGTTGCTTCCTGAAAGAGAGATGGTCCTGGGTCAGCCGTAGGTGTGTGGGGAGGGAGTTCCATGTCTTGGCCGCCAGGTAGGAGAAAGATCTTCCTCCGGTGGTGGTTCTGCGAATCCGTGGGACGGTGGCTAGGGCGAGGCTGGCGGAGCGGAGCTGGCGTGTGGGTGTGTAGAACGTGATTGTTGAGGTATTTGGGGCCCATGTCGTGGAGAGCCTTGTGTGTGTCGGTGAGGAGCCTGAACGTGATCCTCTTGCTCCCAGTGCATGTCTCTCAGGTGGGCAGAGATGTGGCTGTGACAGGGGATGTCCAGGATGAGTCGTGCAGAGAGGTGGAAGGGGGTGTTGGAATTCCTGCGTATTGTGGTGAGGGGTTCCATGTAGATGTTGAAGAGTTGGGGAGAGAGTACTGACCCTTGTGGGACTCCTCTGATGATGGGTAGTGGGTCGGATTCAAAGTTTTTCATTTTTATTCTTTGCGAGCGGTTATGTAGAACGGAGGAGAACCAGTTTAGGACCGTCATCTCAATGCCTGCTCTTTCTTGAAGGACTTTGAGGAGCAAGGTCTGATCAACTGTATCGAAAGCGGCCGATAAGTCTAGGAGAATGAGAAGGCAGCATTGGTCTGAGTCAAGTGATTTGTGTAGATCATCTATGACGTTTAGGATTGCGGTTTCAGTGCTGCATCCCTTTCTGAATCCCGATTGGTGTGGGTCTAGGAGCTTTGATGTTCTCCAAGTGTTGGGTTAACTGTGGCAGAACACATCTTTCCAGAATTTTGGATAAGAGAGGTAGGTTTGACACAGGTCTAAAGTTGTTCATATCCTCTGTGTCTAGCCCTGTTTTTTTTAGTAGCGGCGTGACTTGGCCGACCTTGAGGCAGTCAGGGATAGTTCCTGAGCTCAGAAAGCTGTTGATGAGCTTTCCATGATAGAGAAGATACTTTTATGAATGATAGCTAAGCCTCCGCCTCTCTGCTTATGTCGGTCTTTGTGGGTTATTGAAAATCCGGGTGGCACCAGCATGTCCATGATGGGGTCAGACAAGGTGTTGAGCCAGGTTTCCATGATGAAAGCTACATCAAGGTCATGGGAGAGGATAGTTTCTGCTAATTCTGTTGCGTGTTTGGAAGCAGATCTGCTGTTGATGAGCATGCATTTGATGAGGGGTTCTTCTTTGTACCTCGACTTGCTGGGTTGGGCTCTGGTTAGGGAGGTTAGGTGTGCCTGGGGTCTAGGGATTCTAGGGGGGGGATGTTCCCTGCCCACTCCTGTAATTACTTGAATCGAGAACTTGGGTGAGGAGTTCCATGGGGAGGTCCTGTGTTAAGGCAAATGGAGTCCCTTTCTGTGAAGGCTGTGCGGTGATATGGTCGGAGTTAGCGGGAGGTCATAAGATGAGGCGAGTGTGGTCGCTTCGTGCGGGGAGAGGGTGGCTTTAGTTCTTCTCGGTCTATCTGCTCGCATCTCTGTCTCTGGTTTAGTGACGGGCGGACGAGATCTGGGGGGAGCGGGGTCAAGTTAGTGGGAGGCGATTTGCTCGTTCTGGGAAGGGCGGGGTAGGAGGGGCAGCGGGCTGTAGGGTGGGTAAGCAAATTTTAGCTAGGGAGGATAGGGTTTCGTTCAGGCCTTGAACCAGGGTTTCGAGCTGAGCTTCCAGAAGGTGGAGGCAATGCAACATGCTGTTTGTGTGGGTGGGAGGGGGAAGGTGGGTGGTGCTCTGCACTGGGAAGGAGTGTGCAGTCCAGTCTTGTTGGAAGATGGTGGGCATGCCGCATGTATCGGTGTCTCTAACAGGGTTCAGTGGAGGTGGGGGAACTATCTCTGTGGTTTCAAGCTGAGCTTCAAGAAGGCTGAGGCGATGCAACAGGTTATTTGTGCGGGTGGGAGGGGTAAGAAGGGTGGTGCTCTGCGCTGGGGAGGAGTGTGCCGTCCCGTCATGTTGAATGTAGGTGGGTGAGCCGCAAGTATCGTTATTTCTAGTAGGGTTCAGGGGGAGTGAGAGAGCTATATCTGTCCGGGTGACTGGCTGCGCTATGGGTGGTTGTGGGAGCGGCCCGTGGAGCCGTTGTGAATGTGTGTGGGGCTCCTCTCTGGTGTGCTGACTATGATTGGTGGTGGGATAGGGTTGGGCAGCGGTTGGAACCTTCGTTGCGGGGGACGGTTGGCGGTAGATGTCGTTGGAAGGTGGGGAGGGGCTCGGGGAGAGGACGCGTGTGGGGCCCTTTGTGTTGATGGGTGTAGGTGTTTACCCGGGTGGGAGGTCAGGAACTAGGAGAATCTTATGCAAACAATGCAATAAGAAAGGCCAGGCACGAGAAGAATCTGATGCAAACAATGCAATAACACAGGCCAGGCACTAGGGTTGATGCAAACAATGCAATAACACAGGCCAGGCACTAGGTGAATCTTATGCAAACAATGCAATAACACAGGCCAAGCACTAGGATTGATGCAAACAATGCAATATCGTGGGCCAGGCACAGGATTGTTGCAAACAATGCAGTAACACGGGCCAGGCACTAGAAGAATCTTATGCAACCAATGCAATACCACAGGCCAGGTACTAGTGTTGATGCAAACAATGTAATAACACAGGCCAGGCAGTAGGATTGATGCAAACAATGCAATAACACAGGTCAGGCACTAGGGTCGATGCAAGAAATGTAATAACACAGGCCAGGTACTAATGTTGATGCAAACAATGCAATAACACAGGCCAGGCCAGGCACTGGGAAAACGTGCCGCAAACAATGCAACAACACAGACCAGGCACTAGGATTGATGCAAACAATGCAATAACACAGGCCAGGCACTAGGGTTGGTGGAAACAATGCAATAACACAGGCCAGGTACTAGTGTTGATGCAAACAATGTAATAACACAGGCCAGGCACTAGGGAATCTGATGCAAACAATACAATAACACAGGCCAGGAACCAAGGATGATGCAAACAATGCAATAACACATGCCAGGCACTAGGAAAATGTGATGCAAACAATGCAATAACACAGGCCAGGCACTAGGAAAACGTGACGCAAACAATGCAATAACACAGGCCGGACTCTAGGAGAATCTGATGCACACAATGCAATAACACAGGCCAGGCACTAGGGTTAATGCAAACAATGCAATAACACAGGCCAGGCACTAGGATGGATGCAAACAATGCAATAGCACAGGCCTGGCACTAGGAAAACGTGACGCAAACAATGCGATAACACAGGCCAGGCACTAGGAGAATCTAATGCAAACAATGCAATAACAAAGGCCAGGCACTAGGAGAATCCGATGCAAACAATGCAATAACACAGGCCAGGCACAAGTTCAATCTGATGCAAATAATAAAATAATACAGGCCAGGCACTAGGATTGATGCAAACAATGCAATAACACAGGCCAGGCATTAGGAGAATCTGAAGCAAACAATGCAATAACACAGGCCAGGCACGAGGAGAATCTGATGAAAATGTTGCAATAACACAGGCCAGGTACAAGGAGAATCTGAAGCAAATAATGCAATAACAAAGGACAGGCACTAGGATTGATGCAAACAATGCAATAACACAGGCCAGGCACGAGGAGAATCTGATGCAAACAATGCAATAACAAAGGCCAGGCACTAGGACAATCTGATGCAAACAATGCAATAACACAGGCCAGGCACTAGGAGAATCTAATGCAAACAATGCAATAACAAAGGCCAGGCACTAGGAGAAACTGATGCAAATAATGCAATAACACAGCCCAAGCACTAGGATTGATACAAACAATGCAATAACACTGGCCAAGCACTACGGTTGATGCAAACAATGCAATAACACAGGCCAGGCACTAGGAAAATGTGACGCAAACAATGTAATAACACAGGCCGGGCACTAGGAGAATCTAATGCAAACAATGCAATAACAAAGGCCAGGCACTAGGACAATCTGATGCAAACAATGCAATAACACAGGCCAGGCACAAGTTCAATCTGATGCAAATAATGAAATAATACAGGCCAGGCACTAGGATTGATGCAAACAATGCAATAACACAAGCCAGGCATTAGGAGAATCTGATGCAAACAATGCAATAACACAGGGCAGGCACGAGGAGAATCTGATGAAAATGTCGCAATAACAAAGGCCAGGTACAAGGAGAATCTGATGCAAACAATGCAATAACAAAGGACAGGCACAAGTTCAATCTGATGCAAATAATGCAATAACACTAGGATTGATGCAAACAATTAAATAACGCAGGCCAGGCACTAGGAGAATCTGATGCAAACAATGCAATAACACAGGCCAGGCACTAGGATTGATGCAAACAATGAAATAACGCAGGCCAGGCACTAGGAGAATCTGATGCAAACAATGCAATAACACAGGCCAGGCACAAGGAGAATCTGATGCAAACAATGCAATAACACAGGCCAGGCACCAATGGGTTTGCACCCAGTGGAGTTACTAACAGAAAGTGTTCAGTGTCCACCAGCAGGAAAAGTTCTATTCTGTCTGTAAGTTCTCTTGACAGATGAGCATGTAATAACTGCAGCAAGCATCTTTGGAACTTTCAGATCTCGTACTCCACATTGGGGCACTTAACCGAATTTCGTACACTGTATTAGAACTTTATTTAGTTGGGCTTTGGTTACTTTTGCTTATAATTGAATGCGCGCACATCGAAAATCTCGCTGATCCTTTGTTTGACGCACATGACCATCTCCTTCTGTCAGCACTTAATACACCTTTTCCTTATATGTCGCACTGACTTTGAGCACTACATTACTCTTGAGGTTTCTTCTATATTATACTCATACCACACTTTATTCATGTACACCTGTGATCATAACATGCACGCCCCTTTCTAATATAGGTAACTATATGATCTTTTCGCTCTTGATTTGGTGCTTTTACACTACAGAGATCTTTGTTACCATTATTTACAATGTATCTTTGTACATTATTGAGCTCCTACCTTGCGCTATACCTTCTGTGTTCTTTAATTTTTTTTCAGACATTCCCCATGACGAAGAGCTCTGCTCGAAATGCATAGGGGATGCATTTATGAATGGTGTACAACCGAGCTTCCTTGAAATGCAGCAATGTTGCGATTTTGTTTTGATATGATTCAACATATGATTTAATATCTTGAAGATTGAATCAAAATAAACCATTATCTAAGAAGATTACCAAAGATCACCTTTCATTATAATTTTGTAAAGGCGTACCTTTAAGCGCCAGGAGGATTCGAGATTTATCTTACACTGAGTAAGATTCTTTGGATTGATTTCATGTTTAAGCGCCTCACAGTCAGGAGGCGAACATCTCGATTTCCCTTACATCGATAAATTTAAATACACTTCATGCACTTTGTAGTGCTGTGGTCCTTTCTTGATAGTAATCTGGTCTGGCACATGGTGGTCTCATGATCCTACGGTTGTGGGTGTAATCTGGCCTGGCTCATGGTGGTCTCATGATGCTAGGGTTGGGGTAATCTGCTCTGGGTCACGATGGTCTCATGATCCTATGGGTGGGGTAATCTGGTCTGGCTCATGATGGTTTTATGAGCCTACGGGTGGGGTAATCAGGTCTGGCTCATGGTGGTCTCATGATCCTATGGGAGGGAGGTGGGGTAATCTGGTCTGGCTCATGGTGGTCTCATGACCCTAAAGGCGGGGAGGGGTAATCTGCTCTGGCCCATGGTGGTCTCATGATCCTATGGGTGGGGTAATATGGTATGGCTTATGGTAATCTCATGATCCTATGGGTGGGAGGGGGGTAATCTGGTGTGGCTCATGGTGGTCTCATGATCCTACGGGTGGGGTAATCTGGTCTGGCTCCTGGTGGTCTCATGATCCTATGGGAGGGAAGAGGGGTAATCTGGTCTGGCTCATGGTGGTCTCATGACCCTAAAGGTTGGGAGGAGTAATCTGCTCTGGCTCATGGTGGTCTCATGATCCTACGGTTGGGGTAATCTGGTCTGGCTCATGGTGGTTTTATGATCCTGCTAGGCTAGTGGGGTAATCTGTTCTGGCTCATGGTGGTCTCATGACCCTATGGGTGGTCCGGCTCATGGCGTTCTCATGATCCTACGGGTGGGGTAATCTGGTCTGGCTCATGGTGCTCTCATGATCCTATGGGTGAGGGGGGGTAATCTCTTCTGGCTCATGGTGGTCTCATGATCCTACAGGTGGGGTAATCTGGTCTGGCTCATGGTGGTGTCATGATCCTACAGGTGGGAGGGGTAATCTTCTCTGAGTCATGGTGGTTTCATGATCCTACGGGTGGGGTAATCTGGTCTGGCTCATGGTGGTGTCATGATCCTACGAGTGGGGTAATCAGGTCTGGCTCATGGTGGTCTCATGATCCTATGAGTGGGGTAATCAGGTCTGGCTCATGGTGGTCTCATGATCCTACGGTTGTGGGTGTAATCTGGCCTGGCTCATGGTGGTCTCATGATGCTAGGGTTGGGGTAATCTGCTCTGGGTCATGATGGTCTCATGATCCTATGGGTGGGGTAATCTGGTCTGGCTCATGATGGTTTTTTGAGCCTACGGGTGGGGTAATCAGGTCTGGCTCATGGTGGTCTCATGATCCTATGGGAGGGAGGTGGGGTAATCTGGTCTGCCTCATGGTGGTCTCATGACCCTAAAGGCGGGGAGGGGTAATCTGCTCTGGCCCATGGTGGTCTCATGATCCTATGGGTGGGGTAATATGGTCTGGCTCATGGTAATCTCATGATCCTATGGGTGGGGGGGGTAATCTGGTGTGGCTCATGGTGGTCTCATGATCCTACGGGTGGGGTAATCTGGTCTGGCTCATGGTGGTCTCATGATCCTATGGGAGGGAAGAGGGGTAATCTGGTCTGGCTCATGGTGGTCTCATGACCCTAAAGGTGGGGAGGAGTAATCTGCTCTGGCTCATGGTGGTCTCATGATCCTACGGTTGGGGTAATCTGGTCTGGCTCATGGTGGTTTTATGATCCTGCTAGGCTAGTGGGGTAATCTGTTCTGGCTCATGGTGGTCTCATGACCCTATGGGTGGTCCGGCTCATGGCGTTCTCATGATCCTACGGGTGGGGTAATGTGGTCTGGCTCATGGTGCTCTCATGATCCTATGGGTGAGGGGGAGTAATCTCTTCTGGCTCATGGTGGTCTCATGATCCTACAGGTGGGGTAATCTGGTCTGGCTCATGGTGGTGTCATGATCCTACAGGTGGGGGGGGGGGTAATCTTCTCTGAGTCATGGTGGTTTCATGATCCTACGGGTGGGGTAATCTGGTCTGGCTCATGCTGGTGTCATGATCCTACGAGTGGGGTAATCAGGTCTGGCTCATGGTGGTCTCATGATCCTATGAGTGGGGTAATCAGGTCTGGCTCATGGTGGTCTCATGATCCTACGGGTGGGGTAATCTGCTCTGGGTCATGGTGGTTTCATGATCCTACGGGTGGGGTAATCTGGTCTGGCTCATGGTGGTGTCATGATCCTACGGGTGGGGTAATCTGGTCTGGCTCATGGTGGTGTCATGATCATACGAGTGGGGTAATCAGGTCTGGCTCATGGTGGTCTCATGATCCTATGGGAGGGAGGGGGGGTAATCTGGTCTGGCTCATGGTGGTCTAATGATCCTACGAGAGGGGGGTAATCTGGTCTGGCTCATGGTGGTCTCATGATCCTGCGAGTGGGGTAATCAGGTCTGGCTCATGGTGGTCTCATGACCCTATGGGTGGGGTAATCTGGTCTGGGTCAGGGGGTCTCATGATCCTATGGGTGGGGTAATCTATTCTGGCTCATGATGGTCTCATGACCCCACGGGTGGTCTGGCTCATGGTGGTCTCATGATTCTACAGATGGTCTGGCTCTTTCTTCCAAACATCTTGTGTTGGTGTTGATGTGGCCAAACAATGTGATCCGATCTTTTTCTAGTTCACGCTTGACTGGATTCAGTCATTCCAACGCCTTCCTGCTGGCAGTCTCCCCTCCTCAGTTGGGAAGCCCAGAGACTCTGGGCCTCATTTATGAGGTTTTGGGTAGGGCCGCACCACAAGGAATCTTGCTGCATTGCTTTATGCCAGAACAAAAGGGCAGGAATGTGCCATATCTATGTGATACCGCGCATTCCTGTCCTTTCCCCAGTGCAGGCCCACAATGGGCTGCCATGTGCCAACACAGGCAGCCTTTCACCATGGTGCAATGCAAGGGCGCGTGCGTTGCATGGTTGATTGATTTTGTGCAGGATGGGCGACCTTCCTGCACAAAGTCAATCACAAGAGGCAATTTCCTATTTCTATGTGAGCTGCAGAATGCAGCACTAACAGAAAAAGGAAAGCACGAGGAGAAATAATAATAAACCTCCTAGCTGCGCCTCCCTAATGCCACCCCTGGGGTGGCGTTAGATTCTGACCTATTCCCGGGTTCACAATCTCTCGTAAATCTGGGAATGCGTCAGGTTCCATGAGTGTTGTGTGGGAACACCCACAGCAACACCCATGGAATGCCCGTTTCATGCAGTGTTCTGCGTAAAAGTGGCACATATTTATAAGGCCATGAAAAGCTTTACGTGGCCTTATAAATATGCAGCGGCACATTGCGCCTCTGGAACATCAAAAAAGTGAAGTTCTGGCGGCTCAAAAGTGGCAGTCTCTGGGTTCTACTTGCACCATCATGGGACCTGGCTAGGTGCCAACCATCTGGTCAGCTCTCAGCCTGAGGTGGCTTTCTTCTTGCCAACCACAAGCGGCATCTCCTTTTGGATTCTGGTGAAGAACATGTTAGCCCTGTGGGTCCCCCTCAGGTTGACCGATTTGCAACTTGTAATAACGCCCATTGTCCACAATTGAGTGTCCTCCAGTTTACACTGGGAAATGTTGGGGGACACATTTCGGTTGAGGTGGAGTTTTCCGCTTCACTACACCTTTCTTCCCATATCCTTAATTCCCACAGTTGTCAGGAACATTCACCATTACCGGTGCAAAGCAATTCTTACCACTCATGACTGCTCAAAAGGCCTCTCTTTGTGCCACCCTCTACATCTGCCTCTCAGAGTGGACCTTCTTTCTCAAGGTCCACTCTGAGAGGCAGATTGGAAAGTCTGGAGATCGAGAGGGGCAGGATACGCACCTCACTCTCCAGAGCCTCCACTGTCATGTCTGCAGATTGAGAGGGGCATCAGAGCTCCATCCAGCTGCTAATGGAGGTGGTCGATGCAATTTTATCAACTTGTTGCCCCTCCACCTTGTCAGTCTATTCTGGAAGGTAAAACTCATACATCGTCTGACCTGTTAATCATAACGTGGACCCTTCGAAAGCTCTCCTTTCAGAAGGTTTCCATTGTGCCCTGTCGCTGGTCCTGCCGAGTTGTGCAGGAGGCGAAGGATTCATTGCAGCCCTGTTCAGCATGCCTAATGCAATCTCCAATCATAGTCAGATTTTTATGTGACTGGCACATATCTTTGCACCTATTCCCTTTCTTATGCGTCAATAGACTTGTTTTCACATTTCTGAGCCCTTCCACAAATACCAGCTATGGTTACTGGTCCTGTACACTGTTTTTTATTGCTATTATTTTGATGATATACAACAAACAACAAAGCTTCGCTGTAGACTTATTATGAACTAAGACAGTTTACAAACCTTAGAACGAAATGGAGTGTCTATAGTGCCTGGAAGTCACTTGAGGAGTCGAGTCATACGTCTTCACTTTGTCTCGATGCACCCCTCACTTCTTCATTCACATGAGCAGCTGTTCACATCTTGAGCACTTTATTTCACTATTAAAGCTGACTTCATTTTCTAAATTCCGTGAATAGATTGAACCAAGTGGGATTGTTCTATCGTTGTTTTTCAAATGTATTTTCCAAATTGTCAAAGTCATGTCAGCAAATGTTAAAACTGTACATTTCTGGTAAATGGACCACTCGTGGAGAGCAGCGGCATCCACACAATCATCGAGTTGGTATTTTTCAGTAATTAGTCTACAGCGAAGCATTGCTACTTGTTATCTGCTGTTCCCCCAGGTTACTGCTCTAGCCGTTTGGGCATACCTTTGTTCTGTTTACAGAGCATCACTTCGTTGCGGCGCATCAGTGAGTTACAGGGACTGAGCGTGCGGCCACCTTTCACATGCTTCTTCCTGGAGGAATTATTCCTCAGAACTACATCGCCTCTCCTTCCCAAGGTGGTGAGCTCTTTCCATCTGAGGTGATCTGTCACCCTTCCCACCTTTACCCCAAAGGAGGCACGATTACATCAGTTGGAGCCCCAAAAGTAAGCCATTTTTTATATTGACCCTAGGTGTGGAATGTAGGGGCTGCAAGAAGGGCACCTCTGCCCAGAAGAGGACCTTATTTCATTGCATCATCTTGTGCATCACAAAGGAACTGACTGAGGGAATCTGCGCTCAGTCCCCCAGAGCAGAGCCCTCCGCATCAGCACTTGTCAGGAGTGTTCCTGTGGCTGAGATTTACTGTGCGGTGACATGGGCTTCCCTCCTCCACACCTTCACTAAGCGTTATTGCATGGATTCAGAGGAGAGGAGGGAGGGCCAGTTCAGACGTTCAGTGCTTCAGGGTCTTTAACAGCGTTATTTAACACCGTAATGACTCTTGGTGCGATTCCAGAATCATGGAAGTCTTCCATACTGTGGTGATTCACAAGAAAGGGGGAAGAGATGACCCCTCCAACTATTGGTTAAATTCCCAATTAGGCAACATTAGGAAAATCTTTGGGAAACTCTTACAGTCACGACTCGAGACATGGACAGAGGAGAACAATATTCTCTCTAACCTTCAGGCCCGATCCTGAAAAGGCCAAAGTAGAATCGAAGGCTCTGAGGTTGTACATGATCTGTATGAAGTACGTGTCCCTGGAAACTCCCCGCTCTTCTTGGTCTTCAGAGACCCAAAAACAGCATTTTATTCTGTCGCCGCTCAGTCCTTTAGAGTCTTCTGGAGGAAGGAGGTTCCCAAGCAACTATTTGAGTATCCGAAAGGATCTGCAGCGGCAATCATTCCAGAGTAAGATTTGGTGTAAAAGAAGAATGCACAGAGAGGTTTGAATATAAACATTGGCGTTGGGCAGGGTTGCGTACTTGCCCCAGCTTTATTCAACATTCACATCAATGGAACTGATTCTCTCGGGAATCTTCGTCTTGATGTTCCGATATTGGAAAAGGAGAATATTCCGATCCCGCTGGTTGCAGATGATGCAGTAATATTAGAGCGTACTGAAATCAATGCATCAACTTTTGGAAGGCTTCGAGCTATTCTGTAAGGTACAGAAGTTAATAATCAATAAAGAGAAAAATATATGATAATTATTCCTAAATCAAAGGTATTGTTGACATTCAGGATTAATGGTAAACCAACTAAGCGACCTAAAACATGACTACCTCGGCATACGAATGGATGACCATTTATATTGGAAAGCTCATGTGGCGAAGGCGGAAACAAACTTGACGCCACTATTCTACATTTTGCTAACTCAAGCAGCAAGAGATCAATAAAACTAGCACTGACACATTCAAGACAAATGAACGGGTGGCCTGCCCTCATGATGCTGAACTGTGGGATTTTACGAAAGTTCAGGCTCTTCTTAAACTGGGAAACATCTTCTTGTGACATGTACTAAACCTGGGTCCTGGAACCCCAATGACAGTATTAAGAGCTGAGCTGGGGTTCACTGGAGGATCTCACCTCGTAAGATAATGGATGCGAGTGTGGTCAACTCTATCCTTTGCATCATATAGTATCGTTCCGCAGGAACTGCAACAATGCAGGATTACAATAATATACTCCGGTTCAAGCACGCTGAGAACATTCTAACATACACTAGTTGAGTAGAGCAATAGAATCATCTGGAACTGATGAATAAGGCAACACTAGAACTGGTTTAAAAGAAATATTGGGCATTCATGTGGCGCCAGCAAGAAGCCAGGAAAGGCATCCTTCCGACTAATAACAGAAAGTAAAATGTGAACCGCGCCTGGAGCAGTTCTTGGACTTGCTGTTCCCTGCTGAGAAAATGGCTTTATATCTCATGTTCAGATTAGTAACTCTTCAGGTGCGGCCTTTACTAAATCATGGGTAAAGGCCCTGGAGGCGGACCGGACACGTGTCACCGTACATAAGGGGGTCCGAGTCATTTATGCATTTTATGCTGCTGTGTGATATGCTGCTTAAAATACAAAGATACTACCCACGTTCACTTTTTCTAACACGTAATCTGAGATGCTGCAGTGCGGTACTTCTCTTATGTCATAGAACTTATCGTAAGGCAGTTGCTTCGTATATGCAGACCTGCTAAAGACAGCAGCGAAGAAAGTGGGTTCAAACCATAAACCAACTGAAGTGATGGTTTTGCCATTTTCCGTTTGTCTCTGGGGGCTGTGGTCGTCCTTTGATATATCGGCCCTCATAAAATGGAGCGTGGCTCGACTCTGGCATTAAAGGCACTGGGGCACAATGGACAACCTGGAGAACCTTATGGACTGGAGAGAGCATCCAGAGGTATGTTGCACATTTCTACTTGTACCTGCACTTTATAAAATGTTCGCTTAGGTGTTGGCTGGCTATGGCCCATATCTGAGGGTTTAATTTCCATCGGGCTGTCAGCAAAACTGTAATTATTTGGTCAATCCTCGTTTTTTTAACACATTAGGTAACGTCTGTGCCACAAGCTTGTGCTCTTCTTTTATTTCTGATGTTTATAAGACAGCTGTCAGGCTTGCTAGGGATTTACTTGCTCTGAGTAGGCAACAAGCAGACGGAGGTGCTGGTATCTGCACCTGGGTACGCGCTTGTTAGCTGGTACGCTTTGTAAGATCTAATGACCGCGCTATCTAATTGATTGGTTTTAATAGTGATGTACGTCATCCATTTGCACTAGCATTTTACGTCAGATCATGGATTATGCGCAAAGTGTAGTATTTATATCAACTGTACTTAAGTCATTTTAAGTGAACCAGAATTGTGATTGTTTTATTATGTGCTGTAAATATCAATGTTTTAGGCGTTATGACATAAACCACTGACAATAAACCTTTGCCATCAAGTATCACACCTGCAGGAATTGCTCAGTGGGTTGTGCGCTGCTAGATTTAACATGGACGTCTGTGGAAGTGTGTCCCTCCAGAAAGCAGAGTAGATCATACGGGGTCAAGAAATGTTTAATCAAGCATCACAGCTACAGAGACCCCATCCATCATCAAGCTAAGACCGACTGACAAATGTCTCTATTCCAGCCCACGGCCTAGCAAACATCCCCACATTCCGGCCTGGTGGGCAGAGCTCCGTCACCCTTCCCGCGCCGGCCAGCCTTTTTAGTCAAACCTGAGGCGGACGCGCTTAGAAACGTGAGTGCCGAGTTCTGCTGCGCTAGAAGACAGTATTTAATCTTTTTAACCTTGTTCTGAACCAGCATTATTCTTACTGCCTGCCTTAATTTCATCTTGCAATGACTGCCAAGAACCTTTAATTATTTTGCTGATTGATGTGTTTTTATTTCGTTTGCATTTTGCACATTGTTATTTACATGTTGACTCCACTGCCTTAATCTCCTGTATCCACCTCCCCGGTCTGACGCGGCTTGGCATTTTTGCTCAAAGGGAGGCGGACACACCCCGTGCTAGCTCTTACTTCCGGCCTGGTGGGTGGAGCTCGGGCACTCTTCCCGCGCCGGCCAGCCTTTTTAGTCAAAGCTGGGGCGGACGCAGTGGGTTTCCCAAAGGCAAGCCAGTCTGCGCCCGTCCGCGCCGGTACGGGACACGGGGCATGCCACCCTGCCCAAAAATACATCTATTCTATAGCCAGTTTCCACATATGGCACCCAAGGAACTTTATACGATTGAGGATCATTTACGGCAAAAGCTACAGTCCTTTGGGCTTTTAAACTCTAAGCCCCTGACTGCTGACGATATCCAACCCCCGGGTGTACGATCTGTGAGTCGTCTGATGTCATCCCCAATAGGCACAGACTGAGGCTTGGTTAAAGACCTCACTATCATGTACCTTAATACACGTTCCATGGTCAAACACGAGTTAGAAATTTGTAATACCTTAGACACGAACGCACCGGATTGCCTGCTACTTATTGAGACTTGGCTCACAGAGGAGTCGTCACCTGACATCCTGGCAGTCCTCCCCGACAATTACTATATCCTACGTACAGACAGGCCGCTAGGGAAGAGAGCGGGAGGAGTGGCTGCAATTATGAAAAAAGAACTTCCCGCCTCTGCCCTGTCTCACCTGGTAATTTCATCAGTAGACTCTCTTGCAATTACATTTACTTTATACAGTAGCACGCTTATTTTTTTGATATTATACAGCCCCCCACAACAATGCCTGACTTCCCCAAGACCCTTGCTAATCACATTGCATCTTTGATCATTCACTATGACAAAGTAATGATTATAGGGTACCTGAACTACTGGGCCAATGAGACTGAGGGAAAATCTTCCAGAGAGCTTTCTGAGTCCCTTGTCGGTCTAAATCTTACTCAACACATTGATACCCCTGCGCACATTAAGGGCCACACCCTTGATCAAGTGTGGTCAATCAATGTTAACTTGACTAACCTGGCAGTACTACCCTGCGCTTGGTCTGATCACTATATCATTAGTTTTAATCTGCTCCCCCCCCACTGAACTCTAATCCCTCACACTCAAAAAGCACTTTTACAAACTGGAATCGGGTTGTGGGATAAACTAGTAGAAACCCTGTCTAGGGAGCAGTTGGTACCAAAAGGCAATCCTGATAACTGGGAGAGTGAGATTACCGATCGGCAAAGGAAGGCCTTCGATCTCCATGCACCTCTACAGACCGAAACCTACCGCCCTAGGCAGCAAGAAGCCGCCAAATGGTTTAACAAAGATCTAAAAAACATTAAACTCCAAGTACACCAAGCCGAGCGGAAGTGGAGGAAAACCTACAAAGCACCAGATAAACTTGATTACACCACCATTCTTCATCAGTATAAGGCAGCTATACTGGAGCCCAAGAGAGCCTTCTTTACGAACTGGGTACTCGACTCCGACAATGGCTCGAAAGAAATCTTCAAGATAGTAAAAGAACTCTCTAACCCCGGGGTCTCCAACCGGTCGATCGCGAGCTACCGGTAGCTCGCGGAGACCCCAGGAGTAGCTCGTCTAGCTCTAGCCCTTTGCCAGGATTGGGCATAAATTGTGGATGGGGCGGGAGAACAGGATGACGTTATGACGCGATGACGCTCCTCTCCTGGAGCTTCCGGCTTCTCTCGTCTACTGAAAACGCGCTGGCATCGCACTGTCTGCCATTGTGCGACGGGTGCCAGCGCAGAGCAGTAGGAGACCGCCAGAAGCAGCCAGGAGAGGAGACGTACCTTTGACTGCAGGTAAGCTTCTCCCCCCCCTGATTGTGCCGTTTTTCGTTCCTTTTGTGTTAGAACCTCGTGCAGTGGGAGGGGTGCTACGGAATCAAAAATGGGCAGTGAAAGTAAGCCGCTGCTCTGTTACGTTGTGCAACTCTTTGCAGCCAGTGTCTGTTTTCGTCAGCCTCAAGCCTCAGCCGGGCTCAGAAGAAACAATCATGGTCAGTAAATTCAAATAAAAAATTAACCCAAAGTCTCAAAGTAAATAATAAACTCGAAGCGACACCAGCGCAAGCCCCTCAGCCCTACAGTGAAACTATTCGATCAAGAAACAACAATGCAGGACAGACAATGTGCTACTGCCCAGGCTTCTGGGTGTTTTAAAATCACGGAGTAGCAAAAGGACACAACCCAGTCCTCTTTACAGAGGGCTCACGAGCCTGTGAGCCTGGTCTCACCAGCCTGTGAGTCTGCCTTTGAGTGGATTTGTTTTGCTTTGAAAATGCACTACGATGAACAATAAAGAACAAGGGTGTCTTTTAAGATAAAACAGATGTTTGTTGCGAGCTTTAGAAACCGCACAGGTATTTGGCAACAGTAGTGAAGGACAGACTTCTCTTGCACAGCTGCAATGCTCTCTCGTGCTACATGCAAAACCTGCAACCAGTCCTAGGTTTCCAGTTAATCCCACTTAGCAGGCTGGGATTTTGTTTTTAGATCAAAGTTACAATGTAAAAATTGAACCTACAAGTTCCAGAATGCCCTCAAGAACGCCACCCGCAAACTCCACCAGTTGATCCGCACCACCAAAAGGACAACATTCAAAGAACGACTGGACAACAACACCTACAACAGCAAGGAACTCTTCAGCATCGTCAAAGAGTTCTCCAACCCCAATGCCGGAAACCATGACATCACACCCTCGCAAGACCTCTGCGACTCACTTGCCACCTTCTTCCACCGCAAGATCGCCAACATACACAACAGCTTCGGCGCACAGACCACGCACCCAACCACCGAACCAACGCCCCCACAACAACCCTCTGCAACTGGACCACGGTCAGCACCGAAGACACCACCCGCATGATGAACACCATCCACTCCGGATCACCAACCGACCCCTGCCCCCACCACGTCTTCAACAAAGCCGACTCCATCATCGCACCCCAACTCTGGGACATCATCAACATCTCCTTCAACACCGCCACCTTCCCAGAGAGCTGGAAGCACGCCGAGCTCAGCGCCCTCCTGAAGAAACCAACAGCGGACCCCACCGACCTCAAGAACTTCCGCCCCATCTCGCTCCTCCCTTTTCCTGCCAAAGTCATCGAGAATATCGTCAACAGACAGCTCGCCGCCTTTCTCGAGACAAACGGATCCCTCGACCCTTCGCAGTCCAGCTTCCGAGCCAACCGCAGCACCAAGACCGCAAGCATCGCAGCCACCGACGACATCAGATCCCTGCTCGACAATGGGGAAACAGTGGCCCTCATCCTCCTGGACCTATCTGCGGCGTTCGACTCTGTCTGCCACCGTACCCTAGTACAGCGCCTCAGCAACATCGGAATCCAAGGGAAGGCTCTGGAGTGGATCATCTCGTTCCTTGCCGGAAGAACCCAGAGAGTCCGCCTCCCCCCGTTCAGATCCGAGGCCACCGAAGTCATCTGCGGCGTACCACAAGGATCCTCACTCAGCCCCACCCTCTTCAACGTCTCCATGAGCCCCCTCGCAGCCATCACACGCCAACACAACCTCAACATCATCTCCTACGCCGACAACACCCAGCTGATCCTCTCCCTCACCAACCACCCCACCACCGCCAGAGCCAGCCTTCACGAAGGGATGAAAGACGTCGCCGAGTGGATGAAGAACAGCCGCCTGAAAACTGAACTCAGACAAGACGGAAGTCCTCATCCTGGGATCATCGCCCGCCGCCTGGGATGACTCCTGGTGGCCCCCTGCCCTGGGCACCACCCCCAAGCTAACGGACCATGCACGAAACCTGGGCTTCATCCTGGACTCCTCCTTCTCGATGACCAGACAAGTCAACGCCGTATCATCATCGTGCTTTAACACCCTGCGCATGCTCCGCAAGATCTTCCGATGGATCCCCACCGAAACCAGGAAGACAGTCACCCAGGCACTCGTCAATAGCCGACTGGACTACGGGAACACCCTCTACGTGGGAACCACTGCCAAACTACAGAAAAGACTCCAGCGCAAACAGAACGCCTCCGCACGACTCAGCCTGGACATCCCTCGCCACAGCCACATCTCGACCCACCGGAGAGACCTGCACTGGCTACCCGTCAACAAGAGGATCACATTCAGACTCCTCACCCACGCACACAAGGCTCTCCACGACATGGGCCCAAAGTACCTCAACAACCGCCTCACTTTCTACATACCCACCCGCCAGCTAAGATCGGCCAGCCTCGCCCTCGCCGCCATACCACGCATTCGCAGAGCCACCGCTGGAGGAAACCCTTCTCCTACCTGGTGGCCAAGACATGGAACTCCCTCCCCATCCAACTACGGCTGACCCAGGACCACCTCTCCTTCAGGAAGCACCTCAAGACCTGGCTTTTCGAGCAGTCACGGTCCCCTCCCCCCAGCGCCTTGAGACCCTTCGGGGTGAGTAGCGCGCTATACAAATCGTTGATTGATACAAATTGTTGATTGATTGACAACTCTGTAGAATCTAAGGATTTTTCAAGAGGTCAATGCTCTATGTCAAAGCATGGATGAATGAAAATCAACTAAAGCTGAACTCAGAAAAAACTGAGATCATTGTTCCCCACAGCAAACCTGACTACTGGACCCCCTCCTATTGGCCCCTCGATGTAGGGGAGGCACCCATCCCTAATTCTGCTATAAAAAGTCTTGGTCTTCATATTGATGCCAACCACTCTATGAGCACCCAAATTGGCTCAGTGACATCGGCATGCTTTGTCCAATTGCGCAAACTGTGCTTCTTTAGTAAGAAAGCCATCACCCGCATCGCCATAGCCCTAATCCTTTCTAAAATTGATTATGGGAATGTCCTCTACATTGGACTCCCACAATTCCAGACACCGCTTGCAGATGATACAAAATCAAGCGGCGAGGATCATCTATCTTAAGGACAGGCGTTGCCATATCACCCGCATGCTTAGAGACCTCCACTGGCTCCCAGTGGAGCAACGAGCCTTGTTCAAAGCTGGTTGTACACTCTTCAAAGCTATTCAAGACACAGGCCCAAGATTCATCATCTCTTTGATCAATAAACATCTACCTAAGTGGACTTTGAGGTCCTCGCACCAGAACCTCCTGACGGTGCCCAGAATCCGTCGCAAAACGCGTTGGCGGGACTACGTTCTCTTTCCTGGGTCCCATGATCTGGAATGCTTTACCTGCTCACCTCAGGCATGAGGGAGACTATCTGCGATTCATAAAACAGCTAAAGACCTGGGGCCAGATGTAGGTGGGAGATTTTGGCCATTTACCGGCCGGTAACGGCCGAATTCGGCCGTTACCGACCGGTAAATTGCCATGGAGATGTAGGGGCATAAAAAACATGCATTTTCGGTAATTTTACAGAAACGGTAATTTTACCGAATCGGTAAAATTACAGAATCGGTAAAATTATCGATTCTGTATATTTTACTGAATCGATAAATATACCGGTCGGTAAAATTACCGAAAATGCATGTTTGGTATGTAGGTGCCAATTTTAACATTGACACAGGGCTTTGAAAATCGGTATTTTACCATGCAATACAATTGCATGGTAAAATACCGATTCAGGTGTACATGCACATCTGTGCATGTACACCTGTGCCATGTGGCACACATACATGCCCTTAGGGCACAAGCCTAAAACAGGGGTGCCAGAGGGTGTGAAAGTGACACCCCCTGCACCCTTGCAAAATTCGGTATTTACCGATTCGGTAAATACCGAATCTGTATTTGATATTGAATCCTATGGGCTTCAAGGCCATAGGATTCAATAGCAAATACCGATTTGTTATTTACCGAATCGGTAAATACCGATTTTTACCGATTCGGTAAAATTTACCGAATTGGTACCTACATTAGAAATACCTACTCTTAATTACCGAATCGGTAAAATTCGGTAATTAAGAGTCGGTATTTCTGATTTTGCTACATCTGGCCCCTGGTCCTTCACTACGGCCTACAACTAGCTATCTCAGGCCCACAACTGCACTCATCTATTCACTCTCACAGTGCCAAGAAACCTGGCGGTGTACCTGCGCTCTAGAAAGCCCCATATAACATAACATACCATATCATGACACAGGACGTCACACCTTCTCCTCCCTAACACATTCTAAACTTAAAGAAAAAAAAAGGAAACTTAATTATGAATGCAAAGGATACAAAGAACATAATAGAGAATGCAGTTACGATCTTTGAAGAACTCAACAAAGCAATTTTATAGGCAAAGAGAAAACTGGTGTGCATGGGAAATGGGAAAGAGCTCACTTTAAGAAACACTATCGTACAAATGTCGGGGAATACATTTCAAGCGAAGTGGCCCAGAGCCCCTTTCTCGTGCAAAAGGCTCTTCCACCTCAGAGTCTGAATCAGGCCCACCAGTTGCGGTGCTAGTATCAAAACTAGCACTAGCCTGACACTTCACCACTCAACTTAAATTCCAAATTCTACGGTCACTCGTCTTTATTGCATTTTTGAGAACCTTGATAACCTTAAACGGAATTTGGATCTGGGAGACTTGATATTGACCACTTGTTCTCTTCACAGACCTCCTTTTATCATACAAGATCTTTCTTTTTTATCACCTCTTTCTCTCTTTCTAGTTCTCAATACTGCCCACTGTTAGACCTGGTACCATTGACGTGAGTCTCCCTTCCATTTTTCGCTGTTGTCTCCTCTGTTTTTGATATGTTTTTGCTGGTTAGATGCTTTGGGCACTGTGACACTGCTATTCAGAGCCACAGTGCAAGTGCTCCCTTAGTTAAATTGATGTAATGGATTAGTGACTCCATGATTGGCTTATTTGATTAACTCGTCAGTCCCTAGTACAGTACACTGCGTGTGCCCAGGGCCTGTAAGTCAAATGCTGGAGGTAAGCTTGCAGCACTGATTGTGCCACCCGCAGAAGCAGCTTGTAAAGTGCGTTGTAGGCCTAACCATCCAAGCCTGCCCCTGCTAGGTTGTGTATTCCATGTCTGGTTTGTGAGTGAAAGGGGTTGGGGTGGCTCCAGGAGACAGGGTGAGTCAGCACACGGCTGAATAGACCTATCTGCATTGGGAGTGGTGGGAGGAGTAGCACCTGGCCCTGAATAAGGCTGTGCCTGCCTTCCACAATGCTGGCTTTACCTCCTGTGGTGAGTCTGGTAACCCTGGCCCACCCTGACAAAGGAAGAAGTTGTGCACTGGCAGGATGCACCCAGAACTGGTTTGGACTAGGTACAGAAACTCTCTGCCTTCAGAGACAAAGGATTTGTGTGTATAAAAAGGGGAACCCAGAGCTTCTTTCTCTACATCAGAACATTTGCATTCAGCACCTCTCAAGGGCTAGAGATGAAAAGAATGGCTTTATCCTCCCTATCAAGCATCTGCAAAAGAACTGCTCCTAACCCCTTCGAGCTCATGAGATAAGATACCTTTGTGGGGTCAAAACTTCCTAGACAAGGTGCTTCATTCAGATGTTTCTTAATGCACTCAAACTCTTCCTCACAGCCCCTGGACCAAACAAATGTGCCTCCCTTCTTGAGGAGAGACCTCAAAAAAGAGGTTTTCCCTGCAAAGTTCGGAACGAACTTGTGATAAAATTCAGCTACATCCACTTCAGCCACGAGAGAGGAGGAACTCCTGGAGATGTCAAAAAGAAGAGAGGGGCAGTGACATTTTTGAATGATGTACATACTGTTTTGACCTAGTTACTACTTAAGTGTGAATTTCAGTGATCTGCCCACATTGCGCAATATCCACAAACCTTATAAGCGGTGCGCATCAGTGAAACTGCGTGAAACTTCAGCAATTAAAATTTAGGCCAATGCGCCCAATCCCAGAAACTTTATTTGCTGTGCGTATCAGCGGAACCATCAGCCTGATTACTGATGGCACATATTTATATAGGGAGTAGTCACTTTAGTCTGGTGCTCAATTACATGTGTAGATGTGAGTCTGGTGGTGCCTGATAACTGAAAGGCAAATATTTGTTTACATACAATTTCATATATGTCTGATTTATTATTCATATTACAGTGCCTTCTACCTTGAGAAGGCCCATCCTAGACCAGTGTGTGGACAAAACACATGCAGACAAATCGAGGACAAAGGGATTACCACATGGTCTAGGGACACTAACAACAAATCCTACATCAAACCTCCCGTTTAACTGATGGAGAGCAAAGAGCGATATAAAGCAATATACTGAGAAAAAGTAACCTGGAGAATTGCTGCAAACTAAAGTAAATTAAAATAAACTAATAAAGACCTACATATCCACAGCTGTATGACCTGGAAGCCGATTATTTCTCAATATAGCCCTTGTTTGTAATTACCTTACAGTGCTCACATTATCATCCGTGCTAGAAGAGATGGGACCCTGGGGTGTCTGGTCACAGAAGGTCATTGACATACAAAGGGGTGGGTGGCAGCCTGTTCACAACGCACTTCACAACTTGTTAACGTAAAATGCTTGTACACAGAACAGGGTAAAGTCTTGTGTCTCTTTTTTTCATTTTTTTTACTATATCCTGCACCTCACTCTCTTCTTTTCTTTCTCTCATTTCAATTCATCTTAAATTATTCAAATTCGATTTATCAGCACGGCACAAGTCGAGGGTCGACACAGTTTGATGGGGTCCCCCCCTATTATCTGGAAACGGGACTCAGTTCCACCTAGCTCCTTAGCCTGCAACTGATAATTGTTACTTTGTGCCTCAGCACTGCAGCCACAGGCCTCTGAGTGTTTGTTTGTGTGAGTGGCACAAGAGAGGAACAGAGAACTTGACAAAATTAGCCCTTCTTTTGCTTAATACACTGTAAGTGTGAAACACTTTGGGGTTTAGGGGCTGGATAAAGAATAACGTCAGGAAACAAACGCAAATTAAAAGCACATTTTATTTATTCGCTGAAAACTGTTTAAAAATATAATTTCCAAGTTTCACATATCTGTTTAAAAATATTTACACTTTCAGTCATTTCTGAGTTTAGTTACAAACTAATAGTGGGAAAAATACATGATGTATAAAAACTGAAACCAAAAACTTATTTTTACATTATTTTATGTTTCTTGTTTTGTGATTTTAAAACAGGCCGTCAACCTTTCACATGAAAATTAGTATAAGGGCCTGACATCACTTCTTGTGATGTCACTACATGTGACGTCACTGTGATTTGCATATGATAATGGGCTCCTTCACTATTTTCCTTACTTGTGCCCTGTTTATTGGCAGGACATGGATCTATGGGTATTAAAAATAAACATATAAATTCACAGGTGTTCAGACCGTTTCTCTGGTGATGTCACGCATTGACATGTATTCGGCTGCTTCTTCTATTTTTAGGTGAGTACAAATAACGTGCCGTTTCCCCTCCTTCAATTTCTCTTTTTCTCCCCCTTTCTTTGTCTCTCTCGCTCTCTGGATCTCTCTCCCTCTCTATCTCCCACACACTCCTGTTAGCGTTAGCTTCATGAATGTCACTGCCACTTCTGGCATTCATACGACAAATCCTTCAGAACATTTGAGGACAAGGGACAATCAAGTGTGGAAGATGAGTTCCTGGGAGTGCAACTGATTGTCCTGACACATATATGCTTTTGATGTGGGATTTCGCTATTTCACCACATTCTTCAAACAGAGTCTACTGCTTACAATGGCTCAATTCTGGTAAAAAGTAGAGTTTGGCAAGTCACAAAATGAATAGGGAGAGCCAAGTCAGAGAGGAGCCAAGGGTCCCACTTAGTAATAAGGCGCGAGGCAAGAGCTGATCCACCAACTGAAACAGTTTGTAAAAGATGCAGCAAACGTTACCTAAAACACAAGGTATATGCGCTTTTATATCTAAAAATAGGTTATTTCTTGAACACCTGTGCTTATTTCATTACATATACTGCAGTGGCATTTGTTAATATTAATACATGCATTTTACCAATGAAGCTTCCATCTCCAGAGCCCTGACAACATGTCCACTCTGGGTGTGTTTGGTTTATAGGTTCTATCACTAATCCGACAAGTTAGCTGAAAAGACCACTGTTAGACCCAGTATTGTTCATTGTTGCTTTTACAGGTAGTGTGGTCAGGTGCGATTGAGTGCTTTTCTTTTTATCTGTTCTTCACCAAATAAAAATCAACAATGTTTCTTTTCTTTTAATCCACATTGTGCTTGTCTCCCACTGTGTATCCTGGCACACAATGTCACTTTGCTATGTGTACGGAAGGGAACAATCACTGGAAACAAACACTTTTATAATTCTGCAAATACTGTTATCTGTTTTTCTTCTTTACTGCTATTCAGGTCATCTATCACCTGGTATTTCAATGTCCTACATAATTTGAATTTTATCTTTTTCCGTAATTCATTCCTCTCACAATAAATGCACTGTTCAGCTCTTGTCTATGTCCTCAGATGGGTCAATATTATTTTTGATGTTCTTAACTTCTTTCCGGAATCTCTGCATCTCTAGAATTATTTCCATGTGAGCTAAATGAAGGAGTGTATTCTCTGAGGGCTGTGTGGGCTCAAAAATTGACAAAAGCCCTTCTCACTTTCAGTGCCCTTCTATGTTTTCCCCCTGTGTGTTCGCTGATGACTTTGTAGCTCAAATCGTCGACTAAAGCTCTTCCCACATTCATTGCACTTGAGTGGCTTTCCCCCTGTGTGTGTTTGTTGATGTTTTGGTAGGGTTGATAACTGACTAAAGCTCTTCAAACATTCACAGCAATAATATAGTTTTCCCCTGTGTGCATTCGCTGATGTGTTTGTAGGTCTGATAATTGACTAAAGCTCTTTCCACATTCATTGCACTTGAATGGTTTTTCTCCTGTGTGAGTTCGCTGATGATACCTTAATACTGAAGAGAAGAAAAAACTACTGGCACATGCACCGCAATGATAGGGTTTTTTCCCTCTGTGTGTTCGCTGATGTGTTTGGAGGTTTGATAATCGACTAAAGCTCTTCACACATTCACTGCAGTTGAATGGTTTTTTCCCCTGTGTATGTTCACTGATGATTTTGTAGGTGTGATGACTTACTGAAGCTCTTCCCACATTCATTGCACTTGAGTGGCTTTCCCCCTGTGTGTGTTTGTTGATGTTTTCGTAGGATTGATAACTGACTAAAGCTCTTCAAACATTCACAGCAATCATATAGTTTTTCCCCTGTGTGTGTTCGCTGATGTCTTTGTAGGTCTGATAATTGACTAATGCTCTTCCCATAATCATTGCACTTGAATGATTTTTCTACTGTGTGTGTTCACTGATGACACCTTCATGCTGAAGAGCTGCAAAAACTACTGTCACATTCACTACAACGATAGGGTTTTTCCCCCGTGTGTGTTCGCTGCTGACTTTTTAGGTCTGATAACTGACTAAAGCTCTTTACACATTAATTGCACTTGAATGGTTTTCCCCCTGTGTGTGTTCGCCGATGTCTTTGAAGGTGTGATAACCGACTAAAGCACTTTGCACATTTACTGCACTTGAATGGTTTTTCCCCTGTGTGTGTTTGTTGACGTTTTTGTAGGTGTGATAACCGACTAAAGCACTTTGCACATTAACTGCACTTGACTGGTTTTTTCCCTGTGTGTTTTCATTGATGTCTTTGAAGGTGTGATAACCAACTAAAGCACTTTGCACATTCACTGCACTTGAATGTTTTCCCCTGTGTGTGTTCCCTGATGTTTTTGGAGGTTTGATAAGTGACTAAAGCACTTTGCACATTCACTGCACTTGAATGGTTTTTCCCCTGTGTGTGTTCGCTGATGTCTTTCAAGGTGTTATAACCGACTAAAGCACTTTACACACTCATTGCACTTGAATGGTTTTTCCCCTGTGTGTGTTAGCCGATGATACCTTAATGCTGAAGAGTTGCGAAAACTACTGTCACATTCACTACAATGATAAGGTTTTTCCCCCCGTGTGTGTTCGCTGATGACTTTTTAGGTCTGATAGCTGGCTAAAGCTCTTCCCACATTCACTGCACTTGAATGGTTTTCCCCCCGTGTGTGTTAGATTATGACTTTTTAGGTCTGATAACTGACTAAAGCTCTTTACACATTCATTGCACTTGAATGGTTTTTCCCCGGTTTGTGTTCGCTGATGTCTTTGAAGGTGTGATAACCGCCTAAAGCACTTTGCACATTCACTGCAATTGAATAGTTTTTCCCGTGTGTTTGTTCACTGATGTCTTTGAAGGTCTGATAACAGACTAAAGCACTTTTCACATTCAGTGCACTTGAATGGTTTTTCCCCTGTGTGTGTTCCCTGATGTTTTTGGAGGCTTGATAAGTGACTAAAGCACTTTGCACATTCACTGCACTTGAATGGTTTTTCCCCTGTGTGTGTTCGCTGATGTATTTGAAGGTGTGATAACCGACTAAAGCACTTTGCACATTCACTGCACTTGAATGGTTTTTCCCCTGTGTGTGTTCGCTGATGTCTTTGAAGGTGTGATAACCGACTAAAGCACTTTGCACATTCACTGCACTTGAATGGTTTTTCTCCTGTGTGAGTCCGCTGATGAAACCTTAATGCTGAAGAGTCACGAAAACTACAGTCACATTCACCACAATGATAAGGTTTTTCCCCCGTGTGTGTTCGCTGATGACATTTTAGGACTGATAACTGGCTAAATCTCTTCCCACATTCAATGCACGTGAATGGCTTTTCCCCTGTGTGTGTTCGCTGGTGTATTTGTAGGTATGATAACCGACTAAAGCACTTTGCACATTCACTGCACTTGAATGGTTTTTCCCCTGTGTGTGTTCGTTGATGTCTTTGAAGGTGTGATAACCGACTAAAGCACTTTGCACATTCACTGCACTTGAATGGTTTTTCCCCTGTGTGTGTTCGCTGATGTCTTTGAAGGTCTGATAACAGACTAAAGCACTTTTCACATTCAGTGCACTTGAATGGTTTTTCCCCTGTGTGTGTTCCCTGATGTTTTTGGAGGTTTGATATGTGACTAAAGCACTTTGCACATTCACTGCACTTGAATGGTTTTTCCCCTGTGTGTGTTCGCTGATGTATTTGAACGTGTGATAACCGACTAAAGCACTTTGCACATTCACTGCACTTGAATGGTTTTTCTCCTGTGTGAGTTCGCTGATGAACCCTTAATGCTGAAGAGTCACGAAAATTACAGTCACATTCACCACAATGATAAGGTTTTTCCCCCGTGTGTGTTCGCTGATGACTTTTTAGGACTGATAACTGGCTAAATCTCTTCCCACATTCAATGCACTTGAATGGCTTTTCCCCTGTGTGTGTTCGCTGGTGTATTTGTAGTTCTGATAACCTAATAAAGCTCTTGACACATTCACTGCACTTTAATGGCTTTTCCCCTGTGTATGTGTGCTGATGAAGCTTGAGTAGTGATGTCAAACTAACGCTCTTGCTGTATGTGTATGATTCTTCTTTCTTGGTTAGTGTCTGTGGGTCGGGTATATATTTGTCTACATCCCATGACTGCATTTCCTGATGGGTCGACATGGCTGATAAAGCACTTGTGTTTTTCTCACACACTTTATATGTGTGCAGTATTTTGCACGTTTGATTTCTGTCTTAACAATAAAATGCTATAGCCACCAAATATTTGCCACACTCCTAATATGTAGAAGGTGTCTTTGTAGGGGACTGTGCCTTTAGATTGGATTACGACTATACACGCTTGCGGGTAAAGATGTATCTTCCTTCTGGGCGCTGCAGATCGAGACAGTCTGTTGTATTGTAGATACAAGAACTCCTCTTTCCTTTACCCGTCAGTTGTCTGGCTCTGCTCTGTTGTGCTCTTCTCTGGTTACTGTGGTTTGGCCAGAAAGAGTTTACAATTCACCACGAGCACGGAGTGATGGTTTGTCATAATTTTATAAAACAGAGCACTGTGGTAATCACTTCATACCAATCCCATGAACAAAGCTGGTGTTGGACACTTGTTTATACAGGAGGCGGTTTGTTATTGTTGTTGCCTTAATTTTCCTAAGGTCATTTCTTCGTCTTGTGGCGTGGAGGTGCACAGCTCAGACTCTTACAATCACTGAACTGCCCTTGATACTTCATCCGGGATCTGTCAGTTTGTGTGCAGGTTCCCCTGTCGCCAACTGCGCTGATGATTTCCTGAATACTGTAGCTCATTATTTCTGCTATTATTGAAGATTTACCGCATTAGCTTCATTATTGATGTTCATTTCACACATTCAAGGCTTGTTTTCTGTTGGATGTAAAGATATTTAAAATTACTGAATTGAAACATAATGGAATGAGAATTCACAATGTTTAACTGGTTGTAAAAGAGATTTCAGGAGAGATTCACCAAATCTCCACACAATGCAGCGCAGCCCTCCCCCGCGAGGCTACGCTGCGTGGCGCGACAGGAAGGGAACAGGAGAGCACCATATTTTCAGAGATATGGCTCTCTCCTTTACTTTCCCTTGCGCCGGCACTGATTACAGAGGGCCTGCGTCAAGCATCCACCTTAGCACCAGAGCACTAGGTTGTGTGCGTCTGTGAGTCCAGCATGGGTTTTGTACAGGAAGGACACCGTTCCTGTACAAATTACTATGACTCGACACGAGGGAAAGCTTTTACCATTTTGCATACGTGTTGCACAGTGCAGCACACATGCAAAGTCAGAAAAGGAAGGAGAAATGAAAGCATTTCTCCTTCCTTGCACCTAGTTTTGTGGTTGTACGGGAACGCCCATGCACCACCCTTGGCAGGCCCCATGGCACAAAGTAATGCGAAACAATGCTATGCGCAGTGTCACATTACTTTAAGATTATTTCCAGTGCTAAAAAAGTTTAGCGCTGGAAAGTAAATTAGGAAAAAAGATTTTGCGCCATTTTGTGCGACTTTTGTGACGCAAACAGTGCAACATCTTAGTAAATCTCCCCCTTCTTCTTTATCACTTTTGAAACTTAGCAAGGAATATTTCATCATACACAGATATTTAACTAAAAGTTCTGTTGATCAGGTGACATCTTATTAATGTCTGAAAAGGAGGTGATTTACCAGTGTTTACAGAGTAACTTAGCAAAGTAAGGGTGCTCACGGAGCACCCAAGTGCTAGAGGTATAGCTTAAGATAGACGCATATGGTCTAGATTTCATTTAAACAACAATAGAGTTTAGAAAAAGAGCTGGATCAGGCTGGGCTGTAAAATTTCCAGTAACTCTTTATGAAGTATACAACAAAAGTAACTCCATTTACACACTTCTTCTCATTCTTTCCGATTCACTTAAGATCATCTCAAATGCCAACTCCTGTCTTTACTCGCTGTTCATAAGTCACCTTTGACACTTTCAACAGCTCCCTTGGTTCAAGCATTTCTGGTTTCTTCTAACCTGGAAGATTGGAACATTATTGTGAGTTGAGGGGGGTTTCCTATCACCATAACATCTGTCCATCTCCCTGAAACTAGTGCCGCTTACAGAGCCTGGTTCTGGCCCTGGAAGACAACTTTAAAAAGCAAGTCTTTATCTCCTAAAGTAGATAAAGTTCTGTAAGATGCAGCTCCGTCCGGGGCTTTTGTGTAAAACAGAACAAGGGGTTCAATGCAAGCCCCATCCTTTACATTATAAGCGCAGATCAGGCAAACAAACGTTGATTCATATAATTTAATATTCAATGAGATCAGTCATTTAGTACTTATAGAGAATCCATCACAACCAATAATTTACCTGACATATCCCCGCAGCAGATGTGTGCATATTACTCTTTCCCCCCCTTTTCCAACATTACATGGCATCTGGCATGACGTTGTCCTTTTGGGGGCCAGGATGCTATTTGTGACCGGATGGGCATTTGGAAGAGCGGGAGGAGGTGCCAGTTATCCACAGGTGATGCAGCATTTCTACCTTTCCATATTTCTCATATTCAAGTTGACCTAATTTCATATCCTTTGGCCCCCCCCTTCTGCCCTCTGGCTGCGCACTCACTCTTTGGCATTCATCAGAAGTCAGATAACTGCCTCATACTCACAAGGCCATGGATCTCACTTCTTCTACAACACGTATTGCAGACAAAGGGCCTAGTTAGGAGTTTGTCCAACAGATTATTGCCTCAAAACTAGGGGTGGGTGAAGAATTCCGCTCTGCCGGCGGAGCTCGTGAAGGTTGCCCACTGGTCCAAAAAACTCCATGTAGAACGGAGTTCTTTTCTCAAGTGGTTCGCCAACAGTAAGGTGACGAGCGCTAGAAAATATAACACACTAGACCTCCTCCTTGCGAGATTTCTCATTGGGGAGGTCACGGCAGGTCGCGACCACTCGAATGTTAAAATCTGCCATTCTTGTTGATGAAGCTGCCATTCGTTTAGAATATCAATTAGAGTGGCAGAAAGCAACAGCGCCCTCTGGAACGACGCGTAGTGCTGTTCGTGCCGATTTTACAGTGGGGGTTAAATTCCTGGCACTAAAAATCAGTACGAGCAGTGCAACTTTAACTCTGCCACTAGCGGAAGTCTGCTGAGTGCGGCGGAGTTTCCCTGACACTTCATGGAGTTCCGCAGGGTAAACTCTGCAAACTACACCAAGGCATTATCAAAACGTGACAGATATCCTGTCTGCCTTATTATAATTGCCAAAGGATGCAATGCATTTTTAATGGGGCGGGCAGGATACCTGTCACATTTGTGATGGAATAAACCATCCGCTGAAATATAAATCAGGCATTTGGTGTACATTGCGTCCACTGTGGCTAGCTGGGCTTGAAGGATCTTGTGGTTTGTGGGTCTCACACTGCGTTGAGGTCACCGCCAGGCAGACCTTCCATCAGCTGCATCCTGTGCAGATCTTCCATCCAGGCAGGACCTCCGTCAGCTGTGCCTTGTGCAGATCTTTCTTCCAGGAAGGGGCTTCGGTCAGCTGCGCCTTGTGCAGATCTTCCTTCCAGTCAGGACTTCTGTCAGCTGAGCCTTGTGCAGATCTTCCATCCAGGCAGGACCTCCGTCAGCTGTGCCTTGTGCAGATCTTTCTTCCAGGAAGGGGCTTCGGTCAGCTGCGCCTTGTGCAGATCTTCCTTTCAGGCAGGAATTCTGTCAGCCATGCCTCATGCAGATCTTCCTTCCAGGCTGTACTTCTGTCAGTGGTGCCCTGTGCAGATCTTTCTGCGAGGCAGGACTTCTGTCAGCTGAGTTTTGTGCAGGTCTTCCTTCCAGGCGGGACTTCTGGCAGCTGTGCCTTGTGCAGATCTTCCTTCCAGGCAGGGTCTTCTGTCAGCTGCACCTTGTGTGGATCTGCTTGCCAGACAAGGGCTTCTTTCCTCAATGATCAGTTCAAAGGTCGGGAGAGGTAGAATTGGTCTAGGTCATCTTCTTTATTGCAGTTCAACTGGTCATGCCACAGAGCTTGTGCTCTGAGAGGACGGACATTCTGGGTTTTCTGAGCTTTCTGAGTTTTCTGAGTTTTTAGAGCTTTCTTTCTCTTTTTCCTCATTTAAACTCCACACAAGCCCCTGTCCAGGACGGCTCCTCGTTCATTCGACCAGAGACGTGTCCTGTGGCACACGGGCTCTTTCCAGTTTTCATCTTTGTGTAATGTTTCAGTGTTTTGCTCACCTCCAAACCTTTCTCATTTCCCATCGATCTCTTTCCTGCAGTCTAGTCCCAGGTTGTGCAGGCTGGAGGTCAATTAAGTAATGGTCATCAGCTTGGAAGCTCAGTTAATTCTTCAGTATTTGTCATTGATCTCCATGTGTGGCTGGTTTGGGTCTGCCCCCTGCATCGCTCCCGATAACTCACACAGGGTTTTCCACTTCAGTCCCTTAGGTGAGCCTCGGCCGCCGTCGTCCCTCGGACAGAAGGAAAAGACTCAGGTGATTGAAATTACGGACGAAGAAAGCAAGATTTAGCACCAGGCACCGCTCCCTCCCACTGTAACTTAAGGCTCTACTCGATCTCCGTAGCGCTGTGACCGTCCTGACTTCTCAGGAGCGGTCGCTCCTCACGCTGCTCCCTGCCCTGATATCGTAGCGCTTATTGCCAGACTTCCAGACTGATCATTGCATTAGAGTCCAAGTGCGCACTGCTTGCTGCATTTAATTGTGCCTGACTGTATTAATTGTGCCTGATTGTATCGTTTCATAGCGCTTAACTGCTGGACTGCTGCTCTTTTGTTAATCATCTGTGCGCTGCTCGCTTTGCCTAATTTAATTTTGTGTGCCTGATTGTGCCGGTGCCACTGCCCGTTTAAATCGCGATTTTCAGGTTGTGCCCCAATCTCGTCCTGTTTCACTTTTGGCTTGCTGCCATTTTGTTGTTTGTTTGTTGTGCCTCCCAGCCCGGCTCTCCACCCCGCTCCCGCCTCCCAGCTGCTCCTCCCTCGCTCCGCCCCCTCCACTGTCCACTTATGACAGGTGCTTTTGCGCGCAGCATTCACGCGCAGCGGATGCGCCCCATGCGCGCCGAAGGTGCGCCAAAGGTAAGCCCGTCTAACCCCGTCCGCGCCTGGGCCGCGCCCAGCACCATACCCCCTGGCCCCCCGCAAAATCCACTCCGCCCGCATAACGTACGACGCTGTCACCCTCTCAGCACTCAACCCCGGCCGCCTCCCAGACTGCTACCAAGCCGCCCCAGGACACACCCATGGACCCTTCACCTGCCAATCCTGCAAGTTCGACTGCATCAGGACCCACACCAAATCCACAAGCTCCAAACAGAGCTCCGACACTAACCACCTGAAATGCATCCTGCTCAACACCCGCTCGGTCCACAGACACGCCATTGACCTTTGGAACCTACTTGACACCACATCGCCGGACGTCGCCTTCCTTACAGAAACCTGGATGAACGCCTCATCAGCTCCCGACATCGCCATAGCCATCCCGGATCATCCGAAACGACTGCACCAACCAAACAGGAGGAGGCATCGCCATCGTCCATAAGAACACCATCCGCATCACGACCAGTTCAGACGATAACCTCACTACCGCCGAACACCTTCACTTCCAGATCCACACCGACCCCAAGACCACACTCAGAGGCACCCTCATCTACAGGCCACCAGGTCCCCGCACACAATTCAGCAAAGACATCACTGACTTCATCAGCCCACACGCCCTCTCCTCCGAGGACTACATTCTACTGGGAGACCTCAACTTCCACCTGGAAAAGAAAAACGACAGCAACACCACCACCCTTCTGGACAACTTGGCCAACCTCGGACTCGAACAACTTGTTGATACCCCCACCCACTATGCCGGGCACACGCTCGACCCAATATTCACCTCCAGCAAGCACATCTCCTTCAACCACATCACAGCTCTCCATTGGACGGACCACAGCTGTGTTCACTTCAACTACAAAAAGACCACAACCCACAACCACCCACAACCAATTCCCCGAAGAAACTGGAACAAAATTACAATCGACCAGCTCTTCACATCGCTTCACCATAACCCTCCTGCCAAATCATCGGACCCAAACCAAGCAGCCACCAACCTCACACAATGGATCACCCACAGCGCCAACGAACTAGCACCCTTGAAAAATCATCAAATAAAGCAAGGGAGCAAAAATGCCCCCTGGTTCAACGATGACCTTAAGAAATCCAAGAAGTTCTGTCGCACTCTCGAGAAAGCCTGGAGAAAAAACCCAACCACTGACAACCTGGCCACCTTCAAGAACGCCACCCGCAAACACCACCAACTAATCCGATCCACCAAGAAATCAGCATTCAAGGATCGACTTGACAACAACGCCCACAACAGCAAGGAACTATTCAACATCGTCAAAGAATTTACCAACCCTACTGCCGGCACCAACGACATCACTCCCTCCCAAGACCTCTGTGACTCCCTAGCCTCATTCTTCCACAACAAAATCGCCGACATACATAACAGCTTTGAAAACCAGTCTGGAGACCAGTCCACTCTACCCACCTCCAAACCAAAACCCCCCTCTAACGCGCCTGGAACCCAATCACCACTGAAGACACCATCCGCCTGATGAACTCCATCCACTCAGGATCGCCAACCGACCCATGTCCCCACCACATTTTCAACAAAGCAGACTCTATTATCGCACCCCATCTCCGAGACGTCATCAACTGCTCCCTCAACTCCGCTACCTTCCCGGAAAGCTGGAAACATGCCGAACTCAGCGCACTTCTGAAGATACCCACAGCAGACCCCACTGAACTTAAGAACTACCGCCCCATCTCGCTCCTCCCATTCCCTGCCAAAGTCATTGAGAAAGCCATCACCAGTCAGCTCGCCACCTTCCTCGAATCCAACAAATCTCTCGACCCCTCACAGTCCGGCTTCCGAGCCAAACACAGCACAGAAACCGCCCTAATCGCAGCTACTGACGACATTCGAACACTACTGGACAACGGAGAAACAGTCGCCCTCATCCTACTTGACCTCTCCGCAGCCTTCGACACAGTCTGTCATAGCACCCTCATACAACGCCTCAGCAACATCGGAATACAAGGAAAAGCATTGGACTGGATCATCTCGTTCCTCGCCGGAAGAACCCAGAGAGTCCGCCTCCCCCCTTTTAGATCAGATGCCTCCGAAGTCATCTGCGGCGTACCTCAAGGATCATCACTCAGTCCCACTCTCTTCAACGTATACATGAGTCCCCTCGCATCCATCGTGCGCCAACACAACCTCAGCATCATCTCCTACGCAGACGACACCCAGCTGATCCTCTCCCTCACCAAAGACCCAAACACCGCCAAAACCAACGTACACGAAGGAATGAAAGAAGTATCCGAGTGGATGAAGAATATCCGTTTAAAACTGAACTCGGACAAAACGGAAGTCCTCATCTTAGGTTCATCCCCCTCTGATTGGGACGACTCATGGTGGCCACCGGCCCTGGGAACAGCACCCATACCTACGGACCACGCATGTAACCTGGGATTCATCCTAGACTCCTCCCTCTCGATGACCAGACAAGTCAACGCCGTCCCATTACCATGCTTCAACATCCTACGCATGCTCAAAAAAATCTTCCGTTGGATCACCACCGAAACAAGAAAAACGGTCACCCACGCACTGGTCACAAGCCGACTGGATTACGGAAACACCCTTTACGCCGGAACCACAGCCAAACTACAGAAAAAACTCCAACTCATCCAAAACGCCTCAGCCAGACTCATACTAGACATCCCCCGCCAAGCTCACATTTCCGGTCACCTGAAAGACCTGCACTGGCTCCCCGTCAACAAGAGAATAATGTTCCGTCTCCTCACCCACGCACACAAAGCCCTCTATGACCTAGGACCCAAATGCCTCAGCACGCGCCTGTCCTTTTACACCCCCACCCGCCAACTACGATCGTCCAATCAAGCCCTCACCGCAATTCCGCGCATCCAATGATCCACCATGGGGGGAAGATCCTTCGCCTACTTAGCGGCCAAACCTGGAATTCTCTCCCCACCCACCTCCGCCTTACACAGAACCACCTCTCCTTCAGAAAGCAACTAAAAACTTGGATATTCGATAAGTAAAGTACCCCCCCTCCCTCAAGCGCCTTGAGACCCTCTGGGTGAGTAGTGCGCTATACAAATTCTGAACTTGAACTTGAACTTGAGCTCCATGAAACATTAAGACAGTTCTACCGCAGCCAGCACACACTACAAGACTCCAAGAGTCAACACTACAAGTGCTGCTCCAAGGTTTAATCCTACCACTGTATCTGAACATCCCCTGGCAAATGCCTGTTGCGTGTTTATCTAGGCTCCTGATCGATACGCGACCTTATGCCCCTATTCGGCTATAAATCCATTTATTCCCTATATTGGCATAACCGTTCAAGTGCGATATTCAGAAAGTCATCTCTGGCCTCACACGAACAGAGCCACATTCAAGGATATCTCTCTGCCACTTCCTTTGCAACCAATTAGTGCAATGACAGAGCAGAAGTCACTATCTGATATTCCTAGATTAACACTCCGAGTTCTTCAACAAGATAAAAACTCAGCAAACTGGGAAATCCCCCTTGCTTTGTTTTGATTAGTAATAGAACTCTAATGAGCAACTCATAGCTATCACTTCCTAGTGATATCTTTAATTGACGTCTTATGTCCAGCAAACTTGCGTCAAACCAGGCACCTTTCAGGTATAAATACTACCAACGTTGCCTTAAGCAATGTTCTGTTGCTAGCTGTCTGCAAGACCCCGTGTTGGTGAAGCTAGCACCCTGTCGCTGCAGCCTGCTGTCCCTGTGGTGGTGAAGCTACTGATACCATTATCGCTGCCAAAGCGCGAACGATGGTGTGGTATGCTTAGGAGCTGAACAGCCGTCCCTCTGCGAAGAGCCCAGCAGATTCCAGCTGCCCGCGGACGCTGTCCCCCCTCCTTCCTCGACGCGCTGAAGAAGAGCCGCTGCCTTTCTCGTGCAGAGAAATCCAGCTCCAGCGTTTCCGGTCTACCCTTGCGGGTGACTGGGATACCGAGTCCCCCTGAAGGAGATACCAGACCTCCATCATTCTATTCAGAGGTATGGTGTTGACTAAACCCTTAGATGAGAATTCTTGAAGCAAACCTTGGCAAAACCAACTTAACTTAAAGCTACTTACTTACTCCCCTTCCACGTGTTAGGCTTAGGTCAGGCACACTGGGGTAGGTTTAGTTAGAAGCACCAGTTGAGTATTTTAGCCTAATGTATATATGACTGTATATATGTTTTATTACTTTTAAACCATTGTATGGCTAAGAAACCATATCAATGCTTTTACAGTATTATCTCGCAATACTTATCTTACTGTACGTACTTTTTATAATAACAAGTCTTGCAATTGTGGCAATTCATTTCTCTTGTACGAGAAGAAAGACTGTTCAATAAATGTTAACCCTTTATTGACAAACGCCCGTCTCTCTATTCTCTACATATCGTGAAAGTAAACTGCACTAGACTGACTGAGTGAAATACCTGTCTATTGTTTCACACGACCCTAGAGATTGACTCTTGATCTGAGGAGCAAAGTTGTCATGTTGCACGGTTGTTGGAAAACTGAATCCCTTCGGGAGGCAAGATGGCGGCAGTGGCAGTGTGAGAGGAGCCGTGGAGCAGCAGTGTGTGTGGCGGTGGTGCAACACGCCCCTAGATGCCTCGAACACCTACTCTTACCGTATGCCGGTGAAAATGAAGGACTGCTAACTCCTAGCAAGTCGCGGTAGGAGCCCGCAATTTCCGACTTCAAGTCGCGGTAGGAGCCCGCAATTTCCGACTTCACTCCCGATGCAAGGTGTGTTCAGCCGCGGAAGAGTGTGCTCTCCGGCAGCCTGTAAGAATCAACAGCCGGAGGTAGTGACTACAGGTGCGCTCCGGTTGCTCACAGCGGCACTCGCCCCCTGGTTGCGGTGCATTCTGATTGTAAAGCTCGCCTCCCGCTATCCGGCAGTTTCTGTGACTCAGCGGAGGGTGAGGTCTGTGAATAACCCCTGTTGGTGCGGACTGCTTCGAGGATCGTTAAGTTCAAGAATGGCCCCGAAAATAGCCTCTGGTATAGCAGCCAAGGCGGCGGCTGCAAAGAAGAAGGCACAGGCTGCGCGGGCTGCCTCTCACATGGCAGCTGCCGTTTCAGCTGAGATGGTGAACTCGGCACGAAAAGCGGTGGTAACTGGGGCAGTGCAAGAGCCGGGGGCGAAACTAAAGCCGATCACGTCAATCCCCGAACTCTTTGCTAGAAGTGGCCAAAGCTCTAAAAATACAGTAAATACAACTCCCTCCATTGCAGATAAGGAGGAGGTATTGCAGGGCGCACTAGAATATGATTTAGACGCTGATGCAGCCCTATTGGCGGTCACGGTGAGTGTGTCACAAACACCTTCATCCTTAACAGGAATTAATACAGACTCAGCCAGCATAAGGGGGGAAGGAGGAGGAGAAGGAGGAAATGAAGGAGTGATCCAGCCGACCCCAGGACCAGCCCAGGTGGAATTACTCGATCAGAATCTTCAATTAAGCGGTGGGGGAGAAAAGGGGGAAGATATTGACGGGACTGCAATCATTGGCGTGTTAGTTTCACCCCAGCATGTGGAGGAGCTGATGGCTGTCGAACTCGAGGATGCCAATGCCATTCAGGGTATACAGAAAGACACTCTAAAGGAACCTGACTGTAGGAGAAAGGAGAATGCACCATGTCTCTCTCAGTCTACAGCGATCTTGGCTGAAGGAATGGCAAGCGAACAAGAGAAGGAGAAGGATAGCAGTGATTGCTTCTATTCAGTGACCGAAGAGGCAGAGTGGTCCGATGGCGAAAGGAGCTCCTCTCTAGAAGATAGTAATATTGAGACGGATAGCGACCCTGACCTAACCCTTCCTGGTACAGCGAAAAGACTAGATGGCAATGCTAAGGCTCATGGTCAAGCACATAGGGATCTGAGTTGGGATCACTCTTCAACGACACCACTACAGGGAATTCAGGAGACCGAGGTCCCTCATCCCCCCCTTCTGGATGTTATCTACCAGACAATGCTCACGCACAGAGAAGAAGCCAGGCAGGACACAAGGAAGTCGCAATCAGCAATGCGTAAGTTACAAACTGTTGTAAGAAAGCTATCAAAAGCACATGCTAATGTGGGGGATAGAGTTACGAACTTAGAAGAGCGGATTGTAGCGACTGAGTCGGAGGCTGCCTCTGCATCACTTAAAGTCGACTCTCAGGCAGCGCAGGTTGTTGATATCCAGTGGAAGCTGGAGGATATGGAGAATAGGCTGAGGCGCAACAACCTGCGCGTCCTTGGGGTTCCAGAGGGGATTGAGGGGTCGGACATGAGGGCCTTCATCATTACCCTTTTTAAGAATGCATTTCCTGAGCTGGCAGATTGGAACTGGTCTTCTGAGATTCAGAGAGCCCACCGAACTCCATTTAAAATACGAGCTGGTGCTACTCCGGACAGACCTTATATTTTTAGGAAACTTCATCCTCAGACAAAGTATATCTTTCTTTGTAAGACCGGACTTTTGTCATGCAACGGTCGAGAGGCGCTGGAGGCTTCGTCAACTGATTAAGCCTTTCCAGGAAAAACATATGCAGGTCTATCTGGTAAATCCTGCACAGCTTAAAGTTGTGGGAGAGGGCAAGACTCAATTTTTTTCATCTGAGGTGAAGGCAAAAGAATTTCTGGACTCACTATAAATAATTATAAATAACCCGGTAACAAGGGGAAGTGGCTCGAAAGGTGTCCAGAAAAAGACATATAGCAGGCTAAACAAACTAATGTTGATGCTTACCCTAGGGTGTTATGTTTAATTTTTCTTTGTTGTCTCTTGGAGTTGGGAGGGGAGGCGTCTAGGGGGGGATGTGTTTTTGTTCAATGTATGATTTTTGGTGTTTCACAAGTGCATCCACACACACCACACTGCTGCATCCATCCATCAACGCACAGACCTCGGTCTGAGCGCTTCTAGGGGGAAAGGGTGGGATGGAAGGGGTGGGGGTAGGGTGACCCAAGGGAGGGTCACGCACTTGAGGGTGGTGGAGGGAGAGGGGGGGGAAGCACAGAAATAAAGAAAAAACTGAGAATTGACGCTATAGAAATCAGACCCGTATGCTTTTTTTTCTGTACAGGATGACTAATATCAGTAATCAAATCCCGGATCTACAAAGAAGGGGATGCATAAAAATCGATAATGCTTAGCCTTACTATCTACTCGATTAATATAGGGGGGCTCAATGACTGGCGAAAAAGAGCCAGACTTACAGAATTTGTTAAAACTGAACCCTTAGATATCTTGTGCTTGCAGGAAACGCATCTCTCATGGGCTAAAAGAAAGCTGTTAAAATTTGGTGGCTTTGAGATGCTTACATGCTCTTCCCAGTCCTCAACTATAAGAGGTGTGGCAATTGTGGGAAAAACAACCCTGGGTGGGGTCAAACGGGCTAAATCAGATCCAGCAGGGAGATGGGCCATAGTAGAATTAGGATGTGGGATAACGGTCTGTGGAATCTATGGATCAAATCATGATGATCCCACAGTATTTGAAGTAGTGGAAAGCGAGTTGTCAAGCTGGCCCGCACCAATCTTGGTATGTGGAGATTTTAATATTACAATGGATCTCTCTAGCAATATCCCTTATAGTGGAAGGAAACCCAGAGTCTCAAGGGCGCTCCTATCCATGATGACATCACATGGTTTGGCTGATATATGGAGCTCAAAATATCCTGATGACCCAGGCTTTACTTATTTTTCCTGTCCCCACCAGAAGTATTGTAAACTTGACTATGCTTTAATCTCCTCAGGAGAGATTGGGAAAGTTAACATTAAAAAACTCCCCAAAATCCTATCGGATCATAACCCGTTAGTTATTAGCCACAGCGGTCTAGGTCCAACTAAGAAAAGAAGATCTTGGACATTTAACCGTAAATTATTAGCTGATGCTGCATTTATAGAACATCTACGAAACCGGACACACAAGTTTTTTGACGCAAATCAATACAGTGCTTCGAGAAACTCGGTCTGGGATTCATTTAAAGCAGTATTGAGAGCGGAAGTAATCAGCTATTCAGCCCAGCTAAGGAAAAAACAACAGGATTATAAGAACAGACTTCTGGGTGATTTGGCTAAAGCAGAGGAATAGCATTGTCTGGCATTAACTTTGGGGAAGGAGAGCGCTCAGTGTCAAACCAAAATTTGTCTGATTAAAGCCGAAATACAAAAGCTATTGGCTGATAGGGCATCTATAGATTACTGGACCTATAGGAAGAAAATGTATGAGACAGGGGAGCAGGCCGGGAGGGCATTAGCCTTAAGAACTAGGCAAGACAGTGTTAAAAATGCCATAACATGCATACAGGATGAGGGTCGAGATTATACCGAACCCCAAGATATTGTATCTGTATTTGAAAAATACTACGAGAACCTATATAGGGAAGATGCAGGGGATATCTCCCCAGATATTATAGGGAGGCATTACCCAGATTTAGGCCCCAAGTTAAACCAAGATGAAATGGCAAGTCTCGAGTGTGATATAACTAAGGAAGAAATATTAGAAGCATTGTCTCAGTTAGCCGGAGGTAAAGCTGCTGGCTCTGACAGTATACCCTTAGAGATATATAAATATCTGAAAATCGAGATAACACCATACTTGCTAGATCTTTTTAATGGGATTATATGTACTGGTATAATACCAGAAACTTGGAGAGATACTAATATCGTGGTATTCCACAAGAAAGGTAAGCCGAAAGAGAATACTGGTTCCTATAGACCAATTTCTCTTATTAATTCTGACAATAAATTGTATGCAAAAATCATAGCCACAAGGCTGGGGAGGGTCATCGGCGGCCTCGTCTCCCCTTGGCAGCATGGGTTAATTCCCGGTCGTGGCACAACGGACCATGTGAGAAGAGCGATATCTATATTCGAGGCCCATGCTGGGGGGGAGGGGGTCGCTATGATCCTCCTCGATGCCGAGAAGGCATTTGACCGCGTTAGATGGCAATATCTTTGGGATGTATTACAGGGAAGAGGCTTTGGTCCAAAGATATTGATAGCTATCAGGGCCATATATCGCGACCCGATGGCGCACATACAGTTGATGGGTCTGAGTTCGGCTGGGATCAGGATAGAAAGGGGCACCCGTCAGGGTTGCCCCTGTTCACCAATCTTATTTGCCTTGTATATTGATCCATTGATTAGGCAGATATTGGTAAGTAACAACATAAAACCAGTCATAACTAATGGGTTCGAGAGTAAAATCCTTGCATATGCAGACGATCTAGCGGTTATGACACCTGATCCGGCAGCGACCATGCGAACATTAGCAGAGATTACTAAACAATTTGGACATTATTCTGGATACAGGTTGAACGAGGAGAAAACACAGGTGATCTGCTCAAAGAATATAATAAAAATGGATCTACGGTATGTCGACTCTGCTACGTACCTGGGGGTTATAATTAGAGCAGAGACAGGGCTAATTATACAGGATAACTTTAATCCATTACTTAAAAAAAATAGAAACAGACTTAAAACGTATGGATGCATTACATCTCTCTATTATTGGAAGAACAAACGTTTTGAAAATGACAATGCTGCCCAAATTGTTGTATCTATATAGGTCTATACCCTTTTTGATTGAGGAACAAATATTAAATAAAACCGAATCTATATTTAACAGTTTTCTCTGGCAATACGGCAAGATTAGAAGAGCAGCTAAGTATATGTCTCTTCCTCAGGAGCTGGGAGGCTTGGGTGCCCCAAACATTAGGTTCTACCACTGGGCATGTTTAATGACCCAGATGTCTATCTTATTCCAAGCTGGTGGTGGGGCGGGGAATTATACCAGGGATCCAAATGATAATATGTATATACCTCCCTCAATATACGAGCTTCTCATGGGGCAGGAAGCCGTGGGTGCCTTATTGAGAAAAAAGAATCGTAGATTTTTTAAGAAAACTAGGCTCAAGATTATACTGGGAGCCTGGGACCTATGGAAGAGAGTTCAGAAATATATGCAGATCTCCAGAATTAATAGACACTCACCACTTTGGAAATCAGGTTTCTTTCCGAACCTTAGTATGGATGGGGCATGGAAATGCTGGGAGCAACATGGCATACAGACGATAGGTGATATTATGCGTAGTGGTAAGCTGATGTCATTCGAAGCTATTCAACAGAAGTACGATCTATCTATAGCTCACAGATTTAAGTATTTCCAAATCGCACGAACTTTCAGAGCAGATGTAATTGCCACTTGCTCTTCTGCCCCTAACCCCATCCTTGATTATGTAGCGAACCATGGTGATAGGATAAGGATAGTATATCAGGAGCTGTTGGGCAGGTTGCCTAATGATCTTGAGAAACATGAGGCAGCTTGGGCAACGAAACTACAGGACCCAGATGCAGACCTTGATAGAGCCCTATCCTTAGATAGGCAGGTACTTAGGTCCTCCAATTTGAAGGCTCAACATTTCATGACTGTCTTCAACCTATACTATACACCAGCTAAGTTACATGAGTGGGGGATAAGAGAAGACAGTAAATGTCCTAGATGTCAACAAGATTCGGCTGATTTGGTTCATATGTTCTCTATCTGTGAAAAACTTGTCACAATCAAAACGGAGATAGAAAAATTTCTGGAGGGGCTGCTAGGCTCGAAGATCAGCCTATCCCCAACAGTTATGATATTGGGGATTGATGGCAGACTAGGGCTGAGTGGAAGGAGAGAGGCAGAGGCCTTAATCTTCTTAGAAGCAGCCGTTCTAAGAATCTTGATATCAGCTGCTTGGAAGGATCCCTCTCCCCCCAATTTCTCGATGTGGATGGCCAGATTCCTCACTATACATAATATTGAATCCTCTCTGTATTCTCATAAAGGTAAAAAATTGTGGGAGTTTGGTCTTGAAATGTGGGCACCTGTGAAGGCATGGAGGGAGGGTATATCTACTAACGGTGCTTTTAGGTAACTTTTTTCTGTAATTTCCTTTTGTATTTAGTCTATCTTGCCAACCTTTTTTTAAAACAGCGGTATATATATATGTAAATAGGTATAAACTGATCTTTTTATCTTTTTGTATGGATTAAATATTTTATATACCTTTTATAAAGGTTGGCAATAACAATATCAAATCTAAAGGCTATATTGATGTATTAACGGGATATATGATTTTTTTGTGATTTTCTGTCGGTGTATTAAATTTGTATGTCTTTTTATATACTGCCAATTCTCAATAAAAAAAAAATAAAACAAAAAGGAAAACTGAATCCCTTCTTGTCTGTGCCAGGGAAGCTGATCACTTCCCATGCAGAGAAGAAAGTTTCCAGTGACCTCTGAGCTAGTTGGTAACACACCAATTAAGTTTAGCATAGTCAGTGGAGGCCTGGAATATACGCAGTTCCACGTCGATACTACTGTTTATGTTATTCCAATGCGCAGGGCCTAGTGGGAAACTAGGAACTACACTACATGGCGCCCAAACGTTTGGTAAGGCGATAAACTAACGCAAGACGTTAGAGTAACTCAGTCGTGCATATTTCACACAGACCCCTTTCTCCCGTAAATACTCCAATAGACGTCTGGAGTGGGTAAAAGGTTAAAATCCGCCCGACCTTAGTAGGAAGAGATTCCTATGTAAAGCTCTGGTTTATTCAACGTTGAAGGATACAGTGTTCCAAAATATTGTGCATCTAATCTTTGTCTCCTTGGAGACCTACACTGCAAAAACTGCATTTATAGAATGTCAGTACAAAACAACGGAACCACTGGGGGTGCAGTAAATGCGACTCAGCAGGATTCTGACGATACTGTACCGGGTGCAATAATCATCCCGGCACACTTAAGAAAATCTATAACTCTAAAACCTATAGAAAACGGACTGACACCACAAGGTGGTACAGTAATTTTCGTGATAGAGGCTCACGAATATCGGCAGACAGAGGTATTCTATTCATGGATAAACTTTCCAGCGGCAAACGCTAGAACAAAAGAGTTTCACTATTACAAAATAGAGGAACCTCCGGAAGAGTACGCTCCTTTCGAGGAGATTGAAATTCCACTTAAATTTCAAGAGCACCTGCTCTGGTTTAATGGCGCCCTAAAACACAAAGATCACATAACTAGGCTCGGTCCACTAGGTAGACCAGGAGCAACGTGGCCGGTTCTAGCCAGCTACACACCACATCCTGACATTGCAAAAAATGTCAAAAGAAGAGCTGTTAGTACAGCTAAAAACACTAATTAAAATACATAGGCAACTAGTCCAATATGTAATGCGGACTGCAACAGTCCAACCAGCTGTTAATACACCACAGCTGACCCCTCATCAGGGGAACACAAATAAAATTACACCACAGAACATACAATCATGTCTTGGTAAAACACCCGTAAAACGGGAACAAATTCCTTTCTGGTTAGCGCAGAAAATCACTCAAATAGAGGCAGTATTTCCTAATACTACCCCTATAGAGAAACACAGAATCTTGACCATCTGCCTTCCAATGGGGGTCGCACCACACGTGGAGGACTGTGACACTTGGGGTACAGTCTTTGCTTCCATTTACACAAAAACACACGGTGTTCCGTCAATGGCGGTAATACCAGAAGTGCTAAAACAGATTCAGAATGAATACGGTCCAGAACCCGCTTTAACTCTTGGTATGAAATTACTGAAAGACTTCAAGCAGGTCTGGGCTATATTATTAGCCAACATAAAAGGAGAAGCAGCATCTGTGGCGATCCGCCAGAAGTTGAAGGAAACAGATATAACAGAGCAGCCTGTCGAGCTTGCCAGAATCATAGAAAAATGCTATGAAGAATTAGGTAGAGACAGCTTGGGTGGAAAACCAGTTAAGCCCCAACTGCTTGAAAATCCTGAAAAATTATTTATTAAAAATAATTCAAACACTCCTAAAAAGAACTGGGATGGAAATAAACAGTCCAGTCCCAAAGAAAAAGTTTTCCAGACCAGAGGAAGGTCTCCTCGATGAAGGGAAAGAACTCCGACTCGAGAACACCAGTCTCCCCAGCGGGAACCCTCTGAGAAAAGATATAACCTTAGAAATAGGGATAATCTGAAAAAACCTGATAGATATCAAAGTATTGATACACGTCCCTCTCGATCTTTTCCACAGAATTCGGAAAGAAGAGGACGGTCAGACCCAGGAGAGCACACCAAGTCCAAAGACAAGGAACCTGCTCAGAGTAAAAAATCTCAATTTCAGAAAAAGAAGGTAGCCAGTATTAGAGTAATCGAACATGCCGAGAATACTGAGGACACAGTTGAAAAACGGGGAGTGGGCATTGACAATGTTGGACAGTGCAGCAGAAATCAGTATAGCGCGCAAGATCTTGATGAGTCATCTGGAGACAGTGGACACGAATGAATACATTCAGGTTGAAACTGCCGACACCAGACTTAGCGAGCCCCATAAAATATACGAAATAACATTGCGTATGGAGGGTGATAAGACTAGGAAAATTAGAGGTCTATTTTGGGATAAACTCTCAAAGGGCTATGATATTCTGTTAGCTGAAAAAGATTGCCCCCCAGAGTTTGTCAGGGAGTGCCCTCGTGGCGAAGAAGTTATTATGCCTGCCTTCTCGAATCACATTCCGATTCACAAAAAATACACTTATGCAAGGAAATGGGCAGTAGCCCAGGCACCTGCATTATATAAAAATCATGTAGGTTGGGATGAGGACTCTCCTCCTCACAAAATCCACTTAAAAAGTGAACCAACTGCCCAACGGCAGTATCCCATAAAGCAAGAAGCTAAACAACAAGTCAGGGAGATTTTAGATCAACTTGAATACCAGGGGGTGATTGAAACATGCACCTCACAAATGAACAATCCTTTGTTTCCTGTCTCCAAGCCAGACAATTCATATCGTCTAGTTTTGGACTACAGACATCTAAACACATGTTGTAAAACTTTTGCAGTACAAAACTCGCATAGTGCAGCCTTAATGAATAATATAGTTAGGAAAAAATATAAAACGACATTAGACATTTCTAATGGTTTCTTTTGTCAAAACATTGCTCCAGAAAGCAGATATTTGACCGCTTTCTCAGCATTTGGGTCACAGAAAAAATTCTGTCGACTCCCACAGGGGTTCAAGAACAGGCCAGGACTATTCTCAGCTAGAGTAACAGAGTTACTACAAATATATGATGATGAGGCATTATCTTATGTCGACGACATCTATCTAACAGATGACGACTTGGATACTCACTTGAAAAGAGTGAACACCATTATACTTGGGTTCGCAGCAGAGGGTTACAAATTCAACTTTAAAAAGTCCCGAATTGCCCATCTGACAGTACTATTCTTAGGGTACGAATTACCAAGTGAAGGGAAAAGCCTAGCGGACAACTTCTTAGAGAAGTGCGCTGTACTCCAAGCTCCAAAAACGCTGAAGAATTTACAATCCATACTAGGTTTTCTGAATTTCGGAAGAACTTACATTCTAAATTACGCGGAGAGGGTTAAACCTCTCTACGAACTAATTAAACCTGATTTTAAACAAATCAATTGGACTCAAAAACACACAGAAATTTTGAGATCACTGCAAACAGACATGTTAGCAAAAACTAAATTAGATACATGTGACAACACACGTGAACTTGTAATCCGAGTCATCCCATGAAGATGCGGATTCACTTACCTAACCTCTAATGAGGGAGAAAAGGTACCAATTTCAGTTAAATCTCACTTGTACACACAAGCAGAAAAAACATTCAGTCCCACAGAAAGAACTGTGAAAGCAGTGCAAATTGCATTAGCAAATGAACGAGAACTAGCACACGGCAAACGGATTAATATCCTCACAGCGGAATCCGCCTTCGAGGCGCTATTCAGCCCAGTAAACCTGCCTACAGTGTCACTGGATCCAAAATGGATACAGTGTATAGATTCTCTAGGAGCGGAAGACATGAAATACTATTTCGCCCCGCAATTGGAAGAACTGAATGATTTAGAATATGAAGAAAAATATCCTCTGCCAATCGAAATTCTGCCTCTCCCACAATATGCCTGTATAATCTATACAGATAGCTCTGTACAGCATTTCAATGTAGAGAGAAAATCCTACGATGCAGCATGTGCGATTATTAAATGTCGTTGGCTGTGCGGTAAAATCAGACCGAAAGTAACAAAAACTGAATCTGTAAGAAACTGTTCGGTTCAGAGAGCTGAAATCAGATCTTTAAAGATGGCGCTTGAAAATGCAGAACATGAATTCCCGACACTAATCGTGTGCGATTCTCATTTTTGCGTCAACTCTTACAATAATAAGCTGCAGAGTTGGATTGAAAACGATTACAAAGATGACACAGGTGCCACAATAAAGCATAAATTGCTCTGGAACGAGGTAGCTCTTTTATACAAAGAACTACAAAAGACTCACGTGATTCACGCACAGTCTTCAACGTGATGGCGTTCACGTTGCAGGGAATTCATTGGCTAATACAGCCTCCGCGGAAGCAACTAAACAGGCTTCCGTAGCCACAAAAAAGCGTACAGAAAAATACATTGACGGGGAAACCATGCTGGCAGTAAAAACGACCGTAAAAGGCGACTGTGCAGCGCTACCCGTGAATTATCCACTCAATTATGCATACGTAATCGATGCAAACTCCGTTCCTTTTGCTCGAATCCCTGGAGTGGGGGACAGAGTAATTCCAAACAGGAGCAGGAGGGGCTTCCTCTTACTGGAAGCACACATGGGGTTGGGTCTGAGACACCAAAGAATCAAAGACTCTCTGAAAGAATTACAATCAGAGTACTGGTGGCCAGGAATGAGCATAGATATTCAATGCTTTGCTCAAAATTGTAAAGACTGCAACAGAAAGCGCAGTAATGAACCGGCCAGTGTAGTTTCAGGATCCCTGATAGACAGCATAAGGCGATCTATCTGCGCAATCAAGGAAGAGAAGCGCGTCCCAGTGTACACCATTAAGACGAAAAGCACTTAAAGAATGAGGCCCCCAGCGCTCGGCTGACGCTAGAACGGTTATAAAAGATCTGCGAGTCTTTATCGGCACATACGCAATTACCACGTTCCATTCTGACCAGGGTCCTGCTTTCAGCTCTCGAGCTTATAAGGAGGCCATGGCCAGCATGGGAATTGGGTTGCGGTATTCTTGACCGTCGCACCCCGAAGGGAATAGTGAGGTAGAAAGAAAAAACCGGGATATAAAGCGATCTATAACAGCGAAGGTATTAGGTTCAGGCGCTGGGTGGGTCAAACATTTAATAAGTGTCCAGACTAGTCTTAATAACATGCCAAGAAATTCTCTAAAAGGTTTCAGCCCATACGAACTATTGTTCGGAATTAGAATGCGTATTCAGGACCTCGATAGTCAGATGTCAGTGGTACAAGAAGAAACAACGCACTTTGATGTAAAGGATCGTTTGGCTGTTTTACAGGAACTGAACGAAACAAGAAAATCCTTAAGCAACATAAAGTTAAAGCAACAGCCACATACCACTGACGAGGCACCACCAGCAACAGCCCCAGCAAGGCCTGTCTGGATTCCAAAGATTGGGGATCTAGTCAGAGAAAAGATCGCGGTAAAGAAGGAATTTGGGCCTTCTTACAGAAAAGCAGTACCTGTCTTGGCAGTCACCGGAACAAGATCAGTTGTGCTACCGCCCCTTGCTGGTAAAAAGGAGAACAGAGTCGTGTCCATCGACCTAGTAAAACCACAAGCATGCGGCCTATAATCAACAGTAGGCCCAGTGGACTCCCAAGAAACAACAGAATACCCAAACTTGCAACAATCCAAGAGGTTCAAACTGAAAGACTAATCACATTCGATCAGCCTGCAGTTCACAATGAAGGACTATGTAATAATGCCATGGAACTCGTGCCTCTTGAAACACAGATTGAAACAATTCGTCAAGAAAGAACACCAGTCTACACTAATGTGGCATCAGAAAGTGCTACGGAGAGACAGATTGAAAGAACAATCCCATCAATTGACAGAACTGCCTCTGGTTATTTCATCAACTTTGGCAACTTCTCTGAAGATTTAAATGACCCCGAAGTGATGCCAGAAATAAAAAAGTCTTTTAAAGAAAAAGCAACGGAACTCTTTCATCAATTGAAGGAAATCTACCTTGTTTCCCCTTGGCTAGAGTTCTGGTTCGGTCTAGGCGTATTTTTCCTCCTGCTTTGGCTCATCATGGTACTTTGTTTGGGAAAATTCATTGAGGGAAAATATATTACAATGGACACAGCAAGTCAGAACATCAACTTAGTCCTCAAACCACACAGATCATCCCACGTGAAGAAAAGAGAACTGTCAACAGTAAATGTCACAGCAATTCCTATACCTGGTGGGGTAGTATGGGAGAAAACAGACTATGAAATCTATGGTCCGGTCGAAATCCTGAAGTATCCTCATCAACTAAAGGTTTCCTTAAGTGACTTTGTAACACCTAGTACATTCTCTGATGATTGGGACTTTAACAGTATTAATGACATGATGTCTGATTTAGTAATGTCAGCTAGATTCACAGATCATGATTATTTACAAGGTTCATCTAGTTATGAGCAGTTGTTCTGTTACACACACTATGGTGATCATTACTTGCATAAATCTGCACAGCCTAGAAATGTTTTTAGGTATAATCAATGGGAACATTGTGCTACACCACCTAAAAGCAGTTCTAAAGCATTTTTTGAGAAATTCAGATACTTCTCAGGGTTTAACACCAGTGATGCAGAAACGCTTTATTATAAACTGTTAGATAAAACAGGAATGAAAACAATGCTGACAAATTCTAAATTGATATATTCAGAAGCATTTTATGAAAAAATTATGACATTTGGTTTTGATTATTGGAAAAATAACATTGAAACGAAAACAATCTGGGGTACAAAAGATTGGCAGGTACAAGGCATTGAAGCACTATTCAGAACCTGCATGATACCAGAACAAATGTTGTTTTTAAATGACACAATACACCAAACATCCTGTCTTGGCCTAGCTAAGATCAAAGACCTTAAAAAAACGTCTATACCAAAGCCAATACCTGAAAATGCAACTGCAGATATTGAGTTAGACGTAACACAAATTTTACATTTGAACAGAACACTTCCTGATTGGAAAAAGTGGTTAATCTGGCCTACTGACACAAACAACTGTCAAGATAGATTCCTGAACAAAACACAGGGGTTAACAATGACCAGACTAGACCCTAGATACTCCCAGAGACAACATCCAGGGATAATAACAACATACAGTGTAGGGAAACTCTGCCTCGAATGGCTAACAACATCCACACTGGCTGAAATTAAGCAACACTTGTCTTTACTAAAAGATGGTGCTGATTTGTGCGACTTCATTCTTGGACCACGCAAACAGCGTCAAAAGCGTTTCATAGCGACCAGTATCTATGCTGCGTACAACGAGGCTTGGAAAGTCAAACAAATTGAAACAGCAGAAAAAATACGAGAAATTGATCGTATTAATTTGGAGAAATCACTTTCTGTAGTAGACAATGGGTTAATGACTCTGTCTTCCAGAATATATTCGTTGGACAATATTGTATCCTATGCCTTTGATGTGATAGATAGAGACTTGCTAATGTTACAACATGGCCAATCTCAATTACGTTCTATTATACAATTAGGCTGGACGCTGCAAAATCTTCGTTCAGGCTATGTGCCTTGGCGTTTAATCAACACAACGTCATTATTTTCCATTTTTAACCTTACTGATAAACAGATCAGTTTGGCACAGAAAGGAGCAGACTATACAATCCTGAGCATCGAAAAACTTGAGAGATTACCATTGACAATGTCAGAGAGTCCTGTCATTGAATGGATAATACACGGGATTATCACAATTCCGATAACAACTTTCCAATTTAAAAAGTGCCTTGAGTACATACCTGCTGGCCAGTATGAACAATTGGGTAAAGGATATGTAAAATCAGAATGGAAATTACCATACACACATTCTTGCTATAGTGACAGCGACAAAAATTTATTTCTTAGTGGTGACAATTGTAAACATTCACTAAGCGGTATACTTTTGTGTCAGGGTATTAATTTACACGGCGCATGTGATGGAAATTCTAACAACCTTTCATGCCACCAGCTAGTCACACCTGCAACTCAGATAGAGCCCTTCTTTATGCAACTCGCAAACGGGAGTTACATTCTTAGAACGGATCACAGATGTTGTGGCCTTGTGCCAGGGAAAAGTTATCTAGTAAGCGTAACATCCTTGGTCAAATGCTGTATGCAGGCATTGTTCCCGAGTGGGCCTGCAGACACAGTGACTCCCATCTGGCCTCGTCTGAATCTCTATTCTATACGAATTGATACTTTAAGCAAAATGAAATCTGTGCTTTTACAGACAACAGTGCCTATAACGTCATCAAAAGAGACGTATGATCTTATAGTTGCAAGGACAGCTACTGAAGTTCATGAACTTTTATCAACAAATTGCCCCGTGCATTTCGTAGAAATGCTAAGCCAACTCCTTAACATGTCTAGTGCCACAAGCATCCCAGGCATATTTAAGTCGATTTTTACGGGACTGCTAACACCGTTTCAAGCAATTTTGGGAATCGTTCCTAATTTTGTTCACTCTGTTTTTGGCGGCATTCCACTATTTTTTGGACTCATTGCAGGGATTCTATTTTTGACCCTCCTGCTTCGTTATGGCAAGCCGAAACTCAGACATAGCTCCCATGGGAATGGAAGAGACAATCCTAGCAATGCGCTACCGGGACAGGATAACTAACGTCCTTGGATTGGCCAGGCTGAGAGATCTAAACATGACCTGGTTCCTTTCATTCAGACCTGTATGGCAAAATTGCATCTTACCTGTGCTACGGTGTATGCTTTGCGGAGATGAATGCGTGTTGGACATCTGTCTTTCACTTCCATCAGCAGTACCAATGGACGTCGATACTTTGCTCAGTCAAATAACGGCTCACGCATTGTGTTGTCCCCAGCGGCTACCAATCCTGATGACAGCATTCGTGGAGACTCCTGTACTACAACCAAGTGGTAACAGTGGAGCGAGTGACAAAAGCAACATCATCCAGGTACAACGTTCAGTGAGCATTACCGATCCTGCCTTCGATGACAGCAATCATTCTCACACCTGCCAAGTTACAGCACTATCGAATTTGGTTGAACTGTCACCTGAATTTGTAGACCAATTCTTTGAGAGCTTGTCTGATACGATGTTCTCACCCGTACAGAAACAATAACTTTTGAGAAGCTTTCCGACACACAGCGTTCCCATGAACTCTGAATTCGGCCTTCAGTTTTGATCAACAAAAACTGCTAAAAGCGTTGGAACTCTAATTCCCCGTTCAGGCAATAATTCTTTTGAATTGGATATTTTTTAATATTGACACCTTTTTTGGCACGAACAATTCTTTGCTTAAGGTAAAAACTATTCTTAGAGAACAGAAGTTCAAACTTCTATTCCTAAAAACACATCTAGAGACATAACAACTTACATTAGCCTCTAGCACACATTTTGCAATGCATTTATATGTGATGATTTATCTCGCCCTTCTTCTGTTTCAGAGATACTTCATGTGTAATTCTTTGTGCATAATCGTTCATTGATTTCATATGCAATAATTTTTGAATGATTTCTATGCTTCAAAAACGTACAGTACCTAAATTTCACGTATTACAATATACGCCTATTTCGAATGCATTTATGTATTTTGGGGTGGGCAATGTTACACATGCATCTAATTGCTCTAGTTTTAGTAATTTGATGGACATGAAAACGTGGAGTGGGTGTTGCGTGTTTATCTAGGCTCCTGATCGATACTGCGACCTTATGCCCCTATTCAGCTATAAATCCATTTATTCCCTATATTGGCATTACCGTTCAAGTGCGATATTCAGAAAGTCATCTCTGGCCTCACACGAACAGAGCCACATTCAAGGATATCTCTCTGCCACTTCCTTTGCAACCAATTAGTGCAATGACAGAGCAGAAGTCACTATCTGATATTCCTAGATTAACACTCCGAGTTCTTCAACAAGATAAAAACTCAGCAAACTGGGAAATCCCCCTTGCTTTGTTTTGATTAGTAATAGAACTCTAATGAGCAACTGATAGCTATCACTTCCTAGTGATATCTTTAATTGACGTCTTATGTCCAGCAAACTTGCGTCAAACCAGGCACCTTTCAGGTATAAATACTACCAACGTTGCCTTAAGCAATGTTCTGTTGCTAGCTGTCTGCAAGACCCCGTGTTGGTGAAGCTAGCACCCTGTCGAAGAGCCCAGCAGATTCCAGCTGCCCGCGGACGCTGTCCCCCCTCCTTCCTCGACGCGCTGAAGAAGAGCCGCTGCCTTTCTCGTGCAGAGAAATCCAGCTCCGGCGTTTCCGGTCTACCCTTGCGGGTGACAGGGATATCGAGCTTCCCCTGAAGGAGATACCAGACCTCCATCATTCTATTCAGAGGTATGGTGTTGACTAAACCCTTAGATGAGAATTCTTGAAGCAAACCTTGGCAAAACCAACTTAACTTAAAGCTACTTACTTACTCCCCTTCCACGTGTTAGGCTTAGGTCAGGCACACTGGGGTAGGTTTAGTTAGAAGCACCAGTTGAGTATTTTAGCCTAATGTATATATGACTGTATATATGTTTTATTACTTTTAAACCATTGTATGGCTAAGAAACCATATCAATGCTTTTACAGTATTATCTTACAATACTTATCTTACTGTACGTACTTTTTATAATAACAAGTCTTGCAATTGTGGCAATTCATTTCTCTTGTACGAGAAGAAAGACTGTTCAATAAATGTTAACCCTTTATTGACAAACGCCCGTCTCTCTATTCTCTACATATCGTGAAAGTAAACTGCACTAGACTGACTGAGTGAAATACCTGTCTATTGTTTCACACGACCCTAGAGATTGACTCTTGATCTGAGGAGCAAAGTTGTCATGTTGCACGGTTGTTGGAAAACTGAATCCCTTCTTGTCTGTGCCAGGGAAGCTGATCACTTCCCATGCAGAGAAGAAAGTTTCCAGTGACCTCTGAGCTAGTTGGTAACACACCCAATTAAGTTTAGCATAGTCAGTGGAGGCCTGGAATATACGCAGTTCCACGTCGATACTACTGTTTATGTTATTCCAATGCGCAGGGCCTAGTGGGAAACTAGGAACTACACTACATGCCAACTAGAGACTAAACATCCAGCCTGCACCAGCAGAGGGCAGAAAGCTTTTCAAGCAACTCGAGGTAAATAGACTTTCACTATATGTCATAACTGAAGATGTTAATCCTTGGTAACATCAATCCCCTTTGGACAAGGTCCTCCATTTTGCTATAAAATTGCAACTCATCCTGCGCAGACACAAACCCTTTAGTCCGTATTGCATGAAGCTCGGTGGTTCTTCCCTAAAAGATGGCACTCTACAAATTGCTGACATTTTCTTACACCCCCTGAAAAGCCGTGGCAACCCACAGACCAACTACACCCCCTCAGGGATCACCCGTCCATCTACCAGGATCAAGGCTCAGATCTTTCAACCTTCTCTGTTACCGTCTTTGGAACGGCCCGTCTCTGGGATTCGTGGAAGTCCCACACTCAGTGAGCTCAGAGTTGCTTTGTAAAACCATCTCATGAGAGTGGAAGAAAAGAAATTAAGTGACACGCACCGCACAGAAGTGTAAATAAATCTACTTTTATCGTTCCATGTACCATTGTCCTACTGCTGATGTTTCGACATGGATGTTTTGCCGTCTATCACAGCAGCTTCTTCATTTAAAATCTTACTCACTACTGACCTATGTACTGTTTCTGACCCTACGACATCTCTGGCAGACATGCTGGGCTGACTGTTGCTACATTAATAGGAAGTAGATTGCTAATGCAGGGAGAGTGCAGTGTGTTTGCAGTCAGATGCACTTGATTGGGATAAAAGGTACCATGTTTGTTAGAAAAGCTTCAACTATTAGAATAATAACACACCAAAAGCAGCGCACATAATGCAATAACAGACCAGGTACTAGAAAAACGTGACGCGAACAATGCAATAACACAGGCCAGGAACAAGGAAAATCTGATGTAAACGATGCAATAACATAGGCCAAGCGTTGGGAAAATCTGATGTAAACAATGTAATAACACAGGTCAGGCACTAGGTGAATCTGATGCAAACAATGCAATTAACACTGGCCAGGCACGAGGTGAATCTGATGCAAACAATGCAATAACACAGTCCAGGCACCAGGAGAATCTCACACAAACCATGCAATAACACAGGCCAGGCACAAGGAGAATCTGATGCAAACAATGCATTAACACGGGTCAGGCACGATGTGAATGTGACGCAAACAATGCAATAGCACAGGCCAGGCTTGAGGAGAATCTGATGCAAACAATGTAATAACACAGGTCAGGCACTAGGTGAATCTGATGGAAACAATGCAATAACACTGGCCAGGCACTAGATGAATCTGACGCAAACACTGCAATAACACAGGCCAGGCACAAGTAAAATCTGATGTAAACAATGCAATAACACAGGCCAGGCTCGAGGAGAATATGATGCAAACAATGCAATACCACAGGTCAGGCACTAGGTGAATCTTATGGAAACAATGCAATAACACTGGCCAGGCACTAGGTAAATCTGACACAAACACTGCAATAACACAGTCCAGGCACAAGGAAAATCTGATGTAAACAATGCAATAACACAGGCCAGGCGTTGGGAGAATCTGACGCAAACAATGCAATAACACGGGCCAGGCACATGGAGAATCTGATGTTAACAATGCCTTAACACAAACCAGTCACGAGGAGAATCTGATTTAAACAATGCAATAACACAGGCCAGGCGTTGGGAGAATCTGACGCAAACAATGCTAATAACACAGGCCAGGCACGAGGAGCATCTAACACAATCAATGCAATAACACAGGCCAGGCGCCAGGAGAATCTCACACAAACAATGCATTAACACAGGCCAGGCACTAGGAGATTCTGATGCAAACATGCATTAACACAGGCCAGGCACAAGGAGATTCTGATGCAAACAGGCACTAACACAGGCCAGGCTAGAGAAGAATCTGATGCAAACAATGCAATAACACAGGTCAGGCACTAGGTGAATCTGATGCAAACAATGCAATAACACTGGCCAGGCACTAGGTGAATCTGACGCAAACACTGCAATAACACAGGCCATGCACAAGGAAAATCTGATGTAAACAATGCAATACCACCGGCCAGGCACAAGGAAAATCTGATGTAAACAATGCAATAACAGGCCAGGTGTTGTGAAAATCTGATGTAAACAATGCAATAACACAGGCCAGGCTTGAGGAGAATCTGATGCAAACAATGCAATAACACAGTCCAGGCACTCGGTGAATCTGACACAAACACTGCAATAACACAGTGCAGGCACAAGGAAAATCTGACGTAAACAATGCAATAACACAGGCCACGCACAAGGAAAATCTGATGTAAACAATGCAATAACACAGGCCAGGCGCGAGGAGAATCTGATGCAAACACTGCAATAACACAGGTCAGGAACTATGTGAATCTGATGCAAACAATGCAATAACCCTGGCCAGGCACTAGGTGAATCTGAAACAAACACTGCAATAACACAGTCCAGGCACAAGGAAAATCTGATGTAAACAATTCAATAACACAGGCCAGGCATTGGGAAATTCTGATGTAAACAATGCAATAACACAGGCCAGGCTTGAGGAGAATCCGATGCAAACAATCCAATAACACAGGCCAGGCTAGAGGAGAATCTGATGCAATCAATGCAATAACACTGGCCAGGCACTAGGTGAATCCGATGTAAACAATGCAATAACACAGGCCAGGCACTAGGAGATTCTGATGCAAACATGCATTAACACAGACCAGGCACTAGGAGATTCTGATGCAAACATGCAATAACAAAGGCCAGGCTAGAGAAGAATCTCATGCAAACAATGCAATAACACAGGTCAGGCACTATGTGAATCTGATGCAAACAATGCAATAACACAGGCCAGGCACGAGGAGAATCTGATGCAAACAATGCAATAACACAGGCCAGGCACAGGCAAAATCTGATGTAAACAATGCAATAACACAGGCCAGGCACAAGGAAAATCTGATGCAAACAATGCAATAACACAGGCCAGGCGCGAGGAGAATCTGATGCAAACAATGCAATAACACAGGTCAGGCACTATGTGAATCTGATGCAAACAATGCAATAACACTGGCCAGGCACTAGGTGAATCTGACACAAACACTGCAATAACACAGTCCAGGCACAAGGAAAATCTGATGTAAACAATGCAATAACACCGGCAAGGCACAAGGAAAATCTGATGTAAACAATGCAATAACAGGCCAGGTGTTGGGAAAATCTGATGTAAACAATGCAATAACACAGGCCAGGCTTGAGGAGAATCTGATTCAAACAATGCAATAACACAGTCCAGGCACTAGGTGAATCTGACACTAACAGTGCAATAACACAGTCCAGGCACAAGGAAAATCTGATGTAAACAATGCAATAACACTGGCCATGCCCAAGGAAAATCTGATGTAAACAATGCAATAACACAGGCCAGGCGTTGGGAAAATCTGATATAAACAATGCAATAACACAGGCCAGGCTCGAGTAGAATCTGATGCAAACAATGCAATAACACAGGCCAGGCTTGAGGAGAATCTGATGCAAACAATGCAATAACACTGGCCAGGCACTAGGTGAATCTGATGCAAACAATGCAATAACACAGTCCAGGCACAAGGAAAATCTTTATGTAAACAATGCAATAACACAGGCCTGGCACAAGGAAAATCTGATGTAAACAATGCAATAACACAGGCAAGGCGTTGGGAGAATCTGACGCAAACAATGCAATAACACGGGCCAGACACTCGGAGAATCTGATGTAAACAATGCAATAACACTGGCCAGGCACAAGGAAAATCTGATATATACAATGCAATAACACAGGCCAGGCACAAGGAAAATCTGATGTAAACAATGCAATAACACTGGCCAGGCGTTGGGAGAATCTGACGCAAACAATGCAATAACACGGGCCAGACACTAGGAGAATCTGATGTAAACAATGCAATAACACAGGCCAGGCATGAAGTGAATCTGATATACACAACGCAAAAACACAGGCCAGGCACAAAGGAAAATCTGGTGTAAACAATGCAATAACACAGGCCAGGCGTTGGGAGAATCTGACGCAAACAATGCAATAACACGGGCCAGACACTAGGAGAATCTGACGCAAACAATGCAATATCACAGGCCAGGCACTAAGAGAATCTGGCACAAACAATACAATAACACAGGCCAGGCACTAGGATTGATGCAAACAATGCAATAACACATTCCAGGCACTGGAAGAATCTGATGCAAACAATGCAATAACACGGGCCAGGCACGAGGAGAATCTGAGGGAAACAATGCAATAACATGGACCAGGCACGATCAGAATCTGATGCAGACAATGCAATAACACAGGCCAAGCACTAAGAGAATGTAATGCAAACAATGCAATAACACATGCCAGGCACTAGAAGAATCTGATGCAGGTGAGCATGTAATAGCTGGTGGGATCTAGTGTGAAGGATAGGACTCTAACAGGATAAACTGATTCAACACAAATATGAGGTCAATGTATTATTTATCGCCTTAATGGTGCAAAAGTCACTCTGGAATTAAATCAATACTATTCGAATAATCAATGTTCGATTTATAATAGAGGCAATAAAAGAAATCAGCGGCAACAATAGCTATTCTCACAACAAAGTGTACTTATTTCAAGTTTGGTTTGCATATTTTACAAGAAGGGGATAAAGCGACAACTGAGAGACAACATTATAAAGCTTACCGACTTGCCTTATAAAGGTTACTGGTACTTTTAGAACAACACAAAGGTTAAGGAAAAGCAGAAGTATCAAGGTAGACAGTGTATCTGCAATGGCGGACAATAACTCCTTATTAATAGTGACCACATACCCACCATCTCCAGGTAGGAGCGCCTAATTACAAAAGACCTGCTAATACGGTGAACGACTACAGTGCATCAAACTGTGACTATGACATTGTTCTATCAAAACATTTGAATTCTGCGTTTGTTCTTCTCGTTAGGTCTTGATCCTGAAAGATATAGGCTGATGGGTTTCGGGCTTGTGCTTTATGCACGCTTCAGGACTTCGCGGAAAGAATGTCACCCAAACATCGCACCATTTGAGGAGGCCATTGGGGTGAGAGTTGGTCGCGTAAAATGGAGCGCCACGATAAATGAACTGTTCGAAGAAGCACTGGAGTCACCAGCTTCTCAAAAGGGCATGGCCTCCGTTTAGATAGCTGTCCAGAGGGCCAGAGACCTGGGTGGGGCCATCAATGTAAGCAATGGCCCGTAGCCGCCACGGCTAACTTGTAACTCCTCGGTCAGTTTGCCTGTGTGGTGGCAGCACAGTAAAAATATACAAGTCACTATTCATAGTGCACCAACCAGGATTCAAATCAGCGACCCTCTAGTTTGAGACAAAGACATCAGAAATTATAACACTAAGCCCAGTGCCCCGGCGATCTGAACGGCATCGGAGTTGAGCCCATTTACGTAATGCAGGCCACAGGCTGTGTGTCCAGCAGCTTCATACGAGATCTCAAATTCCCAGGCGATCTGAACGGCATCGGAGTTGAGCCCATTTACGTGACGCAGGCCACAGGCCATGTGTCCAGCAGCTTCATAGGAGAACTCAAACTCCCAGGCGATCTGAACGGCATCGGAGTTGAGCCCATTTACGTAAATGCAGGCCACAGGCTGTGTGTTCAGCAGCTTCATGCGAGATCTCAAACTCCCAGGCGATCTGAACGGCATCGGAGTTGAGCCCATTTACGTAAACGCAGGCCACAGGCTGTGTGTCAAGCAGCTTCATACGAGATCTCAAACTCCCAGGCGATCTGAACGGCATGGGAGTTGAGCCCATTTACGTAAACTCAGGCCACAAGCTGTGTGTCCAGCAGCTTCATAGATCTCAAACTCCCTGGCGATCTGAACGGCATCGGAGTTGAGCCCATTTACGTAAATGCAGGCCAGAGGCTGTGTGTCCAGCAGCTTCATAGATCTCAAAATCCCAAGTGATCTGAAGGGCATCGGAGTTGAGCCCATTTACGTAAACGCAGGCCACAGGCTGTGTGTCCAGCAGCTTCATACGAGATCTCAAACTCCCAGGCGATCTGAACGGCATCGGAGTTGAGCCCATTTACGTAAATGCAGGCCACAGGCTGTGTGTCCAGCAGCTTCATACAAGATCTCAAACTCCCAGGCGATCTGAATGGCGTATGAGTTGAGCCCATTTACGCAACGCGGGCCACAGGCTGTGTGTCCAGCAGCTTCATACGAGATCTCAAACTCCCAGGCGATCTGAACAGCATCGGAGTTGAGCCCATTTACGTAAATGCAGGCCACAGGCTGTGTGTCTAGCAGCTTCATATGAGATCTCAAACTCCCAGGCGATCTGAGCGGCATCGGAGTTGAGCCTATTTACGTAAACGCAGGCCACAGGCTGTGTGTCCAGCAGCTTCATACATGATCTCAAACTCCCAGGCGATCTGAACGGCATCGGAGTTGAGCCCATTTACGTAAACGCAGGCCACAGTCTGTGTGTCCAGCAGCTTCATACGAGATCTCAAACTCCCAGGCGATCTAAACGGCATCGGAGTTGAGCCCATTTATGTAAATTCAGGCCACAGGCTGTGTGTCCAGCAGCTTCATATGAGATCTCAAACTCCCAGGCGATCTGAGCGGCATAGGAGTTGAGCCCATTTACGTAAATGCAGGCCACAGGCTGTGTGTCCAGCAGCTTCATACGAGATCTCAAACTCCCAGGCGATCCGAATGGCGTCTGAGTTGAGCCCATTTACGTAAATGCAGGCCACAGGCTGTGTGTCCAGCAGCTTCATACGAGATCTCAAACTCCCAGGCGATCTGAACGGCATCGGAGTTGAGCCCATTTACGTAAATGCAGGCCACAGGCTGTGTGTCCAGCAGCTTCATATGACATCTCAAACTCCCAGGCGATCTGAGCGGCACCGGAGTTGAGCCCATTTAGGTAAATGCAGGCCACAGGCTGTGTGTCCAGCAGCTTCATACGAGATCTCAAACTCCCAGGCGATCTGAACGGCATAGGAGTTGAGCCCATTTACATAAATGCAGGCCACAGGCTGTGTGTTCAGCAGCTTCATAGATCTCAAACTCCCAGGCGATCTGAACGGCATCGGAGTTGAGCCCATTTACGTAAATGCAGGCCACAGGCTGTGTGTCCAGCAGCTTCATACCAGATCTCAAACTCCCAGGCGATCTGAACGGCATCGGAGTTGAGCCCATTTACGTAAATGCAGGCCACAGGCTGTGTGTCCAGCAGCTTCATAGATCTCAAACTCCCAGGCGATCTGAACGGCATCGGAGTTGAGCCCATTTACGTAAACGCAGGCCACAGGCTGTGTGTCCAGCAGCTTCATACGAGATCTCAAACTCCCAGGCGATCTGAACGGCATCGGAGTTGAGCCCATTTACGTAAACGCAGGCCACAGGCTGTGTGTCCAGCAGCTTCATACGAGATCTCAAACTCCCAGGCGATCTGAACGGCTTCGGAGTTGAGCCCATTTACGTAAACGCAGGCCACAGGCTGTGTGTCCAGCAGCTTCATACGAGATCTCAAACTCCCAGGTGATCTCAACGGCATCGGAGTTGAGCCCATTTACGTAAACGCAGGCCACTGGCTGTGTGTCCAGCAGCTTCATACGAGATCTCGAACTCCCAGGCGATCTAAAAGGCATCGGAGTTGAGCCCATTTACGTAAACGCAGGCCACAGGCTGTGTGTCCAGCAGCTTCATACGAGATCTCAAACTCCCAGGCGATCTGAACGGCATCGGAGTTGAGCCCATTTACGTAAACGCAGGCCACTGGCTGTGTGTCCAGCAGCTTCATAGATCTCAAACTCCCAGGCGATCTGAAGGGCATCAGAGTTGAGCCCATTTACGTGAATGCAGGCCACAGGCTGTGTGTCCAGCAGCTTCATACGAGATCTCAAACTCCCAGGCGATCTGAACGGCATCGGAGTTGAGCCCATTTACGTAAACGCAGGCCACAGGCTGTGTGTCCAGCAGCTTCATACGAGATCTCAAACTCCCAGGCGATCTGAACGGCATCGGAGTTGAGCCCATTTACGTAAATGCAGGCCACAGGCTGTGTGTCCAGCAGCTTCATACGAGATCTTAAACTCCCAGGCGATCTGAACGGCATCGGAGTTGAGCCCATTTACGTAAACGCAGGCCACAGGCTGTGTGTCCAGCAGCTTCATACGAGATCTCAAACTTCCAGGCGATCTGAACGGCATCGGAGTTGAGCCCATTTACGTAAATGCAGGCTACAGGCTGTGTGTCCAGCAGCTTCATACGAGATCTCAAACTCCCAGGCGATCTGAACGGCATCGGAGTTGAGCCCATTTACGTAAATGCAGGCCACAGGCTGTGTGTCCAGCAGCTTCATACGAGATCTCAAACTCCGAGGCGATCTAAACGGCATCGGAGTTGAGCCCATTTACGTAAATGCAGGCCACAGGCTGTGTGTCCAGCAGCTTCATACGAGATCTCAAACTCCCAGGCGATCTGAACGGCATCGGAGTTGAGCCCATTTACGTAAATGCAGGCCACAGGCTGTGTGTCCAGCAGCTTCATACGAGATCTCAAACTCCCAGGCGATCTGAACGGCATAGGAGTTGAGCCCATTTACGTAAACGCAGGCCACAGGCTGTGTGTCAAGCAGCTTCATACGAGATCTCAAACTCCCAGGCGATCTGAACGGCATCGGAGTTGAGCCCATTTACGTAAATGCAGGCCACAGGCTGTGTGTCCTGCAGCTTCATAGATCTCAAAATCCCAAGTGATCTGAAGGGCATCGGACTTGAGCCCATTTACGTAAACGCAGGACACAGGCTGTGTGTCCAGCAGCTTCATACGAGATCTCAAACTCCCAGGCGATCTGAACGGCATCGGAGTTGAGCCCATTTACGTAAATGCAGGCCACAGGCTGTGTGTCCAGCAGCTTCATACAAGATCTCAAACTCCCAGGCGATCTGAATGGCGTATGAGTTGAGCCCATTTACGCAACGCAGGCCACAGGCTGTGTGTCCAGCAGCTTCATACGAGATCTCAAACTCCCAGGCGATCTGAACAGCATCAGAGTTGAGCCCATTTATGTAAATTCAGGCCACAGGCTGTGTGTCCAGCAGCTTCATATGAGATCTCAAACTCCCAGGCGATCTGAGCGGCATAGGAGTTGAGCCCATTTACGTAAATGCAGGCCACAGGCTGTGTGTCCAGCAGCTTCATACGAGATCTCAAACTCCCAGGCGATCCGAATGGCGTCTGAGTTGAGCCCATTTACGTAAATGCAGGCCACAGGCTGTGTGTCCAGCAGCTTCATACGAGATCTCAAACTCCCAGGCGATCTGAACGGCATCGGAGTTGAGCCCATTTACGTAAATGCAGGCCACAGGCTGTGTGTCCAGCAGCTTCATATGACATCTCAAACTCCCAGGCGATCTGAGCGGCACCGGAGTTGAGCCCATTTAGGTAAATGCAGGCCACAGGCTGTGTGTCCAGCAGCTTCATACGAGATCTCAAACTCCCAGGCGATCTGAACGGCATAGGAGTTGAGCCCATTTACATAAATGCAGGCCACAGGCTGTGTGTTCAGCAGCTTCATAGATCTCAAACTCCCAGGCGATCTGAACGGCATCGGAGTTGAGCCCATTTACGTAAATGCAGGCCACAGGCTGTGTGTCCAGCAGCTTCATACCAGATCTCAAACTCCCAGGCGATCTGAACGGCATCGGAGTTGAGCCCATTTACGTAAATGCAGGCCACAGGCTGTGTGTACAGCAGCTTCATAGATCTCAAACTCCCAGGCGATCTGAACGGCATCGGAGTTGAGCCCATTTACGTAAACGCAGGCCACAGGCTGTGTGTCCAGCAGCTTCATACGAGATCTCAAACTCCCAGGCGATCTGAACGGCATCGGAGTTGAGCCCATTTACGTAAACGCAGGCCACAGGCTGTGTGTCCAGCAGCTTCATACGAGATCTCAAACTCCCAGGCGATCTGAACGGCATCGGAGTTGAGCCCATTTACGTAAACGCAGGCCACAGGCTGTGTGTCCAGCAGCTTCATACGAGATCTCAAACTCCCAGGCGATCTGAACGGCATCGGAGTTGAGCCCATTTACGTAAACGCAGGCCACAGGCTGTGTGTCCAGCAGCTTCATACGAGATCTCAAACTCCCAGGTGATCTCAACGGCATCGGAGTTGAGCCCATTTACGTAAACGCAGGCCACTGGCTGTGTGTCCAGCAGCTTCATACGAGATCTCAAACTCCCAGGCGATCTAAAAGGCATCGGAGTTGAGCCCATTTACGTAAACGCAGGCCACAGGCTGTGTGTCCAGCAGCTTCATACGAGATCTCAAACTCCCAGGCGATCTGAACGGCATCGGAGTTGAGCCCATTTACGTAAACGCAGGCCACTGGCTGTGTGTCCAGCAGCTTCATAGATCTCAAACTCCCAGGCGATCTGAAGGGCATCAGAGTTGAGCCCATTTACGTGAATGCAGGCCACAGGCTGTGTGTCCAGCAGCTTCATACGAGATCTCAAACTCCCAGGCGATCTGAACGGCATCGGAGTTGAGCCCATTTACGTAAACGCAGGCCACAGGCTGTGTGTCCAGCAGCTTCATACGAGATCTCAAACTCCCAGGCGATCTGAACGGCATCGGAGTTGAGCCCATTTACGTAAATGCAGGCCACAGGCTGTGTGTCCAGCAGCTTCATACGAGATCTTAAACTCCCAGGCGATCTGAACGGCATCGGAGTTGAGCCCATTTACGTAAACGCAGGCCACAGGCTGTGTGTCCAGCAGCTTCATACGAGATCTCAAACTTCCAGGCGATCTGAACGGCATCGGAGTTGAGCCCATTTACGTAAATGCAGGCTACAGGCTGTGTGTCCAGCAGCTTCATACGAGATCTCAAACTCCCAGGCGATCTGAACGGCATCGGAGTTGAGCCCATTTACGTAAATGCAGGCCACAGGCTGTGTGTCCAGCAGCTTCATACGAGATCTCAAACTCCGAGGCGATCTAAACGGCATCGGAGTTGAGCCCATTTACGTAAATGCAGGCCACAGGCTGTGTGTCCAGCAGCTTCATACGAGATCTCAAACTCCCAGGCGATCTGAACGGCATCGGAGTTGAGCCCATTTACGTAAATGCAGGCCACAGGCTGTGTGTCCAGCAGCTTCATACGAGATCTCAAACTCCCAGGCGATCTGAACGGCATAGGAGTTGAGCCCATTTACGTAAACGCAGGCCACAGGCTGTGTGTCAAGCAGCTTCATACGAGATCTCAAACTCCCAGGCGATCTGAACGGCATCGGAGTTGAGCCCATTTACGTAAATGCAGGCCACAGGCTGTGTGTCCAGCAGCTTCATAGATCTCAAACTCCCAGGCGATCTGAACGGCATCGGAGTTGAGCCCATTTACGTAAATGCAGGCCACAGGCTGTGTGTCCAGCAGCTTCATAGATCTCAAACTCCCAAGCGATCTGAAGGGTATCGCAGTTGAGCCCACTTACGTAAACGCAGGCCACAGGCTATTTGTCCAGCAGCTTCATACAAGATCTCAAACTCCCAGGCGATCTGAATGGCGTCTGAGTTGAGCCCATTTACGTAACGCAGGCCACAGGCTGTGTGTCCAGCAGCTTCATACGAGATCTCAAACTCCCAGGCGATCTGAACAGCATCGGAGTTGAGCCCATTTACGTAAATGCAGGCCACAGGCTGTGTGTCTAGCAGCTTCATATGAGATCTCAAACTCCCAGGCGATCTGAACGGCATCGGAGTTGAGCCCATTTAAGTAAATGCAGGCCACAGGCTGTGTGTCCAGCAACTTCATACGAGATCTCAAACTCCCAGGCGATCTGAACGGCATCGGAGTTGAGCCCATTTACGTAAATGCAGGCCACAGGCTGTGTGTCCAGCAGCTTTATACCTGATCTCAAACTCCCAGGCGATCTGAACCGGCATTGGAGTTGAGCCCATTTACGTAAACGCAGGCCACAGGCTGTGTGTTTAGCAGCTTCATACATGATCTCAAACTCCCAGGCGATCTGAACGGCATCGGAGTTGAGCCCATTTACGTAAATGCAGGCCACAGGCTGTGTGTCCAGCAGCTTCATACGAGATCTCAAATTCCCAGGCGATCTGAACGGCATCGGAGTTGAGCCCATTTACGTAAATGCAGGCCACAGGCTGTGTGTCCAGCAGCTTCATACGAGATCTCAAACTCCCAGGCGATCTGAATGGCATTGGAGTTGAGCCCATTTACGTAAACGCAGGCCACAGGCTGTGTGTCTAGCAGCTTCATACATGATCTCAAACTCCCAGGCGATCTGAACGGCATCGAAGTTGAGCCCATTTGCGTAAACGCAGGCCACAGGCTGTGTGTCCAGCAGCTTCATACGAGATCTCAAACTCCCAGGCGATCTGGACGGCATCGGAGTTGAGCCCATTTACGTAAATGCAGGCCACAGGCTGTGTGTCCAGCAGCTTCATATGAGATCTCAAACTCCCAGGCGATTTGAACGGCATCGGAGTTGAGCCCATTTACGTAAATGCAGGCCATAGGCTGTGTGTCCAGCAGCTTCATAGATCTCAAATTCCCAGGCGATCTGAACGGCATCGGAGTTGAGCCCATTTACGTAAATGCAGGCCACAGGCTGTGTGTCCAGCAGCTTCATACGAGATCTCAAACTCCCAGGCGATCTGAACGGCATAGGAGTTGAGCCCATTTACGTAAACGCAGGCCACAGGCTGTGTGTCAAGCAGCTTCATACGAGATCTCAAACTCCCAGGCGATCTGAACGGCATCGGAGTTGAGCCCATTTACGTAAATGCAGGCCACAGGCTGTGTGTCCAGCAGCTCATAGATCTCAAACTCCCAGGCGATCTGAACGGCATCGGAGTTGAGCCCATTTACGTAAATGCAGGCCACAGGCTGTGTGTCCAGCAGCTTCATAGATCTCAAACTCCCAAGCGATCTGAAGGGTATCGGAGTTGAGCCCACTTACGTAAACGCAGGCCACAGGCTATTTGTCCAGCAGCTTCATACAAGATCTCAAACTCCCAGGCGATCTGAATGGCGTCTGAGTTGAGCCCATTTACGTAACGCAGGCCACAGGCTGTGTGTCCAGCAGCTTCATACGAGATCTCAAACTCCCAGGCGATCTGAACAGCATCGGAGTTGAGCCCATTTACGTAAATGCAGGCCACAGGCTGTGTGTCCAGCAGCTTCATATGAGATCTCAAACTCCCAGGCGATCTGAGCGGCATCGGAGTTGAGCCTATTTACGTAAACGCAGGCCACAGGCTGTGTGCCCAGCAGCTTCATACATGATCTCAAACTCCCAGGCGATCTGAACGGCATCGGAGTTGAGCCCATTTACGTAAACGCAGGCCACAGGCTGTGTGTCCAGCAGCTTCACACGAGATCTCAAACTCTCAGGCGATCTAAACGGCATCGGAGTTGAGCCCATTTATGTAAATGCAGGCCACAGGCTGTGTGACAAGCAGCTTCATATGAGATCTCAAACTCCCAGGTGATCTGAGCGGCATCGGAGTTGAGCCCATTTACGTAACGCAGGCCCAGGCTGTGTGTCCAGCAGCTTCATACGAGATCTCAAACTCCCAAACGATCTGAACAGCATCGGAGTTGAGCCCATTTACGTAAATGCAGGCCACAGGCTGTGTGTCCAGCAGCTTCATATGAGATCTCAAACTCCCAGGCGATCTGAGTGGCATCGGAGTTGAGCCTATTTACGTAAACGCAGGCCACAGGCTGTGTGTCCAGCAGCTTCATATGAGATCTCAAACTCCCAGGCGATCTGAGCGGCATCGGAGTTGAGCCTATTTACGTAAACGCAGGCCACAGGCTGTGTGTCCAGCAGCTTCATACATGATCTCAAACTCCCAAGCGATCTGAACGGCATCGGAGTTGAGCCCATTTATGTAAATGCAGGCCACAGGCTGTGTGTCCAGCAGCTTCATATGAGATCTCAAACTCCCAGGTGATCTGAGCGGCATCGGAGTTGAGCCCATTTACGTAAATGCAGGCCACAGGCTGTGTATCCAGCAGCTTGATACGAGATCTTAAACTCCAAGGCGATCTAAACGGCATCGGAGTTGAGCCCATTTACGTAAATGCAGGCCACAGGCTGTGTGTCCAGCAGCTTCATACGAGATCTCAAACTCCCAGGCGATCTGAACGGCATCGGAGTTGAGCCCATTTACGTAAATGCAGGCCACAGGCTGTGTGTCCAGCAGCTTTATACGTGATCTCAAACTCCCAGGCGATCTGAACCGGCATTGGAGTTGAGCCCATTTACGTAAATGCAGGCCACAGGCTGTGTGTTCAGCAGCTTCATACATGATCTCAAACTCCCAGGCGATCTGAACGGCATCGGAGTTGAGCCCATTTACGTAAATGCAGGCCACAGGCTGTGTGTCCAGCAGCTTCATACGAGATCTCAAACTCCCAGGCGATCTGAACGGCATCGGAGTTGAGCCCATTTACGTAAATGCAGGCCACAGGCTGTGTGTCCAGCAGCTTCATACGAGATCTCAAACTCCCAGGCGATCTGAATGGCATTGGAGTTGAGCCCATTTACGTAAACGCAGGCCACAGGCTGTGTGTCCAGCAGCTTCATACTGATCTCAAACTCCCAGGCGATCTGAACGGCATCGGAGTTGAGCCCATTTACGTAAACGCAGGCCACAGGCTGTGTGTCCAGCAGCTTCATACGAGATCTCAAACTCCCAGGCGATCTGGACGGCATCGGAGTTGAGCCCATTTACGTAAATGCAGGCCACAGGCTGTGTGTCCAGCAGCTTCATATGAGATCTCAAACTCCCAGGCGATCTGAACGGCATCGGAGTTGAGCCCATTTACGTAAATGCAGGCCATAGGCTGTGTGTCCAGCAGCTTCATAGATCTCAAACTCCCAGGCGATCTGAACTGCATTGGAGTTGAGCCCATTTACGTAAATGCAGGCCACAGGCTGTGTGTCCAGCAGCTTCATACGAGATCTCAAACTCCCAGGCGATCTGGACGGCATCGGAGTTGAGCCTATTTACGTAAACGCAGGCCACAGGCTGTGTGTCCAGCAGCTTCATACGAGATCTCAAACTCCCAGGCGATCTGAACGGCATCGGCGTTGAGCCCATTTACGTAAATGCAGGCCACAGGCTGTGTGTCCAGCAGCTTCATACGAGATCTCAAACTCCCAGGCGATCTGGACGGCATCCGAGTTGAGCCCATTTACGTAAACGCAGGCCACAGGCTGTGTGTCCAGCAGCTTCATACGAGATCTCAAACTCCCAGGCGATCTGAACGGCATCGGAGTTGAGCCCATTTACGTAAACGCAGGCCACAGGCTGTGTGTCCAGCAGCCTCATACGAGATCTCAAACTCCCAGGCGATCTGAACGACATCGGAGTTGAGCCCATTTACATAAACGCAGGCCACGGGCTGTGTGTCCAGCAGCTTCATACGAGATCTCAAACTCCCACGAGCGATCTGAACGGCATCGGAGTTGAGCCCATTTACATAAATGCAGGCCATAGGCTGTGTGTCCAGCAGCTTCATACGAGATCTCAAACTCCCAGGCGATCTGAACGTCATCGGAATTGAGCCCATTTACGTAAACGCAGGCCACAGGCTGTGTGTCCAGCAGCTTCATACGAGATCTCAACGCCCAGGCGATCTGAACGGCATCTGAGTTGAGCCCATTTACGTAAATGCAGGCCACAGGCTGTGTGTCCAGCAGCTTCATACGAGATCTCAAACTCCCAGGCGATCTGAACGGCATCGGAGTTGAGCCCATTTACGTAAACGCAGGCCACAGGCTGTGTGACCAGCAGCCTCATACGAGATCTCAAACTCCCAGGCGATCTGAACAGCATCGGAGTTGAGCCCATTTACGTAAACGCAGGCCACAGGCTGTGTGTCCAGCAGCTTCATACGAGATCTCAAACTCCCAGGCGATCTGAATGGCATCGGAGTTGAGCCCATTTACGTAAACGCAGGCCACAGGCTGTGTGTCCAGCAGCTTCATATGAGATCTCAAACTCTCTGACGTACCAAGCCGCCTACACATCTCGATCATAAAAGGCTACTCCAGGGAGTCAAACGCCTTATCGGCATCAGCTGACTTCATGTTTGGGTTTACCTGGTGCAGCACTGCAAATACTGCGAATACCGTCCGTAGATGAACCGCTGTGGATTTATGTGGGACAAATCCCAACTGTACAGGGGAGACTATTTTCTCTATTAGGAAGGATAGTCGAGTCGCATTACCTCAGGCAGTAATTTATTATCACTGTTACGCAGTGGCAGAGGGCGATAAGATGTACACTTACAGGGTTTCTTCCTGGCTTAGGGGGCACTGATATGACTGCATCACTTATAGACGCCAGCGACACACCGCCCTTCAATCCCTCGGCATAGACCTCCTGGAAAGGCCGCACCCCCACTGCATCCCCCGCCAGGACAAGCCTCAACTCCTCTGCACCCCTTTGACAGGCCTCACCTCGTCTGCACCCCTCCTGGATAGGCCGCACCTCCACTGCACCCCCAGCTCAGGACAGGCCTCAACTCCTCTGCACCCCCTGAACAGGTCTCACCTCCTCAGCACAGTACAGGCCTCACCTCTTCTGCACCCCCTGGACAGGTGTCAGGGTGCAGGAAAAAGGAATCAAAGCTCTTCTTTGTCTCGCAGTATCTGCCATTGAACCGGCAATGCAAGGATCACCCACTCGCTCGCAAAAGGTTGCGGGTCATTATAGCGCGGAACCGGGCATTCTCCCCTGTACTACCAACAGGGAGGACCACGTTTGAAGTTGCCGGTCTAGTCCTGAGTTCCTGGACACGGGCGTGAGGTCTAGACCTGCTGTGAAGTGCGCCGGTTGATTTTAGAACCAAGGCACTTCACCAACGGATTTTCAGAGATTAGTCACGTTCTTTCTGTAGTCTAGTTAGATAGAAATAGTGCAGTTTTGTGCCAGGCTTAGGCGCAGGTTAGAGCACTTCGGTGCGTCGGTTAGTTAGTTCTGTAATTTAGAAATAGAGAGAAATACCGATTTAAAGTAAATAGGAAAAATAAATATAAAGAGTAGAATTAAAACTTACCCATTGAATACTTCAGTTCCTGATTTATTTGTTGCTTGGTTGATGCCGGAGGCTCCAGAAGGTGTCTAAGGGAGAAGTAAGAAGAATTCAGAACATAAGAAAGTAAGGCAGAGAGTGAATGAACGAATGAGTGAAAAAGAATAAATGAACTCACAGAGTTAAAGGGTGCTAAAATGTTGTATATAATGCAGGTAACCAAAAAATAAAATACTTATATTGAAGAATAGATGAGGAGCAAAAGCCATAGGCACTCTGGGTAAGGAAATAGAGAGTAAGAGAGTAAGAAAGTGGAGAAGGAATTGAAGGAAATTAGTAATGGTGTGCTTTTCTTTTACAGCAATTTCCACTCATACTTGAAGATAGAGAGGGAGTAAGAAAGGCATAAAACGGAGTAAGGCAGAAAGGAAGAGTAGAGTGGAAGCGCCAGAAGGTCAGGCAGTCTCTTCTCTGTAACATTCCCCTTTCCCCCGGCTGGTTTCGCACGGCCACTAGTTAACTCTTCAGTTGGTGGCTGTGGGAAAACCAGTGGTGGAATTTGAAAAATCTCATTGTTCTGCTCCTGGGAGTGTCGGCACTGTCAGTAAACACAACCCTTGACAACAGGCCTCACCTCCTCTGCACCCCCTTGACAGGCCTCACCTCCTCTGCACCCCTTTGGACAGGACTCATCTCCTCTGCACCCCCCTGGACAGGCCTCACCTCCTCTGCACCCCTTTGGACAGGACTCATCTCCTCTGCACCCCCCTGGACAGGACTCACCTCCTCTGCACCCCTAGACAGGCCTCACCTGCTCTGCACTTCTGGACAGGCCTCGCTTCCGGTGCACTTCTGGACAGGCCTCGCTTCCGGTGCACCCTGGGACAGGCCTCTTCTCCTCTGCATCCATGGACAGGCCTTACCTCCTCTGCCCCTCCTCTTGACAGGCCTCTCGGTGAAGGATTCTCTTTAAGGACAGAGAAGCCCAGAGTTCATTCCACCCCATACAGCGCCTCTGACTCTAACCCGAGCCTAGGGGCGCTATGCACAGGCCCCGAAGAGAGACACTGCTCCTCTGGACAGGCCTCACCTCCTCTGCATCCCTGGATAGGCCTCACCTCCTCTGCACCCCAGGACAGGCTTCACCTCCTCAGGACAGACCTCACCTCCTCTGACCCCTGTACAGGCCTCACATCCTCTGACCCCTGTACAGGCCTCTTTTCCTCTGCACCACTGGACAGGCCTCTCCTCCTCTGCCCCCTGAACAGGCCTCACCTCCTCTGCCCCCTGGACAGGCCTCTTCTCCTCTCCTCCACTGGACAGGCCTCTCCTCCTCTGCACCCCTGGACAGGCCTCACCTTCTCTGCCCAGTGGGCAGGCCTCATCTCCTCTGCACCCCTGGACAGGCCTCACCTCCTCTGCACCCCTGGACAGGCCTCACCTCCTCTCCTCCTCGGACCCCTGGAGAAGGCCTCTCCTCCTCTGACCCCTGGACAGGCCTCACCTCCTCTGCACCCCTGGACAGGCCTAACCTCCTCTGCACCCCTGGACAAGCCTCACCTCCTCTGCACCCCTGGGCAGGCCTCATCTCCTCTGCATCCCTGGACAGGCCTCACCTCCTCTGCACCCCTGGACAAACCTCCCCTCCTCTGCACCCCTGGACAGGCCTCACCTCCGCTGCACCCCTGGACAGGCCTCTCCTCCTCTGGACAGGACTTTCCTCTTCTGAACCCCTGGACAGGCCTCTCCTTCTCTGGACAGGCCTCACCTCCTCTGCACCCCTGGACAGGCCTCTCCTCCTCTCCACCCCTGGACAGGTCTCACCTCCTCTGCACCTCCTCTGGGCAGGCCTCACCTCCTCTGCACCCCTGGACAGGCCTCTCCTCCTCTGGACAGGCCTCACCTCCTCTGCACCCCTGGACAGGCCTCTCCTCCTCTCCTCCTCTGGGCAGGCCTCTCCTCCTCTGCACCCCTGGACAGGCCTTTCCTCCTCTCCTCCTCTGGACAGGCCTCTCCTCCTCTGCCCCTCCTCTGGGCAGGCCTCACCTCCTCTGCACCCTGGACAGGCCTCTCCTCCTCTGGACAGGCCTCACCTCCTCAGCACCCCTGGACAGGCCTCTCCTCCTCCGCACCCCTGGACAGGCCTCTCCTCATCTCCTCCTTTGGACAGGCCTCACCTCCTCTGCACCCCTGGACAGGCCTCTCTTCCGCTCCTCCTCTGGACAGGCCTCACCTCCTCTGCCACTCCTCTGGACAGGCCTCTCGGTGAAGGATTCTCATTAAGGACAGAGGAGCCCAGAGTTCATTCCACCCCATCCAGCGCCTCTGACTCCGCCCTGAGCCTTGGGGCGCTATGCACAGGCCCGAAGAGAGACACTGCTCCCCTGGACAGGCCTCACCTCCTCTGCCCCTCCTCTGGACAGACCTCACCTCCTCTGCCCCTCCTCTGCAAAGGCCTCTCGGTGAAGGATTCTCATTAAGGACAGAGGAGCCCAGAGTTCATTCCACCCCATCCAGCGCCTCCGACTCCTCCCTGAGCCCTGCACAGGCCCCGAAGAGAGACACTGCTCCCCTGGACCTGCCTAGAGGCGCCCCCCGGGGGAAGTACTGTGGCTCGGACCGAGGCGCTTTAATCCCACTCCCCAGAATCGAGGCGCTACACACGAGACACGTGTACATCTTCAGAATGAGAGAATGAGGGGAATGTCCTGATCCATTTCGCATCTTTCAGCCCCTTTAATGTATGGAATAGCGTCACTTGACCAGGTGAATCTATAATCTATCATCATTTTGCATTTTTCACCCCACCCCTCCCCCACGCAGACAGGAGTAAGAGTTAATACATCACCTACTTCCCAAAGTTCTTTACATTATTTCATGTAAGGCAATAAACTGCTTCCATCTCAAATTTCGAATTACAATACAATTTACTAGAAAAGACTAAAATATTCCCGGAAAAAAAGATTTATCCTGATGTGATTTGTGCAGATTCAATAAAGTGCAAATTCTTACTTCATCTTCATTCTCCACTTTGAGTTGGAATCCAGACACGGAGAGGGTCCCAGATTTTCATACCTTGTTTACGCGGATTCCTCCCTTTTCGCCTATATATGGCTGTTTCTAGACATTGCTAACCACCTACCAAGCCATTGTTGAAAAGTCGGTGCATTAGCATCCACCCAGGCAGCCGCAATACACATTCATAAAACCGCCATAGAAATAAAAATCAGTTCATGCCCTGCCCTACGCCGATTAGTCTCAAAAGTCCCGAGCAGGATTACACACTCAGGGGCTGATTCTGATGCGGGTTGGAAATGCTTCCTGACCGAATCGGGTTGGAAATGGTTTCCGACCCACTCGGATCGGGAGAGTCCGACTGACCAAGTACGATGCATCCGGATGCCTCCAGATACGATTTGGTTGGACTCCCATTGACTTCAATGGGAGCACATGTTCCTAACCGCATTATAATTGGGAACTGGGTCGCTCCCGATAATTTTTGGAAGGAGCAAATGCCATTAGGAGGCCTTCCTAACCGCATCAGAATCAGGCCCTGGGTGGGAATGCCTTCCAACCCGCATCAGAATCAGCCCCTATGTGTTATTTCAGTTTTTAACACTGATAAAAACTTTGTGATATCTTTATACAATTTCTGCAAAATCTGACATGATGCAAAAATATGAACACTCTCTGCATTACAGAGTGCACAGCGAGGACAACATGTTCCCTTCCCTCAACCCCATTACGAGATTTTGTCAGGTGTATCATACAAAAAGAAACACGTTTTATAAAACTGTGCCTGTAACCTAGCAGATATCAAAAGCGTATGCAATAACTCATGAGCATAAAAAATGTCTCGTCTTCTCCTTTCATTTTTTGGAGGTTTGTCCATATTATCTGGGAGGGCTGCTTGCTTTACTTTGGGTTATCCTTTCAATAATTTAAACGTTCCCAAATTTAGCCTGTCCCCCTCCTTTCCGTTCAAGAAGATCTCTAATTTGAAGAATTTTAAAAAATCCCACCAATTCAAAGTAAAATCTTCTTTCAGTTCTTCGAAGAATCGAAGACCAGTGGGGGAAAAGGAACAGACAATTCTATTTACTCCCGCTCTCTTGCATTTTCCCATACAAGTGTCTCTAAATACTTCTGGGAGAGTAAAATTATTATTTACGGGTGTGTGGAATGATAATCTACCAATGCCACATGCTCTCCGTGAAGCACTCCATGCTTTAAAATCACTAAAGATGGTCTTGAGCCGGACTGTCTTGCAGTAGCTGTCATGCAACTGATGCCACCGACAGCCACTGGTTTCTTTCCTTAATATAAGTTCAAAGGGGAAGGGGATCTTATCCATCTGCCCATTGTCCATCATCATTCTTTAGCTCACTCCACCACCCCAGTGCAGACATGGCCATGTGCAAATCAGTCTGACCCGGTGCCTCATGGGAACAGTCCAGCCCGAACTGCCAAGCCATGTCTTCCCTGGACCGGAAGAAAGCATCCTAGGACCGGTTTCTGGTTAATCAGCCGTCATCAGCCAGGCTAGCTTGAATTCAGTGGCAAAGTGAGCACGGGACCCACGTCTGGGCATACCCTGCCAACTTAGGGCCAACAAAGCGATACCAAAGAGGATGATGGACGGAGTGTTGAACATTGCAAGCACTCACCCCCAGTCAACTGATCAGGGTTTAATCCATCATCATTCTTTAGCTCACTCCGCCACCCCAGTTCAGACATGGCCATATGCCCTGAAGGCATGCCAAAGGCAAGCCAGTCTGTGCCCATCCATGCTTCGACGATGCCCAGTGACAGGAACCCTGGTCCTCTCCACTCCCGCTACTACCTACTGCGAGCCTCCGCTCCCTCAACCCCAGCCACCCTTCCACTTGCTGGTGCCTCACTGCCCCAAACAACATCGAGGGAGAGTTCTCTTGCGCTTCCTGCAAGTTTTCATGCACTTACCCACACCCAACACTCACCGCATCCGCACCAGCAGCAACCAACACCCCACTCTTTCGCACACACAGTCTCGCAACTAGTCACACAACACTCCGCACTCGAATGCAAGTTCATCAACATCCACTCACTCACTCACCAAGCCACAGAGATCTAGGACCTACTGCACAACAAAACACTGACCTACTTTTCCTCACAGAAACCTAGCTGAACCCTGCATCGGCACCTGGCATCTCCGCAGCCACCTCCCCCCCCCCAGGTGTAAGATCACCAGGCAAGACAGACTTCACAAGCTCAGAAGCGGAATCAAAGAACTCCATTAGCTGCACCACCTCCAAAGACACAACATCACAGCCAACTTCACCCTAAGCGGCATTTTCATCTGCAGACCACCAGGACCGCACACAAAACTTCACTGGCTCCATAGTGAACATCGTCACACCACTAGCCCTGGACACTAGCAATATCATCCAACTCGGAGACGAGAAGTTCTATCTGGAAGGCTACGACAACTCCAACTAAAAATAAGACTTTGCAAACATGGGTTTAACCCAAAGAGTACAGGGACCAAACCAAGTCGCCGGACACCTCCTGAATCCGATGTTCACCACCTTTAACAACATCAGATTCGAGGAGTCCTCACCAGTCTCCTGGACAGACCAGGCCCTCATCAAGTTCAGCATCCTGGTCCAACACACGCACCCCCCCCAGACCAGCCCGCAATAACAAGAACAGCCTCACTGACAAGGACTGGAACAGTGCTCTCACTTACAATTACTACTCCAGGAAATGATCAGAGTAACCCCTTCTTTCCTGAGCCCCCGCGATAAACTGGATTGCTCAGTTTTGTTGACGGAGTTTGTTGGCCAACTGTTACATTCTGCCTTGTGCTTTTGTTCTGCTGTATATATATTATTTATTTATTTCTTGGAACTGGAACCTTGCTCCTGCGTGAGCTTCCCTGGTTCTACGTTCCAGATTCCTGGTTTGACAGTTGTATCCTGCTCTCCTGGCTTTTGGATGCGCTGTGCCCTTCTTCCTTAAATAAATCTCTTTTTGGATATTCAACTGTTCCTGCATTTCTTTACAAAATTGTCGACGATTTGGAGCACAAGAAGAATATTTCTGCAGCTTAAGGGGCACAGGAGCGAAAATTCTTCTTAAAAAAGAAAACGAACCCATTTCCATTTATCCTCATCATTTTGAACCTACTCGGCCTGTGGTAACTAAAAAACTGTGTGCGAAGATCTTACCGGCAACTTCCTGGTGTGTATATTGTGGAAATTCTTGATTTATGGGGATTTCTTCGAAAATGAAGTAACGCCTCTACTGTTGCCATAGCTACTGGATCTTGCTGCAGCAACGTCATCACGTACATTTCTACAGCTGATGTGCCTTGTTTTTCTACGTGTTCAACGACGTAATAGAGCGTCTGATTCTGATGACGCTGGCTTTATCCTCCGAAGGCTGACGCGCTGTGCACCAAGAAGGCTGACACGCTGTGTACCAAGAAGCCGGTTTGTATTTTCTCTAACCGGAAAGTGTGCACTGACATTGTGAACCTTCGGGGAGCCTAGAAGTCTCGTCAAAACGTCGGAGAGTCTATGGATTTCAGTGAGGGATTTTAAAATTTCCTGGATTGTTCACCTTCTTGTGAGAGCCTTGGGAGCATTTTCTACTCTTTATGTTGATGCTCATTCTTATTTTATTTAATACACGCTGAACGTTATATCTTTAAGGAACACATTGGCATCAACAAGGCTGTACTTATTTTTAAGGGGTTATTCTCTGCAACCTCCATCATTATTTTTAGTGCACAACTTGAGACAGATTTACGCAGCTTGGCAACTTATATTTCCACTTTAGCAACTGTTTTATACCATGATCTAATTTTATGATACATTCTATTTGTGGGAAGTTGGCCTGATATATAATGTTCACTATTCTAGTGAGCACTTTGTATCAGTCCAAACAACCCTTATTGATGATTGGTTGTAAGTCAACCTTTTAGACCAGCTATCCTAGTAGCGTGGATACGAGCAGTCTTCGGGCTAATCTCTAGAGGGCGTGTTAAGCCAGCTGTTATTCCATCCCATATACCCCTTGAACACCAAGTGAAAGGGCACCACACAAGTGTTATGAAAATAAACAGTGTATTTATTTAGATCACAACAGCCCTGTACTCTTTATGAGGACAGGGTACTAAGCACACAACAAAACTCTTACGAAAATACTTAAGTTCGCACAATTTACACAAATGCCCGAGGGGCAAACAAAACCATATACTATGAAAGTGGAATGCGAAATTACTAGCCGGTAAGTACTGGACTAATAGGCTTTGGAATCGCTAGGACTTGACTACTGAACCTTCAGATTACTAATAGGAGGCCTAGGGGACTCGGGTGCAGAGTGTGCACTCTCACGCGGGATGCGGGAAAAGTCTATGGAGGCTAGTAAAAGCAAAGTTAGTGTTTTCGGGCGAACCCGACCTGGTAGGAGAAAAACGAAAGTGGATCTGGACCCTTGGATAGTGAGGCTATGCTGGGGCACTGAAATGCCGAAGTTACCTAGCCCAGGGGCTGCGGCTGCATAGGTCTGAAAAGACGTCGGGAATCCTCGTTGACGAACCAGGAGCCTGAAAGAAGAAGTTGCTGGCAGGCGACCAGTGAAGAGAGTTCGATGGATCCAAGCCTGGATCGAAGATGGATGACACCTGAAAGCAGAGGGGACCAAGTTCTTAATCACTAGCCAGTGATTAGGTGGGCACCAGGATGGCACCGGATGGTAGTCACCTCGACTAGGTGAGTGGGCGACGCTGGGCTCTGCAGTCTCACGGACCAGGAGGCGTTGTCGGCGACCAGGATGGAGGTGCGAGCTGTCCCACGATGGTTGATGCTGTCGACGTCGCTGGACCCAGGATTGGGCAACAAAGTCTTGGCAAATTCAAGCCCACGCGGTGGACCTAAAATGGCGTCTGGAGTGGACCAGGAGGGTCCGGGGTGCTCCTCTCTTGGAAGGGAGCAAGGGCCAGTCTGGAGCAACCAGACCAGCAGTGTTGTTGTCGTCGGGCGTCGTCGGGAAGGCCACAAGCCAACGGGCTAGTAGCCAAACAACGCGGTGAGCAGCAAAAAAGCAGAAGGGCCCCACGCTGATCGTGGAGATGCTGGGGGGCTGAACTTCGGTGCTGGGGCTGCTCAGGGTCGGGGCTTCTCGGACCCCAAAGCACTCACCAGAGGGTCACTCGGCGGTCGTGCTGGATCGAAGTCATGCAGTTCTGATGATGGCCGGTCCCTCGAGGTCTCGTCGCACCTACGGGTCTCAGCTTAGCTGTAGATGTAAGTAGAGGTCAGAGGTGCCAGGGAAGCCGGGTCTCGTCGAGCTGGTCAGTCGGATTCCGGAGGAAGGACTTGCAGCAAACCGCAGTATTCTTTAGATGGTGCCTGCGGGTGCAGGGTGACTACTCCTTAGCCACAAGGGAGAAATCTTGAGAAGAGTCTTGAGTTCCTTTCGTAGAAAGTAGTTCTTGATTCAAAGATGATCTAATTTGGAAGGGGGCCCGCTCCTAACTTTATACTAGGAAAAGGGGCTGGCCCGGTGACTAGGTCCTGCCTATGGGTGGGACTAGGTGGGGGGTGGTTACACCCCTCTCCCATGCCGGGCTTTCCCCAGCTCAGGGGCTGGTGTGCCCCTGGAACTCGTTCTAGCCGGCCTATGCATAGTGAGCACCGGGGTGCCACTCTGCAGTCACCTTCCTGTAAAGCCCTGCCTACCCAGGATACACAAAACCCTGTCTGGGATGGTGCTAGCACCGCCCCTGATGGGAAACCCATTGTCCAAGCACCCCTCGCTGGAAGGACTCCCAGCTGTAGGGGGTCAGACTCGTGTCTGTGGTGGCAGCATCCATTTTGTGGAGCTGAGGCTTTAGTTAACTTTAACCGGGGTTCACAGTTACTACCATGTCGTGTCCCTCTAGAAGGGTGGAATGCTAACCCCGTCGCCAGAATTGGCGAGGGGTTAGTATTCCAATTCGTATGACACCTTACTCGACATGTTTTGATAAAGCGATACCAGAGTTGGCATATAACCGCGAGGATTATAATGCACTTAAGAGTATATGGTACGCGTTATCATGGAACAGCTATTGGGACTTGATTCCGCAAGATGCAGACAGGCTCAACTCATGCCAGAGCGCTATCTCACATGATTCCAAGCACCCTGCCTTCAGGATTGTTAAGGCATGCCATAGGAGTGACTGATAGGAATCTGTGCGTCCATTTTAAGGTTAGATATAGGTATACTATATCTAAAGCAAAGGGTGATCACACCACCTTGCCCCAGCTGTCGTGCAGCCAGTTGTGTCAGATTTAGATGGCCAGCCAGGGGTGGCATAATACATGCTGCAGCCCCTGGTAGGCCCTGGGTACACCTATGCCCTGTGTACAGAGTCTGATAAGGTGGCCCAGTACCAATTGGTAATGCACCTAAGGTACATGCTTACAATTTAGTGAGAGAACAGCTAGGCTGTGGGTCTGATCAGCAGGCCCACAGCCAGGGAAAGTCATAAACCAGTGAAACAAAAGCAAAAAATCTGGCTGATCATAGGATTGCAGACCCTACTCTCCTACATGACCCCCCCCCCCAAACTTTGGGACAATAAACTAACCTTGACCAGGTGAGTCTTCTTGCTCTAAGTGGAAATACCTGGAGAGCCCATCTGCATTGCCATGATCAGTGCCAGGTCTATGCTCCACTCTATAGTCCATCCCCTGTAGGGAAATGGACCACCTAAGCAGTTTGGGGTTTTCACCCTTCATCTGATTTAGCCACAAGAGGGGCTTATGGTCTGTCTGAATCTTGAAATGAGTGCCAAACAAGTATGGCCTCAGTTTCTTCAGGGCCCAGACCACAGCAAAGGCCTCCCTCTCAATAGCTGACCAATTTTTCTCTCTGGGGGTCAGCCTTCTGCTAATGAAAGCAATTGGCTGGTCAAGACCATCAGAATTCAGTTGAGATAGAACAGCTCCCACACCCAACTCAGAAGCATCTGTTTGGACAATGAATGGCTTGGAGTAGTCTGGACTCTTGAGAATAGGTGCAGTGCACATGGCCTGCTTTAGGTCATCGAATGCTTTTTGACAGCCTGCTGTCCACTGAACCTTTTTTGGCATTTTCTTACTTGTCAGTTCATTAAGTGGAGTCACAATTGATCCATAATTTCTGACAAACTTTCTGTAGTAACCAGTCAGGCCCAAGAAAGCTCGAACCTGAGTCTGGGTGGTTGGAGGAGCCCAGTCCCTGATTGACTGTATTTTGCTCTCCAGTGGTTGAACTTGGCCTCCACCTACAAGGTGGCCCAAGTACACAACCTGTGTCTGCCCTATCTGGCACTTTGTGGCCTTGATAGTGAGACCTGCTGCTTGCAGTGCCTCTAACACTTTCCTCAGGTGGACCAGGTGATCCTCCCAGGTGGAACTAAAGACAGCTATATCATCTAGATATGCTGCACAGAAGTCATCCAGCCCAGTGAGAACATGATTCACCAACCTTTGGAAGGTGGCAGGTGCATTTTTCAAACCAAAGGGCATTACCACAAATTGATAATGCCCACCAGGGGTAGAAAATGCTGTCTTGGGCTTGGCATCCTCAGCTAACCTGATTTGCCAATACCCAGCTGTCAGGTCAAATGTACTTAAGTAGTTGGCAGAAGCCAATCTATCTATAAGTTCATCTGCCCTTGGTATTGGGTGGGCATCAGTCTTAGTGACTGCATTGAGACTCCTGTAGTCTACGCAGAACCTCATCTCTTTCTTACCACCCTGGGTGTGAGGTTTTGGCACTAGAACTACTGGACTAGCCCAAGGGCTATCTGAGGGTTCAATGACTCCCAACTCCAACATTTTCTGCACTTCTGTTTTGATGCAGTCCCTAACATGATCAGGCTGCCTGTAGATTTTACTCTTTACTGGCAAGCTGTCCCCAGTGTCAACCTCATGGGTACACCAATTGGTTTGGCTGGGTTTTAGAGAGAACATATGCCTGAAAGATTGAAGAACCTGTTTACAATATTTCTGTTGATGTTCAGAGAGGCTGCCACAAAAGACAACACCATCTACTGATCCATCATCAGGATTCTGAGTGAGCAGGTCTGGGAGAGGGTCACTCTCTTCCTCCTGTCCCTCATCTATGGCCATGAGCAAGCTCATGTCCTTCCTGTCGACATATGCTTTGAGCCTGTTAACATGGAGCACCGTGTGGGGGCTCCTGGGAGTTCCAAGGTCCACCAGGTAGGTGACCTCTCCCTTTTGCTCAAGGATTGTGTGGGGCCCAGACCATTTGTCTTTGAGTGCTGCTGGGGCCACTGGCTCCAACACCCACACCTTCTGTCCAGGCTGATAAACAGTCAGGACAGCCTTTTGGTCATGCCAAGCTTTTTGGAGTTCTTGGCTGGCCTTAAGGTTTTCAGATGCCTTCTCCATATACTCAGCCATCCTGGAGTGAAGACCAAGTACATAGTCCACTATGCTGGTTGCAGGCTTTTTGAGAGGTCTCTCCCATCCTTCCTTCACCAAGCACAGGGGTCCTCTTACAGGATGCCCATACAAAAGTTCAAAAGGGCTGTAGCCAACCCCCTTCTGTGGGACCTCTCCGTAAGCAAACAGAAGGCAGGGAATCAGGACATCCCATCTACGCCTGAGCTTTTCAGGTAGTCCATGAATCATCCCTTTTAGGGTCCTGTTGAACCTTTCAACAAGCCCATTGCACTGTGGGTGATAGGGTGTGGTGAACTTGTAGTTGACACCACATTCCTTCCACATAGCAGTTAGATAGCTTGACATGAAGTTTGCACCTCTGTCAGAGACAACCTCCTTAGGGAAGCCCACTCTGGATAATACTCCAACTAGGGCCCTTGCCACTACAGGTGCTGTAGTGGTCCTAAGTGGAATAGCTTCAGGATACCTGGTGGCATGATCCACTACCACCAGTATAAACTTGTGCCCTGATGCTGTCTGGGGTTCCATTGGACCAACAATGTCAATCCCCACTCTTTCAAAGGGCACCCCCACCACAGGCATTGGTATAAGGGGGGCCTTTGTAGTGCCACCTGACTTACTACTGGCTTGGCAAGTGACACAGGAGCGACAAAACTCCTTGGTATCTTCATTCATATGAGGCCAGTGAAAGTGTGAGACAAGCCTGTCCCACGTCTTCGTCTGGCCTAAGTGTCCTGCTAAGGGAATCTCATGGGCCAAGGTAAGAAGGAAACCTCTCTGAGACAAGGGGATAACCAGCCTCCTGGCCATGCCAGGCTTGGGGTCTCTTGCCTCAGTGTACAGGAGTCCATCATCCCAGTATACCTTGTGGGTACCTGTGGCGTTCCCAGCAGCCTCAGCAGCAGCCTGCTGTCTGAGGGGTTCAAGGGAAGGGCAGTCTAACTGGTCCTTCCCCAGGTCTTCCCTTGAGGGGCCACCTGAACCCAGAAATTCAACTTGATCAAGTTCGAACTCTTTAGGCTCAGTTTCCCTCAATTCCTGTAGGTCAGCCTCCTCTGAGACTTGATCCACAACCTGGGGCAAGGGGGAAGGCAATGCCTTAACCCTACTGCTCTTCTTCTTGGAAGGTGGCTGGTCCATTGTTCCAGGATCCAGCACCTGTTCAGTGGGGCATCTTCTGGCCTGTGACCTAGTCACAGCAAGCACATGTGCTGGCAAGCCTAACATCTCCATGTGAGTCCTATGCTCCACTTCTGACCATTGTGATGACTCCAAATCATTGCCCAACAAACAATCCACTGGGAGGTCTGAACTAACTACAACCTTATTTTGGCCACTTACCCCTCCCCAGGAGAAAGCAACAATTGCCATACTATGGCTGGTAGTGACATTGCTTGCATTGGTCACCAGGAAATCTGTACCTGGCATGATCTGTCCAGGGTCCACAAAGTTAGGTGTCACCATGGTGACACTGGCACAAGTGTCCCTATAGGCCTGAGCCATTTTGCCATTGATAAAAGGTGTCTGTCTGTATTTGCCCAAAGTATTGGGACTTACATCAGGGGATATATCCACATCCCCTGTACAAACAAGGACAGCCTGAGTGAGTGTGCCAACTAAGTTGTCATACCCCTCAGAACCCAAGGTTAACCCAACTAGTCCCTTGGGAGGTGCACTACCACTGCTGACTGTACTAGGGGGAACAGGTGCCTTAGGGGCTGCAGTGGCAGGAGTCTGCCCTCCTCCTTTCTTGGTGCACTCACTAAACCAGTGAGTTTTACTTTTACAGTACTGGCACCACCTTTTATACTGGCCTTCTTGAGACTTCTTCTTCTAGGAAGCCTGACCCCCACCCTCTTTGGATTGTTGGGGACCTGTCGAAGACTTCTGGTCATTTTCACCTTTAGTATCTTTACCCTTCTGGTCTGCTTTCTTCTGACCACCCTGGTTCTGGCCCTGGTTCTGCTTAACTCTTGTTCTGACCCATCTGTCTGCCTTCTTTCCCAATTCTTGGGGAGAGGTCAGATCTGAGTCAACAAGATGCTGATGCAACAACTTGTTCTGACAATTGTTTAAAATGTGTTCTCTCATGATCAAATTGTACAATCCTGTATAATCAGTAACCTTACTGCCCAGCAACCAGCCCTCCAAAGCCTTAGTGGCACAATCTACAAAACCAGACCAATCCTGAGACTGAATTTTCTGGGTATCCCTGAACAGCAACCTGTATTGCTCAGTGGTTAGGCCAAACCCATCAATCAGTGTGTTCTTCAGGACTTGGTAATTGTTAGCATCCTCAGCTCTAGTAGTGAGGAGCTTATCTCTACCTTTACCTTCAAAGGAGAGCCACAAGATAGCTGCCCACTGACTTTGGGGAACACCTTGCACAATGCAGGCCCTCTCCAAAGCAGTTATCCATTTGTGGATGTCATCCCCTTGTTTAAAGGGGGGCACTATCTTACTCAGGTGTCTGGTATCAAAACTCCTGTCCCTATTGCTAGGTATAATGCTGCCACCAGTGGGTTTTGTCCCACTCAATTCTTGCTCTGTAGCAAAGGCAAGTCTCTCTTTGGCCAGGGCAAGTTCTTCCCTTTCAATCCTCAGATTGACCTCCCTCTCTTTAGCTTCATACACTCTTCTCTGAGGGGATGTCATCCCTCGATGAGAAGAGGTTCGAGAGCCATTGGTTCGAATGGATCTGTTAGAGCCTCTGGATAGAGACCTAACTTGTCCACTCGCAATGTTAAGTTGGCCTGAGAGTGGCCCTAGGGGGTTCCTAGTACCATTCTCATGCCTGCTTAAGTTGGCCCTGGAGAGTCTACTGACTACTTCCTGACCTTTGTCTGCCTCATCCTCAGATAACTCCTGATCCTCATCCTCTTCTTCACCTTCTTCAGAGAGGTGGATGAGGTCAGGGTCACCTGTGGTTCCCTCTAGGGGAGGCATGTTCCCATCTGGAATAGAAGGGTCTGGGTTACCAGCCCTCCTTGCATCATAAGTCTCTAAGAGACCAATCAGAAAGGGAATGGTGGGGTTAGACCCCTGTTTTAGCTTCCTGGATGTACAGATTTGTCTCATCTCATGGAAGCTAAGAGCAGCATATCTGGAAGGGACCTGTGGAGGGTCCTCAACCACCAGAGGGGTCTCTGCAGACTCTCCGTGGTTAGACATGCTTCTAGTGTGGTGTAAGTGATGCACCTACCTACACTATATGTTTGCCTACTGATCCCTTGCTAAGAGTTGTAGCCAAGGTGTGCTAAGCCTTGAGGAGCTACAACAGCTGGTTCAGTAGAACTCAGAGTATTCTAAGCTAAGTTATATGTACCTGGAGTACTTATGTGATCTTTCACAAGATATTCTTAGGATACGTGTGGTAAAACAACAGCAAGCTCAAATCCCAACCGCTGCTCACCAATGTGAGAAGTTGGCCTGATATATAATGTTCACTATTCTAGTGAGCACTTTGTATCAGTCCAAACAACCCTTATTGATGATTGGTTGTAAGTCAAACTTATAGACCAGCTATCCTAGTAGCGTGGATACGAGCAGTCTTCGGGCTAATCTCTAGAGGGCGTGTTAAGCCAGCTGTTATACCATCACATATACCCCTTGAACACCAAGTGAAAGGACACCACACAAGTGTTATGAAAATAAACAGTGTATTTATTTAGATCACAACAGCCCTGTACTCTTTATGAGGACAGGGTACTAAGCACACAACAAAACTCTTACGAAAATACTTAAGTTCGCACAATTTACACAAATGCCCGAGGGGCACACAAAACCATATACTATGAAAGTGGAATGCGAAATTACTAGCAGGTAAGTACTGGACTAATAGGCTTTGGAATCGCTAGGACTTGACTACTGAACCTTCAGATTAATAATAGGAGGCCTAGGGGACTCGGGTGCAAAGTGTGCACTCTCACGCGGGATGCGGGACAAAGTCTATGGAGGCTAGTAAAAGCAAAGTTAGTGTTTTCGGGCGAACCCGACCTGGTAGGAGAAAAACGAAAGTGGATCTGGACCCTTGGATAGTGAGGCTATGCTGGGGCACCGAAATGCCGAAGTTACTTAGCCCAGGGGCTGCGGCTGCATAGGTCTGAAAAGACGTCGGGAATCCTCGTTGACGAACCAGGAGCCTGAAAGAAGAAGTTGCTGGCAGGCGACCAGTGAAGAGAGTTCGATGGATCCAAGCCTGGATCGAAGATGGATGATACCTGAAAGCAGAGGGGACCAAGTTCTTATTCACTAGCCAGTGATTAGGTGGGCACCAGGATGGCACCGGATGGTAGTCACCTCGACTAGGTGAGTGGGCGACGCTGGGCTCTGCAGTCTCACGGACCAGGAAGCGTTGTCGGCGACCAGGATGGAGGTGCGAGCTGTCCCACGATGGTTGATGCTGTCGACGTCGCTGGACCCAGGATTGGGCAACAAAGTCTTGGCAAATTCAAGCCCACGCGGTGGACCTAAAATGGCGTCTGGAGTGGACCAGGAGGGTCCGGGGTGCTCCTCTCTTGGAAGGGAGCAAGGGCCAGTCTGGAGCAACCAGACCAGCAGTGTTGTTGTCGTCGGGCGTCGTCGGGAAGGCCACAAGCCAACGGGCTAGTAGCCAAACAACGCGGTGAGCAGCAAAAAAGCAGAAGGGCCCCACACCGATCGTGGAGATGCTGGGGCTGAACTTCGGTGCTGGGGCTGCTCAGGGTCGGGGCTTCTCGGACCCCAAAGCACTCACCAGAGGGTCACTTGGCGGTCGTGCTGGATCGAAGTCGTGCAGTTCTGATGATGGCCGGTCCCTCAAGGTCTCGTCGCACCTACGGGTCTCAGCTTAGCTGTAGATGTAGGTAGAGGTCAGAGGTGCCAGGGAAGCCGGGTCTCGTCGAGCTGGTCAGTCGGATTCCGGAGGAAGGACTTGCAGCAAACCGCAGTATTCTTTAGATGGTGCCTGCGGGTGCAGGGTGACTACTCCTTAGCCACAAGGGAGAAATCTTGAGAAGAGTCTTGAGTTCCTTTCGTAGAAAGTAGTTCTTGATTCAAAGATGATCTAATTTGGAAGGGGGCCCGCTCCTAACTTTATACTAGGAAAAGGGGCTGGCCCGGTGACTAGGTCCTGCCTATGGGTGGGACTAGGTGGGGGGTGGTTACACCCCTCTCCCATGCCGGGCTTTCCCCAGCTCAGGGGCTGGTGTGCCCCTGGAACTCGTACTAGCCGGCCTATGCATAGTGAGCACCGGGGTGCCACTCTGCAGTCACCTTCCTGTAAAGCCCTGCATACTCAGGATACACAAAACCCTGTCTGGGATGGTGCTAGCACCGCCCCTGACGGGAAACCCATTGTCCAAGCTCCCCTCGCTGGAAGGACTCCCAGCTGTAGGGGTCAGACTCGTGTCTGTGGTGGCAGCATCCATTTTGTGGAGCTGAGGCTTTAGTTAACTTTAACCGGGGTTCACAGTTACTACCATGTCGTGTCCCTCTAGAAGGGTAGAATGCTAACCCCGTCGCCAGAATTGGCGAGGGGTTAGTATTCCAATTCGTATGACACCTTACTCGACATGTTTTGATAAAGCGATACCAGAGTTGGCATATAACCGCGAGGATTATAATGCACTTAAGAGTATATGGTACGCGTTATCATGGAACAGCTATTGGGACTTGATTCTGTAAGCTGCAGACAGGCTCAGCTCATGCCAGAGCGCTATCTCACATGATTCCAAGCACCCTGCCTTCAGGATTGTTAAGGCCTGCCATAGGAGTGACTGATAGGAATCTGTGTGTCCATTTTAAGGTTAGATATAGGTATACTATATCTAAAGCAAAGGGTGATCACACCACCTTGCCCCAGCTGTCGTGCAGCCAGTTGTGTCAGATTTAGATGGCCAGCCAGGGGTGGCATAATACATGCTGCAGCCCCTGGTAGGCCCTGGGTACACCTATGCCCTGTGTACAGAGTCTGATAAGGTGGCCCAGGACCAATTGGTAATGCACCTAAGGTACATGCTTACAATTTAGTGAGAGAACAGCTAGGCTGTGGGTCTGATCAGCAGGCCCACAGCCAGGGAAAGTCGTAAACCAGTGAAACAAAAGCAAAAAATCTGGGTGATCATAGGATTGCAGACCCTACTCTCCTACACTATTTACTCAAAAACCATCATTATTTTGAAAGGTTTTTTTTTGTGTGCATGTAATGTTCTATACTGTCTAGCATTGTGCTTTTGCTTAGTCATTTTGAGAGTCATTTTGAAATTTGAAGTGGTACATACCTTACGTTTCTTTCCTAGCTTACGTTATTATATTATTGATGACAATGCAATTTGATCCTCCCAGCAAATTTTTGCAGAGTAAGGGTGAACCGGCTATTCCATGGTCACGATGGAAAGAAGAATTCATTACCTATTTAAAAGCTATTGATGGCGAGCGAATGTCTGCTGAAAGGAAAAAAAATATTTTTCTCCATTGTTTAGGTTCAGAGGGTCAAAATATCTTCAGAACAATTCCACCTATACGTTCTGGGGGCGATCACAATGTGTATGATGAGGCATTATTCCGCATTGAAAACAGGTTTAAGCCCAATACTAGTGTTGCATTGAATAGATACAAATTTTACACTAGAGCTCAGGAGGAGAATGAAAGTTTTGATGACTTTCTTACTGCTCTTCGTGCTTTGTCTCTACATTGCAACTTTGGTTTGATGACTGATGAGATGCTCAGGGACCAGATCATTGTTCATGTTAGAAGTAAGAAGGTTCAAGAACAACTTTGGATTTTGGGTGACCCCAGTCTAGAAGTGACTATTAGTACCTCCAAAGCACTTGAACAATCTGAACGTTGGATGAAAACCCTTGAAAGTAAGACCTCCTCTGGTTCTGTTAGTAAAATAACATCTAGCACAATTGAACAGAGTAATGTGAACATTATCACGTCTGCTAGTTCTTCGTCCAATGGCAAGCCTAGTATGGATACGAAGAGTCAAATCAATTCTAAAAATTATTATTGTTTCAGATGTGGTCATCCCAGCCACATTGCTTCGTATCCACGTTGTCCTGCCATTGGAAAAGAATGTACTAAATGTGGACGCGTTGGTCATTTTGCGAAAATGTGCAAAGATTTTAATGTGAGAAGGGATTCATCTTTTAGTCATACTTCTAAAGGTAAAATTTCTACTGTGTCGCAAGGTGTATCATCTCATGATGATGCTCAGTCCAAACTTGAATGTGGAATTGTTGTATCTATTCGCAATTCCTTTGATGTCAAGTCCGCTGACAGTTTGAATTCTCCTGATTGTGTAGTAAATATTTTAGGTAAACAGCTCAAACTAATGGCTGATTCAGGGTCACCATGGACCATCATTACCAGAATGTATAGCCATGACATTTTTGGGAATCTGGTAGATCAAACGAATTTATGTGAACCTGACATTGTGGCACAACATTTTGATGAGTCCTACATAGATTTCGTTGGCTATAAGGAAGTCTTAATTGAGTTTAGGGGGAATAATGCATGGATCAAAATGTACATTGCTGTCAAAGGTGTGAATGTTTTGGGCTGGAGGGATCAAGCCAAACTGGGTATTACGTTGAATCCTAGGAATAAAGATCCTGTGTCTGTTGTTGCTATTACTTGTGATGTTACACATTCAGACAAAGGTGGTTCCAGTAGAAATGATGTCCTTTTGTCTGAGTGTAGTAAGGATGTTATTGAGAATTCAAAGAACGTGAATGGTCAAGAGAAAGATCTTTCTTTATTGTTTCCTCATGTTTTTTCTGAAAATCTGGGTAAACTTAAAGGTTTTTCCCATAGGATTAAGATCAAGAAGGATGCTATCCCTGTTAAACAGAGGTTGAGGGGTGTACCCATTAGTATCAGAGCTGAACTCAAGGCCTTATTGGATGACATGATCCAAGGAGGGGTCATAGAGGAAGTTGAGTCTTCTGAGTGGGTTTCGCCCATTGTTTTAGCACAGAAACCCGATAAAAGTATCAGGTTGTGTGTAGATTTGAGGGCACTTAATGCTAATTTGATCACTGATTGTCTCCCTTTGCCCAACATTAATGAGATGGTGTGCTTGTTGGATGGTGCGTGTATTTTTTCCACTCTTGATTTGCGTTCCGCATATCATCAAATTGAGTTGACTGAGGATGCTAAACATTTTACTTCGTTTATTACTCCTTTTGGCCTTTTTCAATTTAAGAGGATGCCTTTTGGCTTAGCCTCCGCCGCTTCAGTTTTTCAAAGGGCTATGCATCACATTTTTAAGGATGTTTGTGCTTTTGTTAAGTGCTTCCAAGACGACATCCTTATTTTTTCCAAGAATATGGATGATCACCATGTTCATCTCAAGGGTGTTTGCAACAAGTTAGGTAATGCTGGTCTAACTCTTAAATTCAACAAGTGTAAGTTTTTTTGTAAAAGTGTGGAGTATTTGGGTCACACGCTGTCTGCTGATGGAGTTGTTCCCAAGCGTTCACTGGTTGATGCTATTGTGAAGGCGCCTTCCCCTGATAACAAAGAGAAACTACTTTCTTTTGCTGGGTTATGCGAGTATTACAGCAAGTTTATTCGGAATTTTGCTACTAAGATGGAACCTCTCAGGGAACTAACTAGAAAATCCTCAGATTTTGTATGGTCTGATAGGCAAGAAACTGCTTTCAATTCTATTAAACAGGACATTGTGAATGCTCCCACCTTGAGATCTTTTTCTCTTAACAAGAAGTGTGTTATTACTGTGGATGCTAGCTGTTATGGACTTGGGGCAGTTTTGAGTCAAATTTCAGGTAAAGAGGAATGGTGCGTTGCTTTTGCATCCAGGACCTTATCCATCACTGAAAGAAGGTACGCTGTCATTGAGAGGGAGTTATTGGCCTGTACGTGGGCTGTAGAGCATTTTCGCAATTATATCTGGGGCAACAGGTTCATCCTCAAGACTGATCACAAGCCTCTGGTAGGAATTTTATCTCCTGGGGGTGGTTGGAATTCAACCGCTCGTATCGCACGTTTGTCTTCTAGATTGCAGGAGTATGATTTTGAGGTAATGTATGTTCCTAGAAGAAGTAATGTCACGGCTGATTTTCTCTCCAGGTTACCTTGCCCTGACCAGGGTGCTAATTCTGATGATCATGAGGTTGAAATTGTTTCTGTTGTTAATGATTATGTCTCCAGTGAATTCAAGGGTGTGTCTGAAGCTGATTGGATGTCTGAAGTTGAGAAGGATCTTGTTTCTTTGTTTATTTTTGAATGTTTGGAGAAAGGTTGGCCCAAGGATAAGTCTGTTATGCCTGAGTTTGCTCCTTTTTGTCAAGTTGCTTCTGAGACTGAGGCTGTTGGTAAGATTTTGTTTAAGGCTGGCAAAATGATTCCCTCTTCCTCGTTACATAAGAAAATCCTCTCTTTGGCCCATCAAGCTCATATTGGTATGTCTTCCATGAAACCTCTCATTAGGACCAATTTTTGGTGGCCTGTTCGTGACTGTTTGGATTGTGTGAATAGTGACAGGATGCTTAGAGTATCTTCTGCTCCTCTTAGTCCTGTTCCTTGGCCTGATCATCCCTGGCAAAAACTTGCTTTTGACATCTCAGGCCCTTTCCATCATCTTCCTGAAAATGCTCGTTTCGCCTTGGTCTTAATTGACTATCACTCCAAATGGCCGGAGGTGAAATTTGTCTCATGTGCTACAACCTTAGTCATCATTTCTTTCCTTAGAGAGGTTTTTGCCAGAGAAGGGTCTCCGGAGATTTTGGTTACTGACAACGGTGTTCAACTCATTTCACGTGAGATGGAAGATTTTCTTGTGTCTTGTGGTATCAAGCATCACACTACTTCTCTGTATGAGCCTAGGGAGAATGGCCAAGTTGAAAGGTTCAACCGTGTTCTTAAAAATGCGGTGGAGCTTGCTTGTTGTTCGGGTGAACCCTGGAGGGATGTGGTAAGGGAAAGACTTTGGATGTACCGCATCACTCCGCATGCTGTCACAGAGGTTAGTCCCTTCCAGCTTCTGAGAGGGAGAAGTCCGAGTTCTGATATCTGTCCTTGGTGGGTTAAGAAGTTTGATGTGAATGTTGACCACCTTGATATTTTGCAAGTTGCTAAACGTGTTGAAACCAAACAGAACACTATGAAGACGTTGTTTGACCGTAAGATGAATGTGAAAACTCCTGATTTTGTTGTTGGTGAATGGGTAAGGATCAAGAAACCTGGTTTTACACTCAAGGGTCTATCCAAGTTTAGTAATCCTATTAAGATTGTTAAAGTTTTCAGGAATTCTGTCATCACCCAAGATGGAAGCGTTTGGAACATAAGGAAGGTCGCTAAGTGTAAGTTTGTGCCTTCAGATGCTGATCAGATTTCTAATCAGAACAAGAGTGACTGTTTTCTTCCTTCCCAGTCCATTGCTCATAGGGTTAAGTGTAATGCCAGACCTGTAGTTCTTCCTTCTAGGTTTCTGTCTTAGTTGGTCTTCCCTCCTTTTTATTTTGTTTGTTTTGAAGGGAGGAGATGTGTTACATTTTGCCTTGTGCTTTTGTTCTGCTGTACATATATTATTTATTTATTTCTTGGAACTGGAACTGGAACCTTGCTCCTGCGTGAGCTTCCCTGGTTCTTCGTTCCAGATTCCTGGTTCGACAGTTGTATCCTGCTCTCCTGGCTTTTGGATGCGCTGTGCCCTTCTTCCTTAAATAAATCTCTTTTTGGATATTCAACTGTTCCTGCATTTCTTTACACCAACGTTTCTTCAGCTGAGCTCTTTGGTGGTGAGTACTCTCACGCTGTGAGTGATGCAGCCTTCACTTGGGACAGAGTGGATGCCCCCTAGTGAGGGCCGAGAGAGGCAGAGAGAGCTGATTCCTTGGCGTTTCAAGCCTCGTCGTAGTTTTGGTTCTAACTCGAAGTAAGAGACTAAATGTAACCTAATTTCTTGGGCTACCACTAAAGACCATTATTAGTCGAAACAATTCCATGGAAGGCAGCTCCATAGAGACAAACCCGTTTGACTGAAGAGTAAAGAACATGATTCATGAATATTATTGTTCAGTTCATATAACTATCTTTCGCAGCCAGATGACTTAACGTGGGGCATTGAAATATTGAAGGAGAGGGAGAGAAATGTTTAAAGAAACTCTTTACGGAATGTATCCTTGTAGCAGTGTCTAGATTCGGGTGTAGCTAAGGTGGTAAAACGTTAGCATTGAACAAATGACTTCACCTAATCACCTTTATCTTACAGCCTAATTTTAAGAGAGCCAGTCCTTCCTTATCCAACGCCTCCAGATCAGAATCCAACGAGACGCACTCCAATGGATCTGGAAGAACCAAGTCAGTCATCCTGTCACCGTACATGTTGCATGCCGGTGACCATGTCTGCTGAGTTCCACGCAGATCTTCCTGGAGCCTGACCCTCTTCAATGCATACATGATCCCTTTAGCTAGAATCATCCACTCTCATAACATTAACGTCCTCTCGTACACTGACACACAACTGTCTCTCATGGCCAAGACGCCCACTACCCGGATGAAGTTTTATTCCTGTGTGACTGGAATTGCCCACTGGATGAAGATTAACTGTCTAAAATACTGATGGACTTAAACCGTGATCTTCAGAAAAAGCACGTCAGTGTGGGACTCCACCTGGTGGCTACTAAAGATAGGACGAACATCTACCCTCACCACCCATGCCAAGAATCTCAGGATCGTCATAGACAGCCAACCTTGACCCGCCAGATCAACGCCGTCGCCTCCACCTGCTTCAACTCCCTCCACATCCTCTGCAAGACCTTAAAGTGGATCCTCACAGAATGCAGAAAGACCGTCACCCATGCACTCATAACGAGAAGACTGGACTACGGCAACGCCCTCAATGCCGGAATCAACAAAACCCTGCTACACAAACTCCAGACCAACCAGAACACCCCAGCCAGACTTGTCCTCTGAATCATATACTAGTGTGGGCACCCTCAAATTTAGGGATGCACAAATAACAGTTTTGTAAATTGGCCAGTGTGACAGATATTCACAGATGAAAATGTTGTCACAAACGGCATTTTTGTCCAACTCATTTTCAATATTTTGTTATTTCAACAGTCAGCATCTTTGGGGAAATCTTGAGGGATCTACACATATGACCCCTTTGTGAATTCCGAGTTTTGTCTAATTTCAGAATTCTGCAGTTTTCCTGGATCCCCCCTGTGTTTTACAGTGGATTACACCAAAAACTGGAAGAAAGTTGAGAGCACAAAAAATAGGCAAAATGGGCTACAACTGTTGTAAAAAAACTGTTTTTATCCCTACAAGCTGGGAAGATGGTGACCTTAGCACAGCAAATGTACAACGATGTCATTTATAGGAAAAAAACAGTTTTCTCTGGAGCACTTTTTCCCTATTTTTTCATAAAATTTAAACATTTTGCTATATTTTGCCTATTTTCTGGGTCCCCTCCAGGGAAATCCAAAAAGCCTTGGTACCTTTACAATCCCCAGGATGTTAGAAATAAGATGGTGCAAAATTTGCCATGGGTACCTGAGTAGAAACCTGTGCAGGCGTGTCCAGACTCACAACTCCACCTGGAGTGCTGATAGGGGGCCAGATCAAGGGTCTGAGGGGCGGGGCAGGGGCAGATCTGGGGTCTGAGGGGGATCAGGGGCAGATCTGGGATCTGAGGAGGGGTTCTGGGGTATGAGGGGGGCAGGGGCAGATCTGGGGTCTGAGGGGGGCAGGGGCAGATCTGGGGTCTGAGGGGGGCAGGGGCAGATCTGGGGTCTGAGGGGGAGCAGGGGCAGATCTGGGGTCTGAGGGGGGCAGGGGCAGATCTGGGGTCTGAGGGGGAGCAGGGGCAGATCTGGGGTCTGAGGGGGAGCAGGGGTAAATCTGGGGTCTGAGGGGGAGCAGGGCTAGATCTGGGGTCTGAGGGGGCAGATCTGGGGTCTGTGGGGTCTGCAGATGAAGGTAACTGCTCACCAGACAGGGCTCCTTCCTCCTCTGCTGCAGGCTTCACACACCAGGAGAGACAGGAAGTGATGTCCAGCCGCTGCTGGTGCTGTCTCTGCCACTGCTGACCCGGAAGAGGAAACCCTTCTCCCTTTCATCCAATGTGCAGCTCAGTGGATTCATCAGCAAGCGAGGAGCGCCATCTGGTGGCCGCGGACAGAACCGCCGCCTCCAGGCTCCAGCAGGGAAACAAGCATTGGCACCTGTAAAGACACAGACATGGGTGTTATGGGAAACAAGCATTGGCACCTGCAAAGACACAGACATGGGTGTTATCGGAAACAAGCATTGGCGCCTGCAAAGACCCAGACGTGGGTGTTATGGGTAACAAGCATTGGCACCTGCAAAGACCCAGATGTGGGTGTTATGGGAAACAAGCATTGGCGCCTGTAAAGACACAGACGTGGGTGTTATCGGAAACAAGCATTGGCGCCTGTAAAGACACAGACATGGCACGGCACTCACAGTCCATGACAGGGTCTCGTATGGGAAACAAGCATTGGTGCCTGTAAAGACACAGACATGGGTGTTTAAGACCCTCACAGTCCAAGGGCAGGCCTCACCCTTGCATGGTGTGCTCTTGAGGAGCCTCAGATTCAGCCCCTCATGCCAGCTCTGCTCCCTCCCTCAGTGAAATACCAGCAATGTGTTCATTTTTAAACTTCTGCAAAGCAACAGGCATTATATTCAGGAGTGAATTGAAATGAGGACTTGTATTTCATTCAATGTGTGCAAAGTAGACACAGCTGCTGCAATGAGGCTGAGCAGCGTTTCTAATGTTCCTGGTCCTGGGGGTGCTTCTTTATATTTGACAGGGCCGTGAATCCCCAAGCCATAGCTGCCAAGGTTTCAGATTGCTATGTGTGACATTTTCATCATTTCAGTGAAAGTATGAGTGACATTCCAATGACTATGAGTGACACTGTCTTGCGGCGGTGTTACAATGTTAAATGTACATTGTAAAATAAGTAAATCCGATAATAGTAGATATTCTTAAGTTGGTTTATTAGACATAGTTGGTAGTAAGGAAGGCTCCACCGGGAGCATCATCCAGCTGCTCAGCCCCACTCACTCAAACTCATCACACATTCAAACCATGCCTACACGAACATTCCAATGACATCACACACACAGGCTGAGCAGCAGAGAAGGAGAAGACCAGAATATAACAGGCGGGCAAAATCAAGTAATGAAGATTAGGGAAACAGATAAATATCAGAAATTACCTCATTTGAGCAACAATAAACTCTAACAAGGTCTTCAAACTGCAGCAAAGCAGCAGAAATGGAAGGAAGGGCACTAACCGGAGACAGCAGCATGACTGCAGCTCTCAGAGACAGACTGCATGACTGCAGCTCTCAGAGACAGGCTGCATGACTGCAGCTCTCAGAGCAGAAACATTTTCCCCCTGAAATAAAACCAAACACGTAAGTCCATGGAAAAAGCTAAATATCAGAAATACGCCCTTTAAAACAGTAATACGCTTTGGAAAGACTTTGAAGCTTCTGCAAAGCCCCTGAATTGCAAACTTACTAACCTACAGCCCCTTTCTAAGATGAATGTTACTGGAAGGGGGCCTGCTACAAAAGGCATATGTTTTAAAACTTCATGGGATATAAATTGCACACAGATGATCAATCATGATAATTAAGAAATCATTTTTAGAACCATTAAATGTGAACGGTAACTCGTCCAAGCATGTTTTTTTGGGACCATTTCTCCCTTTTCCGTCTTCATACTGCTTTTCAAAGTTTTTGTTTTGGCATTTATAAAAACAGAAGAGTTCAGGTCTTACAAGCAATATTCTGCTCAGGCCGCATGTGGAGAGCAGGGCACGTGCACACTCCAGTACGGATGACAGCGCTAGGTCAGGTGTAACATGAAAACGAAGTACAGAACTCCCATGATCGCTTTTAGGTGACCTCAAGATGCCACAATGTACTAAAGAAACAGCCCATGGAAAATAAAATGCAATAGTTTAGACAAAAACGCAATCATGTAGCTAAGAACCGGAGTATGTGCAAAACAAGAGGGTTCGGTATTAAATACACTCGTATCACTGCTAAACAATTCCCAAGAAGGCCTCTGTAACAGGTTATGAAATAATTGCATAACATTATGATGTGAATGCAGAGCCCGCACACTGCCAAGGTGAACAGAAGGGCCCTGCACACATTTGTTTTCAGAAGTTGCTGTCACGGAGAGCTACAACATAGATACTGAGCACGTGAGCTGCGCTGAATTAAGTTCGCTAGAAGAAACCAAGAGAACCTGTTTACTAAATAGATTAATTCAGTCTAAAAACAACGCTACATTGGCACAACTTAGCTGAATAGCTTAGACAATTGTGACAAACGAGGCCTCTGTCTTTACAACAATGGAATAAGACACCTACAATGTATTCGCATGTCTTTAAAAAAAAAAAGCTCTGCCACACACGCTAGTTACATAAGGAAAGAGAGCGCACAACGGGAACGGTGTACCACACATAAATCAAGGACAATTTGCAATTAAATACATGTTTACTTTTTAAGGAACGCTACAAAATGAAGATCTTTTCCATTCTTATTGAACGATGCCACTCCAGGAAGCAAAAACATAGCCGGGACTGCACAGAAGAGGGTTTCGCTGCGAATAAGCAGCACAACCTTTTACTATTTAGTACAAACAACTCAGGTCACAAACTGGCACTGAAAGTATTAGGAACAGCAGCACTGGCAGCGCGCTAGCGCTATTAATAAAATGTAAAGTACACTTTGAAGAAAACTGATACCTCTCAAGGAGCAGCAATTGTACGGGCCGGACCTCGCCGCAATGACTACCTCCGACAATCAACTCTCTCCCGCTGCTTTGCACCACATCAGGGTTTGCATTTCTCTGCTGCTTTCTTGTCCACCTCTCCCTTCAGGGGCTCACTCATAAAACAAGGAAAGAAGCAGGTTGTAGTCACAATAAAGTCATGAGACAGAACCATCAGGTGTGACCCACAGAGGGGTCTCTCACTCAGTGGATGGGGTCTGATGGAGGGGGTATTTCACCCACACAGGGGTCTCCCACTCAGTGGATGGGGTCTGAGGATGGAGGGGATATTTCACCCACATAGGGGTCTCTCACTCAGTGGATGGGGTCTGAGGATGGAGGGGGTATCTCACCCACATAGGGGTCTCTCACTCAGTGGATGGGGTCTGAGGACAGAGGGGGTATTTTACCCACACAGGGGTCTCTCTCTCAGTGGATGGGGTCTGATGGTGTGGGTATTTCACCCACACAGGGTCTCTCACTCAGTGGACGGGGTCTGAGGATGGAGGGGATATTTCACCTACACAGGGGTCTCTCACTCAGTGGATGGGGTCTGAGGACGGAGGGGGTATTTCACCCACACATGGATGGTGGCGAGGGCAAGGTCAGCGGAGCAAAGCTGGCGGTTCAGGGTGTAGAAGCTGAGTCGTCTATTGAGGTACGCTGGTCCAGTGTTGTGGAGTGCCTTGTATGCGTGGGTGAGGAGCTTGAAGAATATCCTCTTGACGGGGAGCCAGTGCAGGTCTCTCAGGTGGGATGTGATGTGGCTGTGCGGGGGATGTCGAGGCTGAGGCGTGCTGAGGCCTTCTGTATGCGTTGTAGTCATTTCTGGAGTTTGGCTGAGGTTACTGCGTAGAGTGCGTTGGCGTAGTCCAGCCTGCTGGTGATGAGGGCCTGGGTGACTGTCCTTCTGGTTCCGGTGGGGATCCATCTGTAGATCTTGAAGAGCATGCAGAAGGTGTTGAAGCAGGTGGAGGATACAGCGTTGACTTGCTGGCTCATTGACAGCGATGAGTCCAGAATGGACCCTAGATTGCGTGCGTGGTCGGTGGGAGTCGGTGCGGCTCCCAGTGTGGCCGGCATTCAGGAGTCGTTCCAAGTGGACAGGGTGCAGCTGTCTTGTCCGAGTAGAGTTTAAGGCGGCTGTTCTTCATCCTTTCGGTGACGACCTTCATTCCTTCGAGGAGGTTGGGTTTTGGCGGTGGTGGAGGCCTTGGTGAGGGAGTGGATCAGCTGGGTGTCGTTGGCATATGAGATGATGTTGAGGTCATACGATCGGGCTATGTGGGTGAGCGGTGCCATGTAGACGTTGAAGAGTGTAGGGCTGAGGGATGATCCTTGGGGAACGTCGCAGATGATCTTGGTGGCTTTATATCGTAACAGAGGGAGGCGGACACTCTGTGTTCTGCCAGTGAGGAAGGCGGTGGTCCAGTCCATGGCTTAGTCACGGATCCCTGCATTGTGGAGGCTTGTGCGTAGGATGTGGCGGCAGACGATGTAAAAGGTGGCCAAAAGGTCCAGGAGGATGATGGCTGCGGTTTCTCCGTTGTCCAGCAGGTTCCTGATGTTATCGGTGGCGGCAATGAGGGCAGTTTTGGTGCTGTGGTTACTGTGGAATCCAGATTGGTATGGGTCCGGGATGTTGTTCTCCTCGAGGAAGAGGGTCAGTTGCTTGTTGACAATCTTCACAATGACTTTTGCCGGTACGGGAGTAGGGAGATAGGCCAGAAGTATTTGAGGTCCTTAGAGTTCGCCTTGGGTTTCTTGAGTAGGGCGTTGATCTCGGCGTGCTTCCAGCTCTCCGGGAAAGTGGCGGTCTCGAAGGAATTGTTTATGATCTTGCGGAGATGGGTTGCGATGGTGGAGCTTGCTTTGTTGAAGATGTGATGTCGGCAGGGGTCTGATGGTATGCCGGAGTGGATGGTGTTCATTGTTTTTGATGGTGTTGTCATCGTTGACATGGGTAGAGGAGAGCAGGGGGTTGGTGTGGCTGGGGGTGGTGAGTCTGAGGTGTCGGTGGCTGTCGGGGGGCCTGGTTGTTGAAGCTGTCATGGATGTCTGCAATATTGCAGTGGAAGAAGGTGGCTAGGGAGTCACAGAGGTCTTGCGATGGCAGGATGTCGTTGGGAGTTGGAGCTGGGGTTGGAGAGTTCCTTCATGATGTTGAAGATCTCTTTGCTTTTAAGTGCGTAGTTGTAAAGAGTTCCTTGAAGGAAGTCGTTTTGACAGTTCGGATGAGTTGGTGATGTCTGCGGATGGCGCTCTTAAGGCTGCATTGCTGTCCGGTGGTGTCTGTTTGTGGTGCCACTTCATCTCGAGCCTTCTACAGGTCTGCTCGGATGCGTGGAGGTCGGCGGTGAACCAGATGGATTTTCTGTTGATGTGTCTGTTTGAGGGGTTCTTGATCGGGGCGAAAGTGTTGGCACAGTCGTCGATCCATTGCCTGAGGTTGCAGGCCGCAGTGTCTGTGTCGGCGGTGTCAGTTGGTGGGTTTCGGGCAAGGGTGGTGATTAGCTGGTCTTCGGTGACTTTGCTCTAGCTGCAGCGGGGAGTCCATTGTGTGTGGTGGGTTTCTCAAAGGTGAAGCGGATGCAGCAGTGGTTGGTCCAGTGGAGTTTGGTGGTGTGGTTGAAGCCGACGTAGTTGCTGGCGGAGAAGATGCTGTTGAGCATATGTCCGGCGAAGTGGGTGGGAGTCATGACTAGCTGTTTGAGTACGTGGTTGTCGAGGTTGTCGAGCACAGTGGTAGAGTTGCTGTTGAGGTGGAAGTTCAGGTCTTCAAGGCGGATGTAGTCCGTGGATGCAAGAGCGTGCATGCTGACGAAGTCGGGGATGGAGTCGCTGTACTGTGGCCGGGGGGGGGGGGGCTGTAGATGAGGGTTCCTCTAAGGGTGGTATTGGGATCGATGTGGATCTGGAAGTGCTGGTGTTCGGCGGCGCTCAGAGTGTCGTCGGTGCTGGTCGAGATTCTGAGGGTGTTCCTGTGGACGATGGTGATTCCTCCTCCTGCTCTGTTGGTACAGTACCTGCGTGTGATCTTGTAGCCGTCCAGGATGGCTATGGCAATATCGGGTGCAGAGGAGGGGTTCATCCAGGTCCGGGGAGGATGAGTCGGGTAGGTCCCAGAGTTTGATGGCGTGCTTGGGCGCAGAGCGGGTGTTGAGTAGTATGCATCTGAGGTGTTGGCGTCCTACCCCGGTGGGCGAGGTGGCGGCTTGGAGGCTGATGAAGCTACAGATCCGGCAGGAGAAGGGTCCTTGGGTGCGCTTCAGGGTGGCCAGGAAGCAGGTGTATGATCGGCTGGCGTTGAGTGCATGGAGGGTGCTGGTGTCGTAGTGGCGGCAGGCGGCATGGCATTTGGGGGGGCCAGGGGGTCTGGCGCTGGGCGCGGTCCAGGCGCGGACAAGCGCAAGCAGGTTTGCATTCGGCGCGCTTTCTGCATGGTGGCCATTAGGAGGGGAGGTGGGAGGGAGGAGCAGCTGGGAGACGGGAGCGCGACGAATGGGCAAGCGGGGGTAGGGGCCGCAGGGGACCCAGCGGCGGGAAGGGGAGAGGAAGGCTGGAATGCTGAAATGCTACAGAGCGAAAAACGGGTGGAAGCACAGAATACAAAGAGAAGGAATACAACAGTGGGCACAAAATAGTACAGCAGTAGAATACTTAAAAGTAATACAACAGTGGGTAACAGATACTGCAAAAAGTAATACATCAGCAGACAAATAACTGGCAAAAAGGAACAGAGCTAGCACACAAATACTTACAGCTCACCACTGGGCCACCAGGAATGAGGTGCAGGTGGGAGCCAGTGGGTGGAGGAGGACCTTGAACTCGTGGCAGCAGCGAGATCAGGGATATGGGCACAGACAGGTAGAGATGTGAGGCGTGGGGAGCGACCTGCCTGGATCAGGGTCAAGGGTCGCTCCTTTATCTCACTCTTGATTCATGGCTCTTTAATCCACCCCAGACACTCTTGGCTCCTTTATCTCATGTTGATTCCACCTCATGGCTCTTTATTCCACCACCAGCCACTCTCGGCTCCTTTATCTCATGTTGATTCCACCTCATGGCTCTTTAATCCACCCCCAGACACTCCTGTCTCCTTTATCTCACTCTTGATTCCACATCATGGCTCTTTAATCCACCCCCAGACACTCCTGTCTCCTTTATCTCACTCTTGATTCCACCTCATGGCTCTTTAATTCACCCCAGACACTCCCGGCTCCTTTATCTCACTCTTGATTCCACCTCATGGCTCTTTAATCCACCCCCAGACACTCTTGGCTCCTTTATCTCACTCTTGATTCCACCTTGTGGCTCTTTAATCCACCCCCAGACACTCTTGGCTCCTTTATCTCACTCTTGATTCCACCTCATTGCTCTTTAATCCACCCCCAGACACTCTTGGCTCCTTTATCTCACTCTTGATTCCACCTTGTGGCTCTTTAATCCACCCCCAGAAACTCCTGGCTCCTTTATCTCACTCTTGATTCCAACTTGTGGCTCATAAGGTGGGTTTGGGTGGGGGGAGGGTTGGCTGTGTGGGTGGTGGGGTTCGTGGGGTAGGGTTTTGGGGGTTTTGGTGGTGGTGGGGGGTGCTTAATTCAGCAACAGTCAGAATTCTATTAGAGTCAGATATGGTGAATGTTAATCAATTCATGCTACCAAGTTGGAATTTGAACAGCTTTATGAAAGGCAATGTTTATTATGAAGATGGTAAATGCACTTTGATATTTTCGGATAGGACTAGAAAAATAAGCTCTGTCACTATATCTGTCTGGCGGCCTTTAACTGATCTTTTATTTTTTCTCAAATGGGTAAGAAAATAAAGGTGTGTACATTGAATATTAATGGCCTTAATGATGCTAAGAAAAAGAGGATTTTGGCTAAAATGATATATTTGTTGCAAATCGATATACTTTGCTTACAAGAAACCCATGTTGCGTGGGATAAAAGGGGACTTCTAAAAAATCTAGGATTAGATCTGTTAAAATGTACTAAACAGACTGGGATCAAGAGAGGGGTCGCTATTTTTATGCGACGAAATTTAGGTTTATGTCTTAAAACAACTGCGGACAAATGGGGGAGGTGGGCTTCCGTAGAACTTTTATTGTCTCAACAGAAAATTATGATTTATAAAGTATACGGCCCTAACGTAGACGATTCTGAATTGTTAAACTTTTTTAACTTAGAGCTTGCATTGTGTAGCCTTCCCATCATTATATGCGGGGACTTCAATATTAATCTTGAAGCTAATTTCGATATGAGACAAAATAATAAATATAAGGGATCTAAACCACAGACGTTTAAAACTTTGAAGAATTTAGTGGTTGATAATGGGCTAATTTCCATGCCAAAGATCCTGGGTTTAGCTTCTTCTCTACCCCACACCGGAAATATATATGTCTAGAATATTTCTTTGTACCTCAAGTTTTTATTAAAACAATAATGATGGAGATTCTTCCAAAACTATTATCAGATCATAATCCACTAATAGCAAGTTTTTGTTTACCATTGGTCGGGGAAGTCCCTAAAACAATTTGGTCATATCAGAGGAATCTATTATTTGAAGAGGACTATATACAATTTATGACCAAAGTCTTTCAGGATTTTTTTCCCATCAATAATGAAACCGCTTCTATCCCAATTGTATGGGACACATTCAAATCTGTAGTTAGAGGGGAAACTCTAAAATATTCCAATTTTTTACACAAAAGTAAACGTGAGAAATTCCAAAGTGATTGTGATATGGTCCTAAAGGCGGAAAAAAAGCTAGCTGAAAGTATCAAAGTTAATATGCATATCGAAGAATCCCAAATCGATCTATCGATTAAGCGTAGCATAGTATATTCCCATATTGCCGATCGAGTGGCATCTGAGTTTAGACAACATAGAACAGAAAGCTACGAATTAAACTAACAAACAGGGAAAATATTAGCGCAGAGACTGAGCCAAAAAACAATATCTAATGAAATTTTGAAAATTCGAGATGTTAGGGGAGATGTCAGGACTTCTAGAGAGGACATATTAGTAGCCTCCAATGAATTCTACCAAAACTTATACCATCAGTCCAACAAAGGGGCAGATTTGGGAGAAAAGACAGCACAATACTTGGCAAGCATTAATAAAACGGAACTATCTGAAGAGCAGAAGGAGATACTCAGTGCCCCAATCGTTGGGAAGAAATTGAAGCAGCCATTATGGGGTTGGCTATCGGTAAGGCAATGGGACCTGATAATATTCCCTTAGAATTTTACCGGGTGTTCAGGAGAATGCTAAAACCAGAATTGATTAAGCTATTTCAGCTAGCTTTCTCATGCAATCCTCCTGAGTCATGGGCTCTAGCCACTATTGTCATATTTAAAAAGAAAGGAAAGGATAGTGAAGAGCTTGGATCTTATCGACCTATTTCTCTTATTTCAGCCAATAGCAAGATTTTCTCTAAAATCCTTGCTAACAGATTAAACGACTTGATGCCCTCCCTGGTCTCCATAAGGCAACATGGGTTTATCTCTAAAAGGGATACCACGGACCACATCAAAAAAATTATAGCTTAATTTGATTGGGTGCAGGCCTCAAAATCTCCGGTTTCGATGGCCCTGTTAGACGCTGAAAAAGCATTCGACAGGGTCACCTGGGGGTTCCTATGGGCAGTTATGGCCTGGATGGGATTCCCTAATGTATGCATAGATGCAATTAAGGCGTTATATAACTACCCGAAAGCTGCTATAAGGATTTCAAATACTTTATCAGAGTTTTTTAGGATAGAAAGGGGAACTAGGCAAGGCTGCTCCTGTTCCCCTTTGCTATTTGCTACATATTTGGAGCCCTTTCCCCGCAAATTATTAACAGAAGAAGGTATCATTCCGGTCACGATTGGACAAAATACATTTAAAATATTTGCATATGCAGATGATGTTGCCATTACTACCTCAGACATCAGTCTCGCATTACCAAAAATTTGTTTTTTAGCAGAAGAATTCAGAACCCTGTCGGGCTACAAACTAAATTTAGCAAAAACTAAGTTGATTCATTCTGAAAGTGGCCGCCCTAATGACTTGGATTTTGTTTCAGAAGCCCAATATCTTGGGATTACTATCTCCCCTAAAATTGAGGAAATTGTGCATCTTAACATTGAGCCAGTGTTGAAATCTTCTAACACCACGTTGGAAAGATTAAATAATCTACACTTTTCTCTTTACGGACGCACAAATATCTTGAAGATGCTGATTTTTCCCAAATTTTTATATTTATTTTGCACAATCCCCCCCCTGTTTTCAGCATCCTATTTTACAAAAATAGACAGAATGGTGTCTAGGTTTTTATGGGGTTACCCGCGATCTAGGTGTGCTTTAAGATGGTGCTCTCTTCCGAGAATGAAGGGTGGGTGGGGGATTCCCAACTTCCGTTTATACTATTGGCTTATTTCTTTAAGAAATATGGGCATATTAATATTTCCCGACATTATTCTGGATGGACCAATTAACCCCTTAATTTATAAGATGTTGTTAGGCGAGGTAGTTTCCCAATGTCTAGTTAAAATTTTAAAACCTAGCTATTATAAGAAGACTAAATTTAAAATGATGGCAACAGTAGTATCTATATGGCGCCAGATCAAAAAGAAAGTTATCCGATTATATGATCTGAATTATTATTCTCCCATTTTGAAGAATCACATGCTTCCTGAAATTTTTAAAGATCAAATTATGAAGAGATGGTACATTGCAGGTATCCGTCAATTGGGAGATCTTTATCAAGATACTTTATTTGTTTCTTTTTCTAGTCTACAAACAAAATATAACCTACCTAGAAAGGATTTTTTTTAAATACCTTCAGAGACGCAGTTTCTTGGACTCAAAGGGCTTTATTCATCATATTTGTATGAGTAAAAATAATATTTTAGAAGCAAGCAGAAGGACAAAAAAATAGGGCCTATTTATCAGATGGTTATTAACCAAATGGATGATGATCTGACTGCTATTGAGAAAAAATGGCAAAGGAAGTTCGAAACGGAGAATATTGATATAACTAGATCTATTCAATTATCGACTCGGCTGTTGTTCAACGCTTCGCTGCAAAGCCAGCACTTTATGGCAATTTATGATCTTTATTATTCTCCGATAGAGATGGCTAAATGGAAAAGTAGCAACGATCATAAGTGTAAACGTTGTGATGAAACAGCTGCTGATTCTATTCATATGTTTTTTAAGTGCCCCAAACTTCTTCAATATATTTCTGATGTTGAATATTTTTTGAACAATAGTTTGGGGATTACCCTAAAATTGACTGCTAAAATGGTTATTATGGGTTTAGAAATGGATCAGACAGAAACAAGGTCAGCAGACGAAGAAGCTTTTCTATTTATTTGTATAGCTGCGTATCGTTTTTGTATCACCTCACGCTGGCTAGATATCGAACCTCCAGTGTTTTATAACTGGCAAGTCAAACTCTTATCTATATATCAATTCCAAATAGCCATTTACAAACATAAGGGTACTAAAAGAAAGGAGCTTGGACAAAAAATCTGGGCCCCTATCTCAAGATGGATCTAATGTTGTATGCTTCTACAATGTTAAACATTTTTATTAACGAATTGTGAGTAACTAGCAGTTTATTGTTTATATGATGATAACGCTGATGATAACGCTGTGAGGTATGTTTATTGTATGACTGTTTTCTGAAATAAAACTAATTTAAAAAAAAGAAAAAAAAAGATTCCAACTTGTGGCTCTTTAATCCTCCCCAGACACTCTTGGCTCCTTTATCTCACTCTTGATTCCGCGGAGATAACAAACCGCATTTCACGGTTATAACTCTATCGAAGTTTCCCGTCAAGCCCACGCTAGAGACGCTAGGCTGTAACGGCCTAAATTGAACCGACCCAACAGGGTAGATACCGATACCCTCCCTGACGCCGCGCACCAACTGCAATGCGAAAACTGCATCGGCTACTTCCGAACCTGAATGCCCACTGAAGTGTTTTCAGCCACGTCCAGCCCACCGTGCCTCGCCCGTGGCTCACTCAACCAATCAGGCAAAGCTCACTTTAGTCCTGAAGATGATCCCACTATATTTTTGGAGATAGGGATCGAAACGTTCGTCGACTGTTTTGCAGTACTGCTCGTTTTATGATTTGCAATTTTCACGGCAGTTACTGTGGGTTTGTGCTTATTCAAACATTGTTTGCATTGTATTATAAGCCACCCTGTTCTCCTTGTTTGCCTGTTAATTCTTTCTCCTTTTCCCCTGTATTGTCTTCCTCTGACTAGGTACAGGCTTGTGCCCAGTTACTCATGTGCGACCTGGTTTCGCCTAATTCTATTTATAAATTGTTTTCCAAAAATAAACGCTTCTAGGTCCGGCTGGACTCTGAAGAAGGAAAAACACAGCCTTTATCTCGAGCCTGTGCAAATTATTTCTTTAATTATCACTATAACCTAGGACCTTTGTAATAGTAATCTGGTCTGGCTCATGGTGGTCTCATGATCCTACGGGAGGGGGGTAATCTGGTCTGGCTCATGGCGGTCACATGATCCCACGGGGCAGTAATCTGGGCTGGCACATGGTGGTCTCATGATCCTATGGGTGGGGGGTAATCTGGTCTGGCTCATGGTGGTCTCATGATCCTACGGGTGGGGGGTAATCTGTTCTGGCTCATGGTGGTCTCATGATCCTTCGGGAGGGGGGTAATCTGGTCTGGCTCATGGTGGTCTCATGATCCTACGGGTGGGGGGTAATCTGTTCTGGCTCATGGTGGTCTCATGATCCTTCTGGAGGGGGGTAATCTGGTCTGGCTCATGGTGGTCTCATGATCCTATGGGTGATCTGGCTCATGGTGGTCTCATGATCCTACGGGTGGTCTGGCTCATGGTGGTCTCATGATCCTACAGGTGGTCTGGCTCATGGTGGTCTCATGATCCTAAGGGTGGTCTGGCTCATGGCGGTCTCATGATCCTCACGGGTGGTCTGGCTCATGGCGGTCTTATGATCCTACGGGTGGTCTGGCTCATGGCGGTCTCATGATCCTACGGGTGGTCTGGCTCACGGTGGTCTCATGCTTATATGGGTGGTCTGACTCTCGGTGGTCTCATGATCCTACGGGTGGTCTGGCTCATGGTGGTCTCATGATCCTATGGGTGGTCTGGCTCTTTCTTCCAAACATCTTGTGTCGGTGTAAATGTGGCCAAAGAATGTGAGCTCTTCTTTTTGTAGTTCATTCTTGGCTGGATTTAGTCGATCCAACACCTTCCCCCTGGTGTCTCTCCTCCTCAGTCAGGAATCCTAGAGACTCTGGGCCTCATTTATGAGGTTTTGGGTAGGGCCGCACCACAAGGAATCTTTTGTCAGAACAAAAGGGCAGGAATGCGCCGTATGTATGTGATGCAGCGCATTCCTGTCCTTTTCCCCAGGGCAGGCGCACAATGGGCTGCCATGCGCCAATACAGGCAGCCTTTCACCATGGTGCAATGCAAGGGTGCCTGCATTTTGTGAAGGAAGGGAGACCTTCCTGCACAAAGTAAATCACAAGAGGCGATTTCCTTTTTCTATATGTGCTGCAGAATGGAGCACAAAAAGAAAAAGGAAAGCACGAGGAGAAATTCCCCTTGTTGCACCTCCCTAACGCCACCCCTGGGGTGGCGTTAGATTCTGATGTACTCCCAAGTTCACAATTTCTTGTAAATCTGGGATTGTGTCGGGTTTCATGAGTGTTGTGTTGGAACATCCTCAGCAACACCCATGGAACGCCCGTTTCATGCAGTGTTCTGCGTGAAAGGAGCATGTATTTATAAGACCATGAAAAGCCACGTAAAGTGGCTTTACGTTGCCTTATAAATATGCAGTGGCACATTGCGCCACTGGAACATCAAAAAAGGGACGTTCCAGTGGCGCAAACGTGGCAGTCTCTGGGTTCTACGTGCACCAGCATGGGACCTGGCTAGGTGCCAACCATCTGGTCAGCTCCCAGCCTGAGTTGGCATCATTTTGCCGACCACGAGCGGCATCTCCTTTTGGATTCTGGTGCAGAACATGTTAGCCCTGTGGGACCCCCCTCAGGTTGACAAATTTGCAACTTGTGAGAACGCCCATTGTCCACAATTGTGTGTCCTGCAGTTTACACTATGGGAAATGTTGGGGGACACATTTCGGTTGAGGTGGAATTTTACGCTTCACTACACCTTTCTTCCCATATCATTAATTCCTCCAGTTCTCAGGAATATTCACCATGACTGGTCTGAAGCCATTCTTACCACCCATTACTGGTCAGAAGGGTGTGGTACAGGGACCGTCTGTGCCTCTCCTTGTGCCACCCCCTTCATCTGCCTCCCAGGGGGAACATTCTTTTCCAATTTGAAAGTCTGGAGATCGAGAGGGGTAGGAAACGTACCTCGCTCTCCAGAGCCTCCACCTTCATGCCTGGAGATTGAGAGGGGCAGGACCTGTGCCTCACCCTGCAGAGCTTCCACCTTAATGTCTGGAGATCGAGAGGGGCAGGACCCATGCTCGCCCTGCAGAGCCTCAACCTATTAGGTGTCAACGGCGTTTCGATCCATCCATGAGGATATCTGGATCATCATCAGTACATGAGATACATGCCTAAAATTGTATTAGCCTGTTTATCCCAAAGATTAAGGGGTTAAAGGTACGCTCATGGGCAAAAATTAAGGGGTTGTCCAGCCTGGGGACGGTGTTCAGAGTAGTATACAGGGCCGATTTCCAGGGCGCAATGGCGATGGTTTAATCGACGGTGTTCGAGCTGTAGGCTTGGATAGGGCAGGTGTGGAGGGAGCCGGGGGTAATGAGCCAGCGAGAAGCGCTTGATCGTGTGGTCTGTATCCAGGCAGAATCACCGTTATGAATGAGGCGTGGACCGTTCAATCGCGGCGTCTCATCTGTGTGAATGTATCAGATGAGACGCCGCGGTTGAACGGTCCATGCCTCATCCATAACGGCGATTCTGCCTGGATACATACCCCGCGATCAAGCGCTTCTCACCGGCTAATCCCACCGGCTCCTTCCACACCTGCCCTATCTAAGCCTACAGCTCGAACACCGACGATTAAGCTGTGCCTGAACACCCTGTTGGTTCTCTCCCTTCCTGTTTGTATATTTCTAACTAGGACACAGGCTTGTGTCCCACTTCATGTATTGTTTTGTTAAAACTGTCTAATATTATTGATCAAGTAAAAATTAGACCTCTGTCCGGCTGGACATGTCCCCAAAATATAGTTGCTATTGCGTCTATATTCATTTAAGAAATGAATCCTTGTTCTAGGAACAACTGTTGTTTAAAATGGAGATTGAGAGAGGCAGGACGTGTACCTCAATCTTCAGAGCCTCGACCTTCATATCTGGAGATTGAGAGTGGCAGGACATGCAGCTCACCCTCCAGAGCCTAAACCTTCATATACGGAGAAAGGAGGGTCTGGACCCGCACCCCACCCTGCAGTGCCTCCACCTTCTTGTATGGAGATCGAGAGCGGCAGGACCCATGCTCACCCTGCGGAGCCTCCACCTTCATGTCTGGAGATCGAGAGGGGCAGGACCCGCGCTCGCCCTGCAGAGCCTCCACCTTCATGTCTGCAGATTGAGGGGACGGGAGCCGCGCTCGTCCCGCAGAGCCTCCACCTTCATGTCTGGAGATCGAAAGGGGCGGGACCCACACTCGCCCTGCAGAGCCTCCACCTTCATGTCTGGAGATCGAGAGAGGTAGGACCCGCGCTCACCCTACAGAGCCTCCACCTTCATTTCTGGAGATCGAAAGGGGCGGGACCCACACTCACCCTGCAGAGCCTCCACCTTCATGTCTGGAGATCGAGAGGGGACGGGACCCGCGCTCGCCCTGCAGAGCCTCCACCTTCATGTCTGGAGATCGAGAGAGGTAGGACCCGCGCTCGCCCTACAGAGCCTCCCCCTTCATGTCTGGAGATCGAAAGGGGCGGGACCCACACTCGCCCTGCAGAGCCTCCACCTTCATGTCTGGGGATCGAGAGAGGTAGGACCCGCGCTCGCCCCGCAGAGCCTCCACCTTCATGTCTGCAGATTGAGGGGACGGGATCCACGCTCGTCCCGCAGAGCCTCCACCTTCATGTCTGGAGATTGAGAGAGGCAGGACCCTCACCCCAACCTGCGTTATTATTAGTTTTACTATATCGTCCTCCTCAGTGTATGGCCAGGTTTCCTTCACTTTTAGCAGAACAACTGGCTTCCTGTGTTATTAATTACTCTAAAATTATTTTAATCGGGGATCTGAATTATTGGTTTGATAATGTGGCATTAGACTCTCAAGCAGCAGAACTCAAGGACCTACTATTGGATATAAACCTGAAACATACATTCTCATACTCATCAGAAGGGCCATAGCCTGGATCAAATTTGGTCATACAATCTGTTCCTACCTTCGCCCTTTATACGTCCTTGTAGTTGGTCAGACCACTTTTTTATACATTTTTCATTTACAATCAATGGGACTGTCAAATCTAGGCTACAGGCGGGCAGAGAAATTCGGAAATGGAAGTCCTTGGACTTACCTGCATTCTTAAATACTCTGGCCACTACCCTTCCCCCTCAATGTGAGGATATAGAATCCAGTGAAAAGACACTTTCACAATGGCTGTGCCAAGCTGCAGATTTCCACGCTCCCCTGGTAAACTTCTCCAGATCACGGGGGAGGGATGCCCATAAATGGTTCACTCCAGAATTGAAGAAATTAAAACTCGAGATTAGACAAAAAGAAAGGAAATGGAGAGCTAACTATTTATCACAGGATAAAGAGATCTATTGCTCCGCCAGGAAAATATGTCAAACAATTCTTCTACAACATAAAACCGACTACTTTTCGGCAAAGATCATGAACTCTTTGAATAAATCAAAGGAGATATTCGATACAGTGAACGATCTCTGTAATGATGACAGGACAGCTCCCCCGATTATTCCTACCCAAAAATTATGTGACTCATTGAATGAATTTTTTAGGGAAAAAATCGTCACCATAAAACAGAATATAATTAGCTCTCCCACTCTAATTCCACTAGACGACATATTTTATAATCCTTTTAACTAGACACCTTTTCTTCCATTGAGCCTAAAACCTTTTCTGAACTCTTTGCGCGTGTTAAATCTGGATCGCCTGATGATATCTGCCCGCCCTATATCTTTAAAGAAATAGGACTTGCTATCCCTCAAAGTATTCTAATAATAATAATAATAGGGGGTTTTATAAAGCGCTTGGTGACGCACAACGGTGTGTCCCCGCGCTAAGGAGCAAGTGCTGTGGGAGAAGTGCTAAGGCGGGAACCTGTTACCGGGTAAATAATAATGTTTTTAACTTGGCTCTGAAGATAAGTTCTGATGGTTCTAGACGCAGCGCCACAGGAAGTTTATTCCAGCTTGACGCAGCCATATACCAAAAAGATCTTCTTCCCATCCGAGCTTTAGACACCTTGGGAATAGACAGGCGCCCCGTGCCGGAAGATCTTAGGGAACGGGAAGGCTCGTATTGTGTCAGCAGTCCCTGCAGTGGAAGGGGTGCCTTACCATTTACAATCCGGTGGCAGGTGCAGAGTGCTTTGAATTCCACCCTGCTTCTCACCGGGAGCCAGTGCAGGGCCTGGAGCGCCGCTTTGGAGGCTGCTCTTCTGGGTAATCTGAGCCCCAGTCGGGCAGCAGCATTCTGCAGAACCTGCAGGCGGCTCAGATTCTTCTCTAAGGTCCCTAAATAGAGAAGGTTGCGATAGTCCATCTTCGATGTAACTAATGCATGCACTAATGTTTGGCGTGCTTTGATAGGCAGAAAACTCAGAACCTTCCTGAGGCTCTAGAGAGTCCCGAAGCATGATCCGACCACCCGATTGATCTGGGGTCCGAAGGTCAAGTTGGGATCGAACCAGATACCAAAATTCCTCGCCTCCTGGCAGGGGATTGGTGCTGGTCCCAGGCATGGTGGCCACCACGCCGACGTCCACGCCGCCTGGCCTCCCCCCACGACCAGCACCTCAGTCTTGCCTCCGTTGAGCTTGAGGCAATTGGCAGACATCCAGGCAGCAAGATCTTGCATGCATGCTCTGAAGATGTCCGCCGCGAGACTGGGCGCACGTGACAGGGAGATGACCAGCTGCGTGTCGTCGGCATACGACACCATGCGCAGGCCGTGACTCTCCACTATGGTGGCAACCGGGGCAACGTAGAGATTGAAAAGAGTTGGACTCAGGGAAAAGCCCTGCGGCACCCCCTGGTCCAAGGCTACTCGCTCCGAGTAGCAGTCGCCCTGCCTGACTTGGAAACCTCGGCCAGAATGGAATGATTGGGTCTATTTCAGCGCTGCACCTCTCACCCCTCCTTTGTTCAGACACTGTAGCAAGATGGAATGTGCTACAGTGTCGAACGCAGCGCTGAGATCCAGAAGGATCAAGGCCATAGTCTGGCCCTCGTCAGCACCCTGCCTGATGGTTTCGGATGCCATGAGGAGAGCTGACTCCGTCGAATGACGAGGCCGAAACCCGAATTGGGTGGGATGAAGAAGGTTGGTCTTCTCCACAAATTGCATTAGCTGCACGTTGGCCACCTTCTCCACCACTTTAGAAAAATAGGGTAGCAGGGAGATGTGGCGCAAATTATCCAGCTTCTCAAAGCTGATATTGGGCTTCTTGCGGAGGGGAAGCACCACAGCTTGTTTCCATACCTCAGGCATAGAACTGGACCGGAAGGAAACATCCAGCAGATGCCTAATGTAGGGTTCGAGTGTCATCAGGCTATCCCCCAGCCGTTTAGGAGAGGCCCGATTTCACTGAACTGCATATTTTAATTAGATCTTCTGCTGGAGGGGTGGTAAAGTTGAGCAGCATGTTTTGTCCAGCTGTCTCTCCTACTAATACTTCCAATTCGTGCCCTACTGAGGGTTGGGCAGGAAAGGCAGAGTAGATCTTGGACACCTTGTCCCCAAAATAATTAGCAATTTGATTACAGGTAGCTGCTGAATGGTCTTCCCCTCCTGTGGAGGCTTTAGGGACGGCCAGGCATTTATATACACTGAACAGTTCCTTAACTGAGTTCTCTGCACCCAGTATCCTGTCAGCATAATAGGCGGCTTTCACTATCCTAATCTGATTGTGATAAGCCCGTCTATTGACGAGGTATCTCTCTTTCATCTGGCTATCATAGGCCACTCTCCACTGTCTTTCTGCACGCTTACAGTCCCTCTCTGCACATCGCAGTGCCTCGTTGAACCATGGTGCAGTTCTTTGTTTACGGGCGCCCTCCTTCGACCGGCCTAATGGGGCCGTGCAATCCAAGGCGGCCGTGATACGGTCATTAAGCAATTTATTTGCCGTGTCCGCATCGTCACCTCCAGGGGGCCCCCCTGCGGTAAGAGCCTTATTGAACTCTGGCAGGGAAAACCTAGCCCATTTACGCCTGGGGTAGTTGAGCGGGGTGGGGTCAGTGGCTTTTCGTTTAGGAAGATAGATAGAGAATGGTACAAAGAAGTGATCGGTCCAAGGCAGGGGCACAGGAGAAGCCACCGTGACTTCCTCCCAGTTGGCGAATATTGGATCTAGCAGGTGTCCATGCTGGTGTGTTGGAAGCTGCCCCTTTAACTCTAACTGTAGGGTTTGAAGTTCTTGGCGGAACTCCATTGCTCCATTGTCGGACAAATCTTTAAAATGCATGTTCAAGTCTCTGAGTAACAGAAACTTGTCTCTCTGCATCGCTGTCTCCGTGATGCCCTCTAAAAGGTTGCCTTTGAACCTTGCCAGAGGACCCGGTGAGCGGTAGATTAAATAGCCCTTCACCGTCGTGCTCCCATCAATATTCATGGTAAAGACACCAGCCTCACTTCCCGTCAAATGGACTGGTTCCAATTGACAGGCAAGTTGCCGTTTAAAAACAATCGCTATTCCCCCCCTCTGCCTTCAGGTCTGTCCAGTCTCACCATCCGGTAATCGTCTGGTAGTGCCTGAATAACGTCGGGGTCAGAGTAGGCATCCAGCCACGTTTCTGTGATGAATAGCAGATCTGGTTGTATATCCGCAAGGAGATCGTATATGTCAAGCTTATGACATCGGAGCGACCTCACATTGATCAGACCACAGGACAGAGAAGGACAACTATCCCGGGAATCAGCTGTCAATGTACAAAAACGGAATTGGCAATGTCTGCACCCTTCAACCTCCCCTACTTTTATACTATGGTGGCCTGGTGTGCAAGTATAGGAGGACAGACTTACTAAATCACTCCTGCTCCAGTTAATTCGGCTTTCGGGGCCAGGGGTAGTGGCCCTAGGCCGTGTCCGGTCGAGGACGGGCGCAGACGGGCTTGGCTTAGGCGCGGCTTCGGCGCGCATCCGGCGCGCCCGCTGCACCAGCCCGCTGCGCCGTCTGGCCATGATGCACATTATGTAGGGAGTGAGGAGGGTGGGAGGCCGGCGCGACTAGAGCGCACCCCCAGCCACACCTAAGATGGCGCCCACCGCCGCCAGACACCGATTCTAAAAACGTCTGGTCGAGGCAGGGAAGAAGGACTAAGAGCGTGTGGAGGGTGTCAGTGTTCCTGAATTACTATTCACATGATAATTACAATTTTAAAGCCCCCAAAGTTAAAAAGATGTTCGATTTTAAAATGCTCCTAAAAACAATTTAGCAAAGGTATTCCACCAGCAAAGTAATATTTTCCAACAACCAAGCTCACAGCCCTAGTTGCACTCGCTAGGGAGAGCTCTAAATTCTCCCTTTATTTAATGAATCACTCGCACAGGGCAAGGTAATCAGTAGGTTCAAGCGTGCTCTGCTGATCCCTTTAACCAAAAAATCCGGCATTGACCCATATGACCTTACGAATCACAGGCTGATTTCCCTTTTAGTCAAGTCAAGTCAAGTCATAAAATTTGTATAGCGCACTACATACCCAGAGGGTTTCAAGGCGCTTAGGAGGGGGGGAGGATTATTTGTCAAATATCCACGTTTTAAGCTGCTTTCTGAACGCTAGGTGGTTCTGGGTGAGGCGAAGGTAAGCGGGGAGTGAGTTCCAAGTTTTAGCAGCCAGGTATGAAAAGGATTTGCCTCCCATGGTGGTCTTGTTGATGCGAGGTACAGTGGCGAAGGCTTGACTGGAAGAACGTAGTTGGCGGGAGGGGGTGTAGAAGGACAGTCGAGAGTTGAGGCAATCTGGTCCGATGTCGTAGAGTGATTTGTGTGCGTGGGTAAGCAGTCGGAAAGTGATCCTCTTATTGACGGGTAGCCAGTGGAGGTCTTTAAGGTGACCAGAGATGTGTTCGTTGCGTGGGATGTCTAATATGAGCCTGGCTGAGGCGTTTTGGATTCGTTGGAGTTTCTTCTGGAGTTTAGCGGTGGTACCTGCGTAGAGGGTGTTTCCGTAGTCCAGTCGGCTCGTGACCAGAGCGTGGGTGACTGTTTTCCTTGTTTCGGAGGGGATCCAGCGAAATGTTTTTCTGAGCATGCGAAGAATGTTGAAGCAGGAAGAGGATACGGCGCTGACTTGTCTGTTCATTGAGAGTGAAGAATCCAGGATGACGCCTAGGTTCCGTGCGTGGTCTGTCGGGATGGGTGCTTTTCCGAGGGCTTCCGGCCACCAGGAGTCGTCCCAGGCAGAGGGGGATGTACCTAAGATGAGGACTTCTGTTTTGTCTGAGTTCAGTTTCAGACGGCTTTGTTTCATCCATTCGGCGACTTCTTTCATTCCTTCGTGTAGGTTAGTTTTGGCGGTGCTGGGGTCCTTGGTGAGAGAAAGGATCAGTTGAGTGTCATCCGCGTAAGAGATGATGTTGAGGTTGTGTTGGCGGGCGATGGCCGCGAGGGGGCTCATGTATACGTTGAAGAGGGTGGGACTGAGTGAGGATCCTTGAGGTACGCCGCAGATGACTTCAGAGGCCTCGGACTTGAATGGAGGAAGGCGGACTCTCTGGGTTCTTCCGGTGAGGAACGAGGTGATCCATTCAAGTGCTTTTCCTTGGATTCCGATGTTATTGAGGCGTTGTAGAAGGGTGCTGTGGCAGACTGTGTCGAATGCTGCAGAGAGGTCGAGGAGGATGAGGGCGACTGTGTCTCCATTGTCCAGTAGAGTTCGAATGTCGTCTGTTGCTGCGATGAGGGCGGTCTCAGTGCTGTGTTTTGCTCGGAAGCCAGATTGTGAGGGGTTGAGGGATTTGTTGGCTTCGAGGAAGGCGGCGAGCTGGTTGTTGACGGCTTTCTCGATGACTTTGGCCGGGAAAGGAAGAAGCGAGATGGGGCGGTAGTTTTTGAGTTCGGTGGGGTCTGCTGTTGGTTTTTTCAGAAGGGCGGTGAGTTCAGCGTGTTTCCAGTCTTCTGGGAAGGTAGCGGAGTTGAAGGAGCGGTTGATGACGTCTCAAACTGTTTCTACCTGTGGAGTTCCGCAGGGATCATCTTTGTCCCCGCTACTTTTTAATTTGTATTTACGCCCTCTATTGTATTCTCTGAAAAACCACAAAGTTACAATTTTTAACTATGCAGATGACTTGCAACTTGTTTTTTCTCTGGACTCCCCTGATGCCGTGGTGGTATTTCAAGAAACTATGTCCCATATCCAGAGATGGATGAATCTGAATCACCTTAAACTCAACCCGGGCAAGACAGAACTTAACTTGCCCGGGAAAAGTGAAATTAGCTGGGGACCCCATTTCTGGCCATCTGATAAGGGAATTCCTCCCATCAAATCCCACACAGTTTAGAGCTAAGGGGTGACTCTCTGTGTGGATCTATCGCTTAAAGGTCATATAGGGACGGTAGTTTCATCCAGTTTCTTTTAACGGAGAAAAATAAAGAAAATTGCCCATTTTTTAACTCATTCGGCTTTGATTCAGGTAACTATCGCTTTGGTTTTATCTCGGCTTGACTTTTCTAATAGTTTGTACCTAGGTCTTCCAGCAGGTCAGCTAAAGAGATTACAGTATGTCCAGAACCAGGCAGCCAGGCTCATTTGTAAACAACCTAAATGGCAATCCATTAGGCCAGGATTGGAAAATCTTCACTGGCTGCCGGTAGCCCAGAGAGTTGCATTTAAAGCCGGCTGCATTATTTTTAAAGCGTTGCAGGGCAAGGGTCCCAAAATTCATAAGGAATTTGGTATGCAAATACACCCCCTCACGTAACCTTCACTCGGCCCACCAAGAACTGCTAATGGTCCCCTTATTTAAGAAAAAACGTCAGGGCGGTAGCGGTTTTCATTACCTTGCCGCCTCCTTATGGAACTCCCTGCCATTGTCTCTAAGACAGTGCAACACTCTTCTTACTTTCAGACAGGCCTATAAAACATGGCTTTTTAGACAGGCCTGTTCCTAAATAAGTGCGAAATGTACCCTTGCGAAAATGTACTTTTAAGTGTTATGCTGTGCTCTCACAAACTTCGATAGCGCCATGAAGCCCACGGGCGTACGTGCGCTGAATAAATAAAATTTAACATAACATAACAGAGCCTCCACCTTCACGTATGGAGATCAAGAGGGGCAGGACCCGCACCTCGCCCTGCAGAGCCTCCACCTTCATGTCTGGAGTTTGAGAGGAGCGGCACCCACACCTCACCCTGCAGAGCCCCCACCTTCATGTCTGTAGATTGAAAGGGCAGGACCTGTGCCTCACCTTGCAGAGATTCCACCTTCATGTCTGAAGAGTGAGAGAGGCAGGACCCACACCTCACCCTGCAGAGCCTCAACCTTCATGTCTGGACATCAAGAGGGGCAATACCCATACCTCAACCTCCAGAGCCTCCACCTTCATGTCTGGCAATTGAGAAGGGCATGACCCGGGCCTCCCCCTGCAGAGCCTCCACCTTCGTGTCTGGAGATCGAGAGGGGCAGGATCCGCGCTCGCCCTGCAGAGCCTCCCCCTTCATGTCTGCAGATTGAGGGGACGGGACCAGCACCTCACCCTGCAGAGCCTCCACCTTCATGTCCAGAGATTGAGTGGTCAGGTCACATGCCTCACCACCCAGAGTCTCCACCTTCATGTCTTCAGATTGAGGGGCCGGGACCCACTCACGCCCCACAGAGCCTCAACCTCTGCGTCTGGAGATCGAGAGGGGTGCGACCCACACTCGCCCTGCAGAACCACCACCTTCATGTCTACAGATTGAGCGGGGCAGGACCCGCACCTCACTCTCCAGAGCCTCCACCTTCATGCCTGGAGATTAAGAGGGGTGGGACCCGCACTCGCCCTCCGGAGCCTCTACCTTCATGTCTGGAGATCGAGAGGGTGGGACCCGCTCTCGCCCTACAGAGTCTCCACCTTCATGTGTGGAGATCAAGAGGGGCGGGACCCATGCTCGACCTGCAGAGCCTCCACCTTCATGTCTGCAGATTAAGGGGGCGGGACCCACACCTCACCCTGAAGAGCATCCACCTTCATATCTGGAGAATTGAGGGACAGGACCCGCACCCCACCCTACAGAGCCTCCACCTTCATGTCTGGAGATCGAGAGGGGTGGGACCCGCACTTGCCCTGCAGAGCCTCCACCTACATGTCTGGAGATCGAGAGGGGCAGGACCCACGCTTGCCCTGAAGATCCTCCACCTTCATGCCTGGAGATCAAGATATCAAGAGTGGCCAGGTCCCAGAAAGGCGGCCTGGACTCACAGGAGCCAGTGGGGGGATTAATACAGTCAGTAACACAAATTTTGAACAACAATCAATAATCAACAAAGTTTTCTGTAATTCACCTCATACAATTTAATTTAATCGTATGAGTCTCATGTGTATTTTGTTACAATAAACCTATACCAATTTAAAAAGATAGTGTGTACATTACATTGACCATTAAACTCTAGTTCCTCTTTAATTAGTTCCCAGCGTTTGTCAATAATGTGTTTGATGTTGGATGAAACCATTGAGAATTTGGACACGAGCACAATCCTATTGAAGGTTGAGACAAGAGATAATCAGTCAAGACTGGGAAACATATGTATTGGCATATGCCAACGACATAGCGCTTGTAATATCCAACCCGATAGAATCTATGGCAGAGGTAGAGCAAGAGGCGATGAGATTTGGCCTTTTGGCCGGATATTCCCTAAATCGAAACAAAACCCAGAATATCTGGAAAAACGTCAACATGGGTGACGACGTGAGACAGGTAGGAAACGCCACTTATTGGGGGGTAGACATTACCGCCAATATCAAAAAGCTAGTCGAAGCAAATATCGACCCCATGATTGATAAAATAGAACCAGAACTGAGGCGACTACATAATCTGCATCTTTCAATAATCGGAAGATGTAATATAATCGAAAAGCTTTTTTCCCTAAGATCTCTTATCTTATAAGAGCTATTCTATTAGAATTTAATCCCAAATGTATAAACAAGATCGAAGATATGTTTTCCCGGTTAATTAGGTCATATGGGAAACTAAGAAGAGCATATAGGTTCCTTTCTCTACCATAGGATAGGGGTGGTTTGGCTCTACCAAACATTAAACTTTACTATTGGGCAATTACTCTTTTACACAATCACACCCTTTTCTCCCACAAGCCACTAGACGACTCACTTAACCATATCCACACACCTATAGAACTAATAATGGGTAAACAGGTCTGGGGATGGACCTGGAGATTCTTGAATGATTCTCAATACAATAAGGTACATTATAAGACGCTGGCAGCAGGATATAAAACTATGAAGGCATTCCGGAAGATGCTAGGATTGGGCCGTGGGAATTATTATACCCCGATCAGTAATAACTTTAACTTGCCCGGAATCTTTAAAGACCCCACAATCAGGAGATGGATTGACAAAGGCCTATCCAAGCTTGGAGATTTTTATTCTCTCACTGATATAATCACTTTTGAAAATCTTAAGACACAATATGGATTATGGATATGGATGGACGAGGAACAACAATTCCGAAACACCGGTGTCCAGAGTTAGTGCTGCAAATTGCTTGAACACACGAACTTTCGAAAATAGCGCACTCGCTATAAAACTGCATCTACCGTGATGCTCCTGGGGTTCACCCGCTGGTGGGTGGAGTTGGAGTGCGACCCATGACTTCCAGTTAAATGGCTCCCTTGAGCTAAGAGCTGACGAGCTCAGATCCCGCACCCACGCGCCTTGAGAGGTATCAACCTGAGAACACTTGGCAGCCTGCACAGCAAACCCCTGACCAACCTACACTCTGCTGACGAGGAACAACAATTCTGAAACACCGGTGTCCAGAGTTGGTGCCGCAAACTTGCTTGAAAACAAGAACTTTCGAAAATAGCGCACTCGCTATAAAACTGCATCTACCGTGATGCTCCTGGGGTTCACCCGCTGGTGGGTGGAGTTGGAGTCCGACCCATGACTTCCAGTTAAATGGCTCCCTTGAGCTAAGAGCTGACGAGCTCGGATCCCGCACCCACGCGCCTTGAGAGGTATCAACCTGAGAACACATGGCAGCCTGCAAAGCAAACCCCTGACCGACCTACATTCTGCTGACGAGGAACAACAATTCCGAAACACCGGTGTCCAGAGTTGGTGCTGCAAACTTGCTTGAACACAGGAACTTTCGAAAATAGCGCACTTGCTATAAAACTGCATCTACCGTGATGCTCCTGGGCTCACCCGCTGGTGGGTGGAGTTGGAGGCGACCCATGACTTCCAGTTAAATGGCTCCCTTGAGCTAAGAGCTGACGAGCTCGGATCCCGCACCCACGCGCCTTGAGAGGTATCAACCTGAGAACACTTGGCAGCCTGCACAGCAAACCCCTGACCGACCTACACTCTGCTGACGAGGAACAACAATTCCGAAACACCGGTGTCCAGAGTTGGTGCTGCAAACTTGCTTGAACACACGAACGTTCGAAAATAGCGCACTCGCTATGAAACTGCATCTACTGTGATGCTCCTGGGGTTCACCCGCTGGTGGGTGGAGTTGGAGTGCGACCCATGACTTCCAGTTAAATGACTCCCTTGAGCTAAGAGCTGACGAGCTCGGATCCCGCACCCACGCGCCTTGAGAGGTATCAACCTGAGAACACTTGGCAGCCTGCACAGCAAACACCTGACTGACCTACACTCTGCTGACGAGGAACAACAATTCCGAAACACCGGTGTCCAGAGTTGGTGCTGCAAACTTGCCTGAACACACAAACTTTCGAAAATAGCGCACTCGCTATAAAACTGCATCTACCATGATGCTCCTGGGGTTCACCCGCTGGTGGGTGGAGTTGGAGTGCGACCCATGACTTCCAGTTAAATGGCTCCCTTGAGCTAAGAGCTGACGAGCTCAGATCCCGCACCCACGCGCCTTGAGAGGTATCAACCTGAGAACACTTGGCAGCCTGCACAGCAAACCCCTGACCAACCCACACTCTGCTGACGAGGAACAACAATTCTGAAACACCGGTGTCCAGAGTTGGTGCCGCAAACTTGCTTGAACACAAGAACTTTCGAAAATAGCGCACTCGCTATAAAACTGCATCTACCGTGATGCTCCTGGGGTTCACCCGCTGGTGGGTGGAGTTGGAGTGCGACCCATGACTTCCAGTTAAATGGCTCCCTTGAGCTAAGAGCTGACGAGCTCGGATCCCGCACCCACGCGCCTTGAGAGGTATCAACCTGAGAACACTTGGCAGCCTGCACAGCAAACCCCTGACCGACCTACACTCTGCTGACGAGGAACAACAATTCCGAAACACCGGTGTCCAGAGTTGGTGCTGCAAACTTGCTTGAACACAGGAACTTTCGAAAATAGCGCACTTGCTTTAAAACTGCATCTACCGTGATGCTCCTGGGGTTCACCCGCTGGTGGGTGGAGTTGGAGTGCGACCCATGACTTCCAGTTAAATGGCTCCCTTGAGCTAAGAGCTGACGAGCTCGGATCCCGCACCCACGCGCCTTGAGAGGTATCAACCTGAGAACACTTGGCAGCCTGCACAGCAAACCCCTGACCGACCTACACTCTGCTGACGAGGAACAACAATTCCGAAACACCGGTGTCCAGAGTTGGTGCTGCAAACTTGCTTGAACACAGGAACTTTCGAAAATAGCGCACTCGCTATAAAACTGCATCTACCGTGATGCTCCTGGGGTTCACCCGCTGGTGGGTGGAGTTGGAGTGCGACCCATGACTTCCAGTTAAATGGCTCCCTTGAGCTAAGAGCTGACGAGCTCGGATCCCGCACCCACGCGCCTTGAGAGGTATCAACCTGGGAACACTTGGCAGCCTGCACAGCAAACCCCTGACCGACCTACACTCTGCTGACGAGGAACAACAATTCCGAAACACCGGTGTCCAGAGTTGGTGCTGCAAACTTGCTTGAACACACGAACTTTCAAAAATAGCACACTCGCTATAAAACTGCATCTACCGTGATGCTCCTGGGGTTCACGCGCTGGTGGGTGGAGTTGGAGTGCGACTCATGACTTCCGGTTAAATGGCCCCCTTGAGCTAAGAGCTGACGAGCTCTGATCCCGCACCTACGTGCATCAGAGGTATCAACCTGAGAACACTTGGCAGACTGCACAGCAAACCCCTGACCGACCAACACTCTGCTGACGAGGAACAACAATTCCAAAACACCGGTGTCCAGAGTTGGTGCTGCAAACTTGCTTGAACACACAAACTTTCGAAAATAGCGCACTCGCTATAAAACTGCATCTACCGTGATGCTCCTGGGGTTCATCCGCTGGTGGGTGGAGTTGGAGTGCGACCCATGACTTCCAGTTAAATGGCTCCCTTGAGATAAGAGCTGACGAGCTCGGATCCCGCACCCACGCGCCTTGAGAGGTATTAACCTGAGAACACTTGGCAGCCTGCATAGGAAACCCCTGACCGACCTACACTCTGCTGACGAGGAACAACAATTCTGAAACACTGGTGTCCAGAGTTGGTGCTGTAAACTTGCTTGAACACACGAACTTTCGAAAATAGCGCACTCGCTATAAAACTGCATCTACCGTGATGCTCCTGGGGTTCACCGGCTGGTGGGTGGAGTTGGAGTGCGACCCATGACTTCCAGTTAAATGGCTCCCTTGAGCTAAGAGCTGACGAGCTCGGATCCCGCACCCACGCGCCTTGAGAGGTATCAACCTGAGAACACTTGGCAGCCTGCACAGCAAACCCCTGACTGACCTACACTCTGCTGACGAGCAACAACAATTCCGAAACACCGGTGTCCAGAGTTGGTGCTGCAAACTTGCTTGAACACACGAACTTTCGAAAATAGCGCACTCGCTATAAAACTGCATCTACCCTGATGCTCCTGGGGTTCACCCGCTGGTGGGTGGAGTTGGAGTGCGACCCATGACTTCCAGTTAAATGGCTCCCTTGAGCTAATAGCTGACGAGCTCAGATCCCGCACCCACGCGCCTTGAGAGGTATCAACCTGAGAACACTTGGCAGCCTGCACAGCAAACCCCTGCCCGACCTACACTCTGCTGACAAGGAACAACAATTCCGAAACACCGGTGTCCAGAGTTGGTGCTGCAAACTTGCTTGAACACACAAACTTTCGAAAATAGCGCACTCGCTATAAAACTGCATCTACCGTGATGCTCCTGGGGTTCACCCGCTGGGGGGTGGAGTTGGAGTGCGACCCATGACTTCCACAATATGTATTAGAATGAAAAGATTTTTTTAAGTATTTACAAATACGTGATTTTCTAAGCAAGAAGGGTGGAGGCCCAATAGGATTCTTAAATATCTCCATTATAGATAAACTAAGACAGAATAATCAATCAATCAATCGGAATGGTATATAATTCGCTTAACTCCCTGAAGAAGAAATAGGCATCTCAGAGGATTTATTTCTAAGCATGGGCGGAAAATCCGTTCCGCTCGCGGATTTTGCGGATTTTCGGTAAATTCGCAATCCGCGAGATTCGCGAATTTCCCGCAAAATCCGCGAGCGGAACGGATTGGGTCAAAAGTTCAAGCTGACTTTTTGTAACTATTTTAGAATGGCGCCAGCAAGCTGCCAGAGCCTCTAAAATAGTTACAACAGTCAGCTTCAACAGGAAACACTAATAGATAAAGTAAAGCAGGTGCTAGAGTTGAATCTCAAATTCAGTTACACAATCATTAATCACCCCAAACTTGGGGTGATTAATGACTGTGTAACTTAATTTGACTTTCAACTCAAGCACCTGCTATACTTTATCTATTAGTGCTTCCTGTTGAAGCTGACTTATGGCTGAGGGCAGAAGGGCACAAAGTGGGACAGAGGGCATGAGTTAGGCAGAGGGCAGAAGGGCACAGAAATCAGTGGGGCAGAGGGCAAAAGGGCACAAACAAGAGTGGGGCAGAGGGCAGAAAGGCACAAAATTAAGTGGTAAAGAGGGCAGAAGGGCATAAAAAACGAGAGGGTGGCAGTGATGAACCAGGCAAAAAAAAAACACGAATACGCAAAGTTCCCCACGAACACGCAAAAATAAAAAATCCGTAAATTCGTGCGAATTCGTGAATTTGCGGATTGCGAATTCGCAAATCCGCAAATTCGCAGACCGCGAATTCGCAAAATTCGCCCATGCTTATTTATTTCAATACCCCACTGAACTAGCACAGAAGCTTTTAAAACCAGCACGACTTCAGGCGCAGTATTATAAAACTTGCTTTTCACTTTATTATACGCCAAAAACGGATAGCTAAATGGGGAACTGGGAAGGGGACCTTATGCCCTCGATGTTCGCTGCCCCAGGCGGATTTAGAGCATATGCTGGCGTCCTGTACAACACTAAATATCTTAAAATCTGACATTACAAATTTATTTAAAGAGACCCTAAGAAGGGATATAAACCTTTCATCAGCCCTGATCTGACTAGGGGTAGATCAGGAGACCCAAGGGATGCCCAGAGAATGACTAATTTTTATAAGTATGGCAATATATCGCCTTACCCTAACATCAGCCTGGTTAGCTCCATCCCCGCCAGTGTACTGTCAGTGGTTATCACGTCTAATCGCGAACTACAACTTTGAAAAAGCATTACATGGGAAAAGGGGGACTCGATCCCGCTCAAAAGGGTTACAAATCTGGCTCGAGAGATAAAAGCAGTGGAACACAACATTCTAGATACACCCCAGAACATCTAAGATCTACCAACACAATATCACATTTAAATAAATGGTCAACACAAGGAAGGGAGGGTAGAAGGCGCTATAATAGGAATAAGAAATCAGACATATATGAAATGGTATGTAAACAAATATGTGCCTTTCAGTTATCAGGAACCACCAAAGTCACATCTGCACATGTAATTGAGCACCAGACTAAAGTGACTCCTCCCTATATAAATATGTACCTTCAGTAATCAGGCTGATGGTTTTGCTGATGCGAACAGCAAAGAAAGTTTCTGAGTGTTAGAAGCTGGCGTTCCCGCACGCATCGTTGTCTTTTTTTTTATATTATTTTTATTGGTGCATGATTTCAATGTTACACAATGACCTTGTAGTTTGCATGTTCAAAAAAGAAATGAATAAATTATATGGTTAAGGATGCTATATTCATAACATTGCATGTCTTTAAAGCCAATGAACTTATAGCGAAAAAATTAAAAAAAAGAAGGAAAAAAGGTGTTAAATCAAAAGCTGTAACATTTCTATAATATTGTCTCATGCACATTTTGACACATCCCGGAATTGCCATAATTTGGGCTGAAGTTTTCCAGGCCTCTTATTCAACACTTTTTTCTCTCAGCATCTGTGTATCCTGGGAGTTATAGAAATCCGGAACGACTTACCTCACCCTTCTACAAGTCCTGGGCCCTGTCGGGTCGGAATTATCACCGACAGAGCGACTTACACTAGGACAATTTTTACATTTGAAGCCCTGAGGAGTCACGGTATTCTATCCCCTGAGCGACGAAACACGTGTCTGCTGGTCTCTGTAGAAAATTAAAGACACTACTTTTGGATCAACCTACTACAAGAATAAGATCTGTTATTTTGCAATGTATTTAATAGGCTTTGTGTCCTTTGCCTTTATGTCCACTTTGACACAATGAATGTATTAACGAGAGTGTGCATAGGTGATCTGTTTTTTTATACTATATACAGTGGTAGCGTAGGCTTTCATTGTCCTTGGGGGGTTATAGGGCTTATCCCCTCAACCTTTTTGCACCTCACACCTTACTCGAATGGATTCACACTAAGCGCTAATCATTAGCTGTGCGCCCCTTTTCTAGACCCTGACACATGATGTATAATAACTGAAACCAAAAACGTATTTTTATATTATTTTCTGCTTTTTGTTTTTTGTTTTTAAAACATGCCATCGACCTTTCACGTGAAAATTATTATAAGGGCCTGACATCACTTTTTGTGACGTCACTACGTGACATTGTGATTTGCATATGATAATGGGCTCCTTCACTATTTTCCTTGGTTGTGCCCTGTTTATTGGCATGACATGGGTCTATAGGTATTAAAAATAAACATATAAATTCACAGGTATTCAGCCCATTTCTCTGGTGATGTCACACATCGACATGTATTCGGCTGCTTCTTCCATTTTTAGGTGAATACAAATCACCTGCCGTACCCCCTCCTTCCATTTCTCCTTCTTTTTCTCCCCCTTTCTTTGTCTCTCTAGCTCTCTTTCTCTACCCCTCTCTATATCTCACACAGTCCTGTTAGCTTTACCTTCATGAATGTCACTGCCACTTCTGGCATTCATACGACAAATCCTTCAGAACATTTGAGGACAAGGGACAATCAGTGTGAAAGATGAGTTGCTGGGAGTGCAACGGATTGTCCTGGCACATATATGCTTTTGATGTGGGATTTTGCTATTTCACCACATTCTTCAAACAGAGTCTGCTGCTTACAATGGCTCAATTCTGGTAAAAAGAAGAGTTTGGCAAGTCGCAAAATTCATAGCGAGAGCCAAGTCGGGGAGGAGCCACGGGTCACACTTAGTTATAGGGCCCGAGGCACAAGCTGATCCATCAACCGAAAACAGTGTGTAAAAGATGCAGCAAACGTTACTTAAAAACAAGGTATATGCTCTTTTATATCTAAAAATAGGTTATTTCTTGAACACCTGTGCTTCGCTTTAGTTCATTAAATAGACTGCAGTGGCATTTGTTAATAGTAATACATACATTTAGAAGACCGAAGGTTTTTGTGCCAGTAAAAGGGCGCACTGCCAATTCATACGCATATAGTTTCAAAGTGACATAAAGTCTCCAGGTGCTATTTGGCGAGTGGACAAACCCAAACCACTCATGTGAGTACAGAACTACTCCTATCAAGTAAAACGTTTGCCAAAGCACTCTGTAAAGTAACGATGTTTTGTACAATGACAATATACAAGCACATTCCAGAACACCAATATGACAGAAGTGAGTAAAATTCCACAAGATGAGTAAATCTTGGAGTCTTTTTAATGAAGAGTACAGCCAGCCGACACGTGTTTCATCGCCTTCGCGATTCCTCAGGGCTAGATGGCCGTATCAACATCAGAAGGTCGCTTAGCTGGTGATAATTCCGACCCAGCCGGGCCTTCACTAGTAGCACTAGTTTGAGTGCGTCCAGAAGCAGTGACAGTCCTATTATATATATTTCAAGGAGTATACGTCTAAGGAGGGCTCGGAAATCACTCGAGGTTCTTCACCAAAACTTAGCCACCTTCTGTGGTTAAACAGAGTGCAGGGTAAATTCTATGTCAGGTAACCTGATGCGGTTCCAAGCGCAAAGTCCAAGCGTGTACGCAAACTCCCCAATTTCAAGTCAATTGCCAACAACCTGATGCGGTTCCAAGTAGGAAAATTATCAAGCCGTGTGCGGCGTCTTCAGCGGTAACAGACGAGTGAAGCTGTTCCGGGCCCGGTTCCGTGTTTGGACACGGAACCGGGCCCGGAACAGCTTCACTCGTCTGTTACCGCTGAAGACGCCGCACACGGCTTGATAATTTTCCTACTTGAAACCGCATCAGGTTGTTGGCAATTGACTTGAAATTGGGGAGCTTGCGTACACGCTTGGACTTTGCGCTTGGAACCGCATCAGGTTACCTGACATAGAATTTACCCTGCACTCTGTTTAACCACAGAAGGTAGCTAAGTTTTGGTGAAGAACCTCGAGTGATTTCCGAGCCCTCCTTAGACGTATACTCCTTGAAATATATATAATAGGACTGTCACTGCTTCTGGACGCACTCAAACTAGTGCTACTAGTGAAGGCCCGGCTGGGTCGGAATTATCACCAGCTAAGCGACCTTCTGATGTTGATACGGCCATCTAGCCCTGAGGAATCGCGAAGGCGATGAAACACGTGTCGGCTGGCTGTACTCTTCATTAAAAAGACTCCAAGATTTACTCATCTTGTGGAATTTTACTCACTTCTGTCATATTGGTGTTCTGGAATGTGCTTGTATATTGTCATTGTACAAAACATCGTTACTTTACAGAGTGCTTTGGCAAACGTTTTACTTAATACATACATTTGACCAATTAAGATTCCCATCTCCAGAGCCCTGACAAAATGGCCACTCTCGGTGTTTTTGGTTTATAGGTTTTATCACTAATCCGACAAGTTAGCTTAAAAAATATAGTTGTTAGTCCAAGTATTGTTCAGTGTTGCTTTTACAGGTAGTGTGATCAGGTGCGATTGAATGTTTTTCTTTGTATCTCTTCTTCACCAAATAAAAATGAACAATGTTTTTTTTCTTTTAGTCCACATTGTGCTAGCCTCCCACTGTGTATCCTAGTACAACATGAAGCTCTGCTATGTGAACGGAAGTGAACAATCACAGGAAAAAAACACTTTTATAATCCTGCAAATACTGTTATCTGTTTTCTACTTTACTGCTAGTCCGGTCTTCTATCATCTGGTATTTGAATGTCCCACATATTTTGAATTTGATCTTTTTCCATAATTCATTCCTCTCACAATAACCTCACTGTTCTGCTCTTGTCTATGTCCTCAGATGGTTCAATATTATTTTAGATGTTCTTAAGTTCATCCGAAGTCTCTGCATCTCTAGGATTATTTCCATATGAGTTAAATGAAGGAGTGTATTCATGAGGGCTATCTGGGATCGAAAATTAACAAAAGCTCTTCACACTCTCAGTGCCCTTCAATGTTTTCCCCCGTGTGTGCTCGCTGATAACTTTGCAGCTTTGATAATCGACTAAAGCTCTTCCCACATTCATTGCACTTAAATGATTTTTCTCCTGTGTGAGTTTGCTGATGATACCTTAATGCTGAAGGGAAGCGAAAACTACTGTCACATTCACTAAAATGATAGGGGTTTTCCTCTGTGTGTGTTCGCTGATGTGTTTGGAGGCTTGATAAGTGCCTAAAGCACTTTTCACATTAACTGCACTTGAATGGCTTTTCCCCTGTGTGTATTCGCTGATGAATCCTTAATGTTGAGTAACGACTAAAAATGCTTTCACATTCATTGCAACTGTATGGTTTTTCCCCTGTGTGTGTTTGCTGATGTGTTTGTAGATTTTCTAATCCACTAAAGCTCTTCCCACATTCACTGCACTGATATGGTTTTTCCTCAGTGTGTGTTCGCTGATGTCTTTGTAGGTGATGTAACTGACTAAAGCTCTTCCCACATTCACTGCATTTAAATGGCTTTTCTCCTGTGTGTGTCCGCTGATGAATTTATAGGTGTGATGACTTACTGAAGCACTTTGCAAATTCACTGCACTTGAATGTTTTTTCTCCTATGTGGGTCAACAGATGACTTTGTGGGTGTGATGAGAAAGTAAAACACTTTGCACATTCACTGTACTTGAATGGCTTTTCCCTTGTGTGTGTTTGTTGATGTCTTCGTAGGTTTGATAACCGACTAAAGCTCTTCTCACATTCACTGCAGTTGAATGGATTTTCTCCTGTGTGAGTTCGTTGATGAATCCTTAATGCTAAAGAGTAACTAAATCTACTGTCACATTCACTACAATGATAGGGTTTTTCCCCTGTGTGTGTTCGCTCATGACTTTTTAGGTCTGTTAACCGACTGAAGGACTTTGCACATTCACTGCACTTGAATGGTTTTTGCCCTGTGTGAGTTTGCTGATGAATCCTTAATGATGAAGAGTAACTAAAACTGCTGTCACATTCACTACAATGATAGGGTTTTTCCCCTGTGTGTGTTCGCTGATGACTTGTTAGGTATGATAACCTACTAAAGCACTTTGCACATTCACTGCACTTGAATGGTTTTTCCCCCGTGTGTGTTCGCTGATGACTTTTTAGGTATGATAACTGACTAAAGCACTTTGCACATTCACTGCACTTGAATGGTTTTTCCCCCGTGTGTGTTCGCTGATGACTTTTTAGGTGTGATAACTGACTAAAGCACTTTGCACATTCACTGCATTTGTATGGTTTTTCTCCTGTGTGAGTTCGCTGATGAATCCTTAATGCTAAAGAGTAACTAAAACTACTGTCACATTCACTACAATGATAGGGTTTTGCCCTGGTTTGTATTCGCTGATGTCTTTGAAGGCTTGATAACTGACTGAAGCTCTTCACACATTGATTGCAATGGTATGGCTTTTCCCCCGTGTGTGTTCGCTGATGTCTTTGTAGGTCTAATAATTGACTAAAGCTCTTCACACATTCACTGCACTTGAATGGCTTTTCCCCTGTGTGTGTTTGTTGATGTCTTCGTAGGTGTGATAACCTACTAAGGCTCTTCCCACATTGACTGCACTTGAATGGCTTTTCCCCTGTGTGTGTTTGTTGATGTCTTCGTAGGTGTGATAACCTACTAAAGCTCTTCCCACATTCACTGCACTTGAATGGCTTTTCCCCTGTGTGTGTTCGATTATGTTTTTGAAGGTGTGATAATTGACTAAAGCTCTTTACACATTCACTACACTTGAATGGTTTTTGTCCTGTGTATGTATGCTGATGAAGCAAGCTCTTGCTGCATGTGTATGATTCTTCTTTCTTGGTTACTGCCTGTGAGTTGGGTATATTTTTGTCTAAATCCCATGACTGCATTTCATGATGGGCCAACATGGCTGATAAAGCACTTGTGTTTTACACTCACACTTTATATGTGTGCAGTATTTTGCATGTTTGATTTCTGTTTTAACAATAAAAATGCAATAGCCACCAAATATTTGCCACACTCCTAATACGTAGAAGGTGTCTTTATAGGCGATTGAGCCTTTGGATTGGATTATGGCAATGCACGCTTGCGGGTAAAGATGTATCTTCCGTCTGGCCGGTGCAAATTGGGACAGTCTGTTGTATTGTAGATAGAAGAACTCCTCTTTCCATTACCCGTCAGTTGGCTGGCTCCGCTCTGTTGTGCTCTTCTCTGGTTACTGTGGTTTGCCTTGAAAGAGTTTACAATTCACCTAGAGCACGGAATGATGGCTCGTCATCATTTTAGAAAACAGAGCACTGTGGTAATCACATCATACCATTCCGATGATCAGAGCTGGTGTTGGACACTTGTTTATCCAGGAGGCGGTTTGTTATTGTTGTTGCCTTAATTTTCCTAAAGTCATTTCTTCGTCTTGTGGCTTGGAGGTGCACTGCTCAGACTCTTACAATCACTGAACTTCCCTTGATACTTCACCTGGGATTTGTCAGTTTGTGTGCAGGTTCCTCTGTCGCTGACTGCGCTGGTGTTTTTCTGAATACTGTAGCTCATTATTTCTGCTATTATTGAAGATTTACAGCATTCGCTTCATTATTGATGGTCATTTCACACATTCAAGGCTTGTTTTCTGTTAGATGAAAAGATATTTAAAATTACTAAATTGAAACATAATGGAATGAGAATTCACAATGTTCAACTGTTTGTAAAAGACATTTCGAGGGAGATTTACCAAATCTCCACACAATGCAGCGCAAACCTTTCCCCGCGAGGCTGCGATGCATTGTGCGACAGGGAGGGAGCAGGAGAGCACCATATTTTCAAAGATATGGCTCTCTCCTTCCCTTTCCCTTACACCAGCACTGATTACAGCGGCCCTGCACCATGCATACACCTTAGCACCAGAGCGCTAGGATGTGTGTGTGCGTGTGTGAGTCCAGTATCGGTTTTGTACAGGAAGGACACCCTTCCTGTACAAAATACTATGCCTAGACATGAGAAACACCTTTTCCCACCTTGTATGCATGTTGCACAGTGCACCATGCAAGCAAAGTTGGAAAAGGAAGGAGAAATTAAAGCAATTCTCCTTCCTTGCACCTAGTTACTACTGACTCAACACAGCTGCATGGATACATCACAGCGGGTTAAACACCTCACCCGTTACTACTGCCACAACACACCTGCATGGATACATCACACCTGATTAAACACCTCACCCGTTACTATTGCCACAATGCACCTGCCTGGATACATCACAGTGGGTTAAACACCTCACCCGTTACTACTGCCACAAATGGAGCTGCCTGGATACATCACAGCGGGTTAAACACCTCACCCGTTACTATCGCCACAACGCACCTGTAGGAGAGTAGGGTCTGCAATCCTATGATCGCCCAGATTTTTTGCTTTTGTTTCACTGGTTTACGACTTTCTCTGGCTGTGGGCCTGCCAATCAGACCCACAGCCTGGCTGTTCTCTTTCTAAATTACGACATGTACCCTAGGTGCATTTACCAATTGGTACTGGGCCACCTTATCAGACCCCGTAACGCAGGGCATAGGTGTACCCAGGGCCGCCAGGGGCTGCAGCATGTATTATGCCACCCCTGGCTGGCCTCCTAAATTTGACACAACTGGCTGCATGACAGCTGGGGCAAAGTCGTGTAATCACCCTTTGCTTTAGGTATAGTAGCCCTATATCTAACCGTACAATGGACGCCCGAGTTCCTATCAGTCACTCCTATGGCAGGCCTTGACAATCCTGAAGGCAGAGTGCGTGGGCTCGTGTGAACTAGGTTATGGCCCGAGCCGAGCCCGGTTACAGCTTGCGGAACAAAGACCCAATGGCTGGTCCATGATAACGCGTACCACATCGGTAACTTCGGTGTCGCGTTATCAAGACATGTCGAGTAAGGTGTCATACGAATCGGGATGCTGCCCCCTCACCAATTCTGGCGACGAGGTTAGCATTCCGCCCTTCTAGAGGGACACGACATGTACGTAACTGTGAACCCCGGTTAAAGTTAACTAAAGCCTCAGCTCCACAAAATGGATGCTGCCACCACAGACACGAGTCTGACCTCCTGCTGCTGGGAGTCCTTCCAGCGAGGAGCGCTTGGACAAAGGGTTTCCTGTCGAGGGCGGTGTTCGCACCGTCCCAGACAGGGTTTGTGTATTCTGGGTAGGTAGGGCTTTTGCGAGAAGGTGACTGCGGAGTGGCACCCCGGTGCTCACTACGCATCTGCCGGTCAGAACGAGTTCCAGGGGCGCCAGCCCTGGCCTGGGGAAAGTCCGGCAGGGGAGAGGGGTGTAACTACCCCCCTTCCTGGTCCCACCCTTAGGGCAGGACCTAGTCATGTACCCACCCCTTTCTTTAGGATAAAGGCCGGAGCGGGGACCCTTCCAAATTAGATCATCTTTGAATCAAGAACTACTTTCTACGAAAGGACATTCGAGACTCTTCTCAAGATTTCTCCCTTGTGACTAAGGAGTAGTCACCCTGCATCCGCGGGCACCATCTAAGAACTCTGCGGTTTGCTGCAAGTCCTTCCTCAAGGAATCCGACGGCCCAGCTCGACGAGAACCGGCTTCCCTGGCACCTCTGACCTCTACCCACGTCATCAGCCCAGCTGTGATCTGTGGGTGCGACGAGACCTCGAGGGACCAGCCATCATCAAAACCTGCACGCTTTCTTAACCAGCACGACCATCGAAGTAATTCCCTGGTGAGTGCTCTGGGGTCCGAGAAGCCCCGACCCTGAGCCGCTCCAGCACCGAAGTGCAGCCTCCCAGCATCTCCACGATCTGCGTGGGGCCCTTCTGCTCGCTGCTCAGCACGTTGTCCGGTCACTAGCCGCTGGCTTGTGCCCTCCTGTGACGACATCCGACAACCAACGCTGCTGGTCTGGTTGCTCCAGACTGGCCTGTGCTTCCATCTCTGAGAGAAGCATCCCGGACCCTCCTGGTCCCCTCAAGACGCCATTTTAGGCCCACCACGTGGCCCTGAAATCTGCCAAGGCTTGTTGCCCCAATCCTGGGCCCAGCGACGCCGACAGCATCATCCTTCGTGGGACAGCTCGCACCTCCATCCTGGTCGCCGACAACGCCTCCTGGTCCGTGAGACTGCAGAGCCTAGCGTCGCCCACTCACCTAGTCGAGGTGACGGCCAACCGGTGCCCTCCTGGTACCCTCTGACTACTGGCTAGTAGTACGAACTTGGTCCCCTCTGCTTTCAGGTGTCAACGAACTCTGATCCAGGCTTGGATCTCTACGAACTAATCATCCCTGGTCGCCGGCCAGCAACTCCTTTTCTTCCGGCTCCTGGCTCGTCAGCGAAGACCCCGACGCCTGTAAGACTTGTGCAGCCGCAGCCCTCGTGGCTAGGTAACTCGGACTTTCGGTGCCTGCATAGCCCCTACTCTAGGGTCCTGAGTCCCTCGCTTCCGACTTGCCTTATCGGGCTGCCCGAGACCTCTAAACTTTCCGTGTCCTCGGACACTTGTTTTAATTGTGCACTTGAAGTATTTTCCTAAGAGATTTGGTTTGTGCTTAGTACCCTGTCCTCATAAAGAGTACAGGGCTGTTGTGAATCTTAATAAATATCCTGTTTATTTTCATAACACTTGTGTGGTGTCCTTTCACTTGGTGTTCAAGGGGTACATGTGTGGTAAACAGCTGGCTTAACACGCCCTCTCGAGTCTTTAGCCTTAGACTGCTCGTATCCACGCTACTAGGATAGCTGGTCTCTAGGTTGACTTACAACCAATCATCATAAGGGTCGTTTGGAACGATACATAGCGGTCGCTAGAATAGCGAACGCTGCATATCGGGCCAACTTCTCACATTGGTGAGCAGCGGTTGGGATTTGAGCTTGCTGTTGTTTTACCACACGTATCCTAAGAATATCTTGTTGAAAGATCACATAAGTACTGTTAGTACATATAACTAAGCTTAGAATACTCTGAGTTCTACTGAACCAGCTGTTGCAGCTCCTCAAGGCTTAGCACACCTTGGCTGCAACTCTTAGCAAGGGATCAGTAGGTAAACACATAGTGTAGGTAGGTGCATCACTTACACCACACTAGAAACAGTATGTCGGACAAAGGAGGAAACTCTGAGTCTCCCCTTGTGTCAGTTGACCCTCCACAGGTCATCCCTTCAAGATATACTGTGCTTAGCTTCCGCGAGTTACGACAAGTATGTAACTCTAGGAAGATTAAGCAAGGGGCTAACCCCGCCACCTCCTTTCTGATTGGTCTCCTAGAGACTTATGATGCCAGAAAGGCTGAGAAGCTTCTTAGCCCTTCTAATCCAGAAGGAGACATGCCGCCCCTTGAGGGAACCAGAGACGATCCTGACCTCATCCACCTCTCAACTGAGACTGAAGATGTAGAGGAGGATGAGAATGAGGATCCCTCTGGGGATGAGGCAGATAAGGGACAGGTAGAAGTCGGTAGACTAAGCAGGTCCAACTTAAGCAAACATGACAGTGGTACTGGGGGACCCCTGGGGCCACTATCAGGTCAGCTTAACATTGGGAATGGACGAGCCAGATCTCTGTCAAGAGACTCTGGCAGATCCCTTCAAACCAATGGCTCTCACAACTCTTCTCAAAGAGGGATGACGTCCCCTCAGAGGAGAGTGTACGAAGCTAAGGAAAGGGCAGCTAATCTGAGGATTGAAAGGGAAGAACTTGCCCTGGCCAAAGAAAGGCTTGCCTTTGCTAGAGAGCAACAGTTAAGTGGGGTAGTCCCCACTGGTGGCAGCATTGTACCTAGTAATAGGGAAAGGAGTTTTGATACAAAACACCTTGGTAAGATAGTGCCCCCCTTTAAACAAGGGGACGACATCCACAAATGGATTACTGCTTTGGAGAGGGCCTGCACTGTGCAAGGTGTTCCCCAGAGTCAGTGGGCAGCTATCTTGTGGCTCTCCTTTGAAGGTAAAGGTAGAGACAAGCTCCTCACCACAAGGGTAGAGGATGCTAATAATTACCACGTCTTGAAGAATACACTGGTTGAAGGGTTTGGCCTAACCACTGAGCAGTACAGGGTGCTGTTCAGGGATACCCAGAAAACGCAGTCTCAAGATTGGTCTGACTTTGTCGATTGTGCCACTAAGGCTTTTGAGGGCTGGTTGCTGGGCAGTAAGGTTACTGATTACAAAGGATTGTATAATTTGATGATGAGAGAACAAATTTTAAACAATTGTCAGAACCAGTTGTTGCATCAGCATCTTGTCGACTCGGATCTGACCTCTCCCCAAGAATTGGGAAAGAAGGCAGACAGATGGGTTCGTACAAGAGTTAAACAGAACCAGGGCCAGAATCAAGGTGGTCAGAAGAAAGCAGACCAGAAGGGTAAAGATTCTAAGGGGGAACAAAATGACCAGAAGTCTTCGACAGGTCCCCAACAACCCAAAGAGGGTGGGGGTCAGGCTCCCCAAAAGAAGAAAGAAGGCCAATCTAAAAGATGGTGCCAATACTACAAAAGTAAATCTCACTGGTTTAGTGAGTGCACCAAGAAAGGAGGAGGGCAGACTCCTACCACTGCAGCCCCTAAGGCACCTGTGCCCCCTAGTACAGTCAGCAGTGGTAGTGCACCTCCCAAGGGTTTAGTAGGGTTAACCCTGGGTTCTGAGGGGCGTGACAACTTAGTTGGTACACTCACTCAGGCTGTCCTTGTCAGTACAGGGGATATGGATATGTCCCCTGACGTAAGTCCCAATACTTTGGGCAAATACAGACAGACACCTTTCATAAATGGAAAAATGGCTCAGGCCTATAGGGACACTTGTGCCAGTGTCACCATGGTGACACCTAACTTTGTGGACCCTGGACAGATCATGCCAGGTACAGAATTCCTGGTGACCAATGCAAGCAATGTCACTGCCAATCACAGTATGGCAATTGTAGCTTTCTCCTGGGGAGGGGTAACTGTCCAAAAGAAGGTTGTAGTTAGTTCAGACCTCCCAGTGGATTGTTTGTTGGGCAATGATTTGGAGTCATCACAATGGTCAGAAGTGGAGCACCGGACTCACATGGAAATGTTAGGCTTGCCAGCACATGTGTTCGCTGTGACCAGGTCACAGGTCAGGAAATGCCCCACTGAACAGGTGCTGGATCCTGGAACAACGGACCAGACACCTCCCAAGAAAAAGAGCAGTAGGGTTAAGGCTGCGCCTTCCCCCTTGCCCCAGGTCGTGGATCAAGTCTCAGAGGAGGCTGACCTACAGGAATTGAGGGAAACTGAGCCTAGGGAGTTCGAACTTGATCAAGTTGAATTCTTGGGTTCAGGGGGACCCTCAAGGGAAGACCTGGGGAAGGACCAGTTAGACTGCCCTTCTCTTGAACCCCTCAGACAGCAGGCTGCTGCTGAGGCTGCTGGGAACGCCACAGGTACCCACAAGGTATACTGGGAAGATGGACTCCTGTACACTGAGTCAAGAGACCCCAAGCCTGGCATGACCAGGAGGCTGGTTGTACCCTTGTCTCAGCGAGGTTTCCTACTTACCTTGGCCCACGAGATTCCCTTAGCAGGTCACTTAGGCCAGACGAAGACGTGGGACAGGCTTGTCTCACACTTTCACTGGCCTCATATGAACGAAGATACCAAGGAGTTTTGCCGCTCCTGTGTCACTTGCCAAGCCAGTGGTAAGTCAGGTGGCACGACAAAGGCCCCCCTTATACCAATGCCTGTGGTGGGGGTGCCCTTTGAACGGGTGGGGATGACATCGTCGGTCCCATGGAACCACCAACAGCATCAGGGCACAAGTTTATACTGGTGGTAGTGGATCATGCCACCAGGTATCCTGAAGCTATTCCCCTTAGGACCACTACAGCACCTGTTGTGGCAAGAGCCCTAGTTGGAGTATTCTCCAGAGTGGGCTTCCCTAAGGAGGTCGTCTCCGACAGAGGTGCAAACTTTATGTCGAGCTACTTAACTGCTATGTGGAAGGAATGTGGTGTCAACTACAAGTTCACTACACCCTATCATCCACAATGCAATGGGCTTGTTGAGAGATTCAACAGGACCCTGAAAGGGATGATTCATGGACTACCTGAAAAGCTTCGGCGTAGATGGGACGTCCTGATCCCCTGCCTTTTATTCGCTTACAGAGAAGTCCCACAGAAGGGGGTTGGCTACAGCCCTTTTGAACTTTTGTATGGGCATCCTGTAAGAGGACCTCTGTGTTTGGTGAAGGAAGGATGGGAGAGACCTCTCAAAAAGCCTGCAACCAACATAGTGGACTATGTGCTTGGCCTCCGCTCGCGGATGGCTGAATACATGGAGAAGGCGTCTGAAAACCTTAAGGCCAGCCAAGAACTCCAAAAAGCTTGGCATGACCAAAAGGCTGTCTTGACTGTTTACCAGCCCGGGCAGAAGGTGTGGGTGTTGGACCCGGTGGCCCCAGCAGCACTCAAGGACAAATGGTCCGGGCCCTACACCATCCTGGAGAAAAAGGGAGAGGTCACCTACCTGGTCGACCTGGGAACTCCCCGGAGCCCCCACAGGGTGCTTCATGTCAACAGGCTCAAGGCATATGTCGACAGGAAGGACATGAGTTTGCTCATGGCCATAGATGAGGGACAGGAGGAGGAGAGTGACCCTCTCCCCGACCTGCTCACTCAGAATCCTGACGATGGATCGGTGGACGGTGTTGTCTTTTGTGGCAGCCTCTCCGAACATCAACAGAAAGACTGTACACAGGTTCTTCAGTCTTTCAGACATATGTTCTCTCTAACACCCAGTCAGACCGATTGGTGCACCCATGAGGTTGACACTGGTGACAGCTTGCCCGTCAAGAGTAAAATCTACCGGCAGCCTGATCACGTTAGAGACTGCATCAAGAGTGAAGTGCAGAAAATGTTGGAGCTGGGAGTCATTGAACCCTCTGATAGCCCTTGGGCTAGTCCCGTAGTTCTAGTGCCGAAACCTCACACCCCGGGCGGTAAGAAAGAGATGAGGTTCTGCGTAGACTACAGGGGTCTCAATGCAGTCACTAAGACTGACGCCCACCCAATACCAAGGGCAGACGAGCTTATCGATAGATTGGCTTCGGCCAACTACTTAAGTACGTTTGACCTGACAGCTGGGTATTGGCAAATTAGGTTAGCTGAGGACGCCAAGCCTAAGACCGCATTTTCTACCCTGGTGGGCATTATCAGTTCGTGGTGATGCCCTTTGGTCTGAAAAATGCACCTGCCACCTTCCAAAGGTTGGTGAATCAAGTCCTTACTGGGCTGGATGACTTCTGTGCGGCGTATCTAGATGATATTGCTGTCTTTAGCTCCACCTGGGAGGATCACCTGGTCCACCTGAGGAAAGTGTTAGAGGCTCTGCAAGCAGCAGGCCTCACTATCAAGGCCACCAAGTGCCAGATAGGGCAGACACAGGTTGTATACCTGGGCCACCTTGTAGGTGGAGGCCAGGTTCAGCCACTGGAGAGCAAAATACAGTCAATCAGGGTTTGGGCTCCTCCAACCACCCAGACTCAGGTTCGAGCTTTCTTGGGCCTGACGGGATACTACCGAAAGTTTGTCAGGAACTATGGTTCCATTGTGACACCATTAAATGAACTGACAAGTAAGAAAATGCCAAAAAAGGTTCAGTGGACAGCAGGCTGTCAAAAAGCATTCGATGACCTAAAGCAGGCCATGTGCACAGCGCCTATCCTTAAGAGTCCAGACTACTCCAAACCATTCATTGTCCAAACAGATGCTTCTGAGTTGGGTGTGGGAGCTGTTCTTTCTCAACTGAATTTTGATGGTCAAGACCAGCCCATTGCTTTTATAAGCAGAAGGCTGACCCCTAGAGAGAAGAATTGGTCAGCTATTGAGAGGGAGGCCTTTGCTGTGGTTTGGGCCCTGAAGAAGCTGAGGCCATACTTGTTTGGCACTCACTTCAAGATTCAGACCGACCATAAGCCCCTCTTGTGGCTAAATCAGATGAAGGGTGAAAACCCCAAACTGCTTAGGTGGTCCATTTCCCTACAGGGGATGGACTTTACAGTGGAACATAGACCTGGTACTGATCATGGCAATGCCGATGGGCTCTCCAGATATTTCCACTTAGAACAAGAAGACTCACCTGGTCAAGGTTAGCTTATTGTCCCAACGTTTGGGGGGGGGTCATGTAGGAGAGTAGGGTCTGCAATCCTATGATCGCCCAGATTTTTTGCTTTTGTTTCACTGGTTTACGACTTTCTCTGGCTGTGGGCCTGCCAATCAGACCCACAGGCTGGCTGTTCTCTTTCTAAATTACGACATGTACCCTAGGTGCATTTACCAATTGGTACTGGGCCACCTTATCAGACCCCGTAACGCAGGGCATAGGTGTACCCAGGGCCGCCAGGGGCTGCAGCATGTATTATGCCACCCCTGGCTGGCCTCCAAAATTTGACACAACTGGCTGCATGACAGCTGGGGCAAAGTCGTGTAATCACCCTTTGCTTTAGGTATAGTAGCCCTATATCTAACCGTACAATGGACGCCCGAGTTCCTATCAGTCACTCCTATGGCAGGCCTTGACAATCCTGAAGGCAGAGTGCGTGGGCTCGTGTGAACTAGGTTATGGCCCGAGCCGAGCCCGGTTACAGCTTGCGGAACAAAGACCCAATGGCTGGTCCATGATAACGCGTACCACATCGGTAACTTCGGTGTCGCGTTATCAAGACATGTCGAGTAAGGTGTCATACGAATCGGGATGCTGCCCCCTCACCAATTCTGGCGACGAGGTTAGCATTCCGCCCTTCTAGAGGGACACGACATGTACGTAACTGTGAACCCCGGTTAAAGTTAACTAAAGCCTCAGCTCCACAAAATGGATGCTGCCACCACAGACACGAGTCTGACCTCCTGCTGCTGGGAGTCCTTCCAGCGAGGAGCGCTTGGACAAAGGGTTTCCTGTCGAGGGCGGTGTTTGCACCGTCCCAGACAGGGTTTGTGTATTCTGGGTAGGTAGGGCTTTTGCAAGAAGGTGACTGCGGAGTGGCACCCCGGTGCTCACTACGCATCTGCCGGTCAGAACCAGTTCCAGGGGCGCCAGCCCTGGCCTGGGGAAAGTCCGGCAGGGGAGAGGGGTGTAACTACCCCCCTTCCTGGTCCCACCCTTAGGGCAGGACCTAGTCATGTACCCACCCCTTTCTTTAGGATAAAGGCCGGAGCGGGGACCCTTCCAAATTAGATCATCTTTGAATCAAGAACTACTTTCTACGAAAGGACATTCGAGACTCTTCTCAAGATTTCTCCCTTGTGACTAAGGAGTAGTCACCCTGCATCCGCGGGCACCATCTAAGAACTCTGCGGTTTGCTGCAAGTCCTTCCTCAAGGAATCCGACGGCCCAGCTCGACGCGAACGGGCTTCCCTGGCACCTCTGACCTCTACCCACGTCATCAGCCCAGCTGTGATCTGTGGGTGCGACGAGACCTCGAGGGACCGGCCATCATCAAAACCTGCACGCTTTCTTAACCAGCACGACCATCGAAGTAATTCCCTGGTGAGTGCTCTGGGGTCCGAGAAGCCCCGACCCTGAGCCGCTCCAGCACCGAAGTGCAGCCTCCCAGCATCTCCACGATCTGCGTGGGGCCCTTCTGCTCGCTGCTCAGCACGTTGTCCGGTCACTAGCCGCTGGCTTGTGCCCTCCTGTGACGACATCCGACAACCAACGCTGCTGGTCTGGTTGCTCCAGACTGGCCTGTGCTTCCATCTCTGAGAGAAGCATCCCGGACCCTCCTGGTCCCCTCAAGACGCCATTTTAGGCCCACCACGTGGCCCTGAAATCTGCCAAGGCTTGTTGCCCCAATCCTGGGCCCAGCGACGCCGACAGCATCATCCTTCGTGGGACAGCTCGCACCTCCATCCTGGTCGCCGACAACGCCTCCTGGTCCGTGAGACTGCAGAGCCTAGCGTCGCCCACTCACCTAGTCGAGGTGACGGCCAACCGGTGCCCTCCTGGTACCCTCTGACTACTGGCTAGTAGTACGAACTTGGTCCCCTCTGCTTTCAGGTGTCAACGAACTCTGATCCAGGCTTGGATCTCTACGAACTAATCTTCCCTGGTCGCCGGCCAGCAACTCCTTTTCTTCCGGCTCCTGGCTCGTCAGCGAAGACCCCGACGCCTGTAAGACTTGTGCAGCCGCAGCCCTCGTGGCTAGGTAACTCGGCATTTCGGTGCCTGCATAGCCCCTACTCTAGGATCCTGAGTCCCTCGCTTCCGACTTGCCTTATCGGGCCCGCCCGAGACCTCAAAACTTTCCGTGTCCTCGGACACTTGTTTTAATTGTGCACTTGAAGTATTTTCCTAAGAGATTTGGTTTGTGCTTAGTACCCTGTCCTCATAAAGAGTACAGGGCTGTTGTGAATCTTAATAAATATCCTGTTTATTTTCATAACACTTGTGTGGTGTCCTTTCACTTGGTGTTCAAGGGGTACATGTGTGGTAAACAGCTGGCTTAACACGCCCTCTCGAGTCTTTAGCCTTAGACTGCTCATATCCACGCTACTAGGATAGCTGGTCTATAGGTTGACTTCAAACCAATCATCATAAGGGTCGTTTGGAACGATACATAGCGGTCGCTAGAATAGCGAACGCTGCATATCGGGCCAACTTCTCACAGCACCTGCATGGATACATCACTCCACGTTAAACACCTCACCCGTTACTACTGCCACAACGCACCTGCATGGATACATCACTCCACGTTAAACACCTCACCCGTTACTACTGCCACAACACACCTGCATGAATACATCACTCCACATTAAACACCTCACCCGTAACTACTGCCACAACGCACCTACATGGATACATCACACCAGGTTAAACACCTCACCCGTTGCTACTGCCACAACGCAGCTGCCTGGATACATCACAGCGGGTTAAACACCTCACCCATTACTACTGCCACAACGCACTTGCTTGGATACATCACTCCACGTTAAACACCTCACCCGTTACTACTGCCACAACGCACCTGCATGGATACATCACTCCACGTTAAACACCTCACCCCTTACTACTGCCACAACGCACCTACATGGATACATCACACCAGGTTAAACACCTCACCCATTACTACTGCCACAACGCAGCTGCCTGGATACATCACAGCGGGTTAAACACCTCACCCGTTACTATTGCCACAACTCACCTGCATGGATACATCACTCCACGTTAAACACCTCACCCATTACTACTGCCACAACGCACCTGCATGGATACATCACTCCACGTTAAACACCTCACCCCTTACTACTGCTACAACGCACCTACATGGATACATCACACCAGGTTAAACACCTCAACCGTTACTACTGCCACAACGCAGCTGCCTGGATACATCACAGCGGATTAAACACCTCATCCGTTACTATTGCCACAACGCACCTGCATGGATACATCACTCCACGTTAAACACCTCACCTGTTACTATTGCCACAACGTAGCTGCATGGATACATCACAGCAGGTTAAACACCTCACCTGTTACTATTTCCACAGCTGCATGGACATACAAACATGCTTCAGGGCCCTCTGAACCAGATGCACATGGCATCCAATTGCCCAATCTAGGACCATTAACCCCCCCATGCCTATTCTTTTAACAATGTAGATTGTTTCTGTGTTTTAGTTAATAACTACCATGTTTTAGTTTAGGCGTTATATCTGTAGGAGTTCACCTTACACAAACACGAAAAGAGTGCCTTGGCACTCACCTGCCCACAGCCTGCTGGGTAAACCCGCGGGCAGAGACGTCTGAGGACCGCGACATGGTGACAGTTCCTTCACATCACCGTACTTACATTTCTATCATGATATGCATGGAATAATTAGTTATAATGATCACTGGGGCAGGCACCGACCGTTGTGTCTTCTTCAGTCAATTCTGGTTACATAGCTCACCAGCTGTAGGACCACAGCATGCTATATCACAGGAAATTATGAGTTTGATTAAGTGTTGTGTGTCTGAATGGCATATTCTGGTGCCTAAAACTGTCAGCAGAACACCGGATGCATCCATCCCATGTGCAATAACTGAAATAGCTGGTTGCTTTAAAAAATTTCACAGCAGCAGCCACTTTAAAAGCAACTTGGCCAGCACCCTGGCAGCCGGGCCTGGGATCATAGGCCTGCAAAATTTTCTGTTAGAGGCCATGCAAACCCACTCACAACAGCTTCCAAGAACACAGCCAGGATTTAATAACTCCATGACACCACAAACAGTTCAAACACGACTTATCTGGCGAGCCCAAACCCTCCCAACCCATCCTTCATCCCACACAACTAGCCAGCCCTCACATTCATAAAACCTGGGCACCACACACTGTGTGCTGTAGAAGCCACAGGGAACACAAGACAATTTGGTTCATACACTTGCTCACTCACTTTGGGTCCTTAGGGAAGGGTATACCATCAACTATTAAAAGTTAACCGTTTTCCGTTTTTACTGCATTTAAAAACAAGCGCACACACCTCACACTAAAAGTAAAAAAATCAAGAGGACAGGAGGAGGCAGCAGGGGCAGGGGAGAGAGGAAGGGGCCTGCACCTGTTTCCCTTGCGGGAGCGAGCACGAACCATCTGCTAATTACAAACAGATGGTTTCAAAGCTCGCTCCCACAAGGGAATCACCATACGTGCACACGTTGCCATTGAAAGCAATGAAAAGCGTGCACATTTTTGGCAGAAAAAGGAAATTGATTACTAAAGGTCTCCTTCTGGGCGCGCTGCGTACGTGAGACAAAAAAAATACTTTGGTGTAATGCGTGATAATATCTATGTACAACTTGGTAGACCCTTACATGTTCTGGAAGTGTATTTATTTAATTTCAAGCACCATGTGATTGTGAGTTAAATATGAATTTTTCCCTGCAGGTGTCGACACAGAGGAATTATCTAGACGCTAAGGCTCCTGCTGCTGCTCCGTCTTTAGGACTCTCTGCTGTGCTTTCATTTAACATTAGCGGTGAACATTTGCACCGGTCAGCAGTCATGAGTAAAAGGTCACTACTCACTACATTCATAAGTTTCCTAGAAACATCTTTATGTGTGTGTCAACACACACAGGTATGGAAGAGACCACTGCGGCCTCGCACAAAGGGCCTCTCTTACTTTAGATATTCCCTGAGCTTTGCAGAGAAGGCAGAGAGAGAGAGGAGTACCCTGCAGAATGGATGCACCTCTAAATGAAGACAAGAATAAACCTACAAGCAGCTGATATCATCCTGAGGAGCCACGGAGTGTCGGCGCAGACGACGCATCCTTTGTGCAGGTGTCACCTTCGGATCAGGCCAGGGCAAGGAAGGGTGGCTTGTAGGTGATGCGGACAGGCAGCTGCAGTGCGACCACCGTGTCTGCTCCTCACCTCCTGGCTGCCAGTGAAACACAGGCACCGGAGCTGCAAATGAATAATGGCACCCTGCTCCCACGTGCTCCAATCATCATTAGAAGCGCGGGAAGTTGACACCTCGCGTCTGCACAGTGTGTCTTCAAAGTCCGGAACACAAACTGCGCAGACTCAAGTTCCCAGCTTTCTGTTTGCCTGCAGCCTCTACCCTACCGTTTCACAACTCGTCACATTGATGGACCCACCCCCTGGGATGAGTTGGGAAAGGGAGGGGCGACCATCCTCTCCACTCCCTGACTGACGTGGAGCCCCTGCCCTACAGGGCGTCAGCCTGGAGCGCCCACGGCGAACTTCACCCCCACTCCATCAGAGGTGGAGACTGGTCCCCAAGGCTGTGTCTTTGCCACACTGGGGCTGTGAGCTCCTCAGCCCGGCAAATACTGTACACTTGGGACCCGCCCAGTGAAAATTAAATGTCCTGGCACCGCTACCACTATCACATGACAGGCTTGTCGTTATGATCACAGGAACAACAGTCCCGGTCTAGCCCCAATCAAGAGGTGCGTGTAATTTGTTTTTTAAATATAATTAAAATACTTTATTTTCACTTTTTTAAATAGCTGACCCTAGGAGTGAAAGTAAAGGGGGTGGATTCCCGACACCCTCACACACAAACCAAGTCCAGACTTCATTCCACCCCATACAGCGCCTCTAACTCCGGCCTCAGTCTTGGGCGATATGCACAGGCCCGAAGAGAGACACTGCTCCCCTGGATAGACCTCTCGCTGCTTCTCCCAGGAGCTCGGGTGAAGGATTCTCATTAAGGACAGAGGAGCCCAGAGTTCTAATTAAGGACAGAGGAGCCCAGACTTCATTCCACCCCATACAGCGCCTGTCACTCCGCCCTGAGCCCCGGGGCGCTATGCACAGGCCAAGAAGAGAGACACTGCTCCCCTAGACTTGCCCAGAGGTGCCCCCCAGGGGCAGGGCTGTGGCTCAGACCGAGGCACTTTAATACCAAACACCAGACACGAGGCGCTAAACACGAGGTACATGTTCATTCCTCAGAATAAGGGAAAATACGGAAATGTCCTGATCCATTTTGCATCTTTCAGCCCCTTTAATGTATGGAATAGCGTCACTTGACAAGGTGAATCTATAATCTATAATCATTTTGCATTTTTCACCCCACCCAAGTCCCACCCACCCCACCACTCCCCCATGCAGACAGGAGTAAGAGTTAATACATCACCTACTTCCCAAAGTTCTTTACATTATTTAATGTAAGGCAACAAACTGCTTCCATCTCAAATTTCGAATTACAATAGATTTTACTAGAAAAGACTAAAATAATCCCAGAAAAAAGATTTATCCTAATGTGATTTGTGCAGATTCAATGAAGTGCAAATTCTTACTTCATCTTCATTCTCCACTTTGAGTTTGAATCCAGACACGGAGAGGGTCCCAGATTTCCATACCTTTTTTATGCTGATTCCTCCCTTTTCGCCTATATATGGCTGTTTCTAGACATTGCTAACTACTTACCAGGCCATTGTTAAAAAGTCGGTGCATTAGCATCCACCCATATATTATGAAGAACAGTGTTCCATAGGATTGAGTTTTCACAGAGACAAATACAAATATAGACTCCAATCAGTACTATATTGACAAGATTTTCAGTGCCCAGCCGGGCCTGAAATTTTATTTCAATTATAAGTACATTTAAAAGACCATCAGGGAGGTCTAATGTGTCAGTTGATAGGGTACAAGCCTGTACCTATCCAAAAGTGCACTCAAGAAGAATTCAAGAGTAGGAAGAGAGCAAGAAAAAAGAGGGTAAAGAATATCAGGCAAAGAGAACTGCGGAGCCAATTGTCCCTTGCATCAATAACATATTAGCACGGCAAGTTCAGACAACCAATTCATGTAACAATATAAACACAATGGAGAGGTTACAGAATCGGAGTGAGTGTCGACGGCGTTTCGATCCCCGGCTCCTATTGAACTGGGATCATCATCAGGACAGTAAGGGTGTATTGCCTGTATGTGCTTTCTTTAAAACCTGTTAAGAATTACAATTTACAGAAATGAGAAAGAGAGAAAAAGAAAATTCTGTTTAAATAAAGCACTAATTACAGGTAAAATGCACGTAGTATTCATTTTTGTCATGCCATTGTGATCATGTTGATGTCAACCACACGTCCTTTAGTGTTCCAATCACATGCTTTATCAAAAAAAGTGCGAGAACCGTTTAAGTCAAGGCCGACTCGGATAGTGGTACCGTGAGCCTTTAAACGCTAACATGGTGGTGCCTATTAGAGCGAACGTGATTGTGACTATATGTGTCGCTTCCAAGGTTGGCGCAGTGGTGAAGCGGTGTCTAGTGCTAATTCGATTGCGGGCATTCAGCCCGGTGAACTTAAACACTTTTTGGACCGTGGCAGTGGTGGCTAAGGTGTCGAGGTGGTAAAACCATGCATCACGTGTGCCTGGGTTCTATGCATGCCTCTTAAAATAACCTAAATGATGCCATAATGATAAATGAAGGCGCACCTTTGCGAGCGATCTACATCAGCCTCCTGATAGTTAGAAGAAATAATGAATTGGATGGCTGGTACCTAAAGTAAACAAGGACAATGAGCAAAAAATGTGGTGGCAACATGCGCTAATACTTAGGGCAAAAGAGAACTCGACGTTACCTCGGTGTCCTATTTGGTAGGTTTTTTTGGGGGGGGTTGTTTTGCTGCCATAAGTTCCTATCTTATGATGGACGCTTGAAAATTCCAAATGTCATGGAACTTGTGTTGTGTATATTCCACCGTCATAGGCGTATACACTAGGACTTCAAAGATCTGCAATTAAACACGATGAGTTTAGGAATTGCTACTAGTCCATAGCATCGATGCACGGAGGGTGGGACTGTCCCAAGGCCCAAGGGAGGCCGAGATTCCTTACCTTAGCGAAGAGATAATTGTCCTTTACTCGCGGTCCGAGTAGGCAGCAAGCGGTGTGCACAGTGGCAGCGCGCCGGCTTCACGGTGATACGGAAGTCAGCCCGTGCAAAGCCGCGCGTGATTAAATAAACAGTGATGAGGGGGTGAGAGCGGAAGGAGGCGGGAGGGGTGTCCCAGTGGCGGCCATCTTAGAGTGGTGTTAGTTTACCAACGTTAGGTGCAAGTGCTCTTTTTCATGCAAGGTACCAGGAATAAAGAGCAGTATCAGTATCAGGGCAATCAGATTTACATGATAAGGAATTTTAGTTTGGCATTTTCATCGGACAACCTTAGTCTCTATACAGCCAAATATTGGAATTTAGGAAACATGATTTAGATTTAAAAAAACATGATTTAGATTTAAAAAAACATCTGGCATTATGCTAGAACACATCATACATTACAATAATGAGCAAACTGGTGTTCAAATAAGGAAATTTTGACAGTGTCTCAAGTCAAATTCTGGCAATTCATAGCAATCCTGCCCTATCCTCAGTACGGTTGAGACCATTCCGAATTGTGTCCAGAAGTAAAATACATTTCAGTTCCTCCTTGTTTAGAAGTTGAGCCATACATCCTCCTCTAGGTGGTAGCCTTAGTGCCTTTAGCACAGTCCATTTTAAGTCATTTTCTGTGTGCTTGGCACTGGTGAAATGTTCCACAAGTGGTGCATTCTGGGTTTGGCAACGGATGCGGCTCTTGTGCTGGCAGATCCTGGTTTTCACCTTCTGCGATGTTTGACCCACATACATTTTCATACATGGACATTGAACCAAGTATATCACATTACAGGTGTTACAATTAGAAAGTGAAGAGCTGGTGAAGGTGATGTTATTATATACTCTGGTTTTCATTTCAATGGTTATGTCACATACACTGCAATTGCCACATTTCACATGTCCTACAACGGGGGACAGACCCCATATGCTTTCAAGTGTAGAGGATTGATCGGGGCTAGGCAATGCTGCTCGGACTAGATGGTCCTTCAGATTTTTGCTTTTTTAAAAAACAAATAAGGGGCGCTCAATTTCTAGTACGCCCGCATTAATGACAGGCCAGTGGCGGAGTATCATCTTTCTCATTTTGTTTGACACGGGAGAAAAAGTGGTTACACAAGCTATTCTCTCCTGTGGGGTCTTTGTAGTGGGTGTCAGTAAGGTTTCTCTAGGTCTATACCATGCTCTTTTAAGGGCATTTTTAACAATACGCCTCGGGTAGCCCCTGTTTTTAAGTTTTTCTGCTAGGATGGCACCTTCTTTAAAGTAGTCCTGCCTGCACGAGCAATTTCTCCTGATTCGCAGGAACTGAGAAAATGGGAGTGAATCCCGTAGTGCTCTGGGATGGTTGCTGGAATAGTCTAATAGTGTATTCCGCTCTGTAGTTTTTCTGAACAGACGTTAGCATCCACCCAGGCAGCCGCAATACACATTCGTAAAACCGCCATAGAAAAAAAATCAGTTCATGGCCTGCCCTACGTCGATTAGTCTCAAAAGTCCCGAGCAGGATTACACACTCAGGGGCTGATTCTGATGCGGGTTGGAAATGCTTCCCGACCAAATCGGGTTGGAAATGGTTTCCGACCCACTTGGATCGGGAGAGTCCGACCGACCAAGTATGATGCATCCGGATGCTTCCAGATACAATTTGGTTGGGCTCCCATTGACTTCAATGGGAGCACATGTTCCTAACCGCATCATAATTGGGCACTGGGTCGCTCCCGATCCTATTTGGAAAGAGCAAATGCCATAAGGAGGCCTTCCTAACTGCATCAGAATCAGGCCCAGGGTGGGAATGCTTTCCAACCCGCATCAGAATCAGCCCCTGGGTGGGAATGCTTTCCAACCCGCATCAGAATCAGGCCCTGGGTGGGAATGCTTTCCAACCCGCATCAGAATCAGGCCCTGGGTGGGAATGCTTTCCAACCCGCATCAGAATCAGGCCCTGGGTGGGAATGCATTCCAACCCGCATCAGAATCAGGCCCTGGGTGGGAATGCTTTCCAACCCGCATCAGAATCAGGCCCTGGGTGGGAATGCTTTCCAACCCGCATCAGAATCAGGCCCTGGGTGGGAATGCTTTCCAACCCGCATCAGAATCAGGCCCTGGGTGGGAATGCATTCCAACCCGCATCAGAATCAGGCCCTGGGTGGGAATGCTTTCCAACCCGCATCAGAATCAGGCCCTGGGTGGGAATGCTCTCCAACCCGCATCAGAATCAGGTCCTGGGTGGGAATGCTTTCCAACCCGCATCAGAATCAGCCCCTATGTGTTATTTCAGTTTTTAACACTTCTGATAAAAACTTTGTGATATCTTTATTGCATTTCTGCAAAACCTGACCTGATGCAAAAATATGAACACTCTCTGCATTACAGACTGCACAGCGAGGACAACATGTTCCCTTCCCTCAACCCCATTTCGAGATGTTGTCTGGTGTATAATACAAAAAGAAACACGTTTTATAAAACTGTGCCTGTAATCTAGTGGAAATCAAAACCGACTGCAATAAACTCATGAGCATAAATAAAGTGAAGTCTCGTCGGACACTCCTATCTTCACCTTTCGTTGTAATACTTTATTCGATAGATTTATCATAAAAGTACAAACATACAAATATATAAAAACAATCCATCCAAAGTACTACAATTACATCCAGAGCAGCAAATAGCAATTAAAAAACAGCAAGGTAAAAACAATGTTTAAAGCAATATTTGCTTATTAAAAAGTTTTTATACGTTACCCAACAGTCTAGAGCATATTATCCAAGCACCCCCCCAGATATGTTGCCACCCCACAGAGGACATACATGGAAACAGTATTAGTTGTGATGATGCGGAGGGCTGACCTATGATCTTTTACACCCAACTCCCTGCATACAGGTTTCAACCATTTAGCCCTAACGGATTTGTATGCTGAACAGGCAAATAAAAAATGGCCAAGGGTTTCCTCTGGACATTGGCAACCTGGGCATTTTAGTTCAATCCCCTCCTTGGTCTTCCACCTTTCCATACATTTTTTAAGGGGCAGGGTGCCATACCTTAATTTCAAGAACAGGGTTCTATCTCTAGCTACTTGGATAAAATCCAAAAATGGTTCCAACTTCATAGAAGTTTTATGGATAAGAAAGTTCGTTGTTAAAGTCCCCAAATTTGAAGTGATGTTAATCTTGGCCTCAACCCAGTCCCAATATAATTTCTTTACAATTTGCTTTGCAGGAGGGACTTGTGACGCCCAGGACTCCCCCAGGCCTATTGATATTACTAATTTCTTAAGGTTGTTAAGCCACTTTATTTGGTGAGAAACATTTAGGGTTATTAACTCGTCCAACACTCGGGCATACCCGGCTAGTTCCTTGGTTCTTCTAAGGCGCACCCAGAATAGCAGCGGCCTTAGTTGAACTTTGTCCGAGATAGATTTTTTTCCCATATCAAAAAATAATGGTAACAAAGGGGTAGAAGCTGGAAGTGAGACTAAATCTCTAATGAACTTATTTTCCGCAGTTACCAGTGCCTTATTATTTTCAGCACCCCATAATTCGGAGCCATATACTGCTGAGGTCAAAGCCTTCCCTTCATAGACTACCAAGGCAGGGGCGACTGGTCTACTGATAGAGAGGCGCTGGTTCTTTAGTATTGCACCGGACACCCTTTTAAGATTTAGTACCATTTTTGAAATATGGGAATCCCAGCTCATATTGTTGGACAGCCTCACCCCAAGATAATCAAATTCGTTCACCACCTCTTAAGGGGATCCACACAAGGTAATATGAACCTTCCTAACCTTTCTATTTGGAGTTAGGACCATTAGATTTGTCTTCAAAGTGTTGACCGTTAACCCACGGTCATTACAAAAGAGGGAAAAGCGGTCAAGCAATTTTTGAAGACCCTTAGGGGTCTTGGACAACAGGAGGGTGTCGTCCGCAAAGAGACGTGTCGGGGTTTTCTCCCCGGCAAGGACAGGGGCATCTGCCGGGTCCTCCCTCAAATGGTCCACCATCCCATTTATAAAGAGGGAGAACAATGTCGGCGCCATCACACATCCCTGCCGTACCCCCCTGCTGACTGGTACCCTCTCTGTCATTTGACCCTGGCGCCCCCATCGTATCCTTGCATAGTTGTCCTCATGCAATTTGATAACCAGTTGCAGTAAGGGACTAGGAAACTCCATGGCTTGTAAAATCTCCCATAACTTGGCGCGTGGGATAACATCGAACGCAGTTTTCAGGTCAATGAAAGCCAGATACAAGCAGCCCTTAATAATTGATACTGACTTCCAATAGACCGCACAAAACCGGAAGACTTGATCCATTGCACCGACATTCCGCCTAAAACCAGCCTGAAAATGGGTAAGAATATCATTTTCCATTAGCCATGTCTCAACTCGATTTATAATGAACCTGCCAACTACCTTTTGAATAGTATCAATTAGACTAATTGGTCTGTAGTTGGCAGGGTCCTCTCTGTTGCCTTTCTTAAAAATCGTAATCACCTCCGCCCCTTTCCATGATTCCGGGACGGGATGGCCTAGCTGGATAAGAGTCATTAAACTTGCTATATACTCTGCCCAGATTAAGGGATCATGTAATAGAAGATCACCGGGCAGACCATCTGGGCCGGCCGCTTGCCTGGAAGTATGTTTGAAATAGCGGCCATAACTTCTTGCTGGGAGAATATCATTTCATTACCAGTCAACTCCAAACCGGGGTTGCTATTGCTACACTCTGCTGATGGAAGCAGGGGAGTTTGATCGGCAACGTCACAATGCAATTTAAAAAAATGAGCGTGCCATTGCTGTTCAGTAAAATGATTTAAAATAGGATCAACACCCCTGCAGTCTAGCGCATTAATCAATTTCCAGAAGATGGTGGAGTTCTTTCCGCTGGCAGCAATTTTAAGCTGCTGCCAATGCTCTTCCTCCCAGTTTTTCTTTGCTCTGGCAATTGAACCATGATACTCCTTTCTAGCTAGTCTTACTGCCGTCAGATCCTTTAGTTTAATCGCTAAACCAATAGCTTTTCTCTTGGCTCTACATTCGGCTGTATACCACAGGTTCGCCTTCGGCAGTCTATTGGCCACCGCGGAGTTCCTTTGGGTATTTGTAAGGAAATATTCTCCTATTTTATCTGTGAATATTTTATACTGATCCAATAATTTATGCCCCACAGAAGGAACCTCTCCCCGATCCACCGCTGCTAGTCTGGAGGTTTCTGCTTTAACTAAGTCCCTAATATTGTTAATATTCTCCTCTTCACATTTTACCACATCCCACCTCAGTTTCCGGTTAGAATTGGAGGGGAGAACATCCTTCGTGACCAGCTCTGGACTACCGTTGTTACTAAACCTGTGTGCCCAATTAATTTCCATCCATAATGGGTTATGATCACTATCTGAGGACTGCCTAACTTCCATATCTTTTAAACTAGCCCAAGAATGAACATCTAAAAAGATGTAGTCAATTCGCGATGGGCAGCTTATCCTATTGTAAGTCATTGCCCCATCACGATCAGAAGTGGTCCGGACGTTTAATGCCCGTAAATTATGCTCCAAAGCTAATGCATTCAACTGTATTGCTCTGGCAGTCCACTTCTTAATAGGGGCCAACGCTAGAGGTGGTATCTCCTGTCTCCAGTCTTCAGAATTCAAACCCAAAACGTCCTCATCATCTAGGGGTTCGAATGTACAATTAAAATCGCCCCCAGCAAGATTTTAGACCTAGGTGGAAGCTCAGACAATTTTACATCTAACAGCTCAATCGTTTGTGATATTAAACCACCTTGTACCCCTCTTGCATAAACACAAAACAAATGGACAATGCCCCCATATGGGCTTTTCAAAGAAATATGCAAGATGTCATTGGACTGTGTATTATGTGTGGTAACAGTACAATTCAGGTCCACCTTTACCCAGATAAGCAGACCACCTGAGGGGTGGCCTTTTCCTATAGAAACTGCTGGGACAAAATATGTGGAGTACCCGTTTTTTTAGGTCTCGCCTTTACCATTCCGCAGGAATGGGAAATGGGGAGAATTGAAGTTGGCTATTTTCTCTTCAAACTAAGGGCTTTCAGCCGCGGTTTTCTTGCAGTTCACGTGAATCACATGAGCAAACATGCACAAGCATTCACGGCCAGGGCTTCTCCTCCCCTAGCAGCACTCCTCCCACACCAGCAACTCCCCCCTCCCACACCAGCACCTCCCCTCTCTCTCCAAACAAACACAGCCTTGCCGTAGCAGCACTCCTCCCACACCAGCAACTCCCCCCTCCCACACCAGCACCTCCCCTCTCTCTCCAAACAAACACAGCCTTGCCGTAGTAGCACTCCTCCCACACCAGCAACTCCCCCCTCCCACACCAGCACCTCCCCTCTCTCTCCAAACAAACACAGCCTTGCCGTAGCAGCACTCCTCCCACACCAGCAACTCCCCCCTCCCACACCAGCACCTCCCCTCTCTCTCCAAACAAACACAGCCTTGCCGTAGCAGCACTCCTCCCACACCAGCAACTCCCCCCCCACACCAGCACCTCCCCTCTCTCTCCAAACAAACACAGCCTTGCCGTAGCAGCACTCCTCCCACACCAGCAACTCCCCCCTCCCACACCAGCACATCCCCTCTCACACAGCCTTGCCGTAGCAGCACTCCTCCCACACCAGCACCTGCCAGTAAGCCTCCCTCCCACAGCTTCCCCCAGCTCCCTTCTCCTCCCCCCTAATTGCTTTTTTTTCACGGTCGCCAGGCCGTGAGCTGCTTCAAAGCGATCCGCTCCGCCCCCTGCTGCACACAGCGCTGGCCTCACTTCTCCCCCCTAATTGCTTACCAGCCATATCACACACCACCATTTGCTGTGCCTCGCATCGGAGCATCAGACCTTCTCTTTCCCCTCATTAACAGGCTTCCCCGCCCCTAAAAGCTTCCTTCAGCGATGTTCTTGTTAGTTTGTTTACTTCTGTGGTGAATCATCAGGAAGTGCTTGTTTTTTAAGTGACTACAAATGTATATTACATTTTGCGCCAAAGCTGTGTTCCTGTCCCTTTTACTGATACGTGTAGCGTTTTTACACACATTGATACAGTTGCTGCTGCAGTATCACAAAGATGCAGACAACGTTTTTTCCTTCTGGAAAGGAGATTGGGCTGGGAGAGGAGCGACTTTGTTTCAGGTCACCATGCAAGACAACAACAAAACTTAGTACTTGCAAAAAGCCAATGCAAATGTTCTTTTGTTTCTCCTTTTGCCGTAGGCGTCATTGGGGATACATAAAGCACAAGCATTTTAGCTAAATTGTAAACAAACTTGTTGAGTAAAGGTTTCGACGAGAAATTAAAGGCAAGCTGATCAGGAGGAGACAAAGAGAGGGTCGCCAAAAGAGGAATGTGGGGGCTGTAAACCGGACCCAAGAAACCACAGACTGGAGAGGCAGCAGGCATCAGCAGGGGACAAGCTGGTGAAACTCACAAAGGAAATGAAGTCGCAAGGTTGGTCTTAGTTTCCCCTCCGCAGATCAAGTTACACCCCTGCCCTGCTGGGTATCAGCGGGGGGAGGGGGGCCTAGTCAAAGTGCACGGAGTCCCTGCAGTCTTCAGAACAGAATATTGCAACGTGTACAGGTCGAGTATTTAGTGTTCAGCTTACCAGAGTGCTGAAGAATCAGGATATATCATCTCATCCCATCCAAATGTTTGACAAGAGAGTCACAGGGAGCCCCAACTGTTTAGAGTTAGGTGCATGAAAGGCCCCATTCTAAACTATAGTTACTTGCTTCTAGAACGGTCACGAAAATTAGGAATCCTAATAGTAAAACAGCATTCATAGCCATTAACAAAGATTTCCAATTTTGAAGCACTTAAGGAAAGGAGCTAATATAATCACATCTCAGTCAAGCTGAACTGCTTTTGCATGTTCCATCAGGTACTGTGTAATGTCTTCTGAATGAAGGCAAGCACTGTGCATCACCCCCCTTCTTTACTCTAGTACTGTACCCCGTTTAACTAGATACCATAGCGCTGTGACCTGTTCATCACTTCTTCCAAAAACAGTCACCTTCACCGCTGGCAGTGACACCCCTGTCTTTGCTTCTAGAATCTTCTGCCCATCACCTTGTTTACACAGTATTGTCCCTTATTCACCTTTACTCCCAGTGGACCTTGCCTCACCACCTGTGCTTATACAGTGATGTGGATCATCACGATTGTACCATCTTTGCCACCAACGTTGTCTGCCATTTTCACTTTTTCTCCAATAGCTTCACCTTCTCTCCCAGACTACTGTACCTCCTCATCTTTGCTAGCAAAGGGATGGGCTCACACATCACCCTCTTCAGTGGCTGTTTTACCTTCCTAGCAGAGTACTGGATTCTCTTCAATGTTTGCTACTGCAGTAGTATACCCCCTCTCCGTTACAACTAGTGCTGTGCCCGCTCCACCTTACCCACCACAGCACCTTCACGTTTCCTTACAGTGTTATTTTATTTTGCCTAGCAGGAATAGTTACTGTGCGTCACCCAGAGCACTGTGCAATGCAGTTTTGCTACTGGAGTACCATGCCCCTTTCATTATTTGACAGTTGAGCCCCTTCTTCACCATCCAAGTGCCTGCTTCCATTGACCATTACCCTGTACATTTATGGGTTGGGTAAATCCGTGTCCTTTCAGTACTTGCAAAATCATTCAGTATGTGACGCAATGTATTTTGGCTTTCGCAGTCACATTTACAAAATTCAGATACATTCAACCCAATTCCAAACATTGTTGCTGTATGTGAGACTCACTCTTGGAGTACTCCTAGCTTACACCTGACTTCCAAGCCAGAAGTACGGCAAGAGTAAGTCAGAGCAACTTCTTTGTGCAATGGATCCATCGTCTTTGCTGCTGTTGATTGTACGATTCATCCATTGGCAAAATCAAGCACTGGATGTCATGCCATTTCCTCTAAGGTCACACCAACAATATCAGAGCATCCACTAACACGCAACGCCACTCACACCCACGCAAGCCCACTATGACCCACGCAAAGCCACTCACCCACGCAACGCCACTCACCCACGCAACAACACTCACACATGCAACTCCACTCACCCACGCAACGCCACTCACTCAAAGCAATGCCACTCACACACGCAACGCCACTCACACACGCAACGCCACTCACACACAAGCCGAATATGTGCATGCAGCTTTCCAATATAGAAAACAAATTGGACTTTATTCACAAAAAAATATATACTACAATTGGACTCCTTGGGTTCACTCACATGCAAACCTCAAGTGACTCCAACTATTAAATCTTCATTAACACAAACAAAGATACTTGGCACAAAACCACCCAATAGGCATACTGCCAATAAAACCATGCTCAAACCAGGCCAGAAAGTTAATCTCGTTTTGCCATCAAGGAACAATGAATTTACAATAAACATGGCCATTGAAAATGTATTCTTAAAAATGAGGATTGGAATTATATGGCCATTAATTTATTCACTATTTTGCAGATGAAAAGAAACCGTAAGTCCGTAACTGACACACTAGTTAGAATTCTTTAGATAAGTACTGAGCTCTGGCATCGATGTACAACCTTCAGGCCATAAATGTAAACCCCGTCAGGACTGAATCCGACCTTCATCCTTCTGAGGTGGATACACGGAGTACCACTGAGTGATCAACAGACACACCTTTTACGAACAGCGCTATATATAACAGCAAAACTAACGAAGCAAGGGAGGGTTAAAACAAGAATATGCTTTATTAATAGGGAAATTCAAAAGTGGGGCTGCGACGTGATAAAATAGAATGGAAAGTAATGATTGACGTCATTGACAGCATATGTGAACATATCATCCACGAGCTGATCACGTAAATATCGTTCCGGCGTTTCTTCCGCCGATTACTTTCAAGATTCATCTGGCAATGCATAAGTCTTAAAAACACCTTTGTAAATCAAACCAATGCACATGAAAACATTTTCGGCCATATTGGAAAAAACATAGACTATTTGAAAAAAAACCGAGCCAAAACACTTCACAAACGATCACAGGCTAAATCAAAATAAACTGCAAGTACAAAAACATATTTACTGCAAACACCAAGTAACACTAGTTTAAACGTTGAAGGTTGTTGCATACCAAAAGTGTCTAAATTCATCTCAGCCTTAAATATTAATCAAAATCATTCACAACACAAAAGAATAATACTGCAAAAGAAAGACACTGTGATTACAATACAACAGTACAATCACAATCGCACATTGTCAACAAAAAAAATATTTCCCAAAAAATGTCTGAAGTACAGTACATAAAATAACTACATCGCAAGATATTTACTAAAAACAACATTTATACATAGCACATAAAAATTTTGAAACGTTCAATAGCTAGACACGATGTGCAAAAGAAAAGTCAAATTCAGTCGGAATATGTCGTACGTACATCACAAAAAATTTCAACATTGCCATATATTCATTACAAACAACATTAATACATAGCAGATCAAAATTTGCAAACGTTCAATAGCTGCACACAAACAGCATACAAAAAGTCAAATTCAGTTGGAATATGTCGGAACTACGTCCCATAAAATGAAGACATTTGCAATATATTCATTAAAATCAACATTTATACATAGCACATCAACATTTTTAAACGTCACATAACTATACACTAAGTACATACGCAAAACCAAATACAGTCTGAATACGCAAACGTCATAAACAATACAATACATTAATAATATTAAAATTCAAACTTACCTGTCAAACGACGCAGCAACAACACAAGAAGCACAACGCGCCTTTCACACGTGACTGTTCTCGAAGATCTGGGAATTTCCCCGTTGACGCACGTCAAACGCAATGCTACGTCACAAAACGTAGCGCTGCGATTGGCTAGAAATTACGTCACACTAAACATTACATCAAAATAAAAAAAAGACTAGAATGCTAATCTCCCTTACGTAACAAACGTAAAGGGAATACATAGCGTACGACATTTTTACATAATAAAAATAAAACACACTTTAAAAACATTCACTAAACACTTATAATCCCAATACAAATACACGAATACACACACACATTACATTAAAAATATAAATTAACACATGCAAAACACTCACATATGCCAATCACACATGCAACCCCACTCACACATGCAACGCCACTCACACATGCAACGCCATTCACACATGCAACGCCACTCACACATGCAACGCCACACACACATGCAACGCCACACACACATGCAACGCCACTCACACATGCAACGCCACTCACACATGCAACGCCACTCACACATGCAACGCAACACACACATGCAACGCAACACACACATGCAACGCCACTCACACATGCAACACCACTCACACATGCAACGCCACTCAACCACGAAACGCCACTCAACCACGAAACGCCACTCAACGACGCAACGCCACTCAACCACGCAACGCCACTCAACCACGCAACGCCACTCACCCACACAAAACGCCACTCACCCACGCAACGCCACTCACCCACGCAACGCCACTCACACACGCAACGCTACTAAGCCACGCAACGCCACTCAGCCACGCAACGCCACTCAGCCACGCAATGCCACTCACACACGCAACGCCAATCACACAAGCAACGCCACTCACACACGCAACGCCACTCACACAGGCAACGCCACTCATCCACGCAACACCACTCACACATGCAAGGCCACTCAACAACGCAACGCCACTCAACAACGCAACGCCACTCAACCACCCAATGCCACTCACACATGCAACGCCACTCACACATGCAACGCCACTCACACACGCAACGCCACTCAAACAACAGCGCCACTCACACACGCAGCGCCACTCACACACGCAACGCCACTCACACAAACAACGCCACTCACACAAACAACGCCACTCACACACACAACGCCACTCACACACACAACGCCACTCAACCACGCAACGCCACTCACCCACGCAACGCCACTCACCCACGCAACGCCACTCAGCCACGCAATGCCACTCACCCACGTAACACCACTCACACACGCAATGCCAATCACACACGCAACGCCACTCACACACGCAACGCCACTCACACAGGCAACGCCACTCATCCACGAAACACCACTCACACATGCAAGGCCACTCACACACGCAACGCCACTCACACATGCAACGCCACTCACACACACAACGCCACTCACACAACAACACCACTCACACACGCAACACCACTCACACATGCAACACCACTCACACACGCAACACCACTCACACACGCAACACCACTACACACGCAACGCCACTCACACAAACAACGCCACTCACACACACAACGCCACTCACACACACAACGCCACTCACACATGCAACGCCACTCACACACGCAACGCCACTCACACAACAGCGCCACTCACACAACAGCGCCACTCACACACGCAACGCCACTCACACACGCAACGCCACTCACACAACAGCGCCACTCACACAACAGCGCCACTCACACACGCAACGCCACTCACACACGCAACGCCACTCACACACGCAACGCCACTCACACACGCAACGCCACTCACACACGCAACACCACTCACACACGCAACACCACTCACACACGCAACACCACTCACACATGCAACACCACTCACACACGCAACGCCAATATCACACGCAACGCCACTCACACACGCAAAGCCACTCACACAGGCAACGCCAATATCACATGCAACGCCACTCACACACGCAACGCCACTCACACACGCAACGCCACTCACACACGCAACGCCACTCACACACGTAACGCCACTCACACACGTAACGCCACTCACACATGCACCGCCACTCACACATGCAACACCACTCACACACGCAACCGCACTCACACACGCAAGGCCACTCACACACGCAAGGCCACTCACACACGTAAGGCCACTCACACACGCAACGCCACTCACACACGCAACGCCACTCACCCACGCAACGCCACTCACCCATGCAGCGCTACTCACCCACGCAGCGCCACTCACCCACGCAACGCCACTCACCCACGCAACGCCACTCAACAACGCAACGTCACTCAACAACGCAACGCAAATCAACGCAATGTCACTCACTCATGCAACGCCACTCACACACGCAACACCACTCACACACGCAACGCCACTTACACACGCAACGCCACTTACACACGCAACGCCACTCACACACGCAACGCCACTCACACATGCAACACCACTCACACACGCAACGCCACTCACACACGCAACGCCACTCACACATGCAACGCCACTCACACACGCAACACCACTCACACACGCAACGCCACTCACACACGCAACGCCACTCACACACGCAACGCTACTCACCCACACAACGCCACTCACCTCACCCACGCAACGCCACTCACCCACGCAGCGCCACCCACCCATGCAACGCCACTCACCCACGCAACACCACTTACCCACGCAACGCCACTCACACATGCAACGCCACTCAACCACGCAACGTCACTCAACAACGCAACGTCACTCAACAACCCAACGCAAATCAACAACGCAACGTCACTCACACATGCAACGCCACTCACACACGCAACGCCACTCACACACGCAACGCCACTTACACACGCAACGCCACTCACACACGCAATGCCACTCACACACGCAACGCCACTCACACACGCAACGCCACTCACACACGCAACGCCACTCAAACACGCAACGCCACTCACACACGCAACGCCACTCACACACGCAACGCCACTCACACATGCAACGCCACTCACACACGCAACGCCACTCACACATGCAACGCAACTCACACACGCAACGCCACTCACACAGCCAATGCCACTCACACATGCAACGCAACTCACACACGCAATGCCACTCACACAGCCAATGCCACTCACACAGGCAACGCCACTCACACAGGCAACGCCTCTCACACAGGCAACGCCACTTACACACGCAACGCCACTCACACACGCAACGCCACTCACACACGCAACGCCACTCACACACGCAACACCACTCACACACGCAACACCACTCACACACGCAACACCACTCACACACGCAACGCCAATATCACACGCAACGCCACTCACACACGCAAAGCCACTCACACAGGCAACGCCAATATCACATGCAACGCCACTCACACACGCAACGCCACTCACACACGCAACGCCACTCACACACGTAACGCCACTCACACACGTAACGCCACTCACACACGCACCGCCACTCACACATGCAACACCACTCACACACGCAACCACACTCACACACGCAAGGCCACTCACACACGCAAGGCCACTCACACACGTAAGGCCACTCACACACGCAACGCCACTCACACACGCAACGCCACTCACACACGCAACGCCACTCACCCACGCAACGCCACTCACCCATGCAGCGCTACTCACCCACGCAGCGCCACTCACCCACGCAACGCCACTCACCCACGCAACGCCACTCAACAACGCAACGTCACTCAACAACGCAACGCAAATCAACGCAATGTCACTCACTCATGCAACGCCACTCACACACGCAACACCACTCACACACGCAACGCCACTTACACACGCAACGCCACTTACACACGCAACGCCACTCACACACGCAACGCCACTCACACATGCAACACCACTCACACACGCAACGCCACTCACACACGCAACGCCACTCACACATGCAACGCCACTCACACACGCAACACCACTCACACATGCAACGCCACTCACACACGCAACGCCACTCACACACGCAACGCTACTCACCCACACAACGCCACTCACCTCACCCACGCAACGCCACTCACCCACGCAGCGCCACCCACCCATGCAACGCCACTCACCCACGCAACACCACTTACCCACGCAACGCCACTCACACATGCAACGCCACTCAACCACGCAACGTCACTCAACAACGCAACGTCACTCAACAACCCAACGCAAATCAACAACGCAACGTCACTCACACATGCAACGCCACTCACACACGCAACGCCACTCACACACGCAACGCCACTTACACACGCAACGCCACTCACACACGCAATGCCACTCACACACGCAACGCCACTCACACACGCAACGCCACTCACACACGCAACGCCACTCAAACACGCAACGCCACTCACACACGCAACGCCACTCACACACGCAACGCCACTCACACATGCAACGCCACTCACACACGCAACGCCACTCACACATGCAACGCAACTCACACACGCAACGCCACTCACACAGCCAATGCCACTCACACATGCAACGCAACTCACACACGCAATGCCACTCACACAGCCAATGCCACTCACACAGGCAACGCCACTCACACAGGCAACGCCTCTCACACAGGCAACGCCACTCACACACGCAACGCCACTCACACACGCAACGTCACTCACACACGCAACGCCACTCACACACACAACACCACTCACACACACAACGCCACTCACACACGAAAAACCACTCACGTTGCCAATAGGTCTCGCAGTACGAAAGTTGGAGCCATTACAATTGCAAATAACGATGCCTTTCACTTTGGTTATCATTTTAAATGCATAAAGGGCTTTGTCATTTACAAAACCAATAGCTCCAACTTTCCTACTGCGAGACCTATTGGCAACGCCAGTGCTTGTTATATTGTGGGGACAAGCACCAAGTTTCCTGAAACAAACAAATACGGAAGGGATCAATGAAATCATTCCAGTCCGGATTTTCAAGATTTTTCCTTAATCCTGCTATATTGCAAGAAATTATGTTAATAGAAGAAAGAGCTACAGTTGTTACAATGGTTGTAGGCGATGGGGTACAGTCCAATTCAATCATTCTAGTGGCCACATTATCCACAGACACTTCAATCTTTTCTCCAAGTGTGGATATAGCCTGCGGTGACCCTGCCTCCTCCTTCAGAACCTTTTGTCCGGAAACATAAATCGAATGTCAATCGACTGCTTCCAGGGCACTAAAACGATTAAAACAGGGTAATGGAGGGGGGTTATGCTGATGCCCAAACCATTCCCCCTGAAACTGATTAAACCCAAAAGGGGGCCTACCTACTCTCCTTTGTACTGTGCTCCACCCTCTATCTTCGCCCCATCCCAATGGTTTACATTGTGATCCTGAAAAGGATCTTCTCTCAACCTCCTTCTTATATAGTTTGGAGCCCTTAACCAACTCCACCTATTACTGCGATGGTCTGCAAGCATATAGAAATAGGAGAGGCATTTAGCTAGAATGGAGGAGTTGTTGTCACATGGGGGTCTAGCACAGATATACTCCACCGTACGCGGGTCCTCAAATGTCACAACAATACAGTCACCCTGGAGATTCTTTGGATTCTCACCCACCCAAGGTGCTCTCTCCAGCATAAGTAGATTACTACGAATGTTGGGCGGGAGTGGGTAGTTTCTATCTAACCAGTGGCAGACTTTGTTTTTAAGAGCCCAGTATGATTCTGTTGATGAGGGGGGAAGCTCAGGGACTCCTGTTAGGACAATTACATAGGGATGGGCATCAGGGGGCAAATTAATATTCCGACGTATTTTAATATTCGCTGGATGGGATAAAGGGGGGTTGGGATCAAGAATAATGGGAGGTTTGGGGGCAGCAATAGTGGGGCCATTTACTTTCTGAGGTATACTAGGCACAGTAGAGGGCAGTTTATTACTGCTATTTGTATTGACCTTAGTTGGAGGTATTTTGGACGAACACGCTTTTGGGGTAAGGTTTGTTCCTACTACTTGTGTATTAGGCAATGGTGGTTTGGCACCAGCCAGTACTGGTCCACCAGTTGCCTTTTTGCCAGGAACTTTTGGTCTGGCTTTTAATTCCAGATTTAAGGCCTGCAATTGATCTCCGATGCCTTGTGGTCTAGATTCCAAGGGAGACAGTAAGGATTTAATCAGTTCAGCTATAGAGCTCATAAAAATACCCTTCCTGTCTTCAGCCCCATCAAAGGATTCATCCAGGCTACTATCTTCATGAAAATTTGCCAAACTTGGGGTTGAGGCTGTATCATCAGGGATACCCAGTGATAGGGGGTGTGAAACACGACACCCCTCAGCTTTACCTTCACTATTATCTAAAGTAACCACAATTTCCCTCTCCACCTCTAACCCACAAGGCGTACTAATTGGATCACTGGGAATTCCTGCCCCGTCAACTATGACTATTGGATCAGCACTATCCTTGCTTGATGTTTGGGAGCATTTAGGGCCCTCCCTCAAACCTCTTTGTGCAAGTGTTGTATCATGATCATTTATAACAATTGGAAGAGCCATTAAAGAGGTTGGAGGGGCTACTTGAGGGGGCATCAAAGAAGTAGAATCCATGGGTACAGATTGACTGGTAGAGATAGAATGACTTACGGGTGTAGGCTGAATAGGATCTAATTGTGGAGTGCTTTGAGCTCTACTTGGTGTGCGAGCAGAGGCTGTGAGCCTTAAGGATGATCTCCTCGCTGTTGCGAGATCCTGTGACACTCTTCTTTCCATGAGGGCAATCCCCTCATCGATTAGAGTGTTTGTACACACAATAAAATTATCCAATGTGCCCGTCAACTTAGAAGCACTAGCCGCAGCCTTACTTCGGGTTTCCCGAGTACACATCTCTATACCCGGTGGTCAAAGACTAGCTGATACAATGCACACTATACAACAGCAATAGCCAAATCAAAGCAACCAACAGTGATATATAACAGTAGGCAAAATTACTCACACTAAATAACCCGGGGGACTAGAATAAGAGCAAGTTACAGAACAATATGCAGAACCAAGATCTGTGGCCCAGACCAGACTCTACAAGCCTCGGAGGGCCAAAGAGGGCCCGCCCTTTGCCCGGGCTTCGCCCGGCGCACTCCTGCGCGCGTCCCGCGTGCGCATGAGTGGGCGTGGCTAAATAAGAGTTCAAGATGAGAAGAGGCGGGGGTGGAAGAGGAGCCAGGTGCGGCTGATGACTCGCCGCTAGGCAGCCTGGCCCTCGCAGTCCCGTTTGCACCGGTAGTTCTCTGCCCCTCGTTCAATGCCCAGGAGTCAGGAGACAAACAGTTTCCACAATCCAAAAGCCTCGAGCGGCTCCCGCGGAGAGGGGGCCGCGAGGCGCTAAGAACTGGAGAGAGGCGGGGCAGGAAGAGGAGCCAGGTGTGGCTGATGACTCGCCGCTAGGCAGCCTGGCCCTCGCAGTCCCGTTTGCACCGGTAGTTCTCTGCCCCTCGTTCAATGCCCAGGAGTCAGGAGACAAACAGCTTCCACAATCCAAAAGCCTCGAGCGGCACCCGTATGCAATAACTCATGAGCATAAAAAATGTCTCGTCGATTGGTGGCCAAGATGGCGTCGGAATAGGTCGCTCTTGAGAGCCTCTCCGACGCCGACTTTGCAAAGCTGCGAACAGCGGGGTCCAGGACGCTCCTTTCGTCGTTGCGAGAGCGGCGGAGGTCACTGGCAGCTTGAGGAGCCGTCCGGTGCCGTCGGAGTGCTGCCCGGAGACCAGTGGCGGAGATTGTAGCGGGGACGTGCTGAGGCCTGCGAAGCACCGGCCTCTGGTGCCCGAGGGGCCGGCCGCACCTGACGCCGCAGCCGGCGTGCCGAGGGACGTTCGGCGCTTGCTGCCGGGACCCGCCCCCGAGGCTTACTGACCGGCCTTGTGCGTGGGCCGGGGTCCGAGCGGGCGAGGAGCTGCCGAGACGCGCCTGGAGCCACGGTAGGAGACTGGGAACCGGCGTACCGAGTCCGGAGGGGGAGCCCAGCGACGGAGGGCTCTGGGGCGGTGTGCACACGTGGGGGGCGGCCCCGGCTCATGGAGACCTGCTGGAGCGAGGCGGCTGGAGACACGGCTGGCGTTGCTGCGGACCCGGCACGGGGTGCCTGCTAAGTCACACACACCCTGTGACAGGCTTGAGGCAGCCCTCCTTTGGTGCAGGCGGAGCGGTCTCCGGATTACGGGGGGACACGTGGCGTGCTTGGGCACATCTCTTTGGTGGGCATCGGCCCTTGGGACTCCCTGCTGCCTGGCCTGTAGGGCCCCAGTACCGGACCGTCGGCCCTTGGGGGCGGAGACCTGAGCTCCCACGGTGGGTCTCTGGTTTGCTGAATTCATCGAGGGCAGCCACAACGCCATCTTCTATCTGGGGCCCCTCTATCTGACCGGGACCTGCCTAGCCCTGCTACTGGTTTATAGTGCTGAGGGGCTCGAGTGGTGACGCTGCCTCTGCAATCGGTGTCAGTCCCCGGCACGGAGGACCACCCTGCCCTTTGGACCGCGCTTAATGACTGTTGCACTCCCGCGGTGGCACTGGGTGCCGACAGAAGCGGGCTGTACCCTAGCACGGAGTGCCTGAGGAGGTGATCTTCACCGCTTGCGGTCCCAGCCTATCACCGTTGCAGGGACTTCCGGGCGCGTGGAGGCCCACCACGCTGCGGCCTGGGGCGGACCCTCAGGATGACCACCTCACTGCGCAAGGGAAGGGCGGGGAAGGAGGGAGCCCCCAAGAACTCTCAGCAGCCGGCCTCGCCGGGAGCTAGTGGCTCATCGCGGCAATCTGATGATGAGGCACCTGCCACTAAAGCCTTCATGACAGAGCTCTTTTCCTCCATCAGGGAGGACATCTCGGAACTCAGGTCACAGCTGGCGTCGGACCTGCGGGAGGTGAGGAGAGATGTGGATGGGATCGGCGAACGGGTGGCGACACTGGAGGATCACGACCTCAGCTTGGCGAACGATGTGCATCAGCTGCAGCAGGACATTATCCGCCTCACGGAACAAAATTTAGATCTGCAAACCCACACGGAGGATTTGGAGAACCGCTCCAGGCGGAATAACATTCGCATCAAGGCTGTGCCATGGCAAGGAGAAGCCGGGGACCTCCGTGAATATGTTCAGGCCCTATTCTTGCAAATCCTGGACGACGAGAGTGTGCAGACAATACAGATGGACAGGGTGCACAGAGTGGGTCTGCCCAGACGGGGAGGGGGTCCTCCTCCTGATATCCTCGTCTGTGTACACGATTTTCAACTGAAGGAGCGTATCCTGCGCCAGGCTAGGACCATCTCATCTCTGCAGTTTCGAGACCACCGTCCACAGCTGTACCAAGATCTGGCTGCCACGACCCTTCGGAAGCGGAGGGAGTTCCGTCCCGTGACCACCTTCCTGAGGGAGAACAACATCTCTTACTCGTGGGGACATCCCTTCCGGATCATCTTCCGCTGGCAGAACCGGCTGGCGCAGATAAACACTTTGCAGGCGGCGGTTGATTTGCTGGGCCTAGAGGATGTGGCGCCGTCCCAGGGGAGCCGTTCTTCACCGTCCAGGAGGCGACGTCGCTCTTCTTCCTGGCATAGAGTCGGCCCCTCTCCAGAGCGGAGACGGCCGGATCGCACGACTAGTGTGCAGGAAAGGGATGCTGCGGTTGCATCGGTGGCCTCCGCCACCTTGGCTGATTCTCAAACGAGCTCTGGAGCTGCGTGACCCCTTCTCCCACTGATGGCGTCGGAGGGGCTCTGACCCTGTGGCCCGGGAGTACTATTGTACTTTGGAGAAGACACACCGGGCCGTGGTCCAGGGGGCTACCGAGCTGGTGTCCTCTTCCCCAGATCGATCCGGAAGGAGTTCCTCGGATCGTGACCTACTGGACCTGATGACTGTTCGACTCAGGTTCTATGTCTTAAGTCTATTGCTGTTGTCTTTTTTTGCTGGGGGGGTGCGGGGGGGGCTCTGGGTCTGGGGAGTTATGGGGGTTTTGGTTGAGGGGGGATGGTTGGGGCTGGGGTTGGGATGGGGGGGGTGTGTGGTGGCGACCATGGTAGGTTACTACTGGGTGTGGTTGATGCTTGTGATGGTCTTTGCCGCTTCCTATGTCTGGAGCTGGGCTGGGACCTGTTCGTTCTCTGCTTACCTTGTCAGGTCATGCTGGTTGATCTCTCGGGGGGAGGGGGGTGGGATCTCCCGCGGGAGGGAGGGGTCCGGGATGCCGAGTCCGAGCCCTTTGCCTTTATGTCCCGAGATTGCTGTTCTTCCTATGTCTGCTTGTCCACGGAGCTCTTGGACGCCTGGAGGATGGGTCTGGCGGGTCCGACGGAATGGCCTGGGTAATGAGGGGGGTTGTTTGGCTGTAGCTCTGCTTGGGGGTGTGGCGGATTGGTGTGGGGTGTCGCTCCGGCTTGTCCCTCATGCAGGTATTGAGCGACTTCCTCTACTGTCCTTATGCCTGTTAGCATAGGTAGCTGGAATGTGAAGGGTCTTAATTCCCCGCAGAAGCGCCAGAAACTCTGGAAGTACTTGCTGGACCACCATCTAGATATAGTTGCTCTACAGGAGACTCATCTGGCCAGGAAGGATGAAATGAGGCTTCGGCATAGACAGTTTCCTCTTCTCTACAGGGCCTCGGCATCCTCTAAGCATAGGGGGGTGGCCCTTATGTTTAGGGCCTCTCTCCAATTCCAGCCACTGGGTGTGAGCAGCGATAGGGAGGGCCGGTGGCTCATGGTGAAGGGCTTGTTGTATGATCGCCTGTGTACGTTTGTGGCTGTGTATGCTCCGAATACTGGTCAGAATGGGTTTTTGCAAGGGCTGCTGGACAAAATGGGAGACTTTGTGGAAGGGCATTTGATACTGTTGGGGGACTTCAACATGCTGTGGGACAGGAATTTGGATGGCTCGGGTGCACGCAGGGCAGACACTGGGGTCTTCTCAGGGACTACACAGCAGCAAGTGAGCGACCTGGGCTTAGTGGATAGCTGGCGCTTCATGCACCCACACACACGGGATTACACGTTCTTCTCTCATGTGCATCATACATACTCCCGCATAGATTACATATTTGTCAATCAGGCTCTCAGGGGGGACATCACTCTGGCTGGTATTTTCCCACTGTCGCTATCTGACCATAGTCTAGTGGTGCTTGGGCTACACTGGGCGGTGGGGGGGGGACGGCTGGCGGAAGTGGTACTTCCCTGCGGCGTTGGTGCGAGATGAAGTCTCTTGCACTGCGTTGCGGCGGGCGCTTGCAGACTTCTTTACTCTTAACCCACCCTCCGATACGTCGATATACACCACGTGGGATGCGTGCAAGGCCTCTATTCGAGGTACGTGTCTCGCTCTCAACGCGAATCTTAATAAACTCAGACGCACTGAAAGGGAGGCCCTGGAGGCGGAGTTAGCTACATTGGAGCAGGCGCATAAGTCGAACCCCTCTAGGTTGACCCTTCGACCCCTCACGGCGGTGCGGGGAAAACTGAGGGCGCACTATAACAACCGGGCTGAATATACCCTCTTGCGTCTCAGACGGGTTTCTTACTCCCAGGGGAACAAAGTGGGGCGTCACCTAGCCCGGCAACTCCGGGATAAGCGTGAGAAGGATTACATTGGGGGCGTACGCGACAACACGGGAGCTGTCCGGCATAGAGACGCGGACAAGGCGGCCGTTTTTGGCCGCTTCTACGCGAACCTTTACTCAGCGGATGCCTTGGACTCCGCAGCCCAGGAGGCGTACCTGGAGGGCCTTCCTATTCCACAGGTATCCAAGGAATGGAACGACTTGCTCTCTTCCCCCATTTCCAGGGAGGAGGTATTGGGAGCCATCGAGGGCCTGAAGCATCACAAGGCGCCCGGGCCCGACGGTTACACAGCTCAGTTCTATAAAACTTTTGCCTCGGAAATATGCGATTTCTTGGTTTCACTCTTTAACGCGATGGCTTCCGAAGGGCGAACCTCTGAGTCTATGGCGGAGGCCCTGATCACCATTCTCCCCAAACCGGGGAAGGACCTTTCCGAATGTGCTTCCTATCGCCCGATAGCGCTCCTTAACCTAGATGCCAAGTTATATTCCTCTATCCTTGCCGGGCGACTGAAGGATTTGATGCCGGCCCTGATCCACCCGGACCAGTCTGGGTTTATCAAGGGTCGTCAGACCCATGACAATCTACGCCGCGTGATTCACCTGATTGAAAAGGCGGAGCGTTTTCGCATTCCTGCTGTGCTGATAGGACTCGACGCGGAAAAGGCGTTTGACCGCGTGGATTGGGGCTTCCTACACCGTACATTGGCGGCCTTCGGGTTTACACCTCCCTTTATTAGAATGCTTGAAGCCAATTACCATAGCCCTACCTCGCGGGTGCTGGTCAATGGCTGTAGGTCGGGGCCGTTCCCGCACTCCCGCGGCACGCGCCAGGGATGCCCGCTGTCGCCGCTTCTTTTCGCCCTTAGCATAGAGCCGCTAGCCTTGGCGATCCGGGAGAATGAACGGATCTTGGGACTTCCCTTTACGGGGGAACAGCACAAGATCTCGCTCTTCGCGGACGATGTGTTGCTCTCTATCCGAGACCCGGTGCTATCGCTCCCACACGTCCACAAGGAACTCGCGGTCTTCGAGGCTGTGGCTGGCTTCAGAGTGAACCTCAACAAATCGTGCATTCTGAACCTGACCCTTCCGTCTCCGGAGGTGCAACGGGTTAGCTTGCTTACCCCGCTCCCGTGGGCGACCTCCTCCCTGTTGTATCTGGGGGTGCGACTGACCTCTACCTTGGGCGCGCTGTTCCAGGCGAACTTCCCACCAATGCTGGCTGTGATTCGGGCGGAGCTGGAGAGGTGGAAGCCCAAATTTATCTCGTGGCTGGGTAGGGTTCATGCCATCAAGATGGTCCTTCTTCCCAAACTCTTATATCTCTTTCAAGCACTGCCCATCCCGATAGGGGTGGATTACTTCCGTCGACTCAAGACTCTCATGCTGAAATTCGTCTGGCAAGGCGGTCGGGCACGGCTTTCCTATGCGGTACTGCGACGTTCACGGGCGGAGGGGGGAGTGGGGTTTCCAGATATGCACCTATATTATAAGGCAGCCCAATTGAGAGTCCTGGTAGAGTGGTCCCAGCAGCTATCCGAAAAGCATTGGCTCCACATGGAACGAAGTGTAGTGGGACGGTCCATTTGGGACCTGGCTTGGAAGCCCAAGGCGGACCGACCCAGGAACGCGTACATTTGCACTCCCACTAGCACGGTACTGAAAGTTTGGGACGCTCTTAGTGGCGATGACCGTTGGACAACGTTCCCGTCCCCATTTACTCCTATCCACTTCAATCCAGCCTTTCCACCAGCACTGACGGATGGTCCCTTTGGGCCTTGGAGAGAGGGTGGATGCAGGTCCCTCACCCACTTATTCCATGGCATGACACCTCTTACGTTCCATAACTGTATGAGGGATTACGGTGTCTTACCCACTGAACGCTTTCGACATCTTCAACTTCTTCACTGGGCGACATCGCCTGGGGTGGTGGATGCAGCCACGAGGCCGCTGACGAAGTTTGAAGACTTTATCCTCCACACTTCCACCATGAAGGGGACGATCTCTTTTTTATACAAGTTGCTCCTGGATACCACGGTGTCCCCCCGACCTCGGTATATGGAGCATTGGGAGACTACACTGGGGCGGGACATAACTGACACTGAGTGGAGGACTCTATGGAGGGATGTGACAACACATAACCATTCCACTGATCTTAGGGAGGCACACATGAAGCTCATCTTCGACTGGTATTTATATCCCTCTAAACTGCACAGGATTTTCCCAGCTTCCTCTGATAGATGTTGGCGGGGCTGTGGGGAACTGGGGGACTTTCGCCACATTTGGTGGGACTGCCCATCTATCCGACCGTTCTGGTCTGAGATTCTCTCGCACATCAGGGAAGTGGTGGGCTATCCGGTCCCGGACTCATTGGACTCTGTCCTGCTGGGGCTGAGAGACCCATTGCTCCAATACCAGACGAGGGCGGATAAACGCATTCTATGGCTGTGCCTTGGCGCGGCCAAACTAACCCTGGCGGCTGCCTGGAAGAGTCCGACGACTCCGGCTATCTCCTTATGGCATGCTTGTCTGTGGCGCCTCTTGAGTATGGAGAGGCTCTCTGATATCTTTCGGGGGAAATTTAAAAACTTCATGTTCACCTGGGGGCCTTTGGTCCGGTTTCTGTCCCGAGGTTTGCCATCAGCAGTGTGTCCCTCGGCGCTCCGTGCGCTCCACCTCTTCCAATTTTAGCCACCTGATTATGTTGTGAGGATTTGAATGAATGTTGGTCGCCACCACTGGGGTTGAGGGTGGGGGGTGGGGGGGGTGGGTTGTTACGTTGAGAATGTTTATCTCTCTGTTGCGACAGATTTGCATACATGGACACACGATTTGGCCTATCTTTGGTCTGTGACCGAGCCTGAGTCGCTCCTCCCCTTGACATTTGGGATTCACTGCGGAGCAGTGAGCGTACCTCGCCACCGCTGGAGGTTGCGACTTGAGTCTTGGGCGCTGTTTAAGTCGTCGTTCGCAGTTCTTGAGAACGTGTTCTAAAAGCACCCCCTGTGTGGGGATACATGGCGGGTTGTCGCCTGTTCCTTCTTCTCTCTCTCTTGCTCACTCTTCCTCTGTTTTTCCTCTCTTTTCCTCTTCTATGATACAACTTGCAAAATAAAAATTTTACAAAAAAAAAAATGTCTCGTCGGACACTCCTACCTTCACCTTTCACTTTTTGGAGATTTTTCCATATCATCTGGGAGGGCTGCTTACTCTACTTTGGGTTATCCTTTCAATAATTTAAACTTTGCCAATATTAGCCGGTCCCCCTCCTTGCCGTTCAAGAAGATCTCTCATTTGAAGAAATGTTAAAAAATCCTGCCAATTCAAAGTCAAATCTTCTTTCAGTTCTTCGAAGGATCGAAGACCAGTGGGGGAAAAGGAACAGACAATTCTATTTAATCCCGCTCTCTTCCATTTTCCCCTACAAGTGTCTCTAAATACTGGGAGTGTAAAATTATTATTTAAGGGTGTGTGGAATGATAATTTACCAATTCCACATGCTCTCCGCATGGCACTCCATTCTTTAAAAACACTAAAGTGGGTCTTGAACCGGACTTTCTTGCAGTAGCTGTCATGCATCTGATGCCACAGACAGCCACTGGCTTCTTTCCCTGTTATTAGTTCAAAGGGGGAGGGAATCTTATCCATCTTCCCATTGTCCATTATCATTCTTTAGCTCACTACGCCACTCCAGTTCAGACATGGCCATATGCAAATCAGTCTGACCCTGTCCTTCATGGGAACAGTCCAGCCCCAACCTCCAAGCCATGTTTCCCCTGGACCGGAAACAAGCATCCTAGGACCGGTTTCTGGCTAATCAGCCGTCATCAGCCAGGCTACCTTGAATCCACTGGCAAAGTGAGCACGGGACCCACTTCTGGGCATACGCTGCCAACTTAGGGCGAACAAAGCGATACCAAAGGGGATGATGGACGGAGTGTTGAACATTGCACGCACTCACCCCCAGTCAACTGATCTGGGTTTAATTCAACATCATTCTTTAGCTCACTCCGCCACCCCAGTTCAGAAATGGCCATATGCCCTGAAGGCATGCGAAAGGCAAGCCAGTCTGTGCCCATCCATGCATGGACGATGCCCAGTGACAGAAACCCTGGTCCTCTCCACTCCTGCTACTACCTACTGAGACCCTCTGTGCCCTCAACCCCAGCCACCCTTCCACAAGCTTGTGCCTCATTGCCCCACACAACATCGAGGGAGCGTTCTCTTGTGCTTCCTGCAAGTTTTCATGCACTTACCTACACCCAAAACTCACCACATCGGCACTGGCAGCACCCAACAACCCACTCTCTCGCACACACAGTCCTGCAACTAGTCACACAACACTCCGCACTGACAAGCATGCTAATTAACATCCGCTCACCCACCAACCAAGCCACAGAGATCTGGGACCTACTGCACAACGACACCTTGACCTACTTTTGCTCACGGAAACCTGGCTGAACCCTGCATCAGCACCTGGCATCACCACAGCCACCTCCCCCCAGGTGCAAGATCACCAGGCAAGACAGACTTTTCAAGCTCAGAGGCGGAATCACCATCATCCACAAGAACTCCATTAGCGGCCCCACCTCCAAAGACACAACATCACAGCCAACTTCACCCTAAGCGGCATTTTCATCTGCAGACCACCAGGACCGCACACAAACTTCACTGGCTCCAAAACAGACATCGTCATACCACTAGCCCTAGACACTAGCAATTACTTCCAACTCGGAGACGAGAAGTTCTATCTGGAAGGCCACGCCAACTCCAACTAAAAATAAGACTTTGCAAACATGGGTCTAACCCAAAGAGTACAGGGACCAAACCAAGTCGCTGGACACCTCCTGAATCCTATTTTCACCACCTTTAACAACATCAGATTCGAGGTGCCCTCACCAGTCTCCTGGACAGACCAAGCCCTCAGCAAGTTCAGCATCCTGGTCCAACACACGCACCCCCCCCCCCAGACCAGCCCGTAAAAATTAAGAACAGCCGCACCTACAAGGACTGGAACACTGCTCTCAACACCCTCTGGCCTGAACACAGCAAACAGCCTACCCAAAGCCATGAAGAATTTCAACTATTGGATCACCTCCTGCGCCGACTCCCTTGTTCCCTCCAAAGCTGCAAAATAACAAAATCTAGACTGCAAGCTAGTTGGTACACAGGGGAACCAGACTGATGAAATGTCACTGCAAACAACTAGAGCACAAATGAAGAATTAGCCAGGAACATAAAGAGAGGAGCATGTTCAAATCCGCTCTGAGACCCTCCCACCAAATGATCCAGACCACAAACGGGCCACTCTGACAGACTATATTGAAGGCAGCACCAACTGAGGCAAAGAAATCTTCACAATTGTGAATAATTTCACCTTACCATCAGCCGCCTCCAACGCGCTTACTTCCTCGCAGGACTGCTCTCAATTCTTCAGCCACAAAATCACTGCCATTTACAGCAGCGTTAACCTGCTACCGGACCGGACAGGCCCAGTCGAACACTTCACGATCTCATCCAAAGAACCAAAGCCAATCCAATGGTCTGCCACCACCATGAAGTTCATGCTTTCAGGGGTCCATCGGACCCCTGCACCAGCAAGCATACTTCAGAGCACTGCAACACATCAGCACTATGCTCACAATTATTCCACCTTTTCCGCAACGTTCAGAATCCCGGTGGTGAGCACTCTAGGACCCGTACTCAGGCGAAGGAGAACTATCTTGTGGAAAAGCCCTCTAGCTTGCAAAGACCACCAAAAATGGCGGTCCTGATACAAACTCCACTGTGTTAGGTAATCGCTGTCTGAAAAGGGCTCTGCATGTATGCAATCATTATTGCCCGTGATGATTCTGTGAATTAATATGGGACGAATATTGCCAATTATTAAGTTCCAGAGAACGACCGTGCATCTGCACTGCAATTCCAAAAAGCCGCGATTGCTGGCCATGGTGGGTGGGGTTAGTATATAAAAGGGCCTGTTCAGAACCGCGTGATAACTATTGCAGGAAATGATCGAAGTAACCCCTTCTTTCCTGAGCTCCCGCGATAAACTGGATCACTCAGTTTTGTTGACGGAGTTTGTTGGCCAATGTTTCTTCAGCTGAGCGCTTTGGTGGTGAGTACGCTCGCCTTGCCAGAGATCTGGCCTCCACTCGGGAGAGAGTGAAACCCCTGGTAAGGACTGAGTCCGGCCTCCACTTGGGAGAGAGTGAAACCTCTGGTAAGGGCTGAGTCGGCCGAACTTTTTAGCGTTTCAAGCTTCATCATAGTTTTGGTTCTAACTCGAAGGAATAGACTAAATGTAACCTGATTTCTTGCGCTACCAGTAAAGACCATTATTAGTTGAAACAATTCCAGGGAAGGCAGCTCCATAGAGACAAACCCGTTTGGCTGCAGAATAAGAACATGATTCATGAATATTATTGTTCAGTTCATATAACTATCTTTCGCAGCCAGATGACTTAACCTGGGGCGTTGAACTATTGAAGAAGAGGGAGAGAAATGTTTAATGAAACTCTTTAGGGAATGCACCCTTGTAGCAGTGTCTAGAATCGGGTGTAGCTAAGGTGTTAAAAGGTTAGCGTTGAACAAGTGGCTTCACCTGATCCCCTTTATCTTGCAGCCTAATTTTAAGAGAACCAGTATAGAAACAGAAACCCTCAAAAAGCAGAAAAGAGAGAGAGAGAGAGTTCTAGGTTCACCAAACAGGGTAAAAAAATGAATCCTTCAATAGCGGGGGAAGTTTTATGGGGAACTCAAAACTTAGGTTCCATCTGAATATTATGTATGCTTTCTTTTTGAAATCTCGCTCCTCGCAGTTCCTATCCCCTAAACCCCTTTCCCTCGCCTATCCACTCCAATACTGTGCGCTAATACAACATTCAGAGTTGGTGGTGCCTGGGGGTGGATCTCTCGATCTTACTACAGACCCCGAGGAAGAACTGATTGAGAGAAAGACGCCATGTCCTCCCACTGCTGAAGAAACCCCCTCAAATCATTAAACACTCGCCAACCATAGGCCGATCCCCCTGCTACCATTCCCGGTTTACGACCTGGAGAAAATGGTACACAGACACTTTGTTGACCACCAGCTCCTCTAAACCGTCTGGTTTGAGCCCCAACCACAGCTTGGAAACTGTCCACATCCCCGCCATGAATGACATCCGTATGACTCTGGACACAAGAGACATGGTGATCTCATTCTCCTGGTCCTCTCTGTAGAGTTTGAGAAAGTCTCCCACCCCCTCCTTATCCAACGCCTCCAGGAGATCTGAATTCAACTAGACGCATTCTGATGGATCTGCTTCTTCCTGACTGGAAGATCCAAGTCAGTCATCCTGTCACCGTACACGTTGCATGCCGGTGACCTCGTCTGTGAGTTCCACGCAGATCTTCCTGGAGCCCGACCCTCTTCAACGCATACATGATCCCTTTAGCTAGAACCATCCACTCTCATAACATCAACGTCCTCTCCTACACTGACACAGAACTGTCTCTCATGGCCAAGACACCCAGTATTCGGATGAAGTTTTATTCCTGTATGACTAGAATTGCCCACTGGATGAAGATCAACTGTCTAAAACACTGACGGACTTAAACCGTGATCTTCGGGAAAAGCATGTCAGCGTGGGACTCCACCTGATGGCTACTGAAGATAGGACGAACATCTACCCTCACCACCCATGCCAAGAAGCTCAGGATCATCATAGACAGCAAACCTTGACCCGCCAGATCAACGCCGTCGCCTCCACCTACTTCAACTCCCTCCACATCCTCTGCAAGACCTTAAAGTGGATCCTTACAGAATGCAGAAAGACTGTCACCCATGCACTCATAACAAGCAGACTGGACTACGGCAACGCCCTCTACGCCAGAATCAACAAAACCCTGCTACACAAACTCCAGACCACCATACAGAACACCTCAGCCAGACTCGTCCTCTGAATCATATTCTAGTATGGGCACCCTCAAATTTAAAGATGCACAAATAACAGTTTTGCAAATTGGCCAGTGTGACAGATATTCACAGATGAAAATGTTGTCACAAATGGCATTTTCGTACTACTCATTTTCAATATTTCGTTATTTCAAGAGTCAGCATCTTTGGGAAAATCTTGAGGGATCTACTGTCACATATGACCCCTTTCTGAATTCTGAGTTTTGTCTACTCTCAAAAATCTGCAGCTTTCCTGGATCCCCCCGGGTTTCACAGTGGATTCCACCAAAAACTGGAAGAAAGATGAGAGCACAAAAATAGGCAAAATTGGCTACAACTGTGGTAGAAAAATGTGTTTTTATCCCTGCAAGCTGGGAAGATGGTGTCCTTAGCACAGCCAATGTTTGATGATGACAGTTATAGGAAAAAAACTGTTTTCTCTGGAGCACTTTTTCCCTATTTTTTCAAAAAATGTAAAAGGTTGCTATATTTTGCCTATTTTCTGGGTCCCCTCCAGGGGAATCCAAAAACCCTGGTTACCTTTACAATCCACAGGATGTTAGAAATAAGAGGGTGCCAAATTTGACATGGGTACCTTTTGTGGAAAAAAGTTATGTACCCTAAGCACAAACTACCCAAAATACGTAAAAGTAAGTGTGAAGACAGAGACAACCCTGAGCACAGGGGTGCAGTAACATTTGTTATACATGCACATGCAGTGTATGCCTTTGAAATGGTTTATTCATGGGGGAACTTTGATCCTATAGATGCCGGTTCTAGGCTTTCCACTCCCACAAAGATGCAGCCGTTCCTTCTCAGCCCTAAGCATATCACGACCCGGTGAACCCTTTCACCCATCCAGTTCACAAGATTGGTTTGTGGGTCACTTAGCCCCCACATACCTCAGAATGTCAGACAGGGTACCCTAAAGTGGGGTCACCTGATACCGTACTGGCTCGGTACACACAGTATCCTGTATAGGTTGCTCAGACAGTATGTATTGCAGAACAAAGCAGGCAGAGCGGGTCGAGTCGGACCTGTACCACAGACACAGGGTTCCATACAAGACATCTGTCCACGGACTATAAGAGCCACTACGGGCAAGGTGCCCGTAACAAGCAACAAAACTGCCTTCTGGATCGCTTGCAACACCAACCAGAGGAGCAGCAATGTGGCGATGAGACGTCCCCTTGAAATGGAGCCACCTTCAGAGGCGTACAACACCTCGGAAAGTATCTACACTGCTACGCACGGCACACCCTCATTGGTGGTACCACCTGATGAACTAAGGAAAGAACAAATTAGTACAAGGCTGCACCAGCCCTAGATCTAGGAATGAGATGAGGTATCAACCGTACTACCCATGGCACCCCGTCATGGGCGGTACACCCGATGTACTAAAGCAAGAACAAATGAGTACAAGGCTGCACCCTCCCTAGATCTAGGAATGAGATGAGGTATCAACCGTACTACCCATGGCACGCCGTCATGGGTGGTACACCCGATGTACTAAAGCAAGAACAAATGAGTACAAGGCTGCACCCTCCCTAGATCTAGGAATGAGATGAGGTATCAATCGTACTACCCATGGCACGCCGTCATGGGTGGTACTACCCGATGTACTAAGGCAAGAACAAATGAGTACAAGGCTGCACCCTCCCGAGATCATGAAATGAGATGAGGTATCAACCGTACTACCCATGGCACGCCGTCATGGGCGGTACACCCGATGTACTAAAGCAAGAACAAATGAGTACAAGGCTGCACCCTCCCTAGATCTACGAATGAGATGAGGTATCAATCGTACTACCCATGGCACGCCGTCATGGGTGGTACTACCCGATGTACTAAGGCAAGAACAAATGAGTACAAGGCTGCACCCTTCCTACATCTAGGAATGAGATGAAGTATCAACCGTACTACCCATGGCACGCCACCATGGGCAGTACTACCTGATGTACTAAGGAAAGAACAAATGAGTACTGGGCTGCACCCTCCCTAGATATAGGAATGAGATGAGGTATCAACCGTACTACCCATGGCACGCCGTCATGGGCGGTACACCCGATGTACTAAAGCAAGAACAAATGAGTACAAGGCTGCACCCTCCCTAGATCTAGGAATGAGATGAGGTATCAATCGTACTACCCATGGCACGCCGTCATGGGTGGTACTACCCGATGTACTAAGGCAAGAACAAATGAGTACAAGGCTGCACCCTCCCGAGATCATGAAATGAGATGAGGTATCAACCGTACTACCCATGGCACGCCGTCATGGGCGGTACACCCGATGTACTAAAGCAAGAACAAATGAGTACAAGGCTGCACCCTCCCTAGATCTACGAATGAGATGAGGTATCAATCGTACTACCCATGGCACGCCGTCATGGGTGGTACTACCCGATGTACTAAGGCAAGAACAAATGAGTACAAGGCTGCACCCTTCCTACATCTAGGAATGAGATGAAGTATCAACCGTACTACCCATGGCACGCCACCATGGGCAGTACTACCCTATGTACTAAGGTAAGTACAAATTAGTACAAGGCTGCACCCTCCCTAGATCTAGGAATGAGATGAAATATCAACCTTACTACGCATGGCACGCGGGGCTTGGGCGGTACTAACTGATGTTCTAAGGAAAGTACAAATGAGTACCCGCCCCGCCCCTCCCGTCGTGCGTGGAGTCCACCATTCTTCGTGCCTGGTCCCGTCCTGCTGCAGACTGTGGCTGCGGGCGGCGCGCGACTCTGAAAGAATCCAAGGCACGGAAATAACGTTGCTTGAAAACACTTTCTAAGCCTGTTCCCGTGCCAAATCGTTAAAAGTGTATTACAACAATTTATTTTCTGGTGTACGGAAATAACTTCGTTTGACAACACTTCTGCACCTGTTACTGTGAAGAATCGATCCAAGCTACTATCGGAAGAGTTTTTGCTGTGTACAGAAAGAACATATTTGGACGCCTTACACACCTGTTACACCGGACAATCGTGACAGGAGTCCCAGCGGACATTTGTAACATCGTGGGACTTACCAGAGGCGAATAACTTTTACCTGACAGACAAGGTCCACGAGAGCGTTGCTGTGTCGCTGCTGGAGGCGGAGCCCTTGTGGGTGTACCGCGCCGGTCTCCCTTCGGACCGAGAGGGTTGTTGAACTACCCTTCCCAGCTGCCCTGTGACCAGGAAGAGGAGGCGGGTCCCAAGAGCGCGCTGCAGCCGCATAAAATCGACGAGCCCCACCGGCAGAGCGGGGGACTTACCAGAGGCGAATAACTTTTACCTGACAGACAAGGTCCACGAGAGCGTTGCTGTGTCGCTGCTGGAGGCGGAGCCCTTGTGGGTGTACCGCGCCGGTCTCCCTTCGGACCGAGAGGGTTGTTGAACTACCCTTCCCAGCTGCCCTGTGACCAGGAAGAGGAGGCGGGACCCGAGAGCGCGCTGCAGGCGCATAAAATCGACGAGCCCCACCCGCGTCGCGGGAGCGCGCGGGAGCGCTGGGCGAAGCCCGGGCAAAGGGCGGGCCCTCTACGGCCCTCCAAGGCCAGACAAGGCTGGGCTGGGCCACGCTATTAACAACTGCTGGACTACATAAATACGCCACATACAAGGTACAGTTGGGTCTTTCTGGGAGGCATTGGAACTTTGTTTATACCTTATCCTCTCCAGCCCTAACATTATGAACTATAACTAGACATATATCATAAAGAGGCTGTCAAGCAGAACATGAGGAAAGGATCCAGAATTGTCCGAAATAAGCAAAATGCCCACCTTAAGATCAAATACCGGACAGAAAGGTGATAACTCACAGTCGCAGCCTCTACCAACTTTAACAGCGATTGACAAAATGCTGCAACAAACAATTGGGGTAGTGGCCACAGCCATTGAGAACACGGAAAGGCGACTCTCGCTTCCACCCACTGTAGCTATTCACAATACAGAGGAGGGCCAGGTGATATCTCTAATAGATATCCCAGACGCTAGTTTTTCCCTAACCTCCTCGTATGTTGAACTTCCCTGTGCTCAGCCTACTCCAAACATTCCAAATAATAAGCGCAGAGTCACAGATTTAACAAATGTAGAGCAGTCACCCAGAGTAATTACACAATTGAGCAATCTAGACAAGCCTGCTCAAAAGTCTAGGAAAAAAAGTGCTAGCAAACTTAATAACAAAAAGAAGGGTAAAGAGAACTCTAAGGCCAATCATAATCTGACAACCCCGATGGCTAGCACCACACTTGGCATACCCTGTTGGGTGGCTAATATGGTGGCAGACCTTAAGGCAGAATTAGAAGAGTCCATCCGGACACAGCTTAAACCCCTAATGGCCAAACCGGACAGGTTAACATCTGTCATAAACAACAAGGTGTCAGGACCAATCAGACAGGCGCCCCAAATATCATCTATAGCCTCAGATAATGCTAATAAAATGGGAGTGGAGGCTAAAGAGAACATAAGTAAGGGAATAACAACTACTCCCTCAAATACCGGCAAATCAACAAACAATACAGTCCCACAAAATGATATGCCGGCTAAAATAAACCCATGCCCAATGACTAATACAAAGAGTACAGTACCACAGGAAAATAAAAAAATCAGGGGAAAAGTATTACATCAGTAGCCAAAGCAAGTCAAAGGCAAGATAATGTTGGTAATATCACCCAACCCAAAACTAACAACTCTTTGGGCACTCCCAGAGAAACATCGAGAGGGCGGTTCCACGCTATTAATTTACCACCAGAAGCACTACCGTACGTAGTGGTGCTAACAGGCGTTCCCCCCCTAAAGGAGGGAAAAAGAGAACAGGAAGGGGATTTAAGGAATAAATGCATCCAATGGTTGAGGACCAATAAACCTTTGCCCCTACATATGTCTGGGGAAATACTATCTGTTAGAAGGGGCCAGTGGATTGGAAAGGGTGCAAAAACAATAGCAGGGGATGTAATTGCAATTAATTTTAGAGATACTTCGGCAGTCACCCATATATGCAATTCCCCCTCGATGTCACTACAAACTAATATATATCCCCTACCCCTATCATATTTCTATCCCTTGCATGTAAATCATGGAATGCCATACACGTATACAAATAGGGCACGAGCAAACATGGCCCCACCCCCCATGCAGCTTCATAGGGCAGAAAACTGGCAGGCAAACTGGCAGGCACCTTGGCACGCACCATCGTTCTATGACCCAATAGCACAAATGCACGCACATTGGAACAGGTTCTCTACTCTGGAAGATGTCGATTGACTCCAACAAAAAAGGGAACTTAATCCAAGTATAATGAATGACAGTGCTATGGAAAGCAGGCAAAAACTAGGCTACCCGCCCCCCACCATTTCAATAGATCAAGGTAGTGTACCTATCGTATATATGGATGAATACCCATTAGGGAAGAGTAATGATTATATAAATCCCGGTCAGTTGACCGCGTACGGGGAAGGTTCTTCACTAAACGAAATGGGCACCACAGTGACATTGGGAGAGATTCTAGTCAGCAACTCCATGATAGCTAGCAAACAAAAAGAGGAGGTTGAGCAAGGCATAAAAATCTTATCATGGAACATAGCAGGGATAGCAGCCAACTATAATGTGAAGGAGTGGAGAGAGTTTGTAACCAATTTCCACATCATCTGCCTACAGGAAACTTGGACTGTTGACCACAGTCAATTTCCACTAGATGGGTTTAAAAGTTTCGGAGTCCCCGCAACAAATGCACCATCTGGAAGAGCTATGGGTGGATTGCTCATATATGTGGACCTTCACATCCAGGGGCACTGGTCAGATCTAAATTGTGCCTCTAGAAATATACAAGCAATCGGCTTTTCACATAAAGGTCTAAAAATCACCCTGATAAACTGGTATAATTCGGTGGGCTCACAGAATAAAAATAAAACCCTGAAAGAATTGGATGAATACCTTTAAAATCTATCTTCATCTAACCTTGTTAAGGGTGTACCATATACAATTCTAGCAGGGGACTTCAATTGTCACCTTTGTGAAAAACTAAGACCCATAAACAAGGATTGGTCAAGGTGCACGGAGGAAAAGGGGCCTCATTTTGCCCATACTGTTGAAGGAAAGGAGATGGAAAACTTCACCAAGAGGCATGATTTAGCGCCCATAATGGACCTGATTAAGATAGATAATAAGAAGGAGCCCAACCCAACGTTCAAAGGAAGAGGTTGTCATTCCTATATAGACTTCGTTATGGTGTCCCCAACTCTCAAAAAATGGATTACAAATTTTGACATCATTCTGAGCCCCTTCAACGACCATAACCCACTGAAGTTGAACATTACATGTATGAATCTCAGACAAGGAGTGGGTGCACTGGAAGCCCTGGAACAGGTAACTGCACAGGGGAGAAGGCTTAAATGGGCAAAGATAGATGGGGATAAATTCTATCTTGATCTAGTGAGGAAGGGACAAGAACAATTAAAGATTTGTCTTGATGAAAACGTGACAGGTCCAACTGTAGTAAGTGCATTTGAAGAAATTGCCAAACTTATAAACAATCTATTGAAAACCCCACCACGAATAGGACCTAAACAGCCCCTAATGCCACGCTGGTTTGACCACGATTGCACCAAGGCACTAAAAGAGCTAAAAAAAAGCCTCACGGAACAACCAAAAGACAAAGCCAAGATCGCAGGGAAGAGAGCCATTTATAAAAAAGCTCTGAAAACTCGTAAAAACTCTCTTCAATATCGAGCATGGGAGGATTTAAGGGAAGCAGCAGAGCGTAGAGATATGTCGGCTTTCTGGAGAATTATTAATGATCCATGCTTTAAAGACCCGAGAGGGCCGGACATAATAAATACCATTCTCCCCGAACAATGGCGGAACCACTTCTGTGGTCTTTACAACCATACGGGGGCCACACCACAAGAAAAAGGGACAAAACCAGCAACAACTACAGGTTTATCGTTCACATTAAAAGAAATAAAATCAGCCATTCAAGGGCTTTCCAAGAATAAAGCCCCTGGCCCCGATGGCATTCCCCCTGATCTTTACATGAGCAACATAGAATTGTGGGCTCCCGTTCTCACCAGGGTCTTGAACGAGGCAGTAGTGGCAGGACTGCCCCGCTCATGGTCCTCTGCAACCATTGTCCCCATCTATAAAAAAGGCAGTCGGGACGACCCCCAATGGTATCGCCCAATCTCATTGATAGATGTTACGGCAAAAATCATGGGACGCGTTATTTTAAATCGTCTGCAAGCCTGGGCAGAGGACCATCATATTTTAACTGATGTACAGTATGGATTCAGAGAAGGGAGATCCACAACAGACCAATGCCTAAATCTATATTTACTTACCGCTAAATATACTATTGCAGCCAAAGGAACTATATATATGGGTTTTATGGATCTCTCAGCGGCCTTTGATCGTGTAAATAGACAGAAATTATGGGCCCTGATGATCTCGATGGGGGTGGATCATGAAGTAGTAGACATTTTAAAGGCTCTACACTGGGAGACTACGGCTACAGTCCGTTACAGTAACGAAGGGATGAAGACTGACCCGTTTCCTTGTACTAGTGGAGTGCGGCGGGGCTGCATTTTAGCGCCGTTTTTATTCTCTTTGTACATAAACAACCTGGACAAAAGCCTTAAGGAACTGGAAGTGGATTGCCCTAAGATCGGCCAGCGTTCAGTACCAGTCCTCCTTTATGCGGACGACGCTGTGCTGCTAGCCCGTACGCCACTGGGACTACAAAAACTAATTAATGGCAGGGGTGGGGAATTCATATCGCCCGACGCCCAGGACATATTGTTTGCTGACAGGGACAACAAGTAATTATGTTTTTATTGTCCGTCGGACAAGTAGGCTCCACTTCCTGCAGCAGAAAACTTTCCCAGAAAAGAACTTGCAAAATCCTTCTAACCTGCTTCCAAATGCGTGCTGCGTTTATTGGCATAACTTTCTACGATTTAATAATCCTTTGATTCACTGACAATACCCAGAAGTGCTTCCCTCCTTTCTGCTTACAGCGCAAGGCACGCACTGACATCTCTTTGAACGTTGCGGGGCAGGCCTGCCATACGCTTTTGGAAAAGGAAAAAAAAAACTCTCTGCTTACACGGTTTCATTCAGAGTGCAGGCTGTAACTCACAACTGCACGCTGAAAGCATTTAGGCCAGTCACCGTTGCTTGTAAGCAGAATGCACAAGTACTTCATTTCACAATAATCCTGTATTTCAAAGTCTCTGCACTCCCCAAAACCTGCCTCGTGGCCCCATCATTCAGAGGTCATTGCCCTTGTGCCTTTGGTGTAAAGCACACGGCCTATCACCACCAGCTGCCGAGATCACGGCTGCTCTCCAACACTGTGGCTATTACTGTGATCGGAGCTATTATCAGATCATTCTCAGCCCACAAGGTAAGAGGCCGCAAAAGCGTAGTAACATAAATGATAAAGTTGCATTTGTAAAGTTGAATTTTCTGTAAACTATGACGGGCAACAAAATATTGTGCCCAGCCCCACATCAAAAAAGTGTTGTCAAAATCCACTTTTTGATGTAGGGCCTTGCACAATATTATAACATTAAGTTTATGGAAAATTCATCTTTACAAATGCAACTTAAGCATTTATATTTATATTTTTAACACGCTGTTGCTGCCTCTCTTACCTAGTGGACTGAACTCTGATAAAATACCACTCTAGCCCTATTTGTGCGTGTGTTTGTGACCAAGGGTGCATTATTTTATAGGATTTTGACAACACTTTTTAATGTTTTAGTGAATTGAAAGCTCGTGCGGTTCTAAAGCTAAATCTACTGACTAAGGGCCCCCCACCAATAAAACCTGGGGCATAGTGAACCCCTCCCTATAGCAGCTACAGCAGAGGTGAGTTTTTTATGGGCCTCTCATCTACAACTTGGCAGATAAGAGATGATTAACTAAAAGAAAATAGAAGATGGGTTGCTAGAAAAGGGAGAGAAGGATGGAAGAGGGGCAAAGGATAGATGAGTGGGTGAATGTATGGGTGGATGAAAGGATGGATGGACGAGTGGATAAAAGGATGAATGGATGGTTGGGTGAAAGGATGGATGAGTGGGTGAAAGAGTGGATGGGTGTGTGAAACGATGGATGGATCGATCGATCAGTGGATAAAATGATGGCAGAGTAAATAAAAGTTGGAATGGTAAAAGGATTTCTAGTAATATAAAATCTGAAAGGATGGGTGTATAGCAAAGTAAATGAAAATCTGAGAGGATGGATGTATGGCAAAGTAAATTAAAATCTGAGAGGATGGATGAATAAATGAATGGCAAAAGGAACAATCGATGGTTGAAAGGCGTTATTGTTTGAAGGGTAAGTCAAATGATGGATGCATGGGTGGATGGATGCGTGCATAGATAGTGGCTGGGTGCGTGCATAGATAGTGGATGGGTGAACAGATGGGTAGATGTATGGAATGGCTGATGGATTGAATAGGAAGAAAGAATGAATGATAGAATGAATGACTGAATGTAAAGGTGAAATGGTGGACATGAGCAGACAGATGCTTGGATGGAAGTGACAAAGGAGTTTTAAGGAGGTATGAGCTCACTTACATCACTTATTTGGTGCTGTCAGAGCATTGGTCAAAGTGGGGGGTATTTTAACTTTCTGGCTACTCCCTTGAATAAAACCATCAAAGGGCTGTTCCTTTTACTTAGTAGCAGAGTATGACTAAATCACACACCATAATCTCCTTTTTTTTTTAATAAGAACCCCATCTTCGCATCCCTCAGCACGTAGAGGATACTACCTGTCAAAATGGGATAAGCTGTGCAAGCATGGGCTGTGCATACCTTGATTTGTGCACTATACTGAAGATGCTAGGAACAATGGTAATGCAAGGCTCAACTATGTCTTACATGTGATCCACATGGTACCTGAGCTACACTGCATATTATCTTTACAGTGACCTGTGCAGGACATGAGCTGTAAAATAGGTATGAACAGTGCTGTACATCATTCACGTAAGGGTAAGGGATAGTGCATGAGGGAATTGTTAAATAGAAGGTGTAAAGTGTATAAGCAGCACTACAGAGGATACAAGTTGTTCTAGAGATGAGGTGTGTCATGCCCGTGGGTTGTGCAGGAGCTATGCAGAACATTAGCCTTGTGGAGTTTGAGCTTTACTTTGCATGAAGTCTGCATGGTATGACTTGGAGAGGCAACTAAGTAAATTGCTGTGGAAGGCATGACCTTTCTTCTTAACATCTTCAATGACAAGTCAGTGCCTGCTGTAACCATAGTACCTTAATATTTTTTCAATTGCCTGTTTTCGGGGTTTTCTAACGGATGCATTTTTCTTGCTGGCTTCCTCAAATCCCCCCATCGACTCTGAAACAAATTGGTAGTTTCTCAGGGAAATAATATAGTGACAAATTTGCATTTGCTTGCTAGATGTATGGTCGCCCACAGTTTATTCGGCTTGTCGGGATGCTAATGTTTGAAAACAAAGTTGTGTAACATGTTCATGGGTCAATTGCATTAAAGTTAGCTCAAGCACAGAATTCAAGTCAGATATATTCAAACACAGTCAGCAGGAATTCAGCTTGCATTACTGACAGGGGATCCAATAAAAGCAAGTGTGCATTGTCTGCAACATTTACAAGTTGTGGCTGTGTGTATAGCTTCCAGAAGACTCCTTTATAATGTGCAAGTGTATAAAGAAGAATGGAAGCAATATTGGAGATTTTATTTTGAAAACGGACAATGTACCCCAAACAATGTCCTCCTTGAAAAAGGGATTAAGAGAGCAAAATATTTGCAACTTAAAAATGGTTGTAGTGTGCAGAAAGCTACAATGTAGAGTTTGAAAACATTAACTACCATTGCACTAAGGAATCATTTAATACATCAGCTTTGGTGCATGTCAATATTTTAAAAACAAAATAAAGGCAAATCAACGTAAAACTACTTTAAAAAACAAGCATTTGCAATGCAATAGGTCTCGCATTAGGAAAGTTTGAGCTATTGGTCTTGTGAATGACAAATTTTGTATTTATGTGTTGGTTTTAAAAATAGCGAAATGAATAGCTTTGTCATTTACAATGCCAATACTTTTAACTTTTGCAAATGTGACACCTATAGCATTTGTAATGCACCATGTTTTGTATTTACGTGACTTAGATGTATTGATATTACAAATAACAATGGCTTTTAATTTTTTTTAAATAATTAATACTTAAATAAAAGTTATTGTAATTTATAATGGCAATAGCTTAAACTTTTGTAAATAACTTTTGTGAAGATTATGTTCAGTGTATTTTATTGTGACGAAATCCAAGAACAGAAGTGAAATATTAACATCTTTTTGTGACATTTGTAATAAAGCTTGAAACATTGAGAGAACATATTTGAACCAGTTGTTGTTGAATATTTGCACAGATTGATGCTGTAGTGGCACGGAGTGATGTTGTGGTGGCGACGAGTAATGCTGTGGCGTTCAGTGATGCTGTGGTAGCGCATAGTGATGATGTGGTGCCCATGAGTGATGCTGTGGTGTCCCTGAGTGATGCTGTGGTGGTGCAATAGATAGATAGATAGAGTGAGGGGGATAGATAACTAGAGGGAGGGCGATAGATAGAGTGAGGGCGATAGATAGATAAATAGAGTGAGGGTGATAGATAGATAAATAAATAGAGTGACGGCGATTGATAGACATAGTGAGGGCGATCGATAGATAGATTGATGGAGATAGATAGTGAGTGCGATAGACAGATAGAGTGAGGGCGATAGCTAGATAGATAGCTAGATAGATAGAGTGAGGGCGATAGATAGAGTGAGGGCGATAGATAGATAGAGTGAGGGTGATAGATAGATAGAGTGAGGGCGATAGATAGATAGAGTGAGGGCGATAGATAGATAGAGGGAGGGGATAGATAGATAGAGGGAGGGCAAAAGATAGATAGAGTGAGGGCGATAGATAGAGTGAGGGCGATAGATAGAGTGAGGGCAATAGATAGAGTGAGGGCGATAGATAGAGTGAGGGCGATAGATAGATAGAGTGAGGGCAATAGAGTGAGGGCGATAGATAGATAGAGAGTGAGGGCGATAGATAGAGTGAGGGCAATAGATAGATAGAGTGAGGGCAATAGATAGATAGATAGATAGAGTGAGGGCGACCGATAGATAGAGTGAGGGTGACAGACAGATAGATAGAGGGCGATAGATGTGTGTGGTTGTGTGGTTGTGTTTGTGTGGTTGTGTGTGTGTGTGTGATTGTGTGTGTGTGTGTGTGTGGTGTGGTTGTATGTGGTTGTGGTTGTGTGTGCATGGTTGTGTGTGTGTGTGGTTGCATGTGTGGCTGTGTGTGTGGTTGTGTGTGTGGTTGTGTGTGTGTGGTTGTGTGTGTCTGGTTGTGGTTGTGTGTGGGTGTGTGTGGGTGTGTGTGGTTGTGTGTGTGTTTGTGTGTGTGTTTATGTGTGTGTTTGTGTGTGGGGTTGTGTGTGGGGTTGGGGTTGTGTGTGTGGTTGTGGTTGTATGTGTGGTTGTGTGGGGTTGGGTGTGATTTTGTGTGGGGTTGGGTGTGATTGTGTGTGTGGTTGTCTGTGAGATTGTGTGTGTGGTTGTGTGTGTGGTTGTATGTGTGTGTGTGCGTGGTTGTATGTATGTGTGCGCGCGGTTAGAGAAGGATGTATGTGGAAGAGAGCAGCAGATCAGCACAGCAGAAGAGAACAGGGAGTTAAAGAAGGAGGCGGGTGGAAGAGAGCAGCAGATCAGCACAGGAGAAGAAAACAGGGAGTTAAAGAAGGAGGCGGTGGAAGGGAACAGCAGATCAGCATGGGAGAAGAGAACAGGGAGTTGGAGAAGGGGGCGGGGTGGAAGAGAGCAGCAGATCAGCATGAGAGAACAGAACAGGGAGTTAAAGAAGGAGGCAGGTGGAAGAGAGCAGCAGATCAGCACAGGAGAAGAGAACAGGGAGTTAAAGAAGGAGGTGGGGTGGAAGAGAGCAGCAGATCAGCATAGGAGAAGAGTACAGTGAGTTAAAGAAGGAAGCGGGGGAAGAGAACAGCAGATCAGCACGGGAGAAAAGAACAGGGAGTTAAAGAAGGAGGTGGGGTGGAAGAGAGCAGCAGATCAGCATAGGAGAAGAGTACAGTGAGTTAAAGAAGGAAGCGGGGGGAAGAGAACAGCAGATCAGCAGGGGAGAAAAGAACAGGGAGTTAAAGAAGGAGGCGGGTGGAAGAGAGCAGCAGATCAGCACAGGAGAAGAGAACAGGGAGTTAAAGAAGGAGGCGGGTGGAAGAGAACAGCAGATCGGCACAGGAGAAGAGAACAGGGAGTTAGAGAAAGAGGTGGGTGGAAGAGAACAGCACATCAGCACAGGAGAAGAGAACAGGGAGTTAAAGAAGGAGGTGGGGTGGAAGAGAGCAGCAGATCAGCATAGGAGAAGAGTACAGTGAGTTAAAGAAGGAAGCGGGGGGAAGAGAACAGCAGATCAGCACGGGAGAAAAGAACAGGGAGTTAAAGAAGGAGGTGGGGTGGAAGAGAGCAGCAGATCAGCATAGGAGAAGAGTACAGTGAGTTAAAGAAGGAAGCGGGGGGAAGAGAACAGCAGATCAGCAGGGGAGAAAAGAACAGGGAGTTAAAGAAGGAGGCGGGTGGAAGAGAGCAGCAGATCAGCACGGGAGAAAAGTACAGCGAGTTAAAGAAGGAGGCGGAGTGGAAGAGAGCAGCAGATCGGCACAGGAGAAGAGAACAGGGAGTTAGAGAAAGAGGTGGGTGGAAGAGAACAGCAGATCAGCACGGGAGAAAAGAACAGGGAGTTAAAGAAGGAGGTGGGGTGGAAGAGAGCAGCAGATCAGCATAGGAGAAGAGTACAGTGAGTTAAAGAAGGAAGCGGGGTGGAAGAGAGCAGCAGATCAGCACAGGAGAAGAGAACAGGGAGTTAAAGAAGGAGGCGGGTGGAAGAGAACAGCAGATTTGCACAGGAGAAGAGAACAGGGAGTTAAAGGAGGAGGCGGGTGGAAGAGAACAGCAGATCGGCACAGGAGAAGAGAAGAGAACAGGGAGCTAGAGAAGGAGGCTGTGGAAGAGAGCAGCAGATCAGTACGGGAGAAAAGAAGAGAACAGGGAATTAGAGAAGGAGGCGGGTGGAAGAGAGCAGCAGATCAGAACAGGAGAAGAAAACAGGGAGTTAGAGAAAAAGGCGGGTGGAAGAGAACAGCAGATCAGCATGGGAGAAGAAAATAGAACAGGGAGTTAGATAAGGAGGTGGGTGGAAGAAAGGGAGGGCAATAGAGTGAGGGCGTTAGAAAGATAGAGGAAGGGCGATAGATCGAGGGAGGGTGATAGATAGAGTGAGGGCGCTAGATAGAGTGAGTGAGGGCGCAAGATAGAGTGAGGGAGGGCGATAGATAGATGGAGTGAGGGAGGGCGATAGATAGATAGAGTGAGGGGGGCGATAGATAGATATATAGATAGATAGAGTGAGTGAGTGAGTGAGGGCGATAGCGTAAGGGAGGGCGGTAGAGTGAGTGAGGGCGATAGAGTGAGTGAGGGCTGTAGAGTGAGTGAGGGCAGTAGAGAGGGTGGTAGAGTGAGGGCGGTAGAGTGGTAGAGTGAGGGCGGTAGAGTGAGGGCATGAGGGCGGTAGAGTGAGGTCGGTAGAGTGAGGGCAGTAGAGTGAGGGCGGTAGAGTGAGGGCGGTAGAGTGAGGGTGGTAGAGTGAGGGCAGTAGAGTGAGGGTGGCAGAGGGGTAGAGTGAGGGCGGTAGAGTGGTAAAGTGAGGGTTGTAGAGTGGTAGAGTGAAGGTGGTAGAATGAGGCCGGTAGAGTGAGGGTGGTAGAGTGGTAGAGTGAGGGCCGTAGAGTGAGGGTGGTAGAGTGAGGGCGGTAGAGTGGTAGAGGGAGGGCCGTAGAGTGAGGGTGGTAGAATGAGGGCGGTAGAGTGAGGGCAATAGAGTTGTAGAGTGAGGGCAGTAGAGTGGTAGAGTGAGGGCGGTAGAGTGAGGGGGCGGTAGAGTTGTAGAATGAGGGCGGTAGAGTGAGGGCGGTAGAGTACCCACAGAGTAGGATCTCTGGTCAGGGGCACCTCTGCCTGCTGGCCAGGTTAATTTCAGCATGAAGAGTCAAACGTCACAGAGGGCTCTGCCAGCCCTGACCTGGATGTAGTGTGAAGTCAGTAAAGAAGATCCTGGCCAAAAATGAAGCAGCAAGACTAAGCAGGGAAGGACCCGCCTGTTAGAGCTATGCACTGGTCAATTCTGGCACTTGTGACCATCTCACATAAGCTCTTCTGAAAAGAGTCCCATAGCTGCTAATGCAAACTTTGAGAGAGCTCTCTTCTGTAGGTTCACTTTGTTCTTGACTTCAGTACAAATGGGCGTAGGTTGTAACAGCAAGCATTGGGGGCAGTGCGGTTATCAAAATGTGGGGGCGTGCGGTTATCTGAAAGAAAATACTGCTATGCAAAAACAGCCTTTTGGCAACCAACAATAAAAAAGCATTGGTAAGACCAATAGGGCTTGCCTTTTGCATCCACTGGCTTTGCTAATGATTGTTGCAGATGCTGTTAAGCATCAGCAAAATGCTTTACAGCGACGCTGCATTGCATCGGCAATAAAAAAAAAGCAAAGGTGAGATGATGCAGCTGCTGTTGCTAATCACGGCGTGACCAGGCGCCATTTACCATTTTCTTTTAACTGATTGGTCTTAGATGGCAGACGTCACTTACTTCGGCAAAGCGAGCAATAGTGTTATTGATGTAGAGGAGCCAAATGGCAGCTGTTGGACCTTCCAAATAAAAAAGTGGGGAAAAACATATGATTGTGAGGGTAGGACAGAAAAGGGGAATGGGTTTGAAGGGAGGAGGGAATATAAAATGAAAGTAAAGTCGTGGGTGAAGTGAGTGGGACAAGGAGCACACCGGAGAGGCGCCAAGAGCGCAGGGGTCAGTGAGTGTTGAGAGGGAAACAGCACACTAAGACACAATGGCGGGAGCTGGAAAACACATACACTCAAGGACTGCTGAAAGAAAAACAAAATAGTTCCCTAAATGTTAACATTAAAAGCATACAAGACATCCAAACAACAAGAAAAGCGGACATCAAAGGAAGGGTACGAGCATATGGGGTGTGAGCGATAATGAAAGTTAATTGCTGTAAGAGGGGCAGCTGGAAGTGAGGCACAGCAAGCGCTGGCGAAAGCAGTCTACTGCTTTCAAGTCCGATGCCAGCTTCGCGTTTGAATGCATTACATGCACTTGCCATAAACCGCTAGGCTCGACCTAAAAACTAGCTCCTGCGCCAAACAAACAGAATTTGTATCATGACCCCTGTCATCCTGTTTTAATATCCTGAGGATTCTCATTTACCCATGGCTAGCTAATTCAAACATACCTCTGAAGAGCTCAAATGCTCTCACCACTAGCAATCCGAAGAAGCAAGTCTTGATTGTTTTCGAGCCTAATGCAAGGCACATCTCTAATAGTTACCGTTTTCTGGAGTAAAGTATTTGAATTCTCTAATTTAATTCCGTTTTATATTTTATTGGTGTAAGAGTCAAACAATGCTCCCATTGGGTGGAAGGAAGTCTGAGCCTAATGGACATAAAACAATGAGGACTGAGGTTTTATTAAAAAGCCTGTCCTATTAGTGAAGGTAAAAGCAGACCTTCACATGCAGCGTGCGCACAAATCTGACATTACAAACTGCAGTCATTTCACAGTGTATAATAATGTATGCACCAAAGGCCTCCCAAAATGAAGATGTGTTTCCATTTATCAAACAGCAGGTTCTTCTCAGCTTCATTCCTGCTCAAATACAGCCCGAGCGGACATGTGAACAATTGATTCATGTCTTTATGTTATGCCATTACGAGAACAACAAAAACAAGTCCAGCAGTAAACCATCTCGAGTCTCTTAGCAACCCCTCAATGCAGCACTTTTTCTTAGTGTGGGCAAGGGTGCAATATATCGAACACAGCTTACTAAGAGTGGAAGCAGAGGTGACGATTTTCATATCCTTAGAAATAGACAAAAGGTTTTGCAAATTCGTAGGAAAATAATAATTACTTCCCCAACTAGGACAGACAGCTGCAGTATTTCAGTTAACCGCTAAAGAAAAGGACAAAAGCGAAGAATGAGTGGACGCCTCGCTGATTTTGCGGCTGCATTGACTCGTAGTCCCATAACTCAAAGCCCCAGGAGGAAGAGGGCCTGCTTGCTGCCTTACCCCATGTGCTATAAAGCGACATGACAAATCCCGCTGCGCTGGCCGGACCCGTCCTGCGCCCATTAGCACCAAAGCAGAGATACATACCCTTCTTGGCTTTGCGGTGGGGAGCGGTCTGGTACTTCTGGCAAGACCATTTCTACGTTCCACGTATAAACCCAATTTCCGCTCCTGTCCGCATTTTTTTTCCAAGACTCTAGCTGGGGTGGGATTCTGTCTCCCGGCTTGTTTGGACTTGGAGAACGGGTTGCTTGTGGATTCTCACTCTTTGAGCCGCTTCTCACTTTATCTCCTGTTTGCACTTCCTTTCTGCCTACCAGTATCCTGCTTGTCCCCCAGCTTGTTTCGTTTTGAGGAGAGGCGGAGGTGTGTGTGAGGGGACCGCACGCAGCTTGAACTTAAATAAAACCACGTGCTCGCTCGCGCAGCTCTGCAGCCGGGGCGGAGCAGTGCACGCGCGAACACGAGCAGGTTTACCACAAGCCGGGCACGAAAGCAGTGGGAGCGCACGTCACCGTGAGCGTGCACATCGGATCGCCGGAGGAGACACGCCGATCTCCGAGGCTTCCTGCTGCTTACACTGACCCGCTGCAGAGGGAGAGGGACACGCAGAAAGAGCCAGGTGAGTGGGTGGGGGGCTGGGTGGGGAGCAGGGTGGGGGCTGTGTGTGTGTGTCAGTCAGCGTGTGTGTGTGTGTCAACATGTGTGTGTGCGTGCGTGATTGTGAGAGGCTGCCCTGTGAAGGTGGAATGTGGAGCAAAAGATGTGCACGGCTGGGGGGGGCGGGGCATGCACGGTCACGAGGTGTAATCGGCGCTCGTGGCCAGATCTAGGTCGCTTCACAAGGAACTCGGTGACAATAGGTCTAGCGAGACCTAAAAAATGAGGGGGCTACTTCCAAGGGACTACTTTGTCAAACAACGTACTTTGCCCTTCTAAAGTATATGTTTTGCTGGTATATACCCTATGTCCATCTGCCTACCCTGACATTTCCAATGCTGTATTGGGTGTTTTGATTGGCACTGTGGTTCCTGAGATTACCCGCCTCAAAGGTTTGGGTTCTCTCTCTTTATTATATTAGTATGGAAGTAAATACATGAAAAAAGTTCCATTGGGACAATAGAACACCAAACGCTGATTGCAGTTTTGTGGATATGTTCTTATATTTCCCATGTTAGGGATCGTTGTCTCTAATAATATAGTAAAATGAGCCCTGGCATAATCAGAAAGGCTGCTATCCAAGCTCTTACATGAGAATGCGGTCATACATTGAAACTTCATTGTTTGGTACCAAATGGGACAAGTTGATTTTTTTACAGGACAAGAAGATTTCTTAAACATTTTGTCCTTTGGACAAGAAGATATTTTATAAAATTCCACACCCCTGTAATGGGTTCGTAAATTTTATGAATTCTTTGGACCTTTCAGCCAATCTGGACAAATCTTCCATAATGACCACAGGCCGGAATCCAAAAAACAACTTCTCGTATAGTATAGGTAGCCATAAGATGGGAGCAGTTAAGACATTTTCCTACCTTGGCGTCCTCTTCGACGAGAAACTAGAATTTAAAAATCTGGCGGAAAAGCATGCATCCAAACTGGTGCTATAATGGCATATGGAAGGAGGCTTGGTAGGTGGTCACCGGAACAGATATTAAACCTATACAAAGCCGTATCCTGCGCAAACGTGATATATGGAGCAGAAGTGTGGGGCTGCAAAATTAATCACATACAACAGATACAAGCGGAGGAAAATACATTTTTTAAAAGACTACTTAAGGTCCCTCAAATTACTCCGGCACATATAACCCATCTGGAACTGGGAGAACCCTATATCGAGGACAAAATCAAGATTCGACCTCTTATGGCCTGGATCAGGATATGGACAAACCCAGAGGCCAGCTTCAGTAGACAGATAATTATGGACTGTCTAAACCGGGACAAATGGGAACAAATCACGTGGTTAAAATACGTAAAGGACACCTTGGACTGCATTGGCTGTAAAAATATGTTCACTGACCCAGAGCAGTTGACCGCACAGAATAAAACACTGCTTAAAAACTCATTTAATGCATGGTCAATAGATAGGAGGGCGATCACTGAAAACAAAAAACCCTCGGTGGCGGCTTATGGGCCAGTGGTATCTACAAATTTTAAAATGGAACCATACTTAGCTGTACTGTATAATGCGCAGGAAAGATTTTATATGACCAGGTTTCGCTTGAATTTACTACACCACCTATTGGCAGTTCCTGCTGGTTACACATCTACGGTAGAGGCGAAGGGCACCTGCGGCTGCGACTCTAGGTCTCCGCAGGACACCCTCCACTTTGTTTTATTATGCCCTCTCTTCTCAGAGCCTAGAAAGAAATTCTTAGTTGGGATTTTGAAAAAAACGCAAATTTAAGCACGCCAAAGATGCCATTTTATTTCTGCAAAAGGCACCAGATCCTCATGCTTTGCTAAGTGTTATTAGCTTCATTAAATCTGCTATAAAATTGAGGAATATCAGGGAAATAACCGTACACTCCACCTGAACGCAGTCTGAAACCCCCATTACCTGAAAATGACATACTGTACTTTTTTATATATATGAAATTTTTTATATTTTTTTAACTGTTTTTATATAAATTGTATGTATGTATTTGTTATGCACTTTAATGGTATCTTTTTAAGTACCGAATAAAGAATTTTGAATTGAATTGAATTGAGAACAAGGTTGCACCCTCCCTCAATCTAGGAATGAGATGAAGTATCAACTGCACTACCCATGGCACGCCGCCATGGGCGGTACTACCCGATGAACTAAGGTAAGTACAAATGAGTACAAGGCTGCACCAGCCCTAGATCTAGGAATGAGATGAAGTATCAGCCGTACTACCCATGGCACGCCGTCATGGGCATTAGTACCCGATGTACTAAGGCAAGAACATATGAGTAGAAGGTTGAATGGGAAATCTTAAAACAGTTTTCCTCAATCATGCTGAGCCGAGAAGCAGCAGCTTTGGCTATGCGCCAGAGGCTGCAGCAGTCCCTGTTCAAGAGTGTGAACAGGAGCTACCTAAAATGAATTTGAAACATATACTTCTGTGGGCGTGACACCTTGGGTCACGCACCATCAAACCGTAGCTCACAACAAAAAATGAGACTGAGGGTTCTGATGAGGAAAAAACTACTCCAGAGACTAGAAAGGATATAAAAAGACGAAAAAGACAGTAACAAAAAAATAAAAGGACTGGATTTCCATCAACTCAGAAGTCCAGCCAAGGTGGATACAATTTGATGGACCTACAAATATATCAAAGCCAGACTGGCATCTGTATTCTAATAAAAAAAACGAAACAAAGGCCAATACTGGACCTATTATCAAATGTTTAGATGAAAACCTCTATGAATGAAACATGTCGGTACGTCTTTTACTAACGTCACTAGTTGTTTATTTATTTAACACTAGTTGTGCATTTTAATTTTTGATATTTTTTGAAAGATATTTATGCATGTACAAACATTTACACATATCAAAGGCACAATAAATTTACATATTTACACATATCTATAAACATCACATCCTACCTGCAACATTCATACTTCTCTCACACCTATATACAAAAAACAAAACAACAATGTGGACCCTTGTCACAAGATAGCTACAAGTACCTAAACCAAATAGATGGAAATGATGGACTAATTTTTCAAATGTTCAAATTATATACATAGAAAACAAATTCATTGTTTTATAAGATCAATTTCTAATGGTTTTTTAATAAAGTTTGACAAGGAGTCCTGTCCAAATTAAGTCAAGTCAGGTCGACGCGTTTCAACCCCCTGGTTTGTGAGGTTCTCATCAGGACCAAAACGTTTTCTACAATAAAAAAAACCAAACAACAGGTTACACCTCAGTAGACACTTAGTCGCAAAACTGAAAGAACACAGAAAGCAAGCCACCAGTCGGCAAAACAGCCATACCTTTTGATTGCGGTCTAACAACATAGACCAAAACCTCACAGTTGGTAATCTTCAATAACGTGGTCACGCTGAACAGAAAAAAGACACAACATTAAACTATTGCTAATTTCATCCTAGGAAGGAGGGCCAGTGTGTGGATCAATAAACAGAACTCACCTCTATAGATGAGAGGAGCTGTGCACCTAAAAATGGGGCAGAGAAACAACATTCTAAAAACTGCATTCTGAGAACTGCCGGCATGAATAATCGGAAAGAGAACAATGCCGGAGTACATGCTTACCCGGCGGTGGGCGGCTTCATGGATGTAGCCCAAATTGTTTTTTTTTTTAAATTTCAATCTAGGGCACGAAAAATAGGAGGTCAGCTAATGCGGGGGAAATTGCAGGCCAGAAGAATAAAACTCCCGTCAAGAGGAGTGAACGGAGACGCTGTAAGGGCTTACCGTTTAACAGATGCAGCAGTCGCGTAAACGCCGATTGGCAAGTGTGTGCAAGAAGACGGAGTCCTTCTACAGTGTTTACTAGGAAGGACGCGATCACGTGATCGGGATGAAACAACCCATTTTTTTATTTTCATTATTGTTCACTTTTGACAATGTAGTGCGGGCAGTATTGCAGAAACGTGCATAAAAAAGGCAATATGAATGTTCAAAGACTGAAGGACTGAATTGTGATTAGTTAACGTCAGTGGGGTTGAAACAATCTCAGGGGTGTATTTTAAATATTTCTGATATTTCATTTAAGCCAGAGGTTGCAGTGTTGTATTTCATTATAAGCAAAGCTTCTCGCTGGCTTAATCTTGCCTCAATGTCTCCACCTCTTAGGTCAATTTCAATTTTTGAAATGACAGTCCATTTCAGTTCATCCTCATGATGTTTTTGCGTCTGCCAATGTAAAACAAGTGGTGCATTTGGCGTCTGGGTCCTTATACGCGATTTGAACTACAGATGGATCCCGACAGATACAAGAAAGACAGTCACCCAAGCCCTCGGCAGCAGCAGGCTCGACTACAGAAACGCCCTCTAGGCACGAGCCCCAACGAAGCTCATCAAATGACTACAAGGCATCCAAAACGCCTCCACACGACTGATCCTCGACGTACCACGCCACAACACCCCCCACCTGAGAAAGCTCCCCGTCAACAAGAGGATATACTTCAAGCTCCTCACTCACGCACACAAGGCCTCAACAGACGGCTCTCCTTCTACATTCCAAACGGCCAACTACGCTCCGTTGACCTCTCACTCGCCACTGTCGCACACATCCGAAGAACAACCACCGGTGGGAGATCCTTTTCCCACCTCGCCGCCAAGACATGGAACACCCTCCCACTGAGCCTACAACAGACCCAAGACCTGCTGACCTTCAGGAGGATACTTAAGACCTGGCTGCTCGATCAGTAGCACCCCCCCCCAGTGCCTTGAGACCCTCGCGGGTATGTAGTGCGCTTTACAAATGATTGATTGATTGATTGGGTCCTGGAGCAGAAATAGGGTTGCCACCTTTCCCAGAGAAAAATACCGGCCTCATGTTTACATTCCATTATAACATAATGGTGTAACCCAATAAATGTCTGTGCACCTGGATGTCGAGTGGTACAAAAAACAGTTGGTCCTGGACTTGTTGGTCGAGCAATAAAGTCTAAAAATATTCAAGTTTTTTTCAATTGTATGCATACATCTAATCTGCAAGAACTATCAATCCAAACAAATTCCTCATAAGTGCACCAGATATAAAAGACATAGGCACCTGTTAAAACTAATTTAGATTTATTATTCATAGATATACTTCAAGAACTGGTAGAAGGCACTACCTTATTTAATGATAAACGGGAGGTTGCTCCAAGATAAGGGCGTGTATGCTAGTGGTATGGAGCCTGGAAGAGTTTTTGAGAACATCACAACGTTAATTGTGTATAGGGGCAGGTTGCATGAGAAGAGAGGGTGTAGCAGCCCATTTCCAAGAACAGTGGGTTTATATTCCGTGGAAAAGAAGTGAGGTTGTATCTCTTAAAGCTTGTAGGAGAGTAGGGTCTGCTTTGTATGGTTACCCCCACTTTTTGCTGTGATTCTCTGTTCTTTTTACTTTAGACTGGCTGTGGCCCTGCTAATCAGGACTACAGCCCAGCTGTTCTCTCTCTAAATTGTAACCATTTACTTTAGGTACATGCCAGATTGGGTTGTGGGTCACCTTTGTGAGTCCCTGTATAGTGTGCCATAAGTACCCAGGGCATAGGTGCATCCAAGGCCTGCCAAGGGGCTGCAGCATGTATTATGCCACCATTGGCTGGCCCTCCAAACTGACACCACAGGTCTGTTCACACAGTCTTGGTAAGGTGTTGTAATCACCCCTTACTTAGATATAGTATCCCTATATCTATATATATAGACACATATACACCTATAAGCCACTCCTATGGTAGGCCTCGACAATACTGGAGGCAGAGTGCTTGGTTTTATGTGAGAGGGTGCCCTAGCATGAGCTGAGCTCCTCTGCAGCTTTCGGAACCATCTCCTTATAGCTGTTCTATGATATAGCCATACCATATACTGTTAAGTGCATTCTAATTCTCACAGTTAATGCTAACTTTGGTTTGGATTTATCAAAACATGTTGTGTCAAACACTTTGGAATACTACCCACCCGCCAGTCCTGGTGGCGGGGGTAGCATTCCACCCTTCTAGAGGGAGAAGACATGTAGTTACTGTGAAACTCTGTAAAAGTTAAACAGAGCCCCAGCATCACAAAATGGATGCTACTGCTACAGACACGAGTCTGACCTCCTGCAGCTGGATGAAACTCCGGCAGGGGAGGCTTGGACAATAGGTTTCCTGTCCAGGGAGGTGCCAGCACCTCCCCAGACAGGCTTTAGTGTATTGGGGCAGGCAGGGCTGCATTCAGGGAATGCTTTCCAGACACTGCCTGGGGCACACAAGGTGCTCCATGCATAGTCCAGTCCAAACCGGTTGCTGGGGCACTCAGCCCCAACTCTGGCATGAAACTGGACAAAAGGAAAAGGGTGTAACCACCCCCTCTCCTGGTCCACCCATAGGAGGGAACTTTTCAGGTAGTCCAGCCCACAAACTTGGTATAAGTATAGGAGCTGTGCCCCCAGGACTTTAGATTACCCTGGACGAATCTTTGCAAGAAATATCCTGGACCTTCGACGTTCCATTCTGACTGGAAGATGGAAGATATCTCCCTTGTGGTCAAGGAGTGACCACCCTGTGCAAACAGGCACCAACAGCAACTTTGCCGGTCTGCATTTTTTAGGCTCCTGCCGGATCCCGAAGAATCTGCAACACAGGACCTGGACTTCCAGACATCTCTGACCCCGACCCACATCCACAGCAAAGCTGAGACACGTGGCAGAAACGAGAGATGTGGGACCGGAACTACTGGACATCCTGCATTTTGCTAACTGCATCGACTTCTAAGGTATCCTCGCAGTTGTGCATTGGGTACGAGAAGCTCCAGCCCTGAGCACCATTTGCACCGAAGCACAGGCCCCCACACTCCACGAGTGTCCCGTGGGCCCTGCTTTTGTATTGGAGCTCGATGCATCTTCCCGGTTCCTGGCCCATTGACTAGTGAGCCCCTTGAAGACTTTTCTTTACAACAAACTCGCTTTCCTGGTTGCTCCAGGCTTGCTCCAGCTTCCCTGCAAAGGAGAAGCACCACAGACTTTGCTGGTCTGCAACAGAGCCAATCTTGACATCATGCATGGGTTGCCGTTGCAAAGGCTTTCTGGGTCCAATCCGGATACTGATACTGCAGTCAACTAGATCCTTTGTGGGACAGCTCGAATCCAGGACCTGGTCATCGTCAAAGCCTCCTGGACCTCGTGGTTGAAGAGGCAAGCTCAACCTAGTCCTTAAATTGTACTTTTGTAACTTCTTCGTTTCCCATAGAAAGTCAATGGTAACCCGCAGCTGTGTTTAGACACTGCAGGCGACTCCCGTGGGCCTCCTACTTCCTAACCTTTGGTTGTTTAGAGTAATCCCAGTGATTCTACAGGCCCCAGGCCTGCTTTCTATTCCACACATGGTTCTTATACCACTATTTTAGTATATGGTTTGTGAGGCCCCTAGGGCATAACTGTATTTGTGCAACTTATCGTATGCTAATTGAGATTCTTGTAATGTACTTTGACCTCTGACCTCATAAAGAGTGCAGAGGGGCTGTGTTTAGATTAAATACATATATATTTGATATATACCTTATGTGGTGTCCTTTCATTTGGTACTCAAGGAATTATAATTAGGGCTCCCGGTGTTATGGTATTTATTTTTTTGCCATTTCCGTCTGTATTTATCCACATTTATTTTTGGGGCATTTTTTCTGTATTTATCCACATTTATTTTTGCCACAAGCAAAAGACGACGCTACAGCTGGTATGTTTCCACATTTATTTAAAGTGACAATGCATGATTACTTTCAGTAATATATATAAATAAATGCTGCTGTGTTACAAAAATATTGAAAACACACCTCACTATCCCAGAATAGTCGAATTTGAAGGAGTGTTTCTGTGCGCTCTAATGACCTGGCAAAAAAGGGCACACAAAGCTGAAATGCATGCTGGTTCCATATTAAAAAGAAATTGCATGAAAACTGTAGTTAAGCACTCTTTTAAAGACATATTCAAGGTCATTAGGGCAAGACTCCTTTTAAAGACATATTCAAGGTCATTAGGGCAAGACTCCAGAACAGAGCTGGCTCTATCAGGGGGCCCACGAGAGATTAAAGTAAGGCAACATTTCAAATTGCTGTTTGGCTGCAGGGTAAGTAAGAGGCCACAGGGATGAATGGGCATGCAGAAGATTTCGTGTGGTCTTGAACTAGGGTGCCGACCACGAGCAATCGAGGTCAATGAAGATGATAGAATGGGGAAATACTGTGCCCAAGAAAATGAGTATAATGTTGATGTGTAATGGTACCAGTGTTCTCTTTTAGTAACATCTTTATTTTCCAATTTCTTTCGATACCACTATAGACAATGCCTCTAAAATCAACTCAGCAGTCAAAACATTCATGTCTCCCGTGGGGAGTTCCAGAGGCGCAACTAGAGTAAAATTTCAGGAGGGGCTAATCAAAATTTCGGGCGGTGGTGCGGATTGTTCCAGCAATTGGCAGAGTGAAGATGTAAGGGCTCTAAGAAGGGGTGAAAGAAAAAACAAAGCCTCAGTAACATGTAGATGGTCTTCTAAAGACCTGTGAAGTACTCCGGTGCGGCTGTGTGTGAGCCTGGGAAGCTCTCTCCGCCAGGCTGACACACACGACGGTGAAGGGGGGGGGCTGAAGCGCTTTGAATCCAATGCTTGTTGCGTGCTTGGGGAGTTCTGTAAAAAGGCGAAATTCCAACTTTTCTAAACCGTATGCAAACACCCTGACCTAAGTTCTCCATGTATAGCACACTACCTTTGTGAATCAAATAGACATGCTCTGAGAAACTGGGGACCCTTCTCTCTCTTTCCATTTCGACCCACTTCATGAGGATGGCATTCCCACACACTGCAACCGAGAGGCCAGAACAGACCAGACTGCGCCTGCACCACCAGCGGTCGTCCGACTGATCCTGGCATGCATACGCTGCCTCTAACATCGATTATGGCTGCTAGTGATGGAGGAAGCAGGCTGAATGGGGCCTGAGAGAAACCCACTAAACGCCCCACCCCCCTTCAGAACCTGTGGTCGGCCCCTTGCCCAGTGAAGGCCCAGAGGATGAGTCCGGTGTGCAGGCAGCTCAGTAGGAGGGTTGGGACTGCTGCCTTACCTCATTGGCTAATTGGAAGGCAGAATCGAAATGGAGTCAGTGAAACGTCTGACCCCACCCCATGCTGTGACTAGGTGCCCCTGATGGACACTCTGCCCAGGGCACTTCAGGGCTTAAAATGGAAGGGCCCATGTCCGAGGCAATCAGTGGCGCTCTCCTTCATCACAAGGGAAAGAGCCTCAAGGCACTTTTGCCAGACTGAGGAGGTCACGCCCACAGGGCTGTGAAAACCTCAGCCTGGCAACATTCATATTAGGCAGCCCGAAGTCTGCACATTTGGTACATGTCCTGCGGGAAACATCCATTACAACGCAGTCATTACAGCGCACTACCTTTATAATGCAGCTGATACAACGCAACTGCCTTTACACGCATACCATTACAACGCATGTCACTACAACGTATGCCATTACAACGCATGCCATTACAACACATGCCATTACAAAGCATTATAAGATAAGTAATGGAGATTTTTAACTTTTAGGGTGGGTATGGGTTCTGGGGTACATGGGAATAGTATTAGTACATGGGGCCACTGTCTACTTCAAAATAAGGTTTGCGTAACTTTGTTTTATAAAGGCATCCAGTTTTACTTTACGGAATGGGGCTGAGTTGCTTTTTTTAAAAGAAGAGATTGCTTTATTTAAAAGTACAATGTTAACATAAAGAGAGGAAGGAAATAAGGGATCCCGCTGAGATCGATGACGTGTTGCAAATTCACATTCACTAAATTGTCGCATCTAGTAAAACCGTAAGTTTTCGGTTCTCATTTCACTACCAAGTGCACCTTAGCTTCATAGGTCGATTTGCAAACTACTAACACCTTTGGTATAATTGGTGAGCAGATTGCGACCCCGCTTACCAAATCTATTATTCATGCATAGGGTCCTAAGAGTAGTAAAAGCTGAGCAGTGCACAGAACCCTTCACTGTCAATGCCCCCCAAACTGTAGTAAAAACCAGTGCAGAGTACACAGATTTACTGCAGTGTAGAAAAAAGGAGGTGTGTGCACATATTTATTAAAGAGTAGTGTTAGAAATGAGGGTCTTTAGTTGGCAAGGGTTTGCACCTTGTCCAAATAGGGACCCTTCTTCCAGGATAAGGGAGTTACACTCCTAAAATAACCCCTGGTCACCCCCTTGGTAGCTTGGCATGAGCAGTCAGGCTTATCTTATAGGCAGTGTGTAAAGCATGTGCACATAAACAACAGTAATACAGTGTAAGCACTACAAAAGAACACCACACCAGTTTAGAAAAATATCCAATATTTTTATATACTTAAGACAAGAACAAAAACGATAAAAATCCACCATACAGTACTTCAAAATCTTCACTTATCCAAATATGCTTTAAAATGGTTACTTGATGTCTATAGCTCCATCTGGGGCTATCACAGCGTCGTGAGCCAACAAATCCAAAATGTTCTGGCTGACCACGGCGTAGCGGGCCAGCTTACGGTGTCGGGAACACCCGCAAACAGTACCTTTTAGAAATGTAGTGAGTCGATGACCTCTCGTTGCGCTTCTGAAAACACGGCGTCCACAGGCAACCGTTCCGGAGGTCGTGCAAGAGTCGTCAGGGACCTCGGAGTCACACACATTGCGGGTCGATCTCCTCTCTGATGGAGTCAGGAGCACTAGCATCGGCAGGCGTCGTGTGCTGCGGTGCGAAGTGCAGCGGTGCGGCGTGCGTTGCCCTCAGGTCGCAGTGCGAGCAGCTGCTTGGTTGTGGCATCAAATGGCGTCGTCAGTAAGACCCAGGTCACGGTGCAAGATGAAGGCGGTGCTCGTCGCGATGCTGGGAGGTCACGGTGCAAGCAGCATCGTTGCTGAAGCATTGCCGTCGGCTGATGACTGCAGTCGATGGCGCCGGCGTCTGTAGGCCAAGGCTGAGGTGCGGGATGAGGGTGGTGCATCGTGTAACTTTATGAACAGTGCCCTCGAACAACGGTGCAAGCAGCTACGTTGATTTCAGCGTGGAGCATCATCGTCGGAGTTACCAAGCCATCGTCGTGAAGCGAGGCTGTGCAAAGTGCGGTGCCCACAGGTTGCGGTGCAAGCAGCGGCTCGGTGGTGGCTTCAACAGGGGTCGGAGGTGACGGTGCCCTCTGCAGTGCCAAGGCGTCGTCGCGAAGCGTTGCGGAGTGCGGTGCCCACAGGTCACGGTGCGACCATTGGCTCGGTTGCGGCTTCCACAGCGTCGTTGGTGAGACCAAGGTCGCGGCGTTGCAGCGGTGCCTTTTGCAGTCCCGTCAGGACACTGAGTCGGCAGTGGCGTCATAGACATCGTCGAGTGGCTTTTCCTCTGTTGCAGCGCAAAATGCACAGTCCCCAGTGCTGAAGGAAGAAGAGCTTAAAGTCTTTGCTGTTCCTGAGACTTTATGAACAGGGGGCAAGCTCTAACTCAAGCCCTTGGAGAAACTCAAAAAACAGATTGCAGAAAGTTCAGTCCAGTCCTTTCAATGCCCAAGACAGAAGCAGCCACTGCAGGCCAACACAGCAAAGCACACAGCAAAGTGAGAGGTCCTCCTCACAGCTTCTCCAGCTCTTCTTCTTTGCAGTTTTCCTGGTCCAAAAGAGTTCTAAAGTTCAGGGGTCTGGGCCCCAATATATATGTCCCTAAGTCCTTTGATCTCTTAGGCAGAGAGTGTCTGTGCCCAGCCAGAACCAGTACTGCCTTCTTTGGTGTGATTTCCTGGCAGGAGATGGAAACGGCATTGTCAGAGGCAGACAAGGCCCTTTGAGGTGCAAGGAATTCTCCTCCCACTTCCCCCATTACAGCCCAGGTCTATTCAACCCTTTCCTGACCCTACCCAGACTATTGGGAGCCACTCCTGCTCCCCAGCCTTCTGACATCCAAAACCCAGACAGGCAATCCACAATCCAGCAGAGGCACATGGGGATGACTGAGCAAGAAAATACCAACTTTCTAAAAGTGGTATTTTCAAACACAGAATGTAAAAATCACCTTCACTAAAAGATGCATCTTTAGATTTTGAGTTCAGGCATACTACATTTTATTTCCATACCTAGTTACCAGGGCCAGTTATGTTTATAGCATGTTATAAACAAACTTCCCATTGTGTCCTATGGGGAACAGGTAGTCTTAAAATAGTGAAAAACGAAATGGGCTGCAATACACTATCAGAACATGCCACACACACCAGGGCATGTCCTACCTTTCACATACACTGCACCCTGCCCACAGGGGTACCTTGGGACTACCTATGGGGTGACTAACATGTAGAAAAGGGAAGGATTAGGGCCTGGCAAGTGTGTGCACTTGCCAGGTCGACACAGCAGTTACCAACTGCGTGCAGACTCTGCAATGGCAGGTCTGAGTTATCTTTTTAAGGCTATTCACGTGGGTGGCACAATCAGTGCTGCAGGCTCATTGGTAGCATGTGATTTATAGGCCCTGGCACACGCAGTGCACTTTTCTAGGGACTAATAAGTAAATCAAATATCCAATCATGGAAACACCAATCCATAACACACTTTACCAGAGGAGCACTTCCACTGATCAGCAGTGAGAAAAGTGCGCAGAAACACTACGCCAGCAAAAACAGAGTCAAAACCGGGAGGGTAGAAAGCAAAAACTCAGAGGAAACACGCCAAAAGATCCCAAGTCTAACAAGTAGTAACAAGCATTTGCAATGCAATAGGTCTCGCATTAATTAAGTTTGAGCTATTGGCATTGATAAATATTGCAACACCAACTACAACAAAAGTCTATAAATTATAGGCCAAAAAATGTGTATTTATTTTTGTAGCAATGGTGTTATGCTGCACTTTAGATGAATATGTTTAAAAGCAAAGTGCGCCATACTGCGATTGCTACAATAGTTAATTGTGGATGTGTTAACAATTGATGTGTGCACTGATGGCTGGTAGTGTGTGTGCCTGTAGAAATTGTGCACTGATGGCTGGAGGTGTGTGTTCCTGGTGGAAGTGTGCACTGCCGGCTGGTGGTGTGCGTGCCTGGTGGAAGCGTGCACTGACGGCTGGTGGTGTGTGTGCCTGGTAAAAGCATGCACTGGCAGCTGGTGGTGTGTGCCTGGTGAAAGCGTGCACTGACGGCTGGTGGTGTGTGTGTGTGGTTGTATGTGTGGTTGTATGTGTGGTTGTGTGTGTGGTTGTGTGTGGTTGTAGTTGTGTGTGGGGTTGTGTGTGTGGCTGTATGTGTTGTAGTTGTGTGTGTGGTTGTGTGTGTGGTTGTATTTGGTTGGGTGTGTGGTTGTGTGTGTGTGTGGTTGTGTGTGTGTGTGGTTGTGTGTGGCTGTGTGTGTGGTTGTGTCTGTGGTTGTGTGTGTGGCTGTGGGTATGTGTGTGGTTGTGTGTGTGCGTATGTGTGTGGTTGTATGTGTGGTTGTATATATGGTTGTGTGTGTGTGGTTGTGTGTGTGTGTGGTTGTGTAGCTGTGGTTTTGTGTGTGTGTGGTTGTGTGTGTGTGTGTGGTTGTGTGTGTGGTTGTGTGTGTGTTTGTGGTTGTGTGTGTGGTTGTATGTGTGGTTGTGTGTGTGTGGTTGTGTGTGTGGTTGTGTGTTGGTTGTGTGTGTGTGGTTGTGTGTGTGTTTGTGTGTGTGGTTGTGTGTGGTTATTTGTGTGTGTGGTTGTGTGTGTGTTTGTGTGTGTGGTTGTGTGTTGGTTGTGTGTGTGTGGATGTGGTTGTGTTTGTGTTTGTGGTTGTGATTGCGTGTGTTGTGTTTGGTTGTTTGTGTTGTGTTTGTGGGTGTGGTTGTGTGTGTGGTTGTGTGTGCTTGTGCTTGTGTGTGTGTGGTTGTGTGTGTGTGTGGTTGTGGTTGCGTGTCTTGTGTTTGTAGTTGTGTTTTTTCCCAACACAAATCCTTAGTAGATGTGGCCCTAAGTTTCTTTTAAGCATGCTCTACTGTAAAATTAAAAACTAAGCTGTTTTTTTTTATGAGCAACATTATTATAGTAGCAGTTTTGACTGCCCTCTCACTTTACCAGGGTACCCCTTAGAAGGTGAGTATCCTGGATAATTCCTTATTTTGACAATGCCTTAAAATATCCCTGTGGAAAGTGTGAAGAAGAGAACAAGTGAAACTGTTAAAGAGAAAGTGAGTGGAAGAAAAAGATCTCAAAGTGAAAACAAGCGGGCCAGGGAGGCAAAGACGGACAATGAGGGGCCTACGACAAACACCTACCAAGGGGCTGAGCGGGAGGCGGGCAGTCACCAGGCCCACGAAAAAGGAGGTAGCGCTTTTGGGTCACGACATTCAAAGCGCCCAATGGCATGGAGTCACCTGGGGGGGCAGTAGGATTTAAGGACTAAATCAGCCCCCCCAGGTAATAGTTGCCTTTACCATTGGATTGCTGTCGTCGCTGAATTGACAAATGTAGCATCGTGGGAAGGAGAGGAGCCACCAAGCACGGGCCTGGCCTGAACGACATGAAGGCAAGGTACGGTGGGGGCAGGAGCGCACCAATCGGTACGAGACTCTTGGCCCGGTATTGCAGAGTGTGCGGTACCGACAGCAGCGTTGGGTGAACTCATGGCCCGTAAGAGAAGAGTGGCGGTGATCGGAGACACCTTGCTCGGTGTGTGGCCAGGAAGCAGGCAGCGGAGTGGGGTGAGCTCGCTGGCCAGGGATTGAGAGGCGTGAAGTGAGGCTGCGGTCGGGGAGCCGGATTAGAGCACAGGACGCGGCAGCAGCGGAGGGCGAGCTCGCCGTCTAGTGAAGTGGTGAGCAGCCAGCGGAATCAACCAATAAATCCACCCAGCACCTACCGGGTTACACGCTGAGGGCCCCGGCTGACTGAAACATGACGGAGCGTGCCGCGCTTGCAGCGTGCGCATTAAAAAAAAGAACGTGAAAATAACCTCGAGCCTAATTAACGCACCGCGCCTCGCCGCCAAACATCAGCTGTACACACTTTAGAAGCAAGCGCGTCTTCACAAGCACGTCTACAGACCCCAATCGCCCCGTGGCCCGCTCTGTCCCATTTCCGAGGCAAGTCGCTGACAATAGATCTCGCTGGCGACATCGCTTTAGCGCTGCGTCGCCAGGCAAGACCTAAAAAACAAATGGTATGTGGTGGGTGGGTTGTAAGCCTGTGGAATTGTAAACAATATGTTTCACAAAACAGTGCATGCAATTTGTAGGCGAGACCTAAAACCAGAATAAAGATGATTTACAGAAAAAAAGAAAGAAAATGATCAGTACCAACGTGTGTTACAACATGTATTCCGTACCCACGCATTTCTTACATACTACATAATTCCCTTACCCAAGACACTAATCACATTTTTATGTTGTAACAGTTCGAAATTTAGGGCTAGCCAGCACATACGATTTGTTTGATGCCAAATGTTTTGACCTAGTTCCTCTGATTCAATAGTAGTATTTTGAGAGTGCAGTGATATAGGAAGCACTGAACCAGCTTCTGCCGTGCTCATTCCCATTTACATTTGTACTGAACATACGTTCTTTCTTAAACAAAAAGAGTTATAGCAAAAGTTATTGATGCTTTCGTATTAGCCAAATATTGGCTGGCAAAGTGACCGAATGTGCACAATTACAAAGACAAGGGAAGGCATATTGAGGACTGATGTATTGATATCGATTTATATAATGTATTGAACTTCTAGTATTGCCTTTTCAATCATAGCCGTTCAGGACAGGGTAATTATATTAGTCACCTGTCTTATATATTTACCAGGGAAGTAAAATCAGTAATAACTGCCCAAAACTCAGCATAAATGATCACTCGAATACCTCTTTATATCTATTAAGTATATGCAAGACTTTTGCCCTCGGACATTAGCTGGACATTTTCTTTGAATTTTTATATTGATTCCCACTGCCAGATGTTACTTTGACTCAAAGATTTCAGTTTGATTTTCAGTAAAGTCTGTAAGCCTAGTCATCAAATATCAGCTTTTGTGCTCACCTGGCACTCACATATACAGCAGTGCCACATTGGCAGATTCCGTCTCCGTGCTTTTCTATCTCAACAACATGCCTTAGATAACCATCATGTGTCAGTGGGGCCTGCGATGCCCATCAGAAGCTCTGCTTGACCACTACATGCGAGGTACCAATATATCAGGAAATGCTATTGATATACCTGTGCTGAAACTTTTAATGCCAAGGAATCCCACAAGACTCCAAGGAAGGCCAGCTGAGGTCATGGTCACCATTACACCAGGAATGGCCCCATAATGCAGCATAATGCCCAGAATATGCCATGGAGGGCTGTCACATGCTGCTTCCAAGCCTATGCTAGTTATCTTCATCATAAAGATTCCCATAGCAAGCCAACGTGGCAGACATGGCCATTCTACTGTGCAATATGCCTATAATATGTCAAGGATGACCTTATGCCAAGTCCCCATTATGCCAAGTATGACCACCATACAGTGTATGTCAATGTACTATTATGTGAGATTTAGGCAGTCTACGGGTTAGTATGCCCAGAACATGCCTAAAAAACAGCATTTGACAAAGTCACCAAATACGGTAAGTTTCCCATAAAATGCCAAGAGGGGTAACTTATGCCATGGCTACAAAGAAGTCATTTGTGGACCTATATAGTAAATACTGACCACACTCTTCTCAATCAGAGCATAAGGCAACCCATCATTGTGTCTCGTATGGTTTTATGCTGAGAAATATCCCTAAAACATGATAAAGGAGGGGGGGCAACATAAGCGAGGGCCACCCAATAATATGCACATAACATGCCAAGGGGTCATCTTAAGCCCTTAGGCCAGTGCCACCAATAAATCAGGCATGTTCTTACTTTTACATGCACTTTGCATGGATCGCAAGGGTGAGGATCAGTTGCTCACCAGTCACATGTATGTATGTGAAAGGCAGCCTTTAGCCGAGCTGATGATTCAGAAAAGGGGGTGGTGATGAACAGAGTGTCTGAATTAAGCAGACCACTCTTACCCAGTCCAAAGATCAGGGCTTGATCTATCACCATTATTTAGCTCACTGCCCCATCCCAGCTCAGAACCTGGCTATATGCAAATTAGTCTGTCCCTGGCCCAGTGCATCATGGGAACAGGGCACACCAAACTACCAAGCCAATTCTTCACCAGAAAGGAGACAAGCTTCCGGGGACCGGTTTCTGGCATTTCAGCCGTCGTCGGCCCGGCTTGCTTGAATCCTGATGGAGCAGTGAGCAAGGGACTCATGTCTGAGTATACCCTGCCACACCTATAGTGGCCAAAAACGATTCAGAAAAGGGGGTGGTGATGAACAGAGTGTCTGAATTAAGCAGACCACTCTTACCCAGTCCAAAGATCAGGGCTTGATCCATCACCGTTATTTAGCTCACTGCCCCATCCCAGCTCAGAACCTGGCTATATGCAAATTAGTCTGTCCCTGGCCCAGTGCATCATGGGAACAGGGCAGACCAAACTACCAAGCCAATTCTTCACCAGAAAGGAGACAAGCTTCCGGGGACCGGTTTCTGGCATTTCAGCCGTCGTCGGCCCGGCTTGCTTGAATCCTGATGGAGAAGTGAGCAAGGGACTCATGTCTGAGTATACCCTGCCACACCTATAGTGGCCAAAAACGATTCAGGAAAGGGGGTGGTGATGAACAGAGTGTCTGAATTAAGCAGACCACTCTTACCCAGTCCAAAGATCAGGGCTTGATCCATCACCGTTATTTAGCTCACTGCCCCATCCCAGCTCAGAACCTGGCTATATGCAAATTAGTCTGTCCCTGGCCCAGTGCATCATGGGAACAGGGCAAACCAAACTACCAAGCCAATTCTTCACCAGAAAGGAGACAAGCTTCCGGGGACCGGTTTCTGGCATTTCAGCCGTCGTCGGCCCGGCTTGCTTGAATCCTGATGGAGCAGTGAGCAAGGGACTCATGTCTGAGTATACCCTGCCACACCTATAGTGGGCAAAAACGATTCAGAAAAGGGGGTGGTGATGAACAGAGTGTCTGAATTAAGCAGACCACTCCTACCCAGTCCAAAGATCAGTGCTTGATCCATCACCGTTATTTAGCTCACTGCCCCATCCCAGCTCAGAACCTGGCTATATGCAAATTAGTCTGTCCCTGGCCCAGTGCATCATGGGAACAGGGCAGACCAAACTACCAAGCCAATTCTTCACCAGAAAGGAGACAAGCTTCCGGGGACCGGTTTCTGGCATTTCAGCCGTCGTCGGCCCGGCTTGCTTGAATCCTGATGGAGCAGTGAGCAAGGGACTCATGTCTGAGTATACCCTGCCACACCTATAGTGGCCAAAAACGATTCAGAAAAGGGGGTGGCGATGAACAGAGTGTCTGAATTAAGCAGACCACTCCTACCCAGTCCAAAGATCAGGGCTTGATCCATCACCGGTATTTAGCTCACTGCCCCCTCCCAGCTCAGAACCTGGCTATATGCAAATTAGTCTGTCCCTGGCCCAGTGCATCATGGGAACAGGGCAAACCAAACTACCAAGCCAATTCTTCACCAGAAAGGAGACAAGCTTCCGGGGACCGGTTTCTGGCATTTCAGCCGTCGTCGGCCCTGCTTGCTTGAATCCTGATTGAGCAGTGAGCAAGGGACTCATGTCTGAGTATACCCTGCCACACCTATAGTGGCCAAAAACGATTCAGAAAAGGGGGTGGTGATGAACAGAGTGTCTGAATTAACCACTCTTACCCAGTCCAAAGATCAGGGCTTGATCCATCACCGTTATTTAGCTCACTGCCCCATCCCAGCTCAGAACCTGGCTATATGCAAATTAGTCTGTCCCTGGCCAGTGCATCATGGGAACAGGGCAGACCAAACTACCAAGCCAATTCTTCACCAGAAAGGAGACAAGCTTCCGGGGACCGGTTTCTGGCATTTCAGCCGTCGTCGGCCCGGCTTGCTTGAATCCTGATGGAGCAGTGAGCAAGGGACTCATGTCTGAGTATACCCTGCCACACCTATAGTGGCCAAAAACGATTCAGAAAAGGGGGTGGTGATGAACAGAGTGTCTGAATTAAGCAGACCACTCTTACCCAGTCCAAAGATCAGGGCTTGATCCATCACCATTATTTAGCTCACTGCCCCATCCCAGCTCAGAACCTGGCTATATGCAAATTAGTCTGTCCCTGGCCCAGTGCATCATGGGAACAGGGCAGACCAAACTACCAAGCCAATTCTTCACCAGAAAGGAGACAAGCTTCCGGGGACCGGTTTCTGGCATTTCAGCCGTCGTCGGCCCAGCTTGCTTGAATCCTGATGGAGCAGTGAGCAAGGGACTGATGTCTGAGTATACCCTGCCACACCTATAGTGGCCAAAAACGATTCAGAAAAGGGGGTGGTGATGAACAGAGTGTCTGAATTAAGCAGACCACTCTTACCCAGTCCAAAGATCAGGGCTTGATCCATCACCGTTATTTAGCTCACTGCCCCATCCCAGCTCAGAACCTGGCTATATGCAAATTAGTCTGTCCCTGGCCCAGTGCATCATGGGAACAGGGCAGACCAAACTACCAAGCCAATTCTTCACCAGAAAGGAGACAAGCTTCCGGGGACCGGTTTCTGGCATTTCAGCAATCGTCGGCCCAGCTTGTTTGAATCCTGATGGAGCAGTGAGCAAGGGACTGATGTCTGAGTATACCCTGCCACACCTATAGTGGCCAAAAACGATTCAGAAAAGGGGGTGGTGATGAACAGAGTGTCTGAATTAAGCAGACCACTCTTACCCAGTTCAAAGATCAGGGCTTGATCCATCACCGTTATTTAGCTCACTGCCCCATCCCAGCTCAGAACCTGGCTATATGCAAATTAGTCTGTCCCTGGCCCAGTGCATCATGGGAACAGGGCAGACCAAACTACCAAGCCAATTCTTCACCAGAAAGGAGACAAGCTTCCGGGGACCGGTTTCTGGCATTTCAGCCGTCGTCGGCCCAGCTTGCTTGAATCCTGATGGAGCAGTGAGCAAGGGACTCATGTCTGAGTATACCCTGCGACACCTTTAGTGGCCAAAAACTTCAGAAAAGGGGGTGGTGATGAACAGAGTGTCTGAATTAAGCAGACCACTCTTACCCAGTCCAAAGATCAGGGCTTGATCCATCACCGTTATTTAGCTCACTGCCCCATCCCAGCTCAGAACCTGGCTATATGCAAATTAGTCTGTCCCTGGCCCAGTGCATCATGGGAACAGGGCAGACCAAACTACCAAGCCAATTCTTCACCAGAAAGGAGACAAGCTTCTGGGGACCGGTTTCTGGCATTTCAGCCGTCGTCGGCCCGGCTTGCTTGAATCCTGATGGAGCAGTGAGCAAGGGACTCATGTCTGAGTATACCCTGCCACACCTATAGTGGCCAAAAACGATTCAGAAAAGGGGGTGGTGATGAACAGAGTGTCTGAATTAAGCAGACCACTCTTACCCAGTCCAAAGATCAGGGCTTGATCCATCACCGTTATTTAGCTCACTGCCCCATCCCAGCTCAGAACCTGGCTATATGCAAATTAGTCTGTCCCTGGCCCAGCTCATCATGGGAACAGGACAGACCAAACTACCAAGCCAATTCTTCACCAGAAAGGAGACAAGCTTCCGGGGACCGGTTTCTGGCATTTCAGCCGTCGTCGGCCCAGATTGCTTGAATCCTGATGGAGCAGTGAGCAAGGGACTCATGTCTGAGTATACCCTGCCACACCTATAGTGGCCAAAAACGATTCAGAAAAAGGGGGTGGTGATGAACAGAGTGTCTGAATTAAGCAGACCACTCTTACCCAGTCCAAAGATCAGGGCTTGATCCATCACCGTTATTCAGCTCACTGCCCCATCCCAGCTCAGAACCTGGCTATATGCAAATTAGTCTGTCCCTGGCCCAGTGCATCATGGGAACAGGGCAGACCAAACTACCAAGCCAATTCTTCACCAGAAAGGAGACAAGCTTCCGGGGACCGGTTTCTGGCATTTCAGCCGTCGTCGGCCCGGCTTGCTTGAATCCTGATGGAGCAGTAAGCAAGGGACTCATGTCTGAGTATACCCTGCCACACCTATAGTGGCCAAAAACGATTCAGAAAACGGGGTAGTGATGAACAGAGTGTCTGAATTAAGCAGACCACTCTTACCCAGTCCAAAGATCAGGGCTTGATCCATCACCATTATTTAGCTCACTGCCCCATCCCAGCTCAGAACCTGGCTATATGCAAATTAGTCTGTCCCTGGCCCAGTGCATCATGGGAACAGGGCAGACCAAACTACCAAGCCAATTCTTCACCAGAAAGGAGACAAGCTTCCAGGGTCAGGTTTCTGGCATTTCAGCCGTCGTCGGCCCGGCTTGCTTGAATCCTGATGGAGCAGTGAGCAAGGGACTCATGTCTGAGTATACCCTGCCACACCTATAGTGGCCAAAAACGATTCAGAAAAGGGGGTGGTGATGAACAGAGTGTCTGAATTAAGCAGACCACTCTTACCCAGTCCAAAGATCAGGGCTTGATCCATCACCGTTATTTAGCTCACTGCCCCATCCCAGCTCAGAACCTGGCTATATGCAAATTAGTCTGTCCCTGGCCCAGTGCATCATGGGAACAGGGCAGACCAAACTACCAAGCCAATTCTTCACCAGAAAGGAGACAAGCTTCCGGGGACCGGTTTCTGGCATTTCAGCCGTTGTCAGCCTGGCTTGCTTGAATCCTGATGGAGCAGTGAGCAAGGGACTCATGTCTGAGTATACCCTGCCACACCTATAGTGGCCAAAAACGATTCAGAAAAGGGGGTGGTGATGAACAGAGTTTCTGAATTAAGCAGACCACTCTTACCAAGTCCAAAGATCAGGGCTTGATCCATCACCATTATTTAGCTCACTGCCCCATCCCAGCTCAGAACCTGGCTATATGCAAATTAGTCTGTCCCTGGCCCAGTGCATCATGGGAACAGGGCAGACCAAACTACCAAGCCAATTCTTCACCAGAAAGGAGACAAGCTTCCGGGGACCGGTTTCTGGCATTTCAGCCGTCGTCGGCCCGGCTTGCTTGAATCCTGATGGAGCAGTGAGCAAGGGACTCATGTCTGAGTATACCCTGCCACACCTATAGTGGCCAAAAACGATTCAGAAAAGGGGGTGGTGATGAACAGAGTGTCTGAATTAAGCAGACCACTCTTACCCAGTCCAAAGATCAGGGCTTGATCCATCACCGTTATTTAGCTCACTACCCCATCCCAGCTCAGAACCTGGCTATATGCAAATTAGTCTGTCCCTGGCCCAGTGCATCATGGGAACAGGGCAAACCAAACTACCAAGCCAATTCTTCACCAGAAAGGAGACAAGCTTCCGGGGACCGGTTTCTGGCATTTCAGCCGTCGTCGGCCCGGCTTGCTTGAATCCTGATGGAGCAGTGAGCAAGGGACTCATGTCTGAGTATACCCTGCCACACCTATAGTGGCCAAAAACGATTCAGAAAAGGGGGTGGTGATGAACAGAGTGTCTGAATTAAGCAGACCACTCCTACCCAGTCCAAAGATCAGTGCTTGATCCATCACCGTTATTTAGCTCACTGCCCCATCCCAGCTCAGAACCTGGCTATATACAAATTAGTCTGTCCCTGGCCCAGTGCATCATGGGAACAGGGCAGACCAAACTACCAAGCCAATTCTTCACCAGAAAGGAGACAAGCTTCCGGGGACCGGTTTCTGGCATTTCAGCCGTCGTCGGCCCGGCTTGCTTGAATCCTGATGGAGCAGTGAGCAAGGGACTCATGTCTGAGTATACCCTGCCACACCTATAGTGGCCAAAAACGATTCAGAAAAGGGGGTGGCGATGAACAGAGTGTCTGAATTAAGCAGACCACTCCTACCCAGTCCAAAGATCAGGGCTTGATCCATCACCGTTATTTAGCTCACTGCCCCATCCCAGCTCAGAACCTGGCTATATGCAAATTAGTCTGTCCCTGGCCCAGTGCATCAGGGGAACAGGGCAGACCAAACTACCAAGCCAATTCTTCACCAGAAAGGAGACAAGCTTCCGGGGACCGGTTTCTGGCATTTCAGCCATCGTCGGCCCGGCTTGCTTGAATCCTGATGGAGCAGTGAGCAAGGGACTCATGTCTGAGTATACCCTGCCACACCTATAGTGGCCAAAAACGATTCAGAAAAGGGGGTGGTGATGAACAGAGTGTCTGAATTAAGCAGACCACTCTTACCCAGTCCAAAGATCAGGGCTTGATCCATCACCGGTATTTAGCTCACTGCCCCCTCCCAGCTCAGAACCTGGCTATATGCAAATTAGTCTGTCCCTGGCCCAGTGCATCATGGGAACAGGGCAAACCAAACTACCAAGCCAATTCTTCACCAGAAAGGAGACAAGCTTCCGGGGACCGGTTTCTGGCATTTCAGCCGTCGTCGGCCCGGCTTGCTTGAATCCTGATTGAGCAGTGAGCCAGGGACTCATGTCTGAGTATACCCTGCCACACCTATAGTGGCCAAAAACGATTCAGAAAAGGGGGTGGTGATGAACAGAGTGTCTGAATTAAGCAGACCACTCTTACCCAGTCCAAAGATCAGGGCTTGATCCATCACCGTTATTTAGCTCACTGCCCCATCCCAGCTCAGAACCTGGCTATATGCAAATTAGTCTGTCCCTGGCCCAGTGTATCATGGGAACAGGGCAGACCAAACTACCAAGCCAATTCTTCACCAGAAAGGAGACAAGCTTCCGGGGACCGGTTTCTGGCATTTCAGCCGTCGTCGGCCCGGCTTGCTTGAATCCTGATGGAGCAGTGAGCAAGGGACTCATGTCTGAGTATACCCTGCCACACCTATAGTGGCCAAAAACGATTCAGAAAAGGGGGTGGTGATGAACAGAGTGTCTGAATTAAGCAGACCACTCTTACCCAGTCCAAAGATCAGGGCTTGATCCATCACCATTATTTAGCTCACTGCCCCATCCCAGCTCAGAACCTGGCTATATGCAAATTAGTCTGTCCCTGGCCCAATGCATCATGGGAACAGGGCAGACCAAACTACCAAGCCAATTCTTCACCAGAAAGGAGACAAGCTTCCGGGGACCGGTTTCTGGCATTTCAGCCGTCGTCGGCCCAGCTTGCTTGAATCCTGATGGAGCAGTGAGCAAGGGACTGATGTCTGAGTATACCCTGCCACACCTATAGTGGCCAAAAACGATTCAGAAAAGGGGGTGGTGATGAACAGAGTGTCTGAATTAAGCAGACCACTCTTACCCAGTCCAAAGATCAGGGCTTGATCCATCACCGTTATTTAGCTCACTGCCCCATCCCAGCTCAGAACCTGGCTATATGCAAATTAGTCTGTCCCTGGCCCAGTGCATCATGGGAACAGGGCAGACCAAACTACCAAGCCAATTCTTCACCAGAAAGGAGACAAGCTTCCGGGGACCGGTTTCTGGCATTTCAGCCGTCGTCGGCCCAGCTTGCTTGAATCCTGATGGAGCAGTGAGCAAGGGACTGATGTCTGAGTATACCCTGCCACACCTATAGTGGCCAAAAACGATTCAGAAAAGGGGGTGGTGATGAACAGAGTGTCTGAATTAAGCAGACCACTCTTACCCAGTCCAAAGATCAGGGCTTGATCCATCACCGTTATTTAGCTCACTGCCCCATCCCAGCTCAGAACCTGGCTATATGCAAATTAGTCGGTCCCTGGCCCAGTGCATCATGGGAACAGGGCAGACCAAACTACCAAGCCAATTCTTCACCAGAAAGGAGACAAGCTTCCGGGGACCGGTTTCTGGCATTTCAGCCGTCGTCGGCCCAGCTTGCTTGAATCCTGATGGAGCAGTGAGCAAGGGACTCATGTCTGAGTATACCCTGCCACACCTTTAGTGGCCAAAAACGATTCAGAAAAGGGGGTGGTGATGAACAGAGTGTCTGAATTAAGCAGACCACTCTTACCCAGTCCAAAGATCAGGGCTTGATCCATCACCGTTATTTAGCTCACTGCCCCATCCCAGCTCAGAACCTGGCTATATGCAAATTAGTCTGTCCCTGGCCCAGTGCATCATGGGAACAGGGCAGACTAAACTACCAAGCCAATTCTTCACCAGAAAGGAGAAAAGCTTCCGGGGACCGGTTTCTGGCATTTCAGCCGTCGTCGGCCCGGCTTGCTTGAATCCTGATGGAGCAGTGAGCAAGGGACTCATGTCTGAGTATACCCTGCCACACCTATAGTGGCTAAAAAAAAATTCAGAAAAGGGGGTGGTGATGAACAGAGTGTCTGAATTAAGCAGACCACTCTTACCCAGTCCAAAGATCAGGGCTTGATCCATCACCGTTATTTAGCTCACTGCCCCATCCCAGCTCAGAACCTGGCTATATGCAAATTAGTCTGTCCCTGGCCCAGTGCATCATGGGAACAGGGCAGACCAAACTACCAAGCCAATTCTTCACCAGAAAGGAGACAAGCTTCCGGGGACCGGTTTCTGGCATTTCAGCCGTCGTCGGCTTGGCTTGCTTGAATCCTGATGGAGCAGTGAGTAAGGGACTCATGTCTGAGTATACCCTGCCACACCTATAGTGGCCAAAAACTCTTCAGAAAAGGGGGTGGTGATGAACAGAGTGTCTGAATTAAGCAGACCACTCTTACCCAATCCAAAGATCAGGGCTTGATCCATCACCGTTATTTAGCTTACTGCCCCATCCCAGCTCAGAACCTGGCTATATGCAAATTAGTCTGTCCCTGGCCCAGTGCATCATGGGAACAGGGCAGACCAAACTACCAAGCCAATTCTTCACCAGAAAGGAGACAAGCTTCTGGGGACCGGTTTCTGGCATTTCAGCCGTCGTCGGCCCGGATTGCTTGAATCCTGATGGAGCAGTGAGCAAGGGACTAATGTCTGAGTATACCCTGCCACACCTATAGTGGCCAAAAACGATTCAGAAAACGGGGTAATGATGAACAGAGTGTCTGAATTAAGCAGACCACTCTTACCCAGTCCAAAGATCAGGGCTTGATCCATCACCATTATTTAGCTCACTGCCCCATCCCAGCTCAGAACCTGGCTATATGCAAATTAGTCTGTCCCTGGCCCAGCGCATCATGGGAACAGGGCAGACCAAACTACCAAGCCAATTCTTCACCAGAAAGGAGACAAGCTTCCGGGGTCCGGTTTCTGGCATTTCAGCCGTCGTCGGCCCGGCTTGCTTGAATCCTGATGGAGCAGTGAGCAAGGGACTCATGTCTGAGTATACCCTGCCACACCTATAGTGGCCAAAAACGATTCAGAAAAGGGGGTGGTGATGAACAGAGTGTCTGAATTAAGCAGACCACTCTTACCCAGTCCAAAGATCAGGGCTTGATCCATCACCGTTATTTAGCTCACTGCCCCATCCCAGCTCAGAACCTGGCTATATGCAAATTAGTCTGTCCCTGGCCCAGTGCATCATGGGAACAGGGCAGACCAAACTACCAAGCCAATTCTTCACCAGAAAGGAGACAAGCTTCCGGGGACCGGTTTCTGGCATTTCAGCCGTTGTCGGCCTGGCTTGCTTGAATCCTGATGGAGCAGTGAGCAAGGGACTCATGTCTGAGTATACCCTGCCACACCTATAGTGGCCAAAAACGATTCAGAAAAGGGGGTGGTGATGAACAGAGTATCTGAATTAAGCAGACCACTCTTACCCAGTCCAAAGATCAGGGCTTGATCCATCACCGTTATTTAGCTCACTGCCCCATCCCAGCTCAGAACCTGGCTATATGCAAATTAGTCTGTCCTTGGCCCAGTGCATCATGGGAACAGGGCAGACCAAACTACCAAGCCAATTCTTCACCAGAAAGGAGACAAGCTTCCGGGGACCGGTTTCTGGCATTTCAGCCGTCGTCGGCCTGGCTTGCTTGAATCCTGATGGAGCAGTGAGCAAGGGACTCATGTCTGAGTATACCCTGCCACACGTATAGTGGCCAAAAACGATTCAGAAAAGGGGGTGGTGATGAACAGAGTGTCTGAATTAAGCAGACCACTCTTACCCAGTCCAAAGATCAGGGCTTGATCCATCACCGTTATTTAGCTCACTGCCCCATCCCAGCTCAGAACCTGGCTATATGCAAATTAGTCTGTCCCTGGCCCAGTGCATCATGGGAACAGGGCAGACCAAACTACCAAGCTAATTCTTCACCAGAAAGGAGACAAGCTTCCGGGGACCGGTTTCTGGCATTTCAGCCGTCGTCGGCCTGGCTTGCTTGAATCCTGATGGAGCAGTGAGCAAGGGACTCATGTCTGAGTATACCCTGCCACACCTAAAGTGGCCAAAAACGATTCAAAAAAGGGGGTGGTGATGAACAGAGTGTCTGAATTAAGCAGACCACTCTTACCCAGTCCAAAGATCAGGGCTTGATCCATCACCGTTATTTAGCTCACTGCCCCATCCCAGCTCAGAACCTGGTTATATGCAAATTAGTCTGTCCCTGGCCCAGTGCATCATGGGAACAGGGCAGACCAAACTACCAAGCCAATTCTTCCCCAGAAAGGAGACAAGCTTCCGGGGACCGGTTTCTGGCATTTCAGCCGTCGTCGGCCCGGCTTGCTTGAATCCTGATGGAGCAGTGAGCAAGGGACTCATGTCTGAGTATACCCTGCCACACCTATAGTGGCCAAAAACGATTCAGAAAAGGGGGTGGTGATGAACAGAGTGTCTGAATTTCCAGACCACTCTTACCCAGTCCAAAGATCAGGGCTTGGTCCATCACCGTTATTTAGCTCACTGCCCCATCCCAGCTCAGAGCCTAGCTATATGCAAATTAGTCTGTCCCTGGCCCAGTGCATCATGGGAACAGGGCAGACCAAACTACCAAGCCAATTCTTCACCAGAAAGGAGATAAGCAGTGAGCTAAAAAACGGTGATGGATCAAGCCCTGATCTTTTGACTGGGTAAGAGTATTCTGCTTAATTCAGAAACTCTGTCCATTACCACCCCCTTTTCTGAATCGTTTTGTCCACCATAAGCGTGGAAGGGTATACTCAGATGTGAGTCCCTTGCTCATTGCACCATCAGGATTCAAGCAAGCCGGGCCGATGACGGCTGTAATGCCAGAAACCGGTCCCCGGAAGCTTGATTCCTTCCCAGTATAAGAATTGGCTTGGTAGTTTGGTTTGCCCTGTTCCCATGATGCACTGGGACAGGGACAGACTAATTTGCATGTAGCCAGGTTCTGAGCTGGGATGGTGCAGTGAGCAAAACAACAGTGATGCATCAAGCCCTGATCTGTTGACTGGGTAAGAGTATTCTGCTTAATTCAGAAACTCTGTCCATTACCACCCCCTTTTCTGAATCGTTTTGTCCACCATAAGCGTGGAAGGGTATTTCTTCACCAGAAAGGAGATAAGCTTCCGGTCCCCGGAAGCTTGATTCCTTCCCAGTATAAGAATTGGCTTGGTAGTTTGGTTTGCCCTGTTCCCATGATGCACTGGGACAGGGACAGACTAATTTGCATGTAGCCAGGTTCTGAGCGGGGATGGTGCAGTGAGCTAAAAAACGGTGATGGATCAAGCCCTGATCTTTTGACTGGGTAAGAGTATTCTGCTTAATTCAGAAACTCTGTCCATTACCACCCCCTTTTCTGAATCGTTTTGTCCACCATAAGCGTGGAAGGGTATACTCAGATGTGAGTCCCTTGCTCATTGCACCATCAGGATTCAAGCAAGCCGGGCCGATGACGGCTGTAATGCCAGAAACCGGTCCCCGGAAGCTCGATTCCTTCCCAGTATAAGAATTGGCTTGGTAGTTTGGTTTGCCCTGTTCCCATGATGCACTGGGACAGGGACAGACTAATTTGCATGTAGCCAGGTTCTGAGCTGGGATGGTGCAGTGAGCAAAACAACGGTGATGGATCAAGCCCTGATCTGTTGACTGGGTAAGAGTATTCTGCTTAATTCAGAAACTCTGTCCATTACCACCCCCTTTTCTGAATCGTTTTGTCCACCATAAGCGTGGAAGGGTATACTCGGATGTGAGTCCCTTGCTCATTGCACCATCAGGATTCAAGCAAGCCGGGCCGATGACGGCTGTAATGCCAGAAACTGGTCCCTGGAAGCTTGATTCCTTCCCAGTATAAGAATTGGCTTGGTAGTTTGGTTTGCCCTGTTCCCATGATGCAAAGGGACAGGGACAGACTAATTTGCATGTAGCCAGGTTCTGAGCTGGGATGGTGCAGTGAGCTAAAAAACGGTGATGGATCAAGCCCTGATCTGTTGACTGGGTAAGAGATTTCTGCTTAATTCAGAAACTCTGTCCATTACCACCCCCTTTTCTTTAGCCAAGCTGATGGCCTAGTCATTTACAGGCACATTGATGGAGTCAAGTCAAGTCAAGTCATAGAATTTATATAGCGCACTACATACCCGGAGGGTTTCAAGGCGCTTAGGAAGGGGAGGAAGATTACTTGTCAAATATCCACGTTTTAAGTTGCTTTCTGAATGCTAGGTGGTTCTGGGTAAGGCGAAGGTAAGCGGGGAGTGAGTTCCATGTTTTAGCAGCCAGGTATGAAAAGGATCTGCCTCCCATGGTGGTCTTGTTGATGCGAGGTACAGTGGCGAGGGCTTGGCTGGAAGAACGTAGTTGGCGGGAGGGGGTGTAGAAGGACAGTCATGAGTTGAGGCATTCTGGACCGATGTCGTAGAGTGATTTGTGTGCGTGGGTAAGCAGTCGGAAAGTGATCCTCTTATTGACGGGTAGCCAGTGGAGGTCTTTAAGGTGACCAGAGATGTGTTTGTTGCGTGGGATGTCTAATATGATTCTGGCTGAGGCGTTTTGGATTCGTTGGAGTTTCTTCTGGAGTTTTGCGGTAGTACCTGCGTAGAGGGTGTTTCCGTAGTCCAGTCGGCTCGTGACCAGAGCGTGGGTGACTGTTTTCCTTGTTTCGGAGGGGATCCAGCGAAATGTTTTTCTGAGCATGCGAAGAATGTTTAAGCAGGAAGAGGATACGGCGCTGACTTGTCTGTTCATTGAGAGTGAAGAATCCAGGATGACGCCTAGGTTCCGTGCGTGGTCTGTCGGGATGGGTGCTTTTCCGAGGGCTTCTGGCCACCAGGAGTCGTCCCATGCAGAGGGGGATGTACCTAAGATGAGGACTTCTGTTTTGTCTGAGTTCAGTTTCAGACGGCTTTGTTTCATCCATTCGGCAACTTCTTTCATTCCTTCGTGTAGGTTGGTTTTGGCGGTGCTGGGGTCATTGGTGAGGGAAAGGATCAGTTGAGTGTCATCCGCGTACGATATGATGTTGAGGTTGTGTTGGCGTGCGATGGCCGCGAGGGGGCTCATGTATACGTTGAAGAGTGTGGGACTGAGTGAGGATCCTTGTGGTACGCCGCAGACGACTTCAGAGGCCTCGGACTTGAATGGTGGAAGGCGGACTCTCTGGGTTCTTCCGGTGAGGAATGAGGTGATCCATTCAAGTGCTTTTCCTTGGATTCCGATGTTATTGAGGCGTTGTAAAAGGGTGCTGTGGCAGACTGTGTCGAATGCTGCAGAGAGGTCGAGGAGGATGAGGGCGACTGTGTCTCCATTGCCCAGTAGAGTTCGAATGTCGTCTGTTGCTGCGATGAGGGCGGTCTCAGTGCTGTGTTTTGCTCGGAAGCCAGATTGTGAGGGGTCGAGGGATTTGTTGGCTTCGAGGAAGGCGGCGAGCTGGTTGTTGACAGCTTTCTCGATGAGTTTGGCCGGGAATGGAAGAAGCGAGATGGGGCGGTAATTTTTGAGTTCGGTGGGGTCCGCTGTGGGTTTTTTCAGAAGGGCGGTGAGTTCAGCGTGTTTCCAGTCTTCCGGGAAGGTGGCGGAGTTGAAGGAGCAGTTGATGACGTCTCGGAGGTGCGGTGCTATGACGGAGTCTGCTTTGTTGAAGATGTGGTGAGGACATGGGTCTGTGGGGGATCCTGAGTGGATGGAATTCATCAGGCGGATGGTGTCCTCAGTGGAGATTGGGTTCCAGTCGTTAAGGGTGTTCACGGGGGGAAGATGATCAGCAAATGGTAGGGTGGGTTGGTTTCCCGGTTGGTTGTCAAAGCTGTTGTGGATGTCTGCAATCTTGTTGTGGAAAAATGAGGCTAGGGAGTCGCAGAGGGTTTGAGAGGGGGTGATGTCGTTGGAGTTGGCCGAGGGATTGGAAAATTCCTTGACGATGTTGAAAAGTTCCTTGCTGTTGTGAGCGTTGTTGTCAAGTCGATCCTTGAATGCTGTTTTCTTGGCTTTTCGGATTAGTTGGTGGTGAGTGCGGGTGGCGTTTTTGAAGGCGTCCTTGGTGCTGGTGGTTGGGTCTTTTTTCCAGGCCTTTTCAAGGGAGCGGGAGAGTTTCTTGGACTTCTTGAGATCATCGTTGAACCATGAGGCCTTCTTGCTGCCAGGTTTGTTTTGACGTTTTTTCAGTGGTGCTAAGGTGTCAGCGGTGTTGGATAACCATAGGGTGAGGTTGGCGGCGGCTTCGTTAGCGTTAGAAGAGAGGGCTGGGGTGTTTTGAAGGAGCGATGCGGAGATTTGGTCCGTGGTGATTTTGTTCCAGTTCCTTTGCAGGGTAGGTTGGAGGTGGATGCTGGGTTTTGGTTTGTTGTAGGTGAAGTGAACGCAGCTGTGGTCAGTCCAGAGGAGGTCCGTAGTGTGGCTGAAGGAGACATGGTTGCTGGATGTGAAGATGGGGTCGAGTGTGTGACCTGCGATGTGGGTGGCGGAAGTGACTAGTTGTTTAAGTCCGAGGTTGGCGAGGTTGTCCACGAGGGTGGCGGTGTTGCGGTCGTTGATCTTTTCGAGGTGAAAGTTGAGGTCTCCCAGAAGGATGTAGTCTTTGGAGGGGAGCGCGTGTGGGGTGATGAAGTCCGTGATGTCTTCACTGAATTTTGGTTTGGGGTCGATGTGGATCTGGAAGGGAAGGTGTTCGGAGTTGGCGAGGTTGGCGTCAGAGCTGGTTGATATGCGGATTGATTTCTTATGGACGATAGCGATTCCTCCTCCTGTGTGGCTGGTACGGTCTTTGCGAGTGATCTTATAGTCTTCAGGGATGGCAATGGTGATGTCTGGTGCGGAGGAAGCATTCATCCATGTTTCCGTAAGGAAGGCGATGTCCGGAGAAATGGTGTCTAGTAGATTCCATAGGTCAATGGCGTGCCTGTGGACTGATCGGGTGTTGAGAAGGATGCATTGTAGGTGGTTGGGGTCGGGAATCTGTGGTGTGGTCGTAGCGGAGATGTTGTCGGTGCCGCTGAATTTGCAGGAGAAGCAGGAGAAAGGTCCATGGGTTTGTCCAGGGGCGGCTTGGACGCAGTTGGGAGCGCGACCGGGGTTAAGGGCTAGGAGGGTTGCGGCATCGTAGGTAATGCGGGGGGGCTGGGAGGGACGGGGGCCAGGGGGTCTGGCGCTGGGCGCGGTCCAGGCGCGGATGGGCGTAGACGGGCTTACCTTTGGCGCACCTTCGGCGCGGATTGGGCGCGGTCGCTGCGCGTGAACGCTGCGCGCGGGAACTACTGTCATATATGGATAGTGGAGGGGGAGGGGCGAGGGCGTCTCAGCTGGGAGGCGGGGCGGGCACACGAGGACGACGACCACAACAAACAAAATGGAGGCGGAGGGGGGAACAGAGCGGAGCGCTGGCCTAGTCATTTACATGCACATTACATGGAGTGGTAGGGTGAGGGCTCAACCGCCCTCCAGCCACATGTATGTATGTGGAAGGCAGCCTTTAGCCGAGCTGATGGCCTAGTCATTTACTTGCACATTACATGGAGTGGAAGGTTGAGGGCTCAACCGCCCATCAGCCACATGCTGAATGTATGTGGAAGGCAGTCCTTGGCCTAGATGAAGGCCTAGGGGGGTTTACATGGACATCAGTGGCGTCCAGAACTGATCGTTGGGGAGAACACAGGAGGAAACGGGAATTAAAAAAATAATCACACTTTTAAATCTCACCAGAAATTGATAGATTTAGAAATTAACGAGCTAATTCGTCGACACAAAGAATGCACTGAAGGAGTGTGAAGGAACGTTGGCAGGGTATTGTGACTATGCCCTGCCCTGCCTGTGGTGTGTCCTGCACTGCCTGTGGTATGTCCTACCCTGCCTGTGGTGTGCTCTGCACTGCCTGTGGTGTGTCCTGCCCTGCCTGTGATGTGCCCTGCCCTGCCTGTGGTGTGCCCTGCCTGTGGTGTGCCCTTCCCTGCCTGTGGTGTGTCCTGCCCTGCCTGTGGCGGTGCCCTGCACTGCCTGTGGTGTGCCCTGCCCTGCCTGTGGTGTGCCCTGCCCTGCCTGTGGTGTATCCTGCCCTGCCTGTGGTGTGCCCTGCCCTGCCTGTGGTGTGCCCTGCCCTGCCTGTGGTGTGCCCTTCCCTGCCTGTGGTGTGTCCTGCCCTGCCTGTGGTGTGTCCAACCCTGCCTGTGTTGTGCCCTGCCCTGCCTGTGGTGTGCCCTGCACTGCCTGTGGTGTGCCCTGCCCTGCCTGTGGTGTGTCCTGCCCTGCCTGTGGTGTGCCCTGCACTGCCTGTGGTGTATCCTGCCCTGCCTGTGGTGTGCCCTTACCTGCCTGTGGTGTGTCCTGCCCTGCCTGTGGTGTGCCCTGCCCTGCCTGTGGTGTGCCCTTCCCTGCCTGTGGTGTGCCCTGCCCTGCCTGTGGTGTGCCCTGCACTGCCTGTGGTGTGTCCTGCACTGCCTGTGGTGTGTCCTGCCCTGCCTGTGGTGTGCCCTGCACTGCCTGTGGTGTGCTCTGCACTGCCTGTGGTGTGTCCTGCACTGCCTGTGGTGCGCACAGCGTGTGTATTTGGAAGATTTCAGACCTCAATGCAACAAACGGAAATATGCCAGATATGAGCTGATTTAGAACAAATGACACAGAAACAGCTTGTTCCTTTGAAATCGTCTCAAGGTGTTCGAGCCGGGGTGATTAATATTAATATAGATTGTGTGACGCGTAAAGCAGAGGGAAACCCTGCTTAGAAAGAGGATTACCCTTGTCCTTCGTCAGACGTGTTCTTCCTGTTATGTCACGCTGCAGCTAAACGGGCTGTTTGGCAGCACGGAGAGGGATCACAAGCTCAGTCTCCGAGGGAGAAAATGGTCCCCCCAAGCCCCTCAGAGAAAACACTCCAAAGCTCATTCATAGGTTAAAGTTCGGCAAGATTTACAGTAAGAGCGCGTCAGCTCCGGGTTCGCACCCTATTGCAGTGGGGTGTTTGAATGACTGCTCTCAAAGGTCACGCAGGCTCACCCCAGGCACTGAACCCTCGTTCCGTTTGCCAGACACGGATGGAATTTACACTAAGCAGCAGCTTCCCCGCTGTGACAGTGCACAGGGAACACCTCGCGACCTTCCCACGAGGAACCCGGTTGAAGACGGTGGTATCCCAAGCAAGCCAAACAACAGAGCAGAAAACCACAGGCAAAAAGTCGTTCTGATCCTTCAAGAATGACTAAAGTTCAAGAAAAACAAGCTGACACAACCCCTCACAGAGGGAACTCAAGTGCTCACCCACGCAGAGCGCACACAATAAAAAAACAAATGACGGGAGAAACAAGCTCTCGCCATTGCATGGTGGAGGCGGGGGAGCAGCATTGTGTGGCAGGGGTGGGGGAGCGGCTTCCTTTGAAGTCTGCTGGGGGCGGGGAAGCGGCTTCCTTTGAAGTCTGATACCGAGGCTAAGACTAAGGGTGTGGGTGTGCGATGTGCGATGTGGCTGGCGATGTGCATGCGCCCAGTTCACATGAATTGTACCTAATCCGCAGTTTGGGGAGACTTTTCGAAAGCCTTACTATAATCTCGCCAAACCATCCCTACGGGATGGCTTTCAGCGAGACCTAAAAGTGTGCACGGATTTCCCCAGTGAAGTGGGAAAGAATGTTCATAGTGTAATACAAAATAGTGCAGTGTGCATTTAGCTCTATGAGGAGAACGTTTTTGAGTCCTATATTAAAGGGGAGGGGTGCTGTGTGAGTTAGACCTGCCTTATTATTTGTGCAGCTGTTACATAACCTTTGGGAGATTTTTAATGTTGTGAATTTTACAAGGTGCAGATTGGGCACTTTAAACAAGCCTATTTGACAGTGGAGTACTCTGCTAAATCAGTTTACATTGATTTAAGACTGAAAAGGAATGATTACGAGTAAAATAAAGTGCTGCAATAATGCCGCTAAATTTCCATTTTTGTGCCGCTAAATTTGAAAATCTATGCCGCTACATCCTGGGGGGTCTGAGCAGTGTAACGTGCACAGATTCCTAGCAGCGTAGCAAACAGCAGTATAGTGTGCAGTTTAACTCTGTAAACAACCCTCATAGTGCAGCAAAAAGTAATACAGTGTGCAGTTTTAAAAAGTAGCATGCTAGCTTCTTTCATAAAGTAGTAATAACAAGTGCAGTGGGCACAGATTTCTCATAGTGCTATAAGAATAAGATCCAATGCTGTACACACAGATTTTGTACAGAGCAGACACCTGTGCCCAGATTTTTGAGTGAAGTAAGATGCAGTGCACAGATCCCCTCTTTAACACACATGATGCCCACAAACACCCCCAGGGCCAGAAGGAAAGGCCCCCAGGGGCCCTCGGATAGAAGAGTCAATCTCAGGCCCTCAGGGGCCCCCGGATAGAAGAGCCCAGCTCAGCCCCTGGGGCCCCCGGATAGAAGAGCTCAGCTCATCCCCTGGGGCCCCCGGATAGACGAGCCCAGCTCAGCCCCCCAGGGGCCTCAGATAGAAGAGCCCAGCTCAGCCCCAGGGGCCCCTGGATAGAAGAGTCCAGCTCACCCCCAGGGGCCCCAGATAGAAGAGCTCAGCTCAGCCCGGCTCATGCAGAGATTCCCTCCAAGATTATTCAGTCTATTTCTACAAACACAGCAGAAGGTGCTGACAATCTCCTACCTGAGCAGAGACCTGTGCAGACGTGTCCAGGCTCTCTCCTCCGGGGGCTGGGGGGAGGAGGGGTTCTGAGGTCTGAGGGGGGGTCTGTGAGGGTCTGAAGATGAAGGTAACTGCTCACCAGACAGGGCTCCTTCCTCCTCTACTACAGGCTGCACACACCAGGAGAGGCCGGAAGTGATGTCACCACCGCTGCTAGTGCTGTCACTGCCGCCACTGACCCGGAAGAGGAAACCCTTCTCCTTCCATCCCACATGCAGCTCCGTGGATCGCCCTCTGGTGGCTGCTGACGAAACCGCTGCCCCCAGGCTCCAGCAGGGAAACAAGCGTTGGTGCCTGCAAAAGACACAGACATGGGTGTTATGGGAAACAAGCATTGGCCCCTGTAAACACACAGACATGGGTGTTATGGGAAACAAGCATTAGCGCCTGGAAACACACAGACATGGGTGTTATGGGAAACAAGCATTGACTCCTGTAAAGACACAGACATGGGTGTTATGGGAAACAAGCATTGGCTCCTGTAAAGACACAGACATGGGTGTTATGGGAAACAAGCATTGGCTCCTGTAAAGACACAGACATGGGTGTTAAGGGAAACAAGCATTGGCTCCTGTAAACACACAGACATGGGTATTATGGGAAACAAGCACTGGCTCCTGTAAAGACACAGACATGGGTGTTATGGTAAACAAGCATTGGCGCCTGTAAAGACACAGACATGGGTGTTATGGGAAACAAGTACTGGCACCTGTAAAGACACAGACATGGGTGTTATGGGAAACAAGCATTGGCGCCTGCAAAGACCCAAACATGGGTGTTATGGGAAACAAGCATTGGCGCCTGTAAACACACAGACATGGGCGTTATGAGAAACAAGCATTGGCACCTGCAAATCAGGCGAGAAGCGCCCTCTGGTGGCTGCTGACGAAACCGCTGCCCCCAGGCTCCAGCAGGGAAACAAGCATTGGCGCCTGCAAAAGACACAGACATGGGTGTTATGGGAAACAAGCATTGGCCCCTGTAAACACACAGACATGGGTGTTATGGGAAACAAGCATTGGCGCCTGGAAACACACAGACATGGGTGTTATGGGAAACAAGCATTGACTCCTGTAAAGACACAGACATGGGTGTTATGGGAAACAAGCATTGGCTCCTGTAAAGACACAGACATGGGTGTTATGGGAAACAAGCATTGGCGCCTGCAAAGACCCAGACATGGGTGTTATGGGAAACAAGCATTGGCGCCTGTAAACACACAGACATGGGTGTTATGGGAAACAAGCGTTGGCGCCTGCAAAGACCCAGACATGGGTGTTTTGGGAAACAAGCATTGGCGCCTGCAAAGACACAGACGTGGGTGTTCTCACAGTCCAAGGACAGGCCTCACCCTTGCATGGTGTGCTCTTGAGGAGCCTCAGATTCAGCCCCTCGTGTCAGCTCTGCTCCCTTCTTCAGTGAAATACCAGCAATTTGTTCATTTTTTAAACTTCTGGAAATGAACAGACATGATATTCAGGAGTGAATTGAAATGAGGACTTGTATTTCATTCAATGTGCGGAATGTAGACACAGCTGCTGCAATGAGACTGAGCAGCGTTTTTAATGTTCCTGGTCCTTGGGGTGATTCTTTATATTTGACAGAGCCGTGAATCCCCAAACCATAGCTGCCAAGGTTTCAGATTGCATGAGTGACATTTTCATAATTCAGTGAAAGTATGAGTGACATTCCAATGACTATGAGTGATACTGTCTTGCGGCGGGCAAAATCAAGTAATGAAGATTAGGGAAACAGATACTTATCAGAAATGACACCCATTTGAGCAACAAGTAACTCCAACAAGGTCTTAAAACTGCAGCAAAGCAGCAGAAATAGAAGGAAGGGCACTAACCGGAGACAGCAGCATGACTGCAGCTCTCAGAGCAGAGACATTTTCCCCCTGAAATAAACCCAAACACGTAAGTCCATGGAAAAAGCTAAATATCAGAAATATGCCCTTTAAAACAGTAATAAGCTTTGGAAAGACATTGAGGTTTCTGCATAGCCCCTGAATTGCAAACTTACTAACCTACAGCCCCTTTCTAAGATGAATGTTACTAGAAGGGGCCTGCCAGCAAAAGGCATGTGTTTTAAAACTTCATTGCACACAGATGATCAATCATGGTAATGAAGAAATCATTTTTATGAACTGTAACTCATCCAAGCATGTTTTTTTAAGGGACCATTTCTCCCTTTTCCTTCTTCATACTGCTTTTCAAAAAAGGTTTTTGTTTTGTCATTTATAAAAACAAAAGAGTTCAGGTCTTGCAAGCAATATTCTGCTTAGGCCGCATGTGGAGAGCAGGGCACGTGCACACTCCAGTACGGATCACAGCGCTAGGTCAGGTGTAACATGAAAACAAAGTACAGAACTCCCATGATCGCTTTTAGGTGACCTCAAGATGCCACAATGTACTAAAGAAACAGCCCATGGAAAATAAAATGCAATCGTTTCGACAAAAACGCAGTCATGTAGATAAGAACCGGAGTATGTGCAAAACAAGAGAGGTTCTGTATTAAATACACTCGTATCACTGCTAAACAATTCCCAAGCAGGCCTCTGCAACAGGTTATGAAATAATTGCATAACATTATGATGTGAATGCAGAGCCCGCACACTGCCCAGGTGAACAGAAGGGCCCTGCACACATTTGTTTTCAGAAGTTGCTGTCACGGAGAGCTACAACATAGATACTGAGCACGTGAGCTACGCTGAATTAAGTTTGCTAGAAGAAACCAAGAGAACCTGTTTACTAAATAGATTAATTCAGTCTAAAAACAACGCTACATTGGCGCAACTTAGCTGACTAGCTTAGACAATTGTGACAAATGAGGCCTCTGTCTTTACAACAATGGAATAAGACACCTACAGTGTATTCGCATGTCTTGTAAAAAAAAAAAAGCTCTGCCACACACGCCAGTTACATGATGAAAGAGAGCGCACAACGGGAACGTTGTACCACACAGAAATCAAGGACAATTTGCAATTAAATAAATTTTTACTTTTTAAGGAACGCTACAAATTGAAGATATTTTACATTATTATTGAACGATACCACTCCAGTAAGCAAAAACATAACCGGGACTGCATAGAAGAGGGTTTCGCTGTGAATAAGCAGCACAACCTTTTACTATTTAGTGCAAACAACTCAGGTCACAAACTGGCAGTGAAAGTATTAGGAACAGCAGCACTGGCAGCGCGCTATTAATAAAATGTAAAGTACACTTTGCAGAAAATGCGTACCTCTCGAGGAGCAGCAATGATACGGGCTGGACCATGCCGCAATGACTACCAGCTGTAGTTGCAGGAAACGTATCTGTGCCATTATTTTATCCCCGTACGTGTTGGTTGGTTGCTGATGAATTTCTACACGGACATTGAGGCAGAGTGACATTGGCTGAGTCTGTGGGACTGCGAGGACCAGCAGCTGCAGTGCTCTTTCATCGGACACAGCTGGTTCTCTTCCCGCCTTCCCCTGCCTGCCTCCACCTCCCCTCCTGTGACCATAAAACAGCTTGCGGCCCCCGCTTCGCGGGAGCAGCTTGCAGCTGTAGTTGCAGGAAACGTATCGGTGCCCTTATTTTATCTGTTGGACAGGCCACCTGTTGGACAGGCCACATGAAGGGCCGCCCTCCCCCGGCTCAACCAGGCCCGAGCCCAGTCACGCAAGTACCACACACCACCATTGCACGTCCTCCGTCCCCTCAGGGACCCCTGCCCTCGAACATGTTAACCTCGTGGGTCCGATCCACTGCCGGCCCACGCGCCCAGCCCGGGCCGCCATCTTGGACACTTCACCACGAGGCCGCCTGGCCCCCGATCGACCTCAACCCTGGGCCTAGCCCGGCCTCAGACATTCCGGCACCACCCTCCACCCAGGAGGTGAGCGGGCTACTTGGCAAGTCAATGGGAGAAAGAGGTGCCGATGGCTCTCCCCCGCCCAGTGCCGCTCGCCCATCGCCTCCCCGAGCGCTGGCTCCACCCCCCTGCTGGGTGTCTGGACTCCCTCATCCCGGACCTCCCGACCTCCAAGTGCGAGGGTCCGGACATCAAAGCACACCAGCCCTATAACTGAGGCAGCTCCAGAGCAGGAAGGCAGTTGTATCTTGGAGTCGAGAGACGTAAAGAGGAACTCATCCTGGACTGACTACTGGCGCGGCCGTAGCTCTGTCCTGTGCACCATCGTCCTGCCTGTTGGCGCTGCCACAGCCGTCGTAACCTTCATCCTTCATCGTCGTCGGGATCTGCTGGCGTGGCCGCGGACCGTTGTAACCGTCATCTTTCACCGGGACCTGCAGGCTCCGCCGCGGACCGTCGTCCTTCATTCATCCATCTCGGGACCTGCTTGGCTCCTCCACGGCCCGAACATCCAGAACGCCGAGCTCGAGGATTGAGAGCTATTTTGTACTCATTGGTAACTAAGACTGTCCCGCTACCCCTTTCCTCAGCCAGAGATCAGAACCGAGGGGACCCCTGAGTCCAGACCTCCTTGTATCATACCAACGTAACCTAAGAATTGCATATAAAGTCTCGTTAACCTTCAATCTTGTGTGGTGTCCGTCTGTGGGGGGGAAGTTACTTGTCTGTACAGTCGTTGGAGACGGCTCTCCCTGGAGACCTCTCCCCGTAATCTCGGCCGACCCTCCCGGTCCGTCTAACATTGGTGGCCAGCGGCGCGATCCGAATCACCGCATAACGTACAGAGAGTAGCTCACCCCACAACGAACCACAATGTCAACTAAAGAGAGCGGATCAACCGAGAAGTTCCAAATGGAAAAACTAGAGGAGTACAGCCATCGTGAACTAAAGCAGTTCTGCATCGAACTAGGTATCGCTACCACCGGACTAAGCACCAAGGACGATTTTAAGCATGCCCTAGAATCTTGGGCAGAGACCGGGGATGTCGAAGCCCCTGAGCAAAGCACCGCGAAAAAGACCAACACGGCCCCTGAAGGGCAAAGAACCAGTCTCTCGCAAGACGAGATCCAAGAAAGAGAAAAAACCCGACTACACGAACTAGAAATGGCCCGACTCAAGATGGACGTAGAACTCAAGTTGGCCGAACAAAAAATAAACTTAGAGCACCTACGTCTCCGAGAAGAAAGAGAGGAGAAACAGAGGCAAAGGGAGCTCGAGGAAAAGAAACTAGCATACGAGCACGAACGGAACCTAGCCGAGATCAACCTGCGCAAGCAGAATAAAGAGTTAGGGGTGCCCGAGAGACCACACACCCCAGGGACCACGGAGAAAAAAGTACACATCCCCAAGGATGTTGTCCGAGAATATTTTCGAGAAGACGACATCCAACAATGGTTTAAGGCCTATGAAATCGCTATGACTGCGCACCGGATCGATAGAAACGATTGGGGAGCCGGCCTATGGGGCAAATTCCTCAATGAGGGCCGCGATACCCTGTTACAGCTCCCAGACCACCAGATGACCTCCTACGACCATATGAAAGCGGCCCTCCTCACCCGCTATGGCCTCACGCCCGAGATGTACCGTCAGAGGTTCCGAGACTGCACACGCATCCCGGGTACAACTTGGGTGGACTATGTCACGTACTTTAGCCGAGCTTTCGAAGGCTGGATCAGAGGGAACAACGTCACGACCTACGAGCAGCTGTTCAATCTGATGGTATGGGAGCATCTGTCCAACAATTGCTTCATTGAACTACGCCAACACCTCCTCGACAGCAAGTTAACCGATCCCCGGCAGCTCGCAGCCGAAGCTGACCGGTGGGAGATCACCAGAGTGGGCCGGAATGGGTCCTACGAGCAGAACAGGAACCACAATGGTCACCACCGACCCAGAGGAGGAGGAGGGGGCCAAGGACGAGGAAGAGACAACACTCCGGCCGCCCCCGCTACCAGCACCACCCCCCCGGCCAACCGGGGCAGCACCCCGGCGCGACCGGGGTATAGAGCCAATGTTACATGTCACCGATGCCAACGAGTCGGCCACTATGCGAACGACCCAAGCTGCCCGCAGTATCAGAGTCCGAAACCCCGCCATGTGGCCGCCGCGGCACTAGGGGAAGAACAGATCTCTGAGGAACAAGAAACAGACGAGCAAGAGTATCAAGAGTGGGAGCCAGCCGCCATGACTCTCGCGTGCTTAGGGGGAAGAGACATGGTCCCGCGGGTCCCCCTACCCGCTAACACCCAGAAGTACAGCCAATGGGTGAGCATCAATGGACAACGGGCCGAAGCCCTTCGGGACACCGGGGCCAGTGTGACAGCCGTCCGCTGTCATCTGGTGACCCCAGAACAATATCTACCGAACATTCTCTGCCCTGTGCGATCAGCCGACAACTCGGAAAGTCTGTGTCGGATGGCCTGCGTCCCCTTTGAGTGGGGAGGGGTCTCCGGCATGTTGAAGGTAACGGTCCGAGACGACGCCCCCGTGGACTGCCTCCTCGGAAATGACCTGGAGAGCTCCCCGTGGGCAGCCGTGGAGCGAAAAGAACACTTGGGGATGTTGGGCGTCCCGGACTGGGCGTGCGTCACCACCCGGTCCATGGCCGCCCGTGCCAACCCTCACCCGGAAGAACCAGAATGGCCGGCGCCACCGCCTCCGGTCGCCCCAGCCGAGACCCCCGACCATGACATCCCCCTCGAACTTGCTCAACCTTCCGACCTCGCTAACCTTGACCAGTGGGCTCAAGAGGGGGGACCCACACAAGAACAATTTCGCCAGGAACAGAAGACCTGTCCCTCCCTCGAGGGACTCCGCCAACAAGCGCTCGCCCAAAGCGCAGGGGATACCTCCGGTACTCATTGGGTCTACTGGGACAATGATCTGTTGTACAGCGAGCAACGAATCGCCGAGCTGGGGGCCAACCGAGTACTAGTAGTGCCCCTCCGCTTTAGAGACTTCCTGCTGAACCTGGCCCACGATGTCCCCCTGGCAGGGCACCTGGGACAGGATAAAACCTACAGTCGCCTAGTGACCCACTTCTTCTGGCCCAAAATGAGAAACGATGTGCACCAGCATTGCCGATCTTGCCCCACGTGCCAAGCCAGTGGAAAGAGCGGCCGCAAACTAAAGGCCCCCCTGCAACCCTTTCCAGTAGTCACGACCCCATTTGAGAGGGTCGGAATAGACATTGTGGGACCCCTGGACCCGCGTACAAGACAAGGCCATCGCTTCATTCTGGTACTAGTGGACCACGCCACCCGCTACCCTGAGGCTATTCCTCTCCGGACCGTGACAGCCCCAGTGGTCGGCCGGGCCCTGATGGGGATCTTCTCCCGTGTGGGGTTCCCCCGAGAAGTCGTCAGCGACAGAGGCACGAACTTTATCTCTAAATACATGAAGTCCCTCTGGCAACAGTGTGGGGTCACCTACCGCTTCACGACCCCCTATCACCCCCAAGGGAACGGACTGGTTGAGCGGTTCAATCGCACGCTAAAAGGGATGATCGGGGGATTGGAAGAGCCCCTCCGTCGCCAGTGGGATGTGCTGCTGCCGTGCCTCCTCTTCGCCTACCGGGAAGTCCCACAGAAGTCCCTAGGCTTCAGCCCATTCGAACTGCTATATGGGCACCCAGTGCGGGGGCCGCTCAGCCTGATCAAGGAAGGCTGGGAGATGCCTCCGGCCAAGAGCCCTCCAGATGTCTTCCGGTACCTCCTCACCCTCCGCAACCAGTCCCGGCGGTTCAGAGACCTAGCAAAAGCCAACCTAGAGGCCAGTCAAGAGGACATGAAGAAATGGTATGACCAGAACGCCTCATCCATTGAATTCGAGCCGGGGCAACAGGTATGGGTAATGTCCCCCACGGAGCCATGCGCTCTCCAAGACAAATGGACGGGACCCTTCAAGGTAATCGAGCGCAAGGGTCCTGCCACCTATCTGATCGATATGGAGTCCTCCCGGAACCCACTCCGAGTCCTCCACACCAACAGACTGAAACCCCACTTTGCACGAACAGAACTCAGCCTACTGATGGCCACAGACAATGGGGTTGAAGACGACTCCGAGCCTCTCCCTGACCTCTTGCGGACCCAGGAGCAAGACGGCTCCGTGGATGGGGTCCGACTTTCGGAGACCCTCACCAGAGAACAACGCCAAGAGTGCCAAGCCCTCCTGTCACGGTTCGCCGGTCTGTTCTCCCTCACCCCAGGTGTCACTTCCTGGTGTGTGCACGATGTGGACACCGGAGACAGCCCTCCTATCCGCCACCGGGCCTACCGCGTACCTGATCGGGTACGGGCCTGCATCCAGGCGGAAGTAGCTAAGATGCTCACGCTCGGGGTCATCGAGCCCTCAGACAGTCCATGGGCCAGCCCGGTCGTACTGGTCCCCAAGGCAGCCACCCCCGGAACCACACCAGAACTCCGGTTCTGCGTCGACTACCGGGGCCTGAATGAAGTCACCAGAACGGACGCACATCCCATCCCCCGGGCAGATGAACTGGTCGACCGAATGGGAGCTGCCCGCTACCTCAGCATCTTCGACCTGACGGCAGGTTATTGGCAGATCGGCCTCACACCCCGAGCACAAGAACGTTCTGCCTTCTCCACCCCCGATGGCCACTATCATTTTACGGTCATGCCCTTCGGCATGAAAAATGCCCCAGCGACTTTCCAACGGCTCGTCAATCAGGTCCTGGCGGGGCTCGAAGAGTTCAGCGCCGCCTACCTAGACGACATCGCTGTGTACAGCCACCATTGGACCGAACACCTCCACCACCTCCGAGCAGTGCTGCAAGCCCTTCAGCGAGCTGGTCTCACGATCAAGGCCAGCAAGTGTCAAATTGGACAAGGGTCTGTGACCTACCTCGGACACCAGGTGGGAAGCGGCCTAGTGGCCCCTCTACAGCTGAAAATTGCCGCCATCCAGAACTGGCAGCCCCCTATCACCCAAACCGAGGTACGAGCCTTCCTGGGCCTCACGGGCTACTACCGAAGGTTCGTGAAAGACTATGGTACCATAGTGGGGCCTCTCACCGAACTCACGTCAAAGAATCAGCCCAAGAAGGTGAACTGGACCCCAGAGTGTCAAGCGGCATTCGAACAGTTGAAGGCCGCCATGTGTTCCGCTCCTGTGCTCCAGGCCCCAGACTACAGCCGGGAGTTCGTCGTCCAGACGGACGCCTCCGACCAGGGCATTGGGGCGGTCCTGTCTCAAGTGAACACCGAAGGCCTTGATCAACCGGTGGCCTTCATCAGCCGGAGACTCCTACCACGGGAGCAACGCTGGAGCACCATAGAGAGGGAAGCCTTCGCTGTGGTATGGGCCCTCAAGAAGCTCCGGCCCTACCTTTTTGGCACCCACTTTCGGGTGCAGACTGACCACCGACCCCTGCAGTGGTTGATGCATATGCGGGGGGAAAACCCAAAATTGCTACGCTGGTCCATCTCCTTGCAAGGTATGGACTTCACAGTCGAACACCGGCCTGGGTCAGACCACGCCAACGCGGATGGCCTGTCCCGGTTTTTCCGCCTCGACGAGGAGAGTCCCCAAGAGGATGGGTAACTCTCCCCGCCTTCAGCTGGGGGGGACGCATGTTGGACAGGCCACATGAAGGGCCGCCCTCCCCCGGCTCAACCAGGCCCGAGCCCAGTCACGCAAGTACCACACACCACCATTGCACGTCCTCCGTCCCCTCAGGGACCCCTGCCCTCGAACATGTTAACCTCGTGGGTCCGATCCACTGCCGGCCCACGCGCCCAGCCCGGGCCGCCATCTTGGACACTTCACCACGAGGCCGCCTGGCCCCCGATCGACCTCAACCCTGGGCCTAGCCCGGCCTCAGACATTCCGGCACCACCCTCCACCCAGGAGGTGAGCGGGCTACTTGGCAAGTCAATGGGAGAAAGAGGTGCCGATGGCTCTCCCCCGCCCAGTGCCGCTCGCCCATCGCCTCCCCGAGCGCTGGCTCCACCCCCCTGCTGGGTGTCTGGACTCCCTCATCCCGGACCTCCCGACCTCCAAGTGCGAGGGTCCGGACATCAAAGCACACCAGCCCTATAACTGAGGCAGCTCCAGAGCAGGAAGGCAGTTGTATCTTGGAGTCGAGAGACGTAAAGAGGAACTCATCCTGGACTGACTACTGGCGCGGCCGTAGCTCTGTCCTGTGCACCATCGTCCTGCCTGTTGGCGCTGCCACAGCCGTCGTAACCTTCATCCTTCATCGTCGTCGGGATCTGCTGGCGTGGCCGCGGACCGTTGTAACCGTCATCTTTCACCGGGACCTGCAGGCTCCGCCGCGGACCGTCGTCCTTCATTCATCCATCTCGGGACCTGCTTGGCTCCTCCACGGCCCGAACATCCAGAACGCCGAGCTCGAGGATTGAGAGCTATTTTGTACTCATTGGTAACTAAGACTGTCCCGCTACCCCTTTCCTCAGCCAGAGATCAGAACCGAGGGGACCCCTGAGTCCAGACCTCCTTGTATCATACCAACGTAACCTAAGAATTGCATATAAAGTCTCGTTAACCTTCAATCTTGTGTGGTGTCCGTCTGTGGGGGGGAAGTTACTTGTCTGTACAGTCGTTGGAGACGGCTCTCCCTGGAGACCTCTCCCCGTAATCTCGGCCGACCCTCCCGGTCCGTCTAACACCACCTGAAAGGGCCGCTCCCCCCCTGCACGACCGGGCCCGAGCCCGGCTCCCCAAGTGTTACACGCCACCACTCCACGTTTCCCGTCCCCTCTGGGACCCCTGCCTCTGAACATCTCAACCTCGTGGGCCCGATCCTCTACCGGCCCTCGCGCCCGACCTGGGCGCCATCTTGGACACTGCACCACGAGGCCGCGTGGCCTCCGATCGACCCTAACCCTGGGCCTGGCCAGGCCCCCGACATCCCGGCACCACCATCCACCCAGGAGGTGAGCGGACTACTTGGCAGGTCAATGGGAGAAAGAGGTGTCGATGGCTCTCCCCCGCCAGGTGCCAATCGCCCCCAGCCTCCCTGGGCGCTGGCTCCACCCCCCTGCTGGGTGTCTGGACTCCCTCATCCCGGACCTCCCGACCTCCAAGTGCGAGGGTCCGGACATCAAAGGGCATCAGCCCTATAACTGGGGCAGCTCCAGAGCAGGAAGGCAGTTGTATCCTGGAGTCGAGAGACGCAGAGAAGAACTCATCCTTGACGGACTACTGGCGCTGCCGTAGCTCTGCCTTGCGAACTATCGTCCTGCCTGCTGGCGCTGCCGCAACCTTCGTAACCTTCATCGTCGTCGGGACCTGCTGGCGTGGCCGCGGACCGTTTGTAACTACCATCTTCATCGGGACCTGCTGGCTCCGCCGCGGACCGTCGCTTCCTTCATCCATCTCGGGACCTGCTGGCTCCGCCGCGGCCCGACCATCTAGAACGCCGAGCTCGAGGATTGAGAGCTATTTCATCTATTGGTAACAAGACTGTCCCGCTACCCTTTTCCCAATCCAGAGACCAGAATCGAGGGGACCCCTGAGTCCAGACCTCCTTGTATCATTTTACCGTACTTGAAGAATTGCTTATAAAGTATCGTTGAACCTTATCCTTGTGTGGTGTACGTCTGTGGGGGGGAAGTTACTTGTCTGTACGATCGCTGGAGACGGCTCTCCCCGGAGACCTCTCCCCTTATCCTCGGCCGACCCTCCCAGTCCGTCTAACATTGGTGGCCAGCGGCGCGATCCGAATCACCGCATAATCTTACAGAGAGTAGCTCACCCCACGACGAAATCACGATGACAACTAAAGAAAGCGGATCCACCGAGAAATTTCAGATGGAGAAATTGGAAGAATACAGCCATCGGGAATTAAAACAATTCTGCATCGAACTAGGTATCGCTACCACCGGTCTAAGTACCAAAGACGATTTCAAGCATGCCCTGGAGTCCTGGGCAGAAACCGGGGCCGTCAGACCCCCGGACCAAAATGTCGCAGCAGTAGAAAAAGACACCGCGGCTCCCGAGGAGCGAAGAACGGGTCTCTCGCAAGACGAGATCCAGGAACGAGAAAGAACACGACTACATGAACTAGAAATGGCCCGGCTCAAAATGGATGGTGAACTCAAGTTGGCCGAACAGAAACTGAGCTTAGAACATCTGCGGCTCCGAGAAGAAAGAGAGGAAAAACAGAGACAAAGAGAGCTCGAGAAAAAAAGACTGGCATATGAACACGAGCGCAAATTAGCTGAGATAGACTTACGCAAGCAGAACAAAGAATTAGGGGTGCCCGAGCAACCCCGCACCCCAGGAGCAACAGATAAAAAGGTACACATCCCCAAGGATGTCGTTCGAGAATACTTCCGAGAGGACGACATCCAGCAATGGTTCAAGGCCTACGAAATCGCTATGACCGCCCACCGGATCGATCGAAGCGACTGGGGAGCCGGTCTATGGGGGAGATTCCTCAATGAGGGCCGCGATGCCCTGCTACAGCTCCCGGACCATCTGATGACCTCCTATGACCACATGAAAGCTGCCCTCCTCACCCGCTATGGGCTCACACCCGAGATGTACCGTCAGAGGTTCCGAGACTGCACCCGCATCCCGGGTACAACTTGGGTGGACTACGTGAACTATTTCAGCCGAGCCTTCGAGGGTTGGATCAAAGGGAGCAATGTCACAACTTACGAACAACTCTTCAATCTCATGGTGTGGGAGCATCTATCAAACAATTGCTTCATCGAGCTCCGGCAGCACCTCCTCGACAGCAAATTGACTGATCCACGGCAGCTCGCAGCCGAGGCTGACCGGTGGGAAATCACCAGAGTGGGCCGAAATGGGTCCTATGAACAGAACCGAAACCACCACGGTCAGCACCGTCCCCGAGGAGGAGGAGGGGGCCAAGGACGAGGAAGAGACAACGCTCCGGCCGCTCCCACTACCAGCACCACCCCCCCGGCCAACCGGGGCAGCACCCCGGCACGACCGGGATATAGAGCCAATGTCACGTGCCACCGATGCCAGCGAGTCGGCCACTACGCAAACAACCCAAATTGTCCACAGAACCAGAGCCCGAGACCCCGCCAGGTGGCCGCTGCTGCCTTGGGGGAAGAACAGATCTCCGAGGAGCAGGAAGAATATGAGCAAGAACACCAAGAATGGGAGCCAGCCGCCATGGCTCTAGCATGCTTAGGGGGGAAAGACATGGTCCCGCGGGTCCCCCTACCCGCTAACACCCGGAAGTACAGCCAATGGGTGAGCATCAATGGACGCCGGGCCGAAGCCCTCCGTGACACCGGGGCCAGTGTAACAGCCGTGCGCTGTCACCTGGTGACCCCAGAACAGATCCTACCAAACATTCTCTGCCCTGTCCGTTCAGCCGATAACTCGGAGAGTCTGTGTCGGATGGCCTGCGTCCCCTTCGAATGGGGAGGGGTCTCCGGCATGTTGAAGGTGACGGTCCGAGATGACGCTCCCGTAGACTGCCTCCTGGGGAATGACCTTGAAAGCTCTCCATGGGCCGCCGTCGAACGAAGGGAACACCTGGGGATGTTGGGCATCCCGGACTGGGCGTGCGTCACCACCCGGTCCATGGCCGCCCGTGCCAATCCCCAACCCGAAGAACCTGAATGGCCGGCACCTCCTCCACCGGTCGCTCCAGTAGAAGACACCGACCGTGCCGTCCCCCCAGAACAAGCTCCCGAGGGTCTCGCTCAACCTCCGGACCTTTCTGGCCTGGATCAGTGGCATCAAGAGGGGGGACCCACCCAAGAGCAGTTTCGCCAAGAACAGAAGACCTGTCCCTCCCTCGAGGGACTCCGCCAACAAGCCCTCGCTCAGAGCGCAGGGGATACTTCCGGAACACATTGGGTCTATTGGGACAATGATTTGCTATACAGTGAACAAAAAATCGCGGAGTTAGGGGCCAGTCGAGTGCTAGTGGTGCCCCTCTGTTTTAGAGACTTCTTGCTGAACCTGGCCCACGATGTCCCCCTGGCTGGCCACCTGGGCCAAGATAAAACCTACAGCCGCCTGGTGACCCACTTCTTCTGGCCGAAAATGAGGAACGACGTACTCCAGCATTGCCGATCTTGCCCCACGTGCCAAGCCAGTGGGAAGAGCGGCCGCAAACTGAAAGCCCCCCTGCAACCATTTCCAGTGGTCACCACCCCGTTTGAGAGGGTGGGGATAGACATTGTGGGGCCCCTCGACCCCCGTACAGCACAAGGACATCGGTTCATCCTGGTACTGGTGGACCACGCCACCCGCTACCCTGAGGCTGTTCCCCTGCGAACTGTGACAGCCCCGGTAGTCGGCCGGGCCCTGATGGGGATCTTCTCCCGTGTGGGCTTCCCCCGAGAAGTCGTCAGTGACCGAGGCACGAACTTTATTTCGAAATACATGAAGTCCCTCTGGCAACAATGTGGGGTCACCTACCGCTTCACGACCCCCTATCACCCTCAAGGAAATGGACTCGTTGAGCGGTTCAACCGCACGCTCAAAGGGATGATTGGGGGGTTGGAAGAGCCCCTCCGTCGCCAGTGGGATGTGCTACTACCGTGCCTTCTCTTCGCCTACCGAGAAGTCCCCCAGAAATCCCTCGGCTTCAGCCCGTTTGAACTCTTGTATGGACATCCGGTGCGAGGGCCGCTCAGCCTAGTCAAGGAAGGCTGGGAAATGCCCCCTCTAAAGAACCCCCCAGATGTCTTCAAATACCTCCTAACCCTCCGCAACCAGACTCGACGATTCAGGGAAACGGCAAAAGCAAACTTGGAGGCCAGTCAAGAGGACATGAAAAGGTGGTATGACCAAAATGCCTCCTCCATCGAGTTTGAACCCGGCCAACAAGTATGGGTAATGTCCCCCACCGAACCATGCGCCCTGCAAGACAAATGGACGGGGCCCTTCAAGGTGATCGAGCGAAAGGGCCCTGTCACCTATCTCATCGACATGGAATCTTCACGGAACCCCCTCCGGGTTCTCCATGCCAATAGACTGAAGCCCCACTTCGTACGTTCAGAACTCAGCCTCCTGATGGCCACAGACAATGGAGCCGAGGAGGACTCCGAACCCCTCCCTGACCTCCTACGGACTCAGGAGAAAGACGGCTCCGTGGACGGGGTCCGACTCTCGGAGACCCTCACACCGGAACAACGCCAAGAATGTCAAAGACTCCTGCTGCCGTTCACCAGCCTGTTCTCCCTCACCCCAGGAGTCACCTCCTGGTGCGTACACGACGTGGACACGGGGGACAGCCCCCCTATCCGCCACCGGGCCTACCGCGTACCAGATCGGGTACGGGCCTGCATCCAGGAGGAGGTGGCCAAAATGCTCACGCTCGGGGTCATTGAGCCCTCAGACAGCCCCTGGGCCAGCCCAGTAGTACTGGTCCCCAAAGCGGCCGCCCCCGGCACCACACCGGAACTCCGGTTCTGCGTCGACTACCGGGGCTTGAATGCGGTCACCAGAACAGACGCGCATCCCATCCCCCGGGCAGATGAACTAATCGACCGAATGGGAGCTGCCCGCTACCTCAGTATCTTCGACCTGACAGCGGGCTACTGGCAGATCGGCCTCACACCCCGGGCCCAAGAACGATCTGCGTTTTCCACTCCTGATGGCCATTATCATTTCAAGGTCATGCCCTTCGGCATGAAGAATGCACCAGCAACGTTTCAGCGGCTAGTTAATCAGGTCCTGGCAGGACTTGAAGGATTCAGTGCCGCCTACCTAGACGACATCGCTGTATACAGCCATCACTGGTCCGACCACCTCCACCACCTCCGAGAGGTGCTACAAGCCCTTCAGCGAGCCGGCCTCACGATCAAGGCCAGCAAATGCCAAATTGGTCAGGGGTCCGTGACCTATCTCGGACACCAGGTGGGAAGCGGTCTGGTGGCCCCTCTGCAACTCAAGATCGCCGCCATCCAGTCTTGGCAGCCCCCCATCACCCAGACCGAGGTACGCGCCTTTTTGGGACTCACAGGCTATTACCGGCGGTTCGTAAAAGACTATGGTAGCATAGTGGGGCCCCTCACGGAACTCACATCCAAGAACCAACCAAAGAAAGTCAACTGGACCCCAGATTGTCAAACAGCCTTCGAACAACTGAAGGCCGCCATGTGCTCCAGGCCCCCGACTACAGCAGGGAATTCATAGTCCAGACGGATGCCTCCGACCATGGCATTGGGGCGGTCCTGTCTCAAGTGAATCCCGAGGGCCTTGACCAGCCAGTAGCTTTCATCAGCCGGCGACTCCTGGCCCGAGAACAACGCTGGAGCACCATCGAGAGGGAGGCCTTCGCCGTGGTATGGGCCCTCAAAAAGCTCCGGCCCTATCTTTTCGGCACACACTTCCGGGTACAGACCGATCATCGACCCCTGCAGTGGCTGATGCAGATGCGGGGGGAAAACCCGAAACTACTACGTTGGTCTATCTCCCTACAGGGGATGGACTTCACTGTAGAACATCGACCTGGGCAAGACCACGCCAACGCGGATGGCCTGTCACGCTTTTTCCGCCTCGACGAAGAGAGTCCCCAAGAGGATGGGTGACTCTCCCCGCCTTCAGCTGGGGGGGACGCATGTTGGACAGGCCACCTGAAAGGGCCGCTCCCCCCCTGCACGACCGGGCCCGGGCCCGGCTCCCCAAGTGTTACACGCCACCACTCCACGTTTCCCGTCCCCTCTGGGACCCCTGCCTCTGAACATCTCAACCTCGTGGGCCCGATCCTCTACCGGCCCTCGCGCCCGACCTGGGCGCCATCTTGGACACTGCACCACGAGGCCGCGTGGCCTCCGATCGACCCTAACCCTGGGCCTGGCCAGGCCCCCGACATCCCGGCACCACCATCCACCCAGGAGGTGAGCGGACTACTTGGCAGGTCAATGAGAGAAAGAGGTGTCGATGGCTCTCCCCCGCCAGGTGCCAATCGCCCCCAGCCTCCCTGGGCGCTGGCTCCACCCCCCTGCTGGGTGTCTGGACTCCCTCATCCCGGACCTCCCGACCTCCAAGTGCGAGGGTCCGGACATCAAAGGGCATCAGCCCTATAACTGGGGCAGCTCCAGAGCAGGAAGGCAGTTGTATCCTTGAGTCGAGAGACGCAGAGAAGAACTCATCCTTGACGGACTACTGGCGCTGCCGTAGCTCTGCCTTGCGAACTATCGTCCTGCCTGCTGGCGCTGCCGCAACCTTCGTAACCTTCATCGTCGTCGGGACCTGCTGGCGTGGCCGCGGACCGTTTGTAACTACCATCTTCATCGGGACCTGCTGGCTCCGCCGCGGACCGTCGCTTCCTTCATCCATCTCGGGACCTGCTGGCTCCGCCGCGGCCCGACCATCTAGAACGCCGAGCTCGAGGATTGAGAGCTATTTCATCTATTGGTAACAAGACTGTCCCGCTACCCTTTTCCCAATCCAGAGACCAGAATCGAGGGGACCCCTGAGTCCAGACCTCCTTGTATCATTTTACCGTACTTGAAGAATTGCTTATAAAGTATCGTTGAACCTTATCCTTGTGTGGTGTACGTCTGTGGGGGGGAAGTTACTTGTCTGTACGATCGCTGGAGACGGCTCTCCCCGGAGACCTCTCCCCTTATCCTCGGCCGACCCTCCCGGTCCGTCTAACATTATCCCTGTACCTGTCGGTTGGTTGCTTATGAACTTTCTACACAGACATTGAGGTAGAGCAGAGGTCTTCAATCTGTGGGGCCCGACCAGGGGGGTCGTGGAGTCCTGGGAAGGGGGTCGCAGAACAGATTCTGTCAGTTTGCCTTAGTGGCGCCGGGCTGATGGAGGCCTAATTCACACCGAGGGGTGAAAAAAATCAAAGCCTCATTAACAAGTAAAAGGTCTTTTAAAGACCTGTGAAGTACTTGGGTGTGGCTTTGTGTGTGTCCAGTGAAGCTGTTTCAGCCGGTCTCACATACACGAGGGGTTGGGAGGGGTGGGGTGGGGTGGCTGGGGGAGGAGGCTGTAGCCCTTTGAGTTCAAAGGGCGTTGCGCGCCTGGAGCTGTGGGTCCCGCCAGTAAAGCACGATGAAGGATGGATGGACGAAAGGGTGGACAAATGAATTGATGTATGGATGGATGGATGGATGGATTGATGAAAAGGTAGATGGATGAAGGATGTATGGATGGATAAAAAGTTGCATGGATAAATAATGGATGGATGGATGTGTGAAAAGGTGGGTGGATGAATGATGGGTGAATGGATGGATAGATGAAAGGGTGGGTGGATGAAGGATGGCTGTATGGATGGAAGGATGAAATGGTGGATGGATGAAGGATTAATGTATGGATGGAAGGATGAAAGGGTGAACAGGTGAAGGATAGATGGTTGGATAGATGAAAGGGTGGATGGATGAAGGATGGATGGATGGATGTGTGAAAGTGTGGGTGGACGAATGATGGATGGATGTATGTGTTGAGGTCTAACAGGCGCATTTATGGTTGTCGATAGTTGTTGATGATGAGGAGTACCAGTTTCTAGAAACTTTTATTGGAAGGGGGTCCTTACGCCTAAAAAGGTTTTACAAGGGGGTCTCGGCATCAAAAAGTTTGAAGACCTCTGAGGTAGAGTGACATTGGGTGAGCCTGTGGGGCTGCGAGGACCAGCAGCCGCAGCGCTCTTTCATCAGGCACAGCTGGTTCTCTTCCCGCCCTCACCCTGCCTATTTAGACCGCCCTTAGCGGGTATCGCAGGACCGTGCGCGGGCTAAGCCCGGGCAAAGGGCAGGCCGTCTGTGGCCGTCCGGGGCTGGCCGAGGTTGGGCTGGGCCACCTTATTAACAATTGCCCAGGGACAATTGAAGTAAGATTTGTGTATTGTATTGTAGTACCTTTTTTCATAGCTTTTGCATACAGTGTAATCTCTACCGGTATCAAGTTGCGATTTCCTTTAAAAACTCCTTGGGGAGGAAACATGGCGGCCGTAGGCTAGGTGCGGCTCGCACGCCCAGAGGCTGATTCCTGAGACCCTCGCTGTTACACCGCGGTTTCATCGGTGATGCCGTATCTGGGTTTACTTTGAAGTGTACCTGCTCGCAGAGCCTTCGGGGGAGGTTTGAATTGGTTCAGCTGTGGTTTCGAAGGACGTGAAGGGTCTGCGGATCAAACGACGGGCTTTTTTTTAATGTGCCCGCCGTTCGCCTCACCCGTCTCCGCCTCTCTCCTGTGCTGGGGGCGGGCAGCACACACGGTGGCAGCGTTCGGCGGAGGGAGAGGAGAGGAATCGTTGAGAACTGCAGCGTTGATCGGTTCGGTAGCGGAGGGAACGCAGATCATTGTGTTGCAGGAAACTCATCTTCTTAAATCAGAGGCTACTACTATACTAAAAAAACAAAGGTGGATAGACAAATTCTGTTCCACAGATCATAACGTGAATATAAGAGGGGTAATATTCAGGCGCAAATATTGGAATGTAAGGAAGACATAAAAAATATTTAAGGATGGGTGCACAGCCTTTTATTTTAGTTCTTCAAGTTTGGGTTCTCCGTGGGTGGCGTCTATACCCCTAAAGACGCTAATGTAAAACAGTAGACTTGTGATACCAGTGGGTCACTGGGACCATCCCCTAGGGAACTCCTTTTATTCCTCTTAATAACAGAGGATTCCACACAATAGGTTCGTTTTGATTAATTTGTTCACATTTATTTCACAATGTTCATTGAATATTGTTTCATAGCATATTCAATAGTTCATGATTACTCTGTAATGTACATTTATAGCTCATTGTGTTCATGAGGCATCATTATATTTGTAATTGTCCAATGCATTTCGGGCTATAGTATGAGCCCTTCATCAGGGAAAAAACGCTGTGGAAATAAATGATTGAGTGTAACCACTTTTGTAATTAACCATGTTTCATACATTCACAGAACACAAACATGCTTGATTAAGGTTTAACAAAAGTACGTGACTGTAAACTGATCTTTGTTCTGGTAAATAAGAAGATAAGTGTGGGAAGTAACTTACATGCCTGTGTCGGTTTGGTAAATCAAACATTTGGTATTGTGATGTACTGTAAGGAAAACGAAAAGTGCAGATTTGATTAGTCGATGTTGTGCCGTTTGAGATATGGAGAGAGAACGCTGGCGTTCATTCTCACAGACTAACCTGATGCTTAGCGGAGTGTATTTCGAAAGCGTCTCTGGAGACAAAACAGTTCTCGTGTCGTTCCGCGTCTTCTGTTGCAACAATGTTGCCGTTCAGTTTGTAAAGTCAAAAAGCGGGCCCGGTCACGTGTCCAGTAGTCATTGAAAAAAGACTACGGGAATATTATTGAAAAGTTCGGCGTAGCGTTGGATGTGTGTCTAATATGTTGTAAAATATCTATGAAAAAACGGTATAGGAACGGGGTATAAAAGCGGGAAAATATAAAATATCCAAATTTTCAACCACTAGTCAAAAATTCAAGAAGACCATTCTTAAGCACTGGCAAATGCTTGCCTTAGAGCCAGACTTCAACAACTGTTTCAAAGATCCACCTTTATTCGCATTCACTAGATCAAGAAATATAGGTGAAATTATCCAACACCGGACACCTCCACCTGAAACTTACCAGGGAACTAAACCCTGCTATAATTGCGGACACTGCAACAACATCATTAAGGGTAATAAAATCAACCACCCTATGAGAGGCCATGAAATCAAACTAAGGGTCAATGCCACGTGTGATACATCCAACGTCATATATGCCCTCAAGTGCCCATGCGGCAAACTATATATTGGAAAGACCGAAAGAAGGATCAAAATAAGACTTACAGAGCATAAATCCAACATACGTCTAAAGAATATCAAATCAACTGTCGCAATGCACTTTCTAGAATCCAAACATAGCATTGCCCAATTAAAATTCTTGATCCTAGAAACGATTCAAAAAACGGAAGGAAGAGACAATACGAAATTCCTTCTCCAAAAAGAGAACTTTTGGATGTATAAGTTGTGCACCCATAGCCCCTTCGGACTCAATGAAAAGAGCGAATTTTCTTGTTACCTGTGAAATATGTTTTGAATTGTATTTTTGCCCTATGTGCCTCGAGTGTGGGTACTCCTAGGTATGACCATGATACATTCAACACAGTGTTTGACCCATTATCATTCTCAATAGCTCGACAGAGTAGAGCCTACCATACTAGATTTTCCCCACCCATGATTCTTGACAGGGAGTTGACTAGCTCCACCCCCACCTTCTTCCCTCATCATTTTTTACCTCGTCTTTAATACCCTATATTTTCCCGCTTTTATACCCCGTTCCTATACCGTTTTTTCATAGATATTTTACAACATATTAGACACACATCCAACGCTACGCCGAACTTTTCAACAATATTCCCGTAGTCTTTTTTCAATGACTACTGGACACGTGACCGGGCCCGCTTTTTGACTTTACAAACTGAACGGCAACATTGTTGCAACAGAAGACGCGGAACGACACGAGAACTGTTTTGTCTCCAGAGACGCTTTCGAAATACACTCCGCTAAGCATCAGGTTAGTCTGTGAGAATGAACGCCAGCGTTCTCTCTCCATATCTCAAACGGCACAACATCGACTAATCAAATCTGCACTTTTCGTTTTCCTTACAGTACATCACAATACCAAATGTTTGATTTACCAAACCGACACAGGCATGTAAGTTACTTCCCACACTTATCTTCTTATTTACCAGAACAAAGATCAGTTTACAGTCACGTACTTTTGTTAAACCTTAATCAAGCATGTTTGTGTTCTGTGAATGTATGAAACATGGTTAATTACAAAAGTGGTTACACTCAATCATTTATTTCCACAGCGTTTTTTCCCTGATGAAGGGCTCATACTATAGCCCGAAATGCATTGGACAATTACAAATATAATGATGCCTCGTGAACACAATGAGCTATAAATGTACATTACAGAGTAATCATGAACTATTGAATATGCTATGAAACAATATTCAATGAACATTGTGAAATAAATGTGAACAAATTAATCAAAACGAACCTATTGTGTGGAATCCTCTGTTATTAAGAGGAATAAAAGGAGTTCCCTAGGGGATGGTCCCAGTGACCCACTGGTATCACAAGTCTACAATGTAAGGAAGACAACACAGGGAGATGGTTAATACCTAGAGTCTCTCTTGACGGTCAGATCAGGACATTGGTAGGCTACTGCGGTCCCAATTCAGATGATCCATCACACCTGGACGCTGTAAGGAACCAACTAATATCAGTCCAGGAGCCAATACTCTGGATGGGAGATTTTAACATTGTTCTCGATCCAAGATTAGACAAATCAACAAAATCTAGAATTTCTAGCTCCGTTAAATCGAGAGAAACCCTTAAATCAATCATGATACATCTAGGATTGGCGGACTTTTGGAGGAAAAGAGTGGGCAATAAGCCAGGGGTGTCCTTTAGGAACAGTCGTTTTAAACACAAATCTAGAATTGACTACGCTTTCTTCAGCTACTGTCTAAAGGATACCCTGATATCAATAGACTATTTACCGTCACACTTATCAGACCATTCCGCACAAAAATTTACTCTGAAATCTGATAATCTAGTTTAACATCCATCCTGGTCCTTTGACCGGACACTCTTGCTTATAGAGGAAGAGGTCAAATTTCTGTCAGACGAGGCTTTAATTTTTTTCAATATTAACAAAAGCTCTGCTGGTCCAAAAGTCGTTTGGGAGACTTTTAAGGCTTTCCTAAGAGGACAGATTACTAACAGAGCCTCTTATAGGCGGAAAATATACATTGAAAAAATAAAGACACTAGAAATAGATATGAAACTTCTAGAATCAAAGATCGACCCGTCTTTAGTAACATCAGAAGAACATGAAAAATTGGCCGAGTTAAAAAACCAACTGGAAAGCACTCTACAAGAGAGAATAAACAAAAGGTGGGAAGTGAGCAAATCCTCCCAATTTGAATTCGGAGAAGCTGCAGGGAAAGTACTTGCATGGAAAATAAAAGCTGACAAAGCCCTTAACTATATCAGGGAAATTAAGATAGCAGGAGAATCAGAGACAAGATCAACCAATCTAGAAATAGGGAGAGCCTTCTTTGAATTTTTTGAGGAGATTTACAAAGAAGATCTTCCCAATGACCAGCAAGCAAGGGACAGGTGGCTAATGACCAGCAAGCAAGGGACAGGTGGCTAGATGCTATTACCCTTCCAACTTTATCAACAAGCCAGAGTACATTTTTTAGAGAATAAGATTACAGTGGACGAGGTAAAAAAAGCAATTCGCCAATCAAAAAAAGGAAAAGCGGCAGGTCCGGATGGTCTGCCGGGAGAAATTTACAGATCTCTCGAGAATATCATTGTCCCTGTGCTCACTGCACTTTTTAAAGCTATTCTAATAGATGGAGATTTGCCGCCTAAATCTTGGGGTGAGGCCATAATTGTACTTATTCCGAAACCAGGAAAATCTCCATTAGAGTGTGGGTCATATAGACCAATATCACTACTCAATAACGACTACAAAATATTTACACCTATCATCTCCACAAGATTGGCTAGCGATATTAGTAATATAGTCCACTTAGATCAAAAGGAATTTATTAAGGGTAGACAACTAGCGGAGTTAACACATGAAGTTGTGGGGGCTATAGATATTGCTACTGCCTTCTCTGTCCCCTTGGCTACCTTGACTTTAGACGCAACCAGAGCGTTTGATAGAGTCAATTGGCTCTATCTAAACGATGTATTAAACAAATTCAATTGTGGGGAAGGGTTTTGTAGGACTATTAAACAACTGAACAGCACACCCTCAGCCAGGTTGCTGGTTAATGGGGGATTGATCGAAGCCTTTAATATATCTAGAGGTACAAGGCAGGGCTGCCCTCTTTCCCCTCTCCTATTCAATCTGTACATCGAACCGTTCGCTCAGCGTTTAAGTGATGAGGCTAATATACCATCTTTTAGCTTTGGAGAGTGGGAAAGGCGGGTGGCATTATATGCAGATGATATTTTGGTCTTTACATCTGACCCAGTCAAGGCATTTCCAGTCGTTATTCAACGGGCTGAAGAAATTGGTCATATCTCGGGTTATGACATTAACTCTAGTAAAAGTGAGATAATGGTATGGAATTTACCAAATATACAGCTAGGGGTAAACATATCAACATCAATGCGATACCTAGGAATAAGAATAACCCAAGAAGTGGGAAACATTGGGCAAACTAATTCGGAAAGAATACACACTGAGAGCAAAAAACTTCTAAAATCTTGGTCACATCTACCACTCTCTATAATGGATAGAGTAAGTCTAGTTAAAATGTGCATCCTTCCAAAATTCACCTTCATCTTTAATACTATCCCAAATGCATTCGATCCGAAATTGATTGAAAAATCTCAAAGAGAAATCAACTCTTTTATATGGAATTATAAAACCACAAGAATAGCATGGAAAAAGCTAAGAAGAAGAAGAGAAAAGGGGGGCCTTCAATTGTCGGATTTGTTGTATTATTCATGGGCTTTCCAGATGTCACACTCAAGAATGCTTCTAAAAATGCCATCTAATCTTACTACTGACTCAATGTACAAGGCTATGTTAATGGGGGCAAATCTAACACCAGATGGTTTTATGTTTAAATTTGGAAGTCAGAAATTCTTCAAAAATATCAAACTTAAAATGGCACAATCATGGGCCAAAAACTGGGCTAATATCAGGAAAAAACTTGGCTTGTCATACTACTCAAACTACTCCCCAATCTGGGATTCACCCGGTTTACCACCATGCTTGAGAGATAGTCTTTCTACCATAATAGAACAAGCAGGTATTACAAGGTGGGGCCAATTATTTAAAGACGGGAAATTAATAACTTGGGACGAGTTATACGAACTGGTTGGCTCAGGGCTGTCCAGATTCAAATACATTTAAATAGATAGCTGGGCGAGATCACAGAGTCGTATAGACACTAACATTGGGAAAATTAGCATAATAGAACAAAAATTGGTAGAACGACCCATAGGCGGGAAAGAAGTAGCTACATGGTACTGGCAGTGTTGGAGGAAAACGACGGGGAGTTCCAACTTCCAGATGAGCTATGGGGAACAGCGACTGGTACTCCATGTGAAGAGAGGTGGCGAAAGTCTTTCGGACTACTATATAAAACCGTAAAACCCTCATGGCAAAGACAAAACCACCTCTTCTCCGTACACCGTGCATACATAACACCACTGAAACTCTCTAAATTTCTACCAGATAAAAAGTGTAATAAATGCAACATGGTAGGTGCTAGTGATATACACATGTTTTTAGAATGTCCTGACATTTCAAATTTTTGGGAAGAAGTAATTAATACTTTAAACTCTATCCTACATACATCCCTGTCAATAACCCTTTCACTTGTCATCTTTGGGCTGGAAGATAATATCAAAGGCAAGGCAAAATCTTTTCTTTTCTACGCAATTTTATTGGCGAGAAGACAAATTTATATACATTGGATAGAAAAAACACCCCCATTACACTCTCGGTGGCTTTCATCCTTATATGAAACGTCTAAAATGGACCTTAAAAGAACAGCTAGTAAGCGTAACTTGGTCTTTTGGGACCTTCTAATCAACTGGAGGTGATTCCATGTTTTTTTTTTCCCCGGGTCCGATGATTATGCCAATAACACTCCTGGACCAGGGCCAGCCTAGTTTCGATTAAGGTCCTACAGGTTGAAATATACCTAGATGGAGTCAAAGACATCACCCTTGCTTCTTCTGGGACATCTCTACCACCAGAATATCAAATCACGTCCTCAAGTCGTGCAAGGTGGTTGGTATCGCCCTTGTTTTGAAGGGAAGGCAAATGGGGACAAAAAAAAAAAAGAACTCCTATTCCCCTGCTGTATTTGCTCTTTTTGACTCTGTTTCATTCTGTCATATTATTGAAGCTATTGAGGAAGCATGAGCTTACGTACCAGTATAGGAAGGCCATCGTTGGTGGGTGGATCTGTCAGGGGGACTTTAGACAGTTTTATTACCAGGGCGGCTTCCGTATTAGAAAAGGAAATTGCCATGACTGATTAACGCCTTTCCCTGGAACTTGTACATAAAAAGCGATCATCTCTGGGTACCATCAAATTAGCAGTCACCCCCCAAGGCATGGGTTAGAAAAAGAGCTACCCCGAGCGACTGAGAATTCCCCACAGCTTCAACAAACCCAAGCACCTTTATCAGTGGCAACCAGAAAAGATTTAACCCAAGAAATATTATTAGATATCTACTCCGAGGCAGTATTATCTGCAACTTCTGATACATCAATTTTGAAAGATACACACATCTATAAAAAATAGAGACCCAGGCTCAACCTAAAAAAAAAAGAAAGCGTGGGAGGGATAATAAGGGTGGTAGAAGTGCTAAAACATTGAAAGTATCTCAAAGCCCTATATGGAACACATGTTCATTCACAACTAAGATTGGATCAGACCATCACCTTCCACCTTCCTTCTCAACTAAAGAATTAATGGAGAATATGGAGCAATTATTAAAATCATTAATTTTACCATTGGTACAAAGAGTTAAAAGAATGGGCGAACAACTGGGGTCCATAGAAAAGCAAATGGGAACGCATACAGAACTGATCGGCGATTCAGGCCGATCAAGACAAACAGAACATAGCCATAATATTCTATCTGGGCAGACACTAGCCCCAAATTCAAATAATAATGATCTACATCTTACACAAGCCCAGAATATTCCGGTTCCTCATCACACAGGTAAAGGTTTTACTACCATCAGGGGGGGAAGAACGGAAGGGCAGGTCAATAAACAGGGACCCCCACAAACAATTGCTTCCGGGTCCCCTCTACCTATCAAGCGCTGAAGAAAAAATCAGGAAAAAATAGACTTGCCACCCGAGGCCGTACCCTACGTTGTGGTTTTAACTGGGATCCCGGAATTAGTGGAAGAAAAAACTGAGGATCATCAACAGCTAAAAAATAAAGTGATACATTGGCTGAGTAAAAATAGGCCATTACCTTCAATCATTAATGGAGAAATTCTTAACGTACGGAGATTGGGTTGGGTGGGGAATAGACCAAAGGATATAAGGGGGGACGTTATTATCGTCAATTTCAGGGACCGAAGAGCAGTAAAATATATTGGCGAGTGGTATGTGGCGGGAGGTTGGAAGGAAATATCTACACACGATTTAAGCTACTTTTATCCACAATCACTGTTGGCATACTCTCCAAGACCCCGCGCCCCATATGGGTTTGGTACAGAACAGTTTGGTTTTAGTGTCCCCACTTTTAATCATTTTTCTATGCTTTCTGGGCTCGAAGGAGTTGATTGATTCCCTAACCAAGCTACTGGGGAAAATTCCAATTTTAAACAGTCTCAAATTTCGGAACCCCTAACGGTTGGCATGGCAGGAAATCAACCAAAATCAGCGTGGGTTGACACTTTGGTACCAGAATCAAATTGTATAGAAATTGTGACAGGGAGCACCATAACTGGCGGCAAAGACTGTATGCCTTTGGTCACCGCTCAATCCACTACTGTTCTAGAAAAGACGGTGGAAATTGGTATACTGCAGACTACCACACCATTGGATAATGTTGTAGCCACCGAATGCCTGCCCATAAAGTTCCTATTCTGGAATATAGCCAGGCTTCGTCCCAAGGTAGAAGATGGCACGAGGTTAAACTTTTTTGAGAATTATAATATAATCCGTCTCCAGGCCACTTGGTCTACCACAGAAATCCACCTGGTAGGTTATAAAACCTATTTTTCTCCCGCAATACCCGCAGCATCTGGTAGGGCCAAAGGCGGCTTAAGTATATTTTTAGCAAATATAATAGGGGGGTAAAAGTAACACCAATAGAACTGGAAGCAAACTTCCAGTTACTAAGTCTCTCCTTTAATAACAAGGACATCGTTCTCCTTCTAAATTTTTATAATAACTTATCAGAGGTAGAACTGCTAAAGATTCTGCGCAGACTGCGCCATAAATTAGCCTCCCTGACGAGGGGTTTCAGTGGTGGGGTTGAGGCAACCGTAATCTGGGGGGGGGATTTTAATCAGCACCCATGTCAGTATAATAATAGTAACCTTTGTGGGATAGTGGATGAAACTGAAGAACCCAATCAATCAATCAATCAATCATTGAAATTTATATAGCGCGCTACTCACCCGGAGGGTCTCAGGGCGCTTGGGAAGGGGGGGTCCGCTACTGCTCGAACAGCCAGGTCTTGAGTTGCTTCCTGAAGGAGAGGTGGTCTTGGGTAAGACGGAGGTGGATGGGGAGGGAATTCCAGGTCTTCGCTGCCAGGTAGGAGAAGGATCTTCCTCCCATGGTGGCTCTTCGAATGCGTGGAACGGCGGCGAGGGCGTGGCTGGACGATCTTAGTTGGCGGGTGGGAGTGTAGAAGGTCAGGCGGTTGTTGAGGTACCTGGGGCCTAGGTCGTGGAGGGCTTTGTGTGCGTGGGTGAGGAGGCGGAACATGATTCTTTTGTTGACGGGGAGCCAGTGCAGGTCTTTCAGGTGTCCGGAGATGTGGTTGTAACGGGGGATGTCCAGGATGAGTCGTGCGGAGGCGTTCTGGATGCATTGGAGTCTTTTCTGCAGTTTGTCTGTGGTTCTGGTGTAGAGGGTGTTTCCGTAATCCAGTCGGCTGGTGACAATTGCCTGGGTGACCGTCTTCCTGGTCTCGGTGGGGATCCATCGGAAGATCTTTCGGAGCATGCGTAGGATGTTGAAACACGATGACGAGACGGCGTTGACTTGTCTGGTCATCGATAGGGAGGAGTCCAGGATGAAGCCCAGGTTGCGAGTGTGGTCCATTGGTTTGGGTGCGCTGCCTAGGGCCGGCGGCCACCAGGAGTCGTCCCAGGCAGATGGTGATGATCCAAGGATGAGGACTTCTGTCTTGTCTAAGTTCAGTTTCAAGCGGCTGTTCTTCATCCACTCGGCTACTTCTTTCATCCCTTCGTGTAGGTTGGTTCTGGCGGTGGCGGGGTCGTTGGTGAGGGAGAGGACCCATAGTACACTTCCTCCATTCAACCACTGGAAACTATCTAAATGAAACCCTCCCAGAGTTAGACCTTATAATTGCTAATAAAAAGAATGCTACTGGCCAGCTGTTGGCCCAACATTTTTAGGGAGGGGGAGTCAGACTACGATAGATTTCATCTTGATATCAAGGATTTTGACCTATCGTGTTATTAATTTTGCTGCACTGATTAACGCATTAAGCGATCACTGTGCCCTTAGCATAGAATTTCTCCCATTTCATCAGCAATTCATGCATACTATAGCCAGTGCATTAAGACAAAACACCTTGCATGTGGATAGAACAAATGGATTTTCTATAAAATGGGAGAAAGTTGACTCCTTAGATATAACAAGGAAAGTTATAAATACAGCTTACTCCCCTATTCTTAAATGTTTAGATTTGTCCGCAACAAACGAGGAAATTCTAAGTAACTTCGGGGTGGTTTTAAAAACAATAAATAAACTACTTCTGGTTATGACAAAAAACAGCCAATCAAATAAAATAGGGTGGTTTAATCATAGATGTACTACAGCACACTCTACATTAAATATAGCCCTACAAAAACCCAACAGAGTGGCACAGGAAATAAGAAGTCTCAGGAGGGAGTACAATATTGCAATAAAAGAGAGGAAGTCTGAATTAAAACAGTCTTTATGGAATCAACTACATAAAAGCTGCTCCGATAAAAATAGTGCAGCTTTTTGGCTAGTGATTAAATCCCCTTTTTTGGTCGATCAGAAAAACTTACCCACCATTGATGAATCACTATGGGTGGCGCATTTTACTAAGATTTTTAAGAAAGGTCTAGATGACATGAGAGGAGACTCAGGTTCCACTAGTTTGCTTCCTGAACCCAGCTACCCAATCATACTAGACATTACTATTGATGAGGTACCCAGGCCCTAAAAGCTAACAAAAATGGCAAAGCCCCAGGACCCAATGGGGTTCCCATAGACCTATTAAAATCAAACTTAGATCTGTGGGCACCATTGTTGACCAGGGTACTTGAGGCAGCGAAAGAGGTGGGTTTATTGGACTCCTGTACAAAATCAATTATGGTCCCTATCTTTAAGAAGGGAGACCCCCAGGAGGTTTCCTGCTATCGACCGATCTACCTGCTGGATTCTTTGGGCAAAGTGGCAAGTAGAGTTGTCCTTGAGCGTCTCCAGCAGTGGGCGGATGATGGTAGGGTTCTTTCGGACCTTCAATTTGGGTTCCGCGAGGGATTCGGAATGGTCGAACAGGCCTTAAATCTGACCATGTTATTGGGCAAATATGTACGAGCAAAGTCAGGTAGATTATACTTGGTATACGTCGATCTATCTGCAGCCTTCGACTGCGTTTCCCATGCTAAACTCTGGTCCGTATTAGCATCAATGGGGGTGGATCCACCATTGCTGGATTGTTTGCGAGAATTATACTCTAATGCCTCTGCCAGGGTGAGGTTTGGGGTCAGGGGTGAGTTGACAGCGCCATTCAGGGTAGAGCGAGGAGTTCGGCAAGGCTGCGTGCTGGCACCCTTTCTCTTTACACTTTATACCAACGGATTGGAGATGGCCATGTTGAAGGGCGCCAGGATCTTCCGCAGATCAAAAATCGTCCGATACCCGCTCTGCTCTATGCGGATGATGCTGTGATACTCGCCCGCACCCCACGTGAACTCCAGAAGGCGTTGGATAGATATTCTTATTTCATGGGAAAGCTGGATCTGCATATAAATATTTAAAAAACGTATGTGATGATAGCAGGACCAGGGAAAAAAGCTGCAAAAGATATCTGTCTTAATAAGGAGAAACTAGCAACCACAGACCAATAGCCATATTACTGACCAAAAACTGAATTGGAAACCCGCTATTGAGGCCAGAAAATTACACCTCATGAGAGCTACAACGGCCCTCATAAATTTTTCAAAAAGTCTAGGAAAGAGGCCGCCGGTGGAATTGTTAAAGATCTATAGTGCTAAATGCCAGTCAACAGCCCTATATGGGGCCGGAGTATGGGGGTATGCAAATACCAGCTCCCTACAAGTGGCGGAGAACGCTTTTTTAAGATTTCTTCTAATGCCACCGAAGAGTGTGTCCACTTTGTCGTGCCATATGGAATTGGGGATTCCTTATTTGTCAGATCTAGCCAAAATTCAACCACTTCTTCTCTGGCACCGAATTTGGTCATCAGAGAAAAATGTCTTCACACAGCAAATAATCACAGACACTATGTCCTTGGATTATTCACATAAAATAGGATGGCTGTTTTATATTAAACATTTTCTACATGATTTAGGACTAGAAAAACATGATTTAGTCCCATGTTCGATTCGGGAAATACCGAGGAAGACATTAAAAGCGATGTCTCTTTTACATTTGGAGGAGTTACGAATTGCGAAAGAATCTATTAAAACTTCTGTCCAACATTCTATGGCTGTCCAAGTTACCTTTTCAATTCAGCCATACCTGACCCACGATTTTACAATCTTTGAGAGTTTTCTCCTGACTAGGTTGAGGCTAAATCTCCTACATCGTCTGGTTGCCTTTCCAACTAGAAATAATTGGGACCCAATTCTTCCATCGTGACCCTGTGATGAGATTTCTACACAGGCAACCATTCACACCTTCTTTTTCTGCAAATATTACTATGGGCATAGAAAGATCTGGTTGATCCCTCTTTTAAAACTTATGGGTGTCAGAAGGTGCCGTCCAGCTCCGTTATCTTTGCAGTTTTTGGAGCAGGAATGGACTTAGAGGCATATAGTTAAATTCCTCAAATGTATTTTCAGACATCGTTTTAATCTGTAGAAGTTCCTTTTTAAAAATTGTCTGCACTGATAATACCTGAATTCTCGAATTTGAATTTTTATCTAACTGTAAAATGGTGACGAGTCCCCCCATGTCGAATTTTTGAATATGATAATGTATTGGATTGTATACCTTTTTATGTTTAAAGTATTTTATTAGGAGGGTACAGCAGCAAAAGAAAACAATTATATAAGGAGTCAATGCTCACGCCAGGGAACGTTCCAGAAATAATGTTCAAATGTCCCAGCCTTGCAAGGGGTGCCCTGGATTCCGGCTTCTGTGTGCGGAAACGTGCGGAAGGATTAAGGAACAACTCACAAACCCTTCGTACCCTTCATTTGATGAAACAACCCCCCCCCAACAACCACCCGTCTCCTCCCCTCCCCACCCTGTCCAGTGCTGTGTAATATAGAACGTAGGTACTGTCACACCTGTCTTCCCTCTCTCTCTCATTGCTTGTAGAGCAACCCTCACTCCTTCCCTAGTCGGACAGTACTCTACAACGGCGGCGTAAGTCTCAGAAGCCTCAGGTATCTTGGGCATGTAAGTTCCCTAAATTCTGTGGCTAGTAGTGTGTGAAAAGGCTGCCACAGCTCCTCAAAGCGGTCCAACTCCCCAGCCAGCGTGAGTGATAGCTTTTCCATCCCCAGAACATGCCACAGCCTATGTAGCCAACCTGTAAGAGAAGGGGTGGTCGATGTACGCCAGTGTATTAGGATGTTTTGAACCGCTGAGCCCAGCATAAGCATGGGCGAATTTTGTGGATCTCGCGTTCGCGGATTTTGCGGATTTGCGAACTCGCAATCCGCAAAATCTGCAAATTCTCACGAATTTGCGGATTTTTTTTTTTATGTTCGCACGGGTTTCTGCAAGTTCGAGACCTACATGGGAGAAGCGTGGCTCAGTGGTTAGAGGCGGCAGACCCGGAAGCTGAGACAGACCGTGGACCAGGGTTCGATTCCCCACCTCGGCGGGTCTCGGGCTCAAAATTCCACGGTCTCGGCAATTCTCGCTCTGGTGCCTACTCAACTCACGGGGTCACACTCTGCGACTCTGGGCAATAGCTTGCTTAATCTCCACTACGGCCCCTCGCGGCGGGATGCCTGGCTTTCACCTTGTGGACACCCTGCCGTGGTTTCTCACAGGGGAATACTAGGACGGGTTCCCTAAGCAAGCGCTGGGACGCTTGCGGGCAGTTGTGCGCTTTACAAGTCCAGCACATTTACATTTACATTTAAGCTGAGTGTCTTGCTCGGTACGAGATCTGCTCCCATTCCTTGTGGCTAAGCGTTCTCCCCAGTTCTCTGTTCCAGCGTTCCCTACCCAGGATATGGAAATGGGAAGGTGGGAGCTGTAGCATTCTATATAGATCTGTTATGAGTTTAGTGTCTGAGGTGCGTGTCACCAGCCATTTCTCATACGGCAACAGCTTCCTATCTGCCGACACCCTCACTTGTGGTTGCAGGGCCCAGTGTCGGACCTGCCAATATCTCATTCGGTCTGTTTCGGCCATCTGATAACTGTCTTTAAAGCTCTGAAAGGGGAGAATCCCCTCCTCACTGTACATGTGAAAAAGTGCCCTGCAACCCTTCGCCCTCCAGTGCGAGAAGGCTCCAGGTTCCGTCCCCGGCATAAAATCTGGGTTGTCCACAATAGGTGTGAACGGAGAAGGGAATGTGGTGAGATCAAAAGATTGGTTGGTGGCGTCCCACACTTTCAGCGGTACCCTCGTTATATTTATTTATTTATTTTATTTATTTTAATTTCTTGTATAGCGCAGGAATCAATCCTGGAAGGGTATCTCCGCGCTTTTGCCAGCTAAAACAGTTTATTAGGTAGAGCAGCATTTTAAGTGGTTTATGTGGGTGGGAATGCTTCTTGGAAAAGGAGGGTTTTTAATGCCTTTCTGAAGGACAGATGGTTTATGGTGGTTCTTAGGTCAGTGGGAAGGTTGTTCCAAAGGGCAGGACCAACAGCGGAGAAAGCACGGTCACCCTGTCTGGTCTTCTTTGTAATGGGGGGTTTTAACAGGGCTTGGTTGCAGGAGCGCAGGGACCTGCAAGGCTGGTACAGTTCAAGAGACTGGGCTAGGTATTTAGGGCTTACTCCATACAGACATTTGTGTACCGTACAACAGATCTTAAAGTGGATGCGCTGTCGTATGGGAAGCCAATGCAGTTCTTTCAGCAAGGGCTTGGAAGGAGTCCTGGCAGGTGCACCCATGACCAGTCTGGCTGCCGTGTTCTGGACCACCTGCAAACGGCCAACTGCATCCGTACTGGCTAATGTCAGCAGGCCGTTACAGTAGTCCAGGCGGCTGGTTACCAAGGCCTGTACAAGTGTCTTTCTGCATGTAGCAGGAAGGAGAGGAAAGACACGCCTGAGTAAACCAATGGTGTGAAAACACAGACCCGCGATGTAGTTGGTGTGTTCTTTCATGGTCAGTTTTTGGTCAAACTTCACTCCAAGATTTTTAACGTGTGTTTTGGGTACCGGTACTGGGCCAAGGTCGAGTGGCCACCAGTCAGGGGTCCAGAGGATATTTGCTTTGCCAAAGAGCAAGACCTCAGTCTTTGTTACATTGCACTGGAGGCAATTCCTCGCCATCCAGTGTGACACCGCTCTCATACCCTCAGCAAAATTCCCCTTGATTTTAGGGTCAAGGGAGCTGAAAGGGTAGAGGAGCTGAGTGTCATCAGCGTAGGAAACCGGTATGAACCCGTATTTTCGCACAATCTCAGCAAGGGGGGCCACATAGACATTAAACAATGTGGGGCTAAGGCATGAGCCCTGTGGCACCCCCTTCGTGAGCCCCCTTGAGATGGAACGGAAGGGGCCCAGGCTGGTAGATTGTGATCTCCCGGCGAGGAAACTCTCCAACCAAGATAGTGCAACGCCTCCGATTCCTACTCCCTGCAGCCGATTCAGTAGGGTGTTATGAGACACAGTATCGAAGGCTGCGGACAGGTCCAACAGCACTAGAATCATAGAGCCCCCTCTATCTTGTGACATTTTGATCTGATCTGTCACAGAGAGGAGGGCTGATTCAGTGCTGTGGTTGGGCCTGAACCCAGATTGGGATTGGTCCAGGCCCCCTGTCGCTTCGATGAAACTGGAGAGGGTGGTGTTGACGTGCTTCTCTGCCAGTTTGCTGATAAAGGGGAGGAGAGAAATCGGGCGAAGGTTGGAGAGTGTAGACCAGGGCATGGTGGAATTTTTGCGAATAGGGTTCACTACCGCCTCCTTCCAGGCAGATGGAAGTTGGCCTTTGGCAAAAGACAAATTAAGTAGGTTCTGAATATGAGGACCTAATATCTCAATTAGCGGAGGGATGAATTTAGCTGGTATCAAATCAGAGGGAGAACCAGATTTAGTTTGATTAATGAGAGTAGTCAAGTCCTTAGTAGTAATTTTGGGAATTTCCAGAAGAGTTTCACCAGATGTCAGTTGTGGAGCAGTTTCAGGGGCCTCAGTCCCCAGAGTGTCAGAGACTGTAGTGATTTTTTTATATATTGCATCGATTTTTTCTTCAAAGAACTGAGATATATCATCACATAGTTCTTGGGTGAAGGTGTCTGGACTTTCACATACTTCAGGACTAGTGAAGGTTTGAACGATTTTAAATAACTCTCTGGTAGAGTTGCCTGCTTCTGTAATTTGAGTGGCCAGGCTCATTTTCCTAGCTTTTTTGACATTTTTGTAGTAGGAGGACATAGCCTCCAGGTAGCATCTCTTGTCTTCCCCATTACCTGTACGTCTCCACAATTTTTCCATTTTTCTACATTTCTTCTTTTCATTTTTGAGAGCTTCCGTATACCATGTGTCCCTTTTCGCTATAGTAGGTTTTTTGGCATTTTTCTGTGGAGCTAGAAAGTCAATAGCTGTTGTTAGCGTAGAGTTAAACATGGAGAGAGCAGTATCAATATTATCGAAATTGGTAAGTGAAGGCTGTTCCCAGACTTGAGTGAGTTTGGGAAGAGTGATTTTGTGCCATGGCCTGCGTTTAATAGAGTGGGTGGCCGGGCGGTTAGTGGAATTGGATAGGTGAGGTATGGAGAAATCGATACGTTTATGGTCCGACCAATTAATATGCTTAGGGGGATGACAGTGAACGTTGGGTTGGGTAGTGAGGACCAGGTCTAATGTGTGACCACCAGAGTGAGTGGGGCCACTATTTCTGGGGTGTAAACCTAGCAACGCGAGGTCAGAAAGAAATGTATTGGTATCCTGATGGTCAGAAATGTCAATATGAAAATTAAAATCTCCAAGTAAAAGGAAATTTTCCTTAGCTTTCAGATAGGGGGCTAGTAGTTCAGTGAGAGCAAGGGAAAAGCCGGCATTGGGTCCAGGTGGACGATAGACCAAGGCTCCTTTCCACTGTGTTTTAGAGTTGATTTTTAAGTGAAAGATGAGTACTTCCATAGTAGGGAGCATCACCTGTTCTAAGACTCTAATACTCAGGGTGTCTCTGTGTATAATAGCGATTCCGCCTCCCACCTTCACAGGGCGGTCGAGGCGAAGGATTTTATATCCGATGGGTATCCCTAGAGTGATAGTAGGGATAGTGTGAGGTTTCAGCCATGTTTCAGTTAGAAAACACATCATGGGCTGAGTGTTGTAGATAGTGTCCCACAGTTCAATGCAATGCTTGGGGAGTGATCTAACATTTAGCAAAAAGGACGCATAGAGATTGGGGGGGCAATGTAATCTACGCAGAAACGGTATTTCCTGTAAGGGACGCCCCGCAACTGCTTGATCCTGGAATAGCCAGTGTTTATCTGACTCCCACCTGCTCCATTCCACCAGGTACCGCAGTTGTGATGCTTGAAAATACTTGCGCAGGTCTGGGACCCCCAGTCCCCTTGACTCCGGCGCCAAAGTTGTAAGGGCAGGTCGCATCCGGGGTTTGCGGCCATGCCACACAAAATGGGACACTTCAGTTTGCATCTGCTGTATCCATCCTCTAGGGGGGTTGTAGTGGCAATGCTCGGAATAAGTACAGAATCTGGGGTAAAACTGTCATCTTAATCGCCGCAATCCTGCCCAGCCAAGATATCGTCCCCTTGTTCCATCTCCCCATTTCCTCTTTAACTTTCTTACTCATCGCCTCATAGTTGACGGGCACCATCGCCTGCAACGTAGGTGCCAGCATAATCCCTAAGTATTGCACGTGGTCCCGCGACCAACGCAGAGGAAAAAGCCGCTGCAGTTCCTGTCTCATTGTGGGTGTCAGGGAGACATCTAATGCCGTAGACTTCCCCACGTTCATCTTAAATCCGGCTACCCCCTCGAAAGCCTTTAGTTCAGCCATACATGCGGGCAAAGCCCGCTTTGAGTTTTCCAACGTGAAAATCACATCATCTGCATATAGGCTAATTGAGTGGGTATAACCTCCCATTCTCACTCCAGTCACGTCAGGGTTCTGCCGTACTCTTTGGGCAAAGGGCTCCATGTAGAGCGCAAAAAGGAGAGGGGAGAGTGGGCATCCTTGTCTCGTTCCGCGTTCACTATTGAATCGCCTCGAGCCGCAGCCGTTAACTCGCACTGCAGCCGAGGGGAATTTGTAGCAGTTAAACACCATGCTTCGAAATTTCTCCCCTATGCCCATCCGTTCCATCACTCACTCCAGGTAAGGCCAATGCACTTGATCAAACGCTTTCTCAGCGCCAACCGAAAGCAGCATCCTCTCCCCTGGGATACGTGAGGCCTTCTCTAAAATGTGCACTATTCTCTTAGTATTATCTACAGTTTGTCTCCCAGGCACAAAGCCGGACTGGTCCGGCTCAATTAAACCGGGGAGGTGCTGTGCCAGTCTCGCTGCTAGGATCCCTGTATAAATTTTTAGATCTACATTTAGGAGGGAGATCGGTCTGTACGAGCTACACTGAGTCCTGTCCTTCCCGGGTTTGGGTATGACCGACACCGTTGCCTGTAGGAGGTCTGGTCGGATAGCCCCTGGGGCAGTGAAGGAGTTGAACAGCCTGGTCAAAATTGGCGCTAGTGTCGAGCTAAACGTTCTATAAAAGAGGGTAGTGTAGCCATCTGGGCCTGGGGCCTTTCCATGTTTGAGTCTGGAAATCGCTGCAACAACTTCCTCGATCCGTATTTCTCTTTCCGAGTGGTTAGCTTGCTCTCGAGCCAGGGACGAGAGAGCCACCGAGTCCAAATAGACTTCCGGATCCTCCATCCGCGGGTATCCCTCCGCATACAGTTCAGAGTAGAACCGGCGGAAGGCTTCAGCTACTTCAGCGTCATCCGTGATCCGCTGCCCCGCATCCCCCGCAATCTCTTTCACTTGACGACTCTGGTGCGCAGCTCTGAGTTTGGCTGCCAATAGGCGACCGCATCGATCCCCTCCTGTATAATAGGCATGTTTTAGACGTAGCGCGGCATATTCAGCCCTGTCCAGGTCCAGAGACGACAAGAGTTTCCTCGCCGCCTTCAACTGTCTCCAAATCCTAGGGGCCCCAGTGCGGCAGTGTACCTGTTCTAGCTCCCTGACCTTCTGTGTGAGTTCATCCCGCTTTAGCCTTCTTTCTCGATTGTCTGCCGCCGAGATCGCTATGAATTCTCCCCGCAATACTGCCTTAAGAGCACCCCATTGAGTCGCCAATAGAGTATCAGAGTAAGAGTTATGCAGCTGAAAGTCTTTCACCGAATCTATTATACTCTGCACCACTGTCTTTTTGTGTAGGAGAGTGTCACGAAGACGCCAAACACCACGCCGAGCCGGGTTTGATGGGGGAAGGAAGGTTCCCGAGACCGGTGCGTGATCCGAAAGAGAAAGAACCCCTATTTCTGAAGCGGTGGTCATGTCTCGGACCGGTCCGGAGACCAGCAAATAATCCAGTCTGGCGTATGTCTTATGTGCATGTGAATAGTGGGAGTAGTCTCTATCTAACGGATGGAGCCCCCGCCAAAGATCATGCAGGTCCAAGTCAGTTAACTGTGTTTTCACTGCGTGTGATAATTCCCCGGCCTGCGGGTGACGCTGCGCTGATCTATCCATTGAGGAGTCAAATACCATGTTCAATCCCCCCCAGAATTATGTGTCATTCTGGTGATGCTGTAATGTCTACTAACGCGGAGTGGAGGAACCGATCTTGCTGCTCGTTTGGGCTATAAATCGTCCCTATAGTAAACTGCAGGGTCCCCAATTTAAGTCGGTAGGCTAGAAGTCTCCCTTTCTGTTCTACGAATTTGTGCAACACTTCCCCCCTAAAGGACTTGGACACTAGAATAGCTACCCCGGCCGTTTTGGTTGTGTTGGAAGAGAAGAACTGTGTAGGGAAGTGGCGGTACCGTAACCTATGACAATCACCCACCAGTAGGTGAGACAGATGTCTGCTTGTGTGCCCTCTAACAGTGACAGGATTGCCCTCCGCTTTGTAGGATTATTCAAACCCTTAACGTTTAGTGTCACCACCTTCAGTTCCGCCATAACTTATCTGGACGACATTCCTTTTGCGTTAGATCTAAAGCGCAAGGCATTGAAATGACATACAAATTGGCCTGAGAGTCCTGACAGATGTGTGTGGATGCCCCAAAAGCACTGGACAGGGTTGCCCCAAACTCCCCCCCCCCCCAAACTCCCCAACTCCCCTCCCCCCATTCCCTCAACACGCACCTCAACCCCCCCTCCCCTACCCTCCTCCCAAAACCCCCCAGATCTTCCTGAGATAGTCCCAGTCAAGTCCCTAGTGGACAAGTCTGTGGTATGTTACCTTAGTGGACGTCCAGCCACACGTGTCCGATCCGCCGCACCCCCCCACCCCCTCCCCAAGCCAGCAGTTGCAGTGATGCATTGGTGAACTCCCCCCGGAGCACTTTCAAGCGGTTAGTGCTACTTCCTCTGGAACTCCCAGCTCCCCGGAGGCAATCCGGACAGCATCCTCCATTTCCGCCCTAATAGTTGGGGAGCCCGGTCTCCGGGATATCGTCGATGTCCTTCTCCGTGCGACTCTTTGCCACCCTCCGTCGGCAGTGCGTCTCCTCCTCGGTGTGCGGGGTTCCTCTTCCTCCGTGGTGATCCCCAGTACCTCACAGGTGTCTTGCAAGGATCGCAATTGGTGTGTCTCTCCGTTCCACTTGAAAATAATACGGAAAGGGTGACCCCAGGAGTAGGGTGTCTCATGCTGCCTGAGGAAGTCTGTCACTATCTTAAATGCCTTACGCTTTTGAAGCGTGATTGTGGAGAGGTCTTGGTAAAATGCTACCGGGTGACCACGGAATGTTAGTGAGTGTTCCTTCCGTGCCTCCGCCATTATCCGTTCTTTCAGCGGGAAGTCAGGGAGGAAGGCCAGTATGTCCGGAGGGGGGGCATTCGCCCGTCTCGGGGGTCCCACCCTGTGTGCTCTATCAATTCTGATGGGAAAGTCAGCTCCCTCCCCTAGGACAGCCCGGAAAAGCTCCTGCAAGTACTTGACTATATCCGGGCTCTCTTCCGAGGATGGTACACCCCGGACCCTTATGTTGTTTCTTCGTGACCTATTCTCCAAGTCCTCGTTATGCAGTTGGAGGTCTAGTTGTTGTTCCCTAAGTATCAACACCTCCTGGTGCAGAAACGCGATTTCTTCGTCCTGTCGCTGCGTGGAACCTTCAACTGTGGCCACCCTTTCGCCCAATCCGTCCACTTCCCTACGTATTTCTCGCACTTCTCCTGCCACTTCCTGTTTCAAGGCCTGGAAGTCTTCCCTTAGTGTACCAAAGAGGGATTCCAAAAAGGATCTGGTAACCGGGGGTTCCGCCGTGGCACCAGAATGTGAGCCTCCAGCCGCTCCGGGTGAGGACGGGGTCTTATCCCCTTTGCTCTGAGATCTGCTGAGCATCTCCGGCAGCGTGCGGTCGTTGCGTTTACCACCCCTTTGACCAGCCATTTTGCCAAAGCCCCTGCAGCTCCGTGTGCCTCTCGCCTCTATAGGCCTTTCGGTTCAGTGCCTCTCCTGGTCTCCGCGCCTAGCCCAAGGCGAATGCTGTGTTGCGCCACCCCCCGCAGGCTATTTCGTGATCGTGCTTACCCTCCGCACGTCAGGCTGAAGGCGGGAGATCTGCACTCTCCGTTCGTGAGGCTCCTCAAGCGCTGTGTCTCCGGGGCGGCAAGTGACGCAGAGCCCTCCTTGCGGCTCCCGTCTCCTAGTCAGGTCACTAGCAAGGTCTCAGGGTCGGAGCATAAACCCAGCCATCGGGCCCCTCAGCGGCGACCCACACCGACTCTCCAGCAGGCACCCCGCCGCTCCCCCACTCTAGCCAATGCCAGTCCTCTGGTCGCTATCTGCGACCACTCCGGGAGAGTACGCAAACTCCGGGCTTTACCTCACCACCTCCGACTGCTGCTATACCCCTGTGGCTTCGAGATGTGTTTCGGAAGGGTTTCCCATATGCACAGCCACCAGCCGCATTCTGCACTCTGTACAGCCTGGTCTGCTCTGGCGCCACCGGCGAGGCCCGGTGGAACTCAGCTGTTGCCGGGGGTTGAAGGCGTCGCTGGCCGGTAAGGCACAGGGGGTCTCCCGGCTTCGTCTGGGGTGCGGGTGCTCCGCTTTGCTGCGCCCTGCCTTTCCCGTTCTCACGCCGTTCTCTTTGGGGGCCCTAAGCCACCACCGGGTGCTCGTGATATACCGTCACCGGCTGAACCTTTGCCCCGGGGTGGAGTGCTCCCCGGGATTCCAGCAACCGGTTCCGCCACCTCGAGCTCCCTGTCTGCTCCTCTGTTGGGGGCTCTGACCTGTTTCTGGCGACCGTCTCTGCCGGTCCGCCCACCTGCGGCTCAGGCCCCGCGCCCTCCTCCAGTCCAGGCCAAAGCCGCGGCCTCAGCTTGCCGCCATCTTGGTCTCCAGGGGGTGGGGTGGGTGCTCCTCGGATGCGGCGCGGTCCTTCTCCGGATATCGTCAATCAGCGTTGCTGGTCCGCTGCCGCTGACCCGCACAGCTACACTCCGGGCATTCGGACTCCCGTTCTCCCACCGCTCCGCGATGTGCTTCTTCGTCCGGTCTAAGCCACTCCTCCGGCCCCGGGCGCCATCGATCAGACACTCGGCTCTCCAAATTCGGTGAGTTCGTGCTCAGCGAGGTTCAGCCATTGGCCGTCGACAATCCTGCCGCTACCTCTGCTGTCCCCGCTCCACTCCATGGCTCCGGGGGGGAGAATTAGCTTAGAGTAGGGCTTGGGGCCTAGAAAGGGAACGGGAGCTCCTGAGAACACGTCCTCCTACTCCGCCATCTTGGCCACGCCATTGTATACCTTTTTAACATTAATTGTGAAATGTTTTTTATTTGTGACATTGCTTTTATGGTTTTGTATCCATGACAAAAACCGAATAAAGAACGATTGATTGATTAATTGATTGATTGACTACCTCCGACAATCAACCCTCTCCCGCTGCTTTGCACCACATCAGGGTTTGTTATGTTATGTTATGTTATGATGGCTTATATAGCGCATGGCTACCCTAGCAACGGGGCGTCCCAGCGCTTGCAGACATGCCTGAGTGCAAGGCAACCTAGCCCATAGAAGTGCCTTGTAGCGCCTTTTGTAGAAACCCTAGATGGCAGGGAACAACCAGGTTTTAATTTGTTTCCTAAAAGACAGGTAGTTCTTGGTGGCACGCACTTCAAAGGGGATCGAATTCCACAGTTTCTGAAGGAGCGGCCGCCAGCTCTACTCCTTCGGATTTTAATGGTAGAGTTAAGATGGAGGTCTGCCGAGCGGAGGGCGTGTGAAGGAGTATAAGAAGAACACAGGTCTCGTAAGATTTGAGGGCCAGAGTTGTGAAGAATTTTGTGCGTTAGGCAGAGGGTTTTGAAGTGGATGCGTTGTTTCACCGGAAGCCAATGTAAGCGCCGCAGAATTTGGGACGTGTGACAGTGTTTTGGTAGAGCAAACAAAGTACGAGCTGCAGCATTTTGGGCTCTTTGGAGTCTGTTAATGGCTGTCAAGTTGGAGCCAAGCATTAAGCCATTACAGTCATCTATGTGCGATAAGACAAGCGCTTGGATAATTGTCTGACGTACAGATGGTTAAAAAAAACAAAATCGGTTTGAGAGACCGTAAACTGCCATAACACGTGTCAGCCACTTTTTTGCGTGGGACTCTAGTGCAAGTGAGTTGTCCACAATCACGCCCAAGTTTTTTACTTCCTTCTTAGGGACGGGAGGTGGACCTAACGTGGGGGGCCACCAGTGGTCACCCCACTTGTGAGTATCTTTGCCAATCAGAAGTACCTCAGTTTTTGATGAATTTAACTGCAGACAATTCATGTTCAACCAATTTGAGATGGCCAGAATGTCGTCTTGAAATCTGGCTCAGTCCACATCGGTGTTATTAGAGAAGGAAAAAATACGTTGCGTGTCGTCCGCGTATGAAATTAATTTGATCTTAAGTTCTCTCGCCAACACGGCGGGAGGGCGGACATACACGTTGAACAACGTGGGGCTGAGTGCCGACCCCCTCGGGACGCCACAGCACAGCGGGAGTCTGCTGGATGAGTACGACGGAGCATGGACCTTGAAGGAACGATCGATAAAAAGGCCTTGAACCAATCCAAGGCTCCATCCCTGACTCCGATCTCCCAGAGTCTTCTTAATAGGATCTCATGGGAGACTGTGTCGAACGCCGCACTCAAATCCAGAAGAACGAAAGCCGACGTGCCACCCAGATCTTGCGTCACCCTCAGTTGTTCCGTAACGGCCACTAGGGCGGACTCCCTGCTGTGGTTAGGCCGGAACCCATTTTGCGATTCGTCCAGAATCCCATTACTCTCCAAGTAATTGATCAAAGTGGCATTTACGTGAGCTTCTGCCACCTTGGCCAGGTAAGGTAGCAGAGAGATGGGTCTAAAACTTTCAGGCCTGGCAGGGTCCAAGGTGGGCTTCTTCAATAGCGGGACAACCTTGGCGTGTTTCCAAGATTTAGGAATGATGGCGGACTGAAAGGATCTATTAATCAGTTCCCGACCTTCCAACAGAATAGGGTCCTGGAATGATTCGAACATTTCTGGTTTAACAGGGTCTTCCGGGGACCCAGACTTAACTTTTACAGCCAGAAGTTCCATGTTGGCCAGCGAGATAAAAGGGAGGGCAAGAAGTGAATAGGGGGGTTCCGGTGAGTCTAGGGCATCTTGGGAATGGTGGGCCGTGTGGACAGACCCACCAGATTTAAAAGAGTTATAGATCCCTTCGAATTTGTCGACAAAAAAACAGGCTATCTCTTCGCATTGTAGGTCAGATGTTATCGTACAGTTAGGTCCCTCCGATGACTTAGTCATGTCCTTTACTAATAAAAAGATAGCTTGGCTTTCTTTATGAGTCTATGATAGGCTTTGGTGGCATGTCTGAGGTTGGTTTTGGCCTGAGGATCATAAGAGCGCCTCCAGATACGCTCCAGAAGCTTACATTGCTTTTTCTGGCCTGCCAGAGCCTCAGAGTACCAGGGGTGGGATTGCTCGCGCTTGGGCCTGGACAGTTTCTTGGGAATACAGTGGTCTAGAGATTTGTTGACCCACTCTCTATATGCTATGTCCGCTTCCTCCATATTCTCTGGCCAGTCTGGACGGGAATTTTTTAATCTGGTCACAAACGTGTCACCATCCAGTTTATGCCATGGGCGCCTCCAGAAAGGGGGGGGAAGCTGTTTTCTGGAGCTGGCTGGGAGTTAAATAAAAAATTGGACCAGAAAATGGTCCGACCAGCTAAGGGGGCTAGGAATGGAGGCCGTGGCTCCAGAAATGTTCGAGAATACTGGATCGAGCAGGTGACCTGCCAGGTGAGAGGGCCCTTTAATTAATTGGGTAAGTTGACAGGCCTCAAGATCACCCAGAAGCTCTCTGACAGCGGGGGATTCACGGCACTCGAGATGGAGGTTGAGATCCCCAAGTATGTTGAAATTTGCAGACTGTAACGCTAGCGTAGAGATAGTTGAAACCAGAGATTCCTGGAAGGCACTAGCAGGGCCAAGGGGGCGATAAATCAGGAGCCCTGTAAGAGTAAAGATATCTGAGATCTTTATCTTAAAAAGAGCGCATTCACAGTTGCCAATATTAATAGGGGAGAGAGAACCGGAGTAGGTGGATTTGTAAATCACTGCTAATCCGCCTCCGCTTCTCTTTGGTCTATTTTGGGTTTTGAATTAGCTAGCCAGGGGGTAGGGTCAAAGTCAGGATGGCAGAATAATCATTCGTTAACCACGTTTCTGTTAAAAATAGCAGATCCGGGGAATGATCTACCATAAGATCGTAAACATCCTCGTGATACCTGACCAGCGATCTACAGTTCAGGCTCAATATATTTAGTTTCGTGATCTTTCCCGGCAATGGGATAAGAGAGTCCTCGGTGGCAGTGAAACCACAGTGATGACATCGTAGGCAGTAAGAGCCTGGATGTAGGAGATGGACCGCACAGGCTACCTGGCCTCGAAGGGCAAATAACTCCTCCCTAGAATATGGAGCCATTCACAGTAAATATCATCCAGGGGTCCTGGCAACGGGCTACGGACCAGCGCGGACGGGCGCAGACGGGCTCACCTTCGACGACCCGCCGGCTACCCGCTGCGCGGGAAAATGTGTGGCAGCCTAAATAGGCACCGTCCCCGCCTCTGGCGAAGAGAAACACCCTCAGGGGGCGGGCCCAAGGTCATGACCGCCCTCAACAGCAAACGGCACTTGATAAGGAACGCTACAAATTGAAGATATTTTTCATTCTTATTGAATGATGCCACTCCAGTAAGCAAAAACATAGCCGGGACTGCGTAGAAGAGGGTTTCGCTGCGAATAAGCAGCACAACCTTTTACTATTTAGTACAAACAACTCAGGTCACAAACTGGCACTGAAAGTATTAGGAACGGCAGCACTGGCAGCGCGCTAGCGCTATTAATAAAATGTAAAGTGCACTATGAAGAAAACTGATACCTCTCAAGGAGCAGCAATTGTACGGGCCGGACCTCACCGCAATGACTACTTCCGACAATCAACTCTCTCCGTTGCTTTGCACCACATCAGGGTTTTCATTTCTCTGCTGCTTTCTTGTCCACCTCCCCCTTCAGGGGCTCACTCATAAAACAAGGAAAGAAGCAGGTTGTAGTCACAATAATGTTATGAGACAGAACCATCAGGTGTGACCCACAGAGGGGTCTCTCACTCAGTGGATGGGGTCTGAAGCAGGGGGTATTTGTGATTGTGATTGTGATTGTGATTGGGTTCTTATATAGCGCACTACCACTCCAAGGAGTATCTTGGCGCTACGACTCCAAGATGTTTAATAGAGATGAGAGGTAATGATGTTTTGGTGAGCGTGCAGGGAGAGGATCATAGCAGTGCTTTATAATCTGATTCTGACAGGGAGTAGATCCAGGTTTTTAGGTTTTTCCTAAAACTGAGTTCCGTTGTATTTTGGCGTAGAGACAAGGGGAGGTTGTTCCAGGCCTTTGCTCCGATGACTGCAAGAGATTTTCCTCCCTTGGTCGTTAACCTGAATCTAGGGACTTGAAGTTGGTTAGTGGTAGATGACCTGAGGGTTCGTTTCGGCTGATATGCTTGAAAGTACTTCCTCAAGTACAGAGGGCCTAGGTTGTGGTAGGCTCTGTAGGTGATGGTAAGTACTTTAAAGAGGATGCGTTTATGCACCGGGAGTAAGTGCAATGCATCCAGTGCTGCCGATGCTGAGGACCTTCTGGGCAGTTTCAGTACAAGCCTGGCTGCTGCGTGTTGGACCATTTGCAGTCTGTGCAGGGCCGATTTATTCAGCCCTGCATACAGACTGTTGCAATAGTCCAGTCTGGACGTTATGAGCGCTACAGCCACTGTCCGCCTGGCACTTAGGGGAAGGAAATCAAAAAATTTCCTAAGGCTTTTGATGGTTCTGAAACAGGCCCCAGCTACTTCTTTGGCTTGTAGACTGAAAGAGAGGGTATTGTCGAACTTGATGCCCAAGTTACGAACAGAATTAGTTGTCTTGGGGGGGGGGGCTTCCACCATTTCCGGCCACCAGTCCTTTGGAGAGAAACAATTATTGAGGCCAAAAGGAACAATCTCAGTTTTAGCTGAGTTACATTTTAGATGATTTTGGGTCATCCACTCAAAGGTTGCTGATAAGCACTCTTTCAGAGTTTGTTCAGCGTCAGTTTGATTTTTGTCAAGGGTCAACACGAGTTGGGTGTCATCGGCGTAGGCAATAGTACTGATGTTAAAGGTGGAGATAAGTTCCAGTAGAGGTACCATATAAAGGTTAAAAAGGGTTGGGCTCAGGCTTGAGCCCTGCGGCACCCCAGATGTCAGGAGCTTCTCCTCAGAAAGGAAGTTGCCTAGCATGACAACCTGCCGTCTCTGCTCCAGATAGTTCTTAAGCCATTCGAACACAGTTCCTGCTATGCCAGCTTTAGTCAGGCGGTGTAACAGGATAGCATGGGACACCGTGTCGAAAGCCGCAGAGAGGTCTAATAGGATCAGGACAGCCATTTTTCCCTGATCTAAGGCTGCTCGAATGGTTTCAGCTGAGGATAGTAGCGCTGACTCGGTGGAATGGTGAGCCCTGAAACCGGCTTGGCACGGATGTAATATATTGTTGTTTTCTATGTGGGCCATCAGTTGTTTATTGACAAGGGATTCAGTGATTTTGCATACTGCGGGGAGGAGGGAAATGGGGCGCAGGTTAGACCGTGTCGTGGGGTCAGGTATTACTTTTTTCTGAAGTGGTCTGACTGCGGCCAGTTTCCATTGTGAAGGAATATCCCCTGTTTGCAGGGACGCATTAATAATAGAATTAATGCAAGGGTTGACCTCGTGTATTATAGTTCTCAGAAGTGTTGGGGGACAGGGGTCAAACGGGGAACCCGATTTGGTGGCCAATATCCTTTGGTGGGATTCTTCCAGCGTAATATGGCTGAACTTTGTCCACCAAGGATGGGCTGGATTGGTGCCAGGATTTGCCTCAAAGTCTTTTAGGACTGGTTGTGGGAAGTCTTTCGTCAGGGTGTCGATTTTTTGGGCAAAGTAGTTTGCGATGTCATTGCACAGGGTCTGGGACGGTGGAATTTCTCGTGATAGAGCTTTAGGTTTGTTGAAGCTGTTGACTATTTTAAAGATGTCCTTATGTTTGTTTTTGGATGCTTCAATGCAGGAGGTAAAGTAGGTTTTCTTTGCGTTTTTAATCATTGAATGATAGAGTCTGCTGGCATTTTTATAGTCCTCTTTTGCTTTGTTCGCATACGTCCGGCGCCATTTTCGTTCCAGGTGTCTAACGCCGATGTTACATCTTGCTCATGCTTTGCATTTCCCTTACTTAGTTTTCCCCATTGCTTAGCCACTGCATGTAATAGAATGTTTGATGTCATACTAGAATGTTAAGTACCTGACTGCTCTAGGTAGAGACAGTTGATGGCAGACAGGCTGAGCGAGAGAAGATCTGCTCCTGGTGGGACTTTTATCATTATATCTATCCATCATCTAACTTGGTTTAATCTACAATAAATTATATTTACTTTACATACTGGATTCAAGAACTTCAATTGCTACAAATTGGCGACGAGGTACAGAACAGAACTTATGCGTGGAAAGAGGACTCTTTTAATGAAGCACTACTGCAACCAAGGAACTACTTAAACCGGAAAAGAAAAGGTAAATTTACAGAAACGCCCTGGTTAGCCCCACCAGTGTCCCCAGTCATCTGGACAGCCTACCATCCCAGGGCATTGTTTGATTTCAGTCTGCGTGATTTGGGCTTGAATTTGAAAGAATTATAAATGCATGATTCAATCTGAAGAGAACTATTTTAAAGTGAGAATCTCCCACTGTTTACTTTTGGATTTAAGAAGACCTGTTTTAACGATATCTAATCTACATGCTGCATGTGAAACATTTAAAAATTACTCAATCCTCTAACAAAGCCAAGTTTTCAAAAACGAGAACTTTCCATTTTTAAAGAAAAGAATAATTCTGCATCTTTGCCCATCAGAGAGAGGATAATTTGTGCTTTTAGTAAGAGGCAGTTTCAAGGACTATTAACCTCTGAGCTTACTGTCAAGATTTGAGGGCGCGCTCGAGTCTTTATCTGGAATGACATTTTGTCTACAGCTGAGCCAAGTCCCTCAATAACAACAAAATCATTTTATTTGTGGTTGGGAACTGAAATCTAAACCGCGATGTAAAATCAAGAATTATTACCAGCTGATGTGTGGTCCTGTGAAAAAATCGATCATTGCAGCGTTAAGCTAATTGGAAATCAGCTTCTGTATACTTTGTTTATATTCGGAGGAAAAATCAAACCACAGAAAGGAAAGTACATATTTTCAGCCACAGGGTGGTGCTCATGTTTTTTTTTTTTTTCTACTTTTCTTCAATGTGATATTCGATAACCATCGAAGAACACCAAGTCTTACCGTTTTTTTCCTTTGAAGTGACAGTTGGCAGTTTATGTCCGGCGTCGTCTTTCCCCCTACCGCCTCAAGTTGTGACTGATGATGTCACAGAATCTTCTGGCAGTGTTGGCAATCATAAACGTCATGGAATCCTCGGGGGCAATCGTGAAGCAGAAGCGCTTTTTGCACCGTCATTCCTTTTCCTCATTCTGTTTGACTGACTTGTGGTGTGATGTCATCTCGCATAAGGATCATCACGCACGCATTCTGCCATTTTTGGTATCCATGGTGACTGGACTGCCACAACATTGTACACGGAGAGCTGGTAGTTTGTTTTGGGTGAGAGATCACACTGTCAGCACTTCAACAGTCAGACTTCGGTGACTACTTTTGTTATTTTAATTTTTTTTTTTTGGAAACTGTCAATATGTCTTACTATTCATATTTACAATCTTGCCTATTCTATTCTTGTTAACATAACTCACAGTGTTTTGATGTCTATGTTATTTTAATACATTTTTTACTTCTTACTTTGGATAGAGTTATAAGTTACTTGTATTGTATTGAGCCACGTAAGTGCTCAACTTTTGTTGGGGTGCTCAATTTGTTTATTGCTAGTGTTTATTTACAGATATGTTTGATACTGATATGCTGATTTGAACCACAAGTGTGCTCAATTGTCTTTGAGGTGTTATTTTCTATTTTGAATTTTATGAAGATTATTTGTTCAGGTGTTTTGACTTGTTAGAGTGTATTTTGCTGGAGCCACTTCGGTGCTCATTTTGAGGCGCTTCATTTCTTGATATAAACTCTGAGGAGTTTGGATTTATTGTATGTGTAGTTTGCGGAGCCACATCTGTGCTCATTGTGAGGTGCTCCATTTGTTTGATATGAACTCTGAGGAGTTCAATTGTTCTATTGTTATGGAGAGCAATAGGTTGCTCAATTTTCTTGTATGGACTCTGAGGGGTTCAATTCTTGATGTTTAGAAGAGCAGCAGTTGCTCAATTTTCTTGTTATGACTCTGAGGAGTTCCATTGTTCAATGTTGTTAAAAGCCGCAAGTTACTCTATTGGCTGTTATGAACCACGCAAGTGCTCTAATGTTTAGAGGTGTTCATATTGTATTTATTTTGTTGTGTAGAGCCGCAGGTTACTCTATCTGGCTTATATTTATTTATTTATTTGACCCATCCATTTTCATTCCTATGGATGTTATTGTGTATTTAATCCATATTTTCCATTCTAGTGGATTTTATTAAGTTATGCATATAATCCATATTTTCCATTCTAGTGGATAATTTTTATTAGGGAAGGGGATGGGGCCTTTAGATTTGAAAGGTCATTAAATATGAAAATTGAATCCTTCTTGCATTTCAACTGTTAATTAAGAATGCTATGTAATGTGTTCCTTTGGTCATTATATTTTAAAATGAAAATGCAATCCATCTTATATTTCAATTATTATATTTTTATGAATGCAATGCAATTTATTCTATTATCTTTATTTGTTGTTTTATAAGGAAGGGGGATGTGTTACATCTTGCTCATGCTTTGCATTTCCCTTACTTAGTTTTCCCCATTGCTTAGCCACTGCATGTAATAGAATGTTTGATGTCATACTAGAATGTTAAGTACCTGACTGCTCTAGGTAGAGACAGTTGATGGCAGACAGGCTGAGCGAGAGAAGATCTGCTCCTGGTGGGACTTTTATCATTATATCTATCCATCATCTAACTTGGTTTAATCTACAATAAATTATATTTACTTTACATACTGGATTCAAGAACTTCAATTGCTACAGCCGACTAGATGCTCTTTGAGTTTATCGGAAAACCACGGGGCAGACTGTCTTTTTTTGTTCAGAGTGCCTTTAGACCCTGGGTTCCTAATCTTATTGCCAATGTTGGCCATCCATTCCTCGAATTTTTGATTATCTTCTAGCGTATCCCCTGATAAAATGGTTTTGCTGTCTTTGGTCCATTTGTCGAGGTCAGGGTGGTCCAAAATTTTTCCCCAACAGGGGAGGTTAGCTCCTTTTTTTACCGCCACCTTAGTATTTAATCTGTTTCCCTTTAAAGGGATGGAAAAGTCAATAAAATAGTGATCTGTCCAGATTTGGGGCTTAGGGGGTTTTACCAGTATGTTGGTTAAATTAAAACATATGCAGTCGAGGGTATGCCCTGCGTTGTGTGTGGCCTCAAGCGTTTGAAGTTTTAGTCCTATAACCTGTAAAGTTTCTTTAAAGCTTGAAGCTTGGCCGTCAGTGGAGTCGTCAAGATGGAGATTGAGATCTCCCAACAGGGTAAAATTAGCGTATCTGAGAGTCAGATCGCCTAACACTTCCCCCACGTTTTCAAGAAACTGGGAGGGATGTCCAGGAGGGCGATATATCAGTATCTGTGCAAAAGCAAAGTTGTCTAGGACTTGTATGCAAAAGCTTAGGCTCTCAGCACCTCGTATATTTGGTGGTTCTTTCATAGTGCACTTAAGGGTGTCTCTGTGAATGATAGCCAGTCCACCTCCGCGCTGTTCAATGCGATCTTGTCTGCATATAGAAAAGCCCAAGGGGAGGGTGTGGACTATGTCAGGGTTTGACCATTCACGGAGCCAGGTTTCCGTAATGAAAAGGCAATCCAAATCATTTTCAGTGATGAGGTCAAATAAGTGTGCAGAGTTCTTGACCATTGATCGTGCATATTTCACCCACACAGGGGTCTCTGACTCAGTGGATGGGTCTGATGGAGGGGGTATCTCTCCCACACATGGGTCTCTGACTCGGTGGATGGGGTCTGAGGACGGAGGGGGTATTTCACCCACACAGGGGTCTCTCACTCAGTGGAAAGGGTCTGAGGACAGAGGGGGTATTTCACCCACACAGGGGTCTCCCACTCTGTGGAGGGGGTCTGAGGATGGAGGGGGTATTTCACCCACACAGGGGTCTCTGACTCAGTGGATGTGGTCTGATGGAGGGGGTATCTCTCCCACACATGGGTCTCTGACTCGGTGGATGGGGTCTCAGGACGGAGGGGGTATTTCACCCACACAGGGGTCTCTCACTCAGTGGATGGGGGTCTGAGGATGGAGGGGGTATTTCACCCACACAGGGTTCTCTCACTCAGTGGATGGGGGTCTGAGGACGGAGGGGGTATTTCACCCACACAGGGGTCTCTGACGGAGTGGATGGGTCTGAGGTTGGAGGGGGTATTTCACCCACACAGGGGTCTCTCACTCAGTGAAGGGGGTCTGAGGAAGGAGGGGGTATTTCACCCACACAGGGGTCTCTCACTCAGTGGAGGGGATCTGATGGAAGGGGTATTTCACCCACACAGGGGTCTCTCACTCAGTGGAAAGGGTCTGAGGACAGAGGGGGTATTTCACCCACACAGGGGTCTCCCACTCTGTGGAGGGGGTCTGAGGATGGAGGGGGTATTTCACCCACACAGGGGTCTCTGACTCAGTGGATGTGGTCTGATGGAGGGGGTATTTCACCCACACATGGGTCTCTGACTCGGTGGATGGGGTCTCAGGACGGAGGGGGTATTTCACCCACACAGGGGTCTCTCACTCAGTGGAAAGGGTCTGAGGACAGAGGGGGTATTTCACCCACACAGGGGTCTCCCACTCTGTGGAGGGGGTCTGAGGATGGAGGGGGTATTTCACCCACACAGGGGTCTCTGACTCAGTGGATGTGGTCTGATGGAGGGGGTATCTCTCCCACACATGGGTCTCTGACTCGGTGGATGGGGTCTCAGGACGGAGGGGGTATTTCACCCACACAGGGGTCTCTCACTCAGTGGATGGGGGTCTGAGGATGGAGGGGGTATTTCACCCACACAGGGTTCTCTCACTCAGTGGATGGGGGTCTGAGGACGGAGGGGGTATTTCACCCACACAGGGGTCTCTGACGGAGTGGATGGGTCTGAGGTTGGAGGGGGTATTTCACCCACACAGGGGTCTCTCACTCAGTGAAGGGGGTCTGAGGAAGGAGGGGGTATTTCACCCACACAGGGGTCTCTCACTCAGTGGAGGGGATCTGATGGAAGGGGTATTTCACCCACACAGGGGTCTCTCACTCAGTGGAAAGGGTCTGAGGACAGAGGGGGTATTTCACCCACACAGGGGTCTCCCACTCTGTGGAGGGGGTCTGAGGATGGAGGGGGTATTTCACCCACACAGGGGTCTCTGACTCAGTGGATGTGGTCTGATGGAGGGGGTATTTCACCCACACATGGGTCTCTGACTCGGTGGATGGGGTCTCAGGACGGAGGGGGTATTTCACCCACACAGGGGTCTCTCACTCAGTGGATGGGGGTCTGAGGATGGAGGGGGTATTTCACCCACACAGGGTTCTCTCACTCAGTGGATGGGGGTCTGAGGACGGAGGGGGTATTTCACCCACACAGGGGTCTCTGACGGAGTGGATGGGTCTGAGGTTGGAGGGGGTATTTCACCCACACAGGGGTCTCTCACTCAGTGAAGGGGGTCTGAGGAAGGAGGGGGTATTTCACCCACACAGGGGTCTCTCACTCAGTGGAGGGGATCTGATGGAAGGGGTATTTCACCCACACAGGGGTCTCTCACTCAGTGGAAAGGGTCTGAGGACAGAGGGGGTATTTCACCCACACAGGGGTCTCCCACTCTGTGGAGGGGGTCTGAGGATGGAGGGGGTATTTCACCCACACAGGGATCTCTCACTCAGTGGAGGGGGTCTGAGGATGGAGGGGGTATTTCACCCACACAGGGGTCTCTCAATCAGTGGATGGGTCTGAGGATGGAGGGGGTATTTCACCCACACAGGGGTCTCTCACTCAGTGAAGGGGGTCTGATGGAAGGAGTATTTCACCCACAAAGGGGTGTCTCACTTAGCCGAGGGGGTCTGAGGATGGAGGGGGTATTTCACCCACACAGGGGTCTCTCACTCAGTGGAGGGGGTCTGAGGACAGAGGGGGTATTTCGCCCACACAGGGGTCTCTCACTCAGTGGAGGGGGTTTGAGGATGGAGGGGGTATTTCACCCACACAGGGGTCTCTCACTCAGTGGAGGGGGTCTGAGGACAGAGGGGTATTTCACCCACACAGGGATGTCTCACTCAGTAGAGGGGGTCTGCGGAAGGAGGGGGTTTTTAACCCACACAAGGGTATCTCACTCAGTGGATGGGGTCTGAGGACGGGGGGTTTCACCCACACAGGGGTCTCTCACTCAGTGGATGGGGTCTGAGGATGGAGGGGGTATATCACTCACACAGGGGTATCTCACTCAGTGGATGGGGTCTGATGGAGGGGCTATTTCACCCACACAGGGATCTCTCACTCAGTGGATGGGGTCTGAAGACGGGGGTATTTCACCCACACAGGGGTCTCTCACTCAGTGGATGGGGTCCGAGGAGAGAGGGGGTATTTCACCCACACAGGGGTCTCTCACTCAGTGGAGGGGGTCAGATGGAGGGGGTATTTCACTCACACAGGGGTCTCTGACACAGTGGATGGGGTCTGAGGACAGAGGGGGTATTTCACCTACACAGGGGTCTCTCACTCAGTGGATGGGGTCTGATGGAGGGGGTATTTCACCCAAACAGGGGTCTCTCATTCAGTGGATGGGGTCTGAGGAAGGAGGGGGTATTTCACCCACACATGGGTCTCTCAGTCAGTGGAGGGGGTCTGATGCAGGGGGTATTTCACCCACACAGGGGTCTCTCACTCAGTGGATGGGGTCTGATGGAGGGGGTATTTCACCCAAACAGGGGTCTCTCATTCAGTGGATGGGGTCTGAGGACGGAGTGGGTATTTCACCCACACATGGGTCTCTGACTCAGTGGACAGGGTCTGAGGGCGGAGGGGGTATTTCACCCACACAGAGGTCTCTCACTCAGTGGAGGGGGTCTGAGGACAGAGGGGGTATTTCGCCCACACAGGGGTCTCTCACTCAGTGGAGGGGGTTTGAGGATGGAGGGAGTATTTCACCCACACAGGGGTCTCTCACTCAGTGGAGGGGGTCTGAGGACAGAGGGGTATTTCACCCACTCAGGGATGTCTCACTCAGTAGAGGGGGTCTGCGGAAGGAGGGGGTTTTTAACCCACTCAAGGGTCTCTCACTCAGTGGATGGGGTCTGAGGACGGGGGGTTTTCACCCACACAGGGGTCTCTCACTCAGTGGATGGGGTCTGAGGATGGAGGGGGTATATCACTCACACAGGGGTATCTCACTCAGTGGATGGGGTCTGATGGAGGGGCTATTTCACCCACACAGGGATCTCTCACTCAGTGGATGGGGTCTGAAGACGGGGGGTATTTCACCCACACAGGGGTCTCTCACTCAGTGGATGGGGTCCGAGGAGAGAGGGGGTATTTCACCCACACAGGGGTCTCTCACTCAGTGGAGGGGGTCTGATGGAGGGGGTATTTCACTCACACAGGGGTCTCTGACACAGTGGATGGGGTCTGAGGACAGAGGGGGTATTTCACCCTCTCAGGGGTCTCTCACTCAGTGGATGGGGTCTGATGGAGGGGGTATTTCACCCAAACAGGGGTCTCTCATTCAGTGGATGGGGTCTGAGGAAGGAGGGGGTATTTCACCCACGCATGGGTCTCTCACTCAGTGGAGGGGGTCTGATGGAGGGGGTATTTCACCCACACAGGGGTCTCTCACTCAGTGGATGGGGTCTGATGGAGGGGGTATTTCACCCAAACAGGGGTCTCTCATTCAGTGGATGGGGTCCGAGGACGGAGGGGGTATTTCACCCACACATGGGTCTCTGACTCAGTGGACAGGGTCTGAGGACGGAGGGGGTATTTCACCCACACAGAGGTCTCTGACTCAGCGGATGGGGTCTGATGGAGGGGGTATCTCACCCAAACAGGGGTCTCTCACTCAGTGGAGGGGGTCTGAGGACAGAGGGGGTATTTCACCCACACAGGGGTCTCTCACTCAGTGGAGGGGGTTTGAGGATGGAGGGGGTATTTCACCCACACAGGGGTCTCTCACTCAGTGGAGGGGGTCTGAGGAAAGAGGGGTATTTCACCCACACAGGGATGTCTCACTCAGTAGAAGGGGTCTGCGGAAGGAGGGGGTTTTTAACCCAAACAAGGGTCTCTCACTCAGTGGATGGGGTCTGAGGACGGGGGGGGTTTCACCCACACAGGGGTCTCTCACTCAGTGGATGGGGTCTGAGGATGGAGGGGGTATATCACTCACACAGGGGTATCTCACAAAAAGAGAGGCCGGATCTCTGAAGGGCCAGATTCCTGAGTTGCCCCTACAGAACATACAGCTTTTTATTTTTAGCAAAATGCATATGAAAATTGTGCTGTAAAGGTCTCTTTTAGTTTAACCCCTCCTGACAACTCAAAATGGGTGTATTTGCCATCCTCTCCCTTCTTCCTGTTTTTTATATCTGTAAGTGCTTCCTGGTGAGGTTTAATTCCTTGGACAGGTGCCTTGTTGCCTACTTGTAACTATTCTCTGACCCTGCTTCAAGGGTCAGAGCAGGGTCAGAGAATAGTTGCAAGTATGCAACGAGGCGCCAGGAAGCAATTAGCAGCAGGTGTCCAAGTTGAAGTTAATTTGTTTGTAACCCTTTTGTAAAAGGTTACAAAGAAATTAGGTTCAACTTTTGCACCTTTTTTAATTGACAGTTTTTAATTTAGCCCCTACCTTGGCGCGAGACTCGCGTCGCCCAAGGCTGCTTCCCCACCTGCCTAGCTGACAGAGCGCCGCTGTTATCAGGCGCTAGTCACTGACTTGACTTTAGTCGCCATCTTGGGTAGGGGAAGGCTGGCGGTCTAGATGATCGCTTCTCCCGCCCTCCCAGGATACAAAAGGGTGCATCTCCGCTCCCTCGTGGTATTTGTCATACTTCACCCCTGAGGCGGAAGCCGGGGGCTCTTTTGCGCTCTTGCTCTTTTGTGAGTGACTCTCTGTCTGTTATTGAATAATAATAACGTGTTCTTAAAGATTGTAAATATTTTAATTTACAGTTTTTAATTTAGCCCCTACCTTGGCGCGAGACTCGCGTCGCCCAAGGCTGCTTCCCCACCTGCCTAGCTGACAGAGCGCCGCTGTTATCAGGCGCTAGTCACTGACTTGACTTTAGTCGCCATCTTGGGTAGGGGAAGGTTGGCGGTCTAGATGATCGCTTCTCCCACCCTCCTCCCTCCCCTCACAGTGGATAAAAACATCAGACCCGCCCGTCAGCGCCCGTCCGTGACCGGACGGGACCAGGGTCCACCCCCCGATCAACGCAGAGCAAAATGCAGCACGCCTATACGGTATGATTCCATCTTATTAAAAAATGTAATGCCACCTATGAAAGATATCTGTCGGCATTCAGTTCATCCTAGTACCACCACCGGTACATGTTCCCACTGCAAGTTCTTACTTACCAGTCATAAGGGCAAATCGCATACTGCCAAACCCTATAAAATGTTCCTCCTAAACTGCTGTTCACTTGCTAAACATGCAACTCAAATGTCACTTCTCTTAGAAGACACCAGCCCTGACGCAATATTCTTGACAGAGACGTGGCTTAAAGATGCGTCTGACCCGGACATTTTTTTCCTTATGCAACTGGGATACATACTTCAGAGGGTGGACAGATCGGAAGGTAGAGGAGGAGGCTTAGACATTCTCTTTAAAAATCATTATCATTGCAGGACCAGCTCGGCCATAATATCCAACTGTGAGAGCATGTATTTTACCCTGGATTTCTCACCTACAGCCTCATTTTCAGGCGTTCTTATCTATCGCCCCCCTAATCAAATGGGAGAGTTTCTGGACTCGCTCCAATCTAAAATTGCAGAGTCAGTGGTCAGTAGACCCTACTTTTCCCTATTTGGAGATATTAATATCCATCTAGATGACCCTAACAACTCAACGGCCCAGTCGCTCCTGGATAGTCTGGCGGCTCTCCAGATTACACAGAAGGGCTTTGAACCCACACACGAAAAAGGCCACCTCCTAGATGGGGTATTCAGTAATGACCACAGACTTGAGGTAGGGACCCCTTTGCCTCTTACATGGACAGACCACTACCTGATACCTATACAGTGGCTGCCAGCCACACCACCCCAGGCTCCCCCTCGTACCATCTTACATGGGAGATACTGGACAAAACTCGTCACGGATCGGTGGATTAATTCTCTCTCTCTCACTCCCTCCCAAACTGAGACAAACCCTACGTCTCTTCATGATAACTATACCAACTGGATGCGCACAGCCCTGGATTCTATCGCACCCATAAAAGCCCTTAAAGAAAAGACCAAATCATGGGATTCACCTTGGTATACTCCCCAACTTAAAGAACTAAAGAGAGTGTGTAGGAAGCTTGAAAGAAATTGGAGGGACTCTTGTAGCAATGTAGATAAAACCATCCATCATGAAGCTATTAAAAAATATAAAGCAGAAATTAGATGTACAAAAACTTCGTACTTCGCAGAAAAAATTACTACTGCCTCTAACTCCCCTAGAGAAATTTTTCAGATAGCAAAATTTCTTATTGACACCCCTCCTATTCCCATTGACCCCAGCAAAGCCCAGAGTCGCTGTGATAGTCAGGCCGAATATTTTTATAAGAAAATACAGAACATTGCTTCTGCATTTGACCCACCCAATTTGATCCATGACGAAGGAACCATCCCACTTCACACTTTGATCCACAAATTGGATGAGTTCCCTCTGCTAAAAGACGACTCTCTGGATGCCCTCATGCGGAAAATTAAATCTGGGTCTCCCACTGATCCCGCCCCCCCTTGCCAGCTAGTAAAGATCAAAGATACTATTAAACCTGTCATTCTTAATATTTTAAACACCTCCATTACTACAGGTTCTGTGCCTTCTGCATGGAAACGTGCCCAAGTCAGAGCATTACTGAAAAAACCAACCTTGGACCCTGATAATATGGCCAACTACCGACCTATTTCACTACTTCCGTGGGTCAGTAAACTATTAGAAAAACACATTAATGCCTCCATTACACAATTCCTAGAAAACAATCACTTGCTTCATGATTCCCAAGCAGGTTTTCGTCCCAAGCTGGGAACTGAGGTGGCCCTGCTGACGGTAACTGAGTTGGCTAGGAAACAGATGGACCAAGGCGGCACCACAGCAATTATGTTGCTTGACCTTAGTGCCGCCTTCGACACTGTCAACACCAGCATCCTCCTCCACCGCCTATGCCAAATAGGAATTTCAGGGAAGGCCATGCTCTGGCTTCAGTCTTTTTTGGAGAATCGTTCCTTTGAGGTTGTAGAGGGCACCACCCATTCAAAAATCTGGCCCCTTGATCAAGGTGTGCCTCAGGGCTCTGCCCTGAGCCCCACCCGTTTTAATATTTATATGCAACCTCTTGCTGACATAGTGTATTCGTTCGGCCTAGACATAGTGACCTACGCCGACGATACACAACTGGTTGTATCTATGAACCAATCCGATACCTCCATCTCGAATCTTAGCAATTGCCTGGTAGCGGTTACCCAGTGGATGCCGCCTCGCACCTGAAACTAAATGGCGAGAAAACGGAGCTCATAATTTTAAGCAATCCAACTATTCCTAGCCCTCTGATGGACTGGCCCCCATGTATGGGCACCCCGCCCCAACCAAAGCCCTATATAAAAAGTTTGGGCATTTGGCTGGACGCAAACTTAAGCTTCATTCAGCAAGCAACCATTTTGTCCGCTACCTGCTTTGGTCTTATGCGCATGCTGAGGAAAGTGCTGCCACTCCTCCCTTTTCAAGCCCGTAGAATAATGGTGCAAGCCATTATCTTGTCCCGTCTGGACTATGGGAACTCCTTATATCTAGGGGCTCCCGCCTCTACAATAAGAAAGATTCAGGTGACACAAAATGCTGCAGCCCGCCTTTTGTTGGGCCTCAAACAGCGGGAATCAGGAACAGAGGCCCTGAGGAAACTGCACTGGCTTCCCATTAAGGCCAGAGTATTGTTCAAATCCATGTGCATTATGCACAAGGCCATGTGGAAGACCGCCCCAACAATGATCTGTTCCTTAGCGACCCCCTACCTCCCCCACAGATCACTGCGATCTAGCACAGCATTCCTGGCCACCGTCAATAAAATCAGACGCACAAGATGGGGCGGGCGCTCCTTTTCCTGGAACGCCGCAAAAGCCTGGAACTCCTTGCCTACTACCCTTCGCAGTGAACCCAACCTTCTGAAATTTCGGAAGGAACTGAAAACTCTTCTGTTCATCTAAACCTGTTCTCTCTTCTCATACTAGTCTGACCATACATAGCGCTACGAGGCCTCCGGGTTGTTTGCTCTTAACAAAACACAATTAATAATAATAACCTGCTGCTGTAACCCTTGCTTGGCTGAAAATTCGTCCCCGCTGATTCACGGATTTTACCGCGATTTCGCGAGATTCGCGGATCGCGAAATCGCGGAAAATCCGCAAATTCGCCGGCAAAACGGATTTTACGCCGACCCTTAGTTGTAGTCATTTCTGGAGTTTGGCCGAGGTTCCTGCATAGAGGGTGTTGGGGTAGTCCAGACTGCTGGCGACGAGAGCCTGGGTGGCGAGCCATCTGTAGATCTTGCGGAGCATGCAGAGGGTGTTGAAGCAGGAGGAGGATTGTGGTTCTGTAATTCCTGAACCCGTTCCATAAAGGTCACCGCATCATTACGATTTTGGTAACAGCGGAACGAAAATGACGAGTACGGTATCCACAAGTGTTTTCGTCTTGTTCGAGTGATGGATTCACTATGTATTTAAGGGTTTCGTTCCAAACCCTCGGGTTCCATTTTGTATGCGGCAGCCATTTTGTGGTTGCCCTCACATAGGCTGATGATTTCGGCCAAACAAGGCTTTAGCACACGTAGACTTTAGCTGACTTCTGAATGACCCGAGCGAACGGACCCTTTTGCCTGAAGCAAAACTCGTTAGACCAGTTCCTTTCCCAGTAGCCGATCATGATTGAGGATCCAGGCACAGAGGATCATAAACCCTTTTTATTACACACAACTATGTCTTATCTTGCTCACACCTGTCTCTGCTCCTTTCTTTATGACCCGTTTACGATGAGGAGGTGCCCGGTTTTATTATGGGTTCGATCGACCTGCCTGATGAAGAATGTTGGGTTCGACCAATAATTGATAGTGGGCTGGGCGATGAAATGTGGGTTTGCCATGCAACACTGTATGTCGTATACACATGGGATTGGTCAACTGTAAATAAGGAATGTTTACCTGAAGCACAATATTTTGTATAAAAGGGATGACTCGCCTTGTAGATTTTGAGCAGTCTCCTACAAATATACGCCTTTGTACTTCGTGGACCTCTGTTTCTGGTTGCAGCCAATAAATTTGTTTCTTGACTTCACCAAGAAGTATCCCGTGTCTCTGTACTCTAAGGCAGGTGAACCTGAAGACTTTGGGCGTTTTCCCTGGCGCCGCCGGGTCCTAAATAACCCGGTTCTTTAGGATACGGCATTGACTTGCTGGGTCATTGACTGCGATGAGCCCTGAATGGACCCCAGATTGCGTGCGTGGTCAGTGAGAGTCGGTGCAGCTCCCAGTGTGGCCGGCATTCAGGAGTGGTCGAGGTGCAGCCGTCTTGTCCGAGTACAGTTTCAGGCGACTGTTTTTCATCCTTTCAGCGACGGCCTTCATTCCTTCGTGGAGGTTGGTTTTGGCGGTGGTGGGGACCTTGGTGAGGGAGAGGATCAGCTGGGTATCGTTGGCATATAAGATGATGTTGAGGTCATGCGATTGAGCTATGTGGGTGAGCGGTGCCATGTAGACGTTGAAGAGTGTCGGGCTGAGGGATGATCCTTGGGGAATGCCGCAGATGATCTTGGTGGCTTTAGATCGTAACGGAGGAAGGCGGACACTCTGTGTTCTGCCAGTGAGGAAGGAGGTGGTCCAATCCATGGCTTAGTCGCGGATCCCTGCATTGTGGAGGCATGTGCATAGGGTGTGGTGGCAGACGGTGTCAAAGGCGGCCAAAAGGTCCAGGAGGATGAGGGCTGCGGTTTCTCCGTTGTCCAGCAGGTTCCTGATGTCGTCGGTGGCGGCAATGAGGGCAGTTTTGGTGCTGTGGTTGCTGCGGAATCCAGATTGGGATGGGTCCAGGATGTTGTTCTCCTTGAGGAAGAGGGTCAGTTGCCTGTTGACAATCTTCACAATTACTTTTGCCAGTACGGGAGTAGGGAGATAGGCCGGAAGTATTTGAGGTCCTTAGGGTTTGCCTTGGGTTTCTTGAGTAGGGCGTTGATCTCGGCGTGCTTCCAGCTCTCCGGGAAAGTGGCGGTCTTGAAGGAATTGTGTATGATCTTGCGGAGATGGGGGTGCGATAGTGGAGATTGCTTTGTTGAAGATGTGGTGCCGGCAGGGGTCTGATGGAATGCCGGAGTGGATGGTGTTCATGATTTTGATGGTGTTGTCGTCGTTGACATGGGTACAGGAGAGCAGGGGGTTGGTGTGGCTGGGGGCGGTGAGTCTGAGGTGTCGGTGGCTGACGGGGGGCCTGGTTGTTGAAGCTGTTGTGGATGTCTGCGATCTTACAGTGGAAGAAGGTGGCTAGGGAGTCGCAGAGGTCTTGCGATGGCAGGAGCTGGGGTTTGAGAGTTCCTTCATGATGTTGAGGAGCTCTTTGCTGTTATGTGTGTTGTTGTAAAGCGTTCCTTGAAGGAAGTCCTTTTGACAGTTTGGATGAGTTGGTGGTGTCTGCGGATGGTGCTCTTTTGGGCTGCATTGCTGTCCGGTGGTGTCTGTTCGTGGTGCCACTTCATCTCGAGCCTTCGACAGGTCTGCTCGGATGCCTGAAGGTCGGCGGTGAACCAGATGGATTTTCTGTTGATGCTTCTGTTTGAGGGTTTCTTGATCGGGGCAAAAGTGTTGGCACAATCGTCGATCCATTGCCTGAGGTTGCGGGCTGCAGTGTCGGTGTCGGCGGTGTCAGTTTGTTGTAATTCGACAATGACTGGGTTAGCGTTTTGCTTCTGCTACACGTTATTTCCCTTAACTTGGCCTTATTCGAAAACGCCATTTTGTATGTCACAGCGGCCATTTTAGAGAATGAGCCGCCTCGTGGTCAGCATGCCCTTTAGACCTTTGTCCGTGCCATTGACCACTCGAGTTTGCCCAGCAACAGGCTATTTTTAGTAACGGTCAAGCCTGTACATGCGCAGTTCTGACTGACCAGTCAGAACTTAGGAATGTCCTGCCAAACTGACCAGTGATCTTGTAACCCCTCCCATGAGTTGGCTGTGCTCCAAAAATGACCATATATGTACCTAAAACTCTGTAACCATGTACCGCCTACCAATTTTATGGTTGTAAACTGTATAAAAGAAGGACTCGCACCAATGTTCGGGGTGATACTTCTTGCATTGCCAAAGGGGGCTGTAGGAATGTACCACCACCCCATGGGGTCTTAATAAACTTGTCTTTTGTACTTTTCAGTTTCTGTGCCAACAGTTCTTTCGGTATAATGGGTATACTGTGGAGTATGTAGGCTTTGGGAACCCAATACCACAAATTGGCGACCACGAAGGGACTCATCGGCGACTCGGATGCCCGAAGGAGAGGTCGTGACGAAGGACTGGAAACTCGCCATGGACGCGTACGCTGCCACTGAGTGACCCGAGTCTTGGCACCCACGGTGTTTTCTTCCTTCCTTCTGATCTGACCTTCCAAGTGGCGCCGGTCCCCGACTGAGATTCTACTCGTCTGTGTTGCCGTGCAGTGCCTGTTTGGCTGATTCGATCAAAGACCTTGGCAGTTGGAATCTGGATATTTGAGATTTGGGTAAGATTTGTGATCGGTGAGGTAGTCCGCGGACGCTTACTGAAGTTCTATGAATGTGACTATGATTTGAGTTAGCTAACATTTTGACTTTGTGAATTTGAATACATATGTGTAGTGCACTTCACATAGGCAGGCATGTAGAGATGTTTCTGTTGGACAGGCCCCAGAAGGGGGCTCGCTCCCTCCCCGCATGACAGAACCAGGACACCGACTCTCCAGAAGCTACCCACAGAAGCACCCCGTAACCCGTCCCACACGGGACGCCTGCCCCCGAACATCTCCGTATCACCGGCCCGGGCCACCGCCAGCACCATTGCCCGGGCCCAGCCGCCATCTTGGACACTGTACCACGAGGCCGCGTGGCCTCAGCTCGACCCTAACCCTGGGCCTGGCCAGGCCCCGACATCCCGGCACCACCATCCACCCAGGAGGTGAACGGGCAACTTGGCAGGTCAATGGGAGAGAGGAGTTTCGATGGCTCTCCCCCGCCAGGTGCCGTTCGCCCCCAGCCTCCCCGGGCGCTGGCTCCACCCCCCTGCTGGGTGTCTGGACTCCCTCACCCCGGACCTCCCGACCTCCAAGTGCGAGGGTCCGGACATCAAAGGGCACCAGACCTATAACTGGGGCAGCTCCAGAGCAGGAAGGCAGTTGTATCCTGGAGTCGAGAGACACTGTGAAGAACTCATCCTTGACGGACTGTTGGCGCTGCCGAAGCCCTGCCTTGTGAACTGTCGTCCTGCCTGCTGGCACTGCCGTGGCCTTCTGCAACCTTCATCTTCGTCGGGATCTGCTGGCGCTGCCGCGGCCCCTTGCAACCATCATCCTCGTCGGGACCTGCTGGCGCTGCCGCGGCCCGTTGCATCCACCATCTTCGTCGGGACCTGCTGGCGCTGCCGCGATCCGTTGCCACCTACGATCTCCTCGGGACCTGCTGGCGCTGCCGCGGCCTGACCTCCTAGAACGCCGAGCTCGAGGATTGTGAGCTAACCATCATTCCATCGCAACTACCAGATTGGTAACAAGACTGTCCCGCTACCCCCTTTCCCTTCAAAGAGACTAGAATCGAGGGGACCCCTGAGTCCTGACCTCCTTGTACCATTCTACCGTACTTCAAGATTTGCTTATAAAGAACGTTAAACCTTATCTTTGTGTGGTGTCCATCTGTGGGGGGGAAGTTACTTGTCTGTACGATTGCTGGAGACGGCTCTCCCCGGAGGCCTCTCCCCTTGTCCTCGGCCGACCTTCCAGGTCCCGTCTAACATTGGTGGCCAGCGGCGCGATCCGAACCAACGCGTACCGTAGAGAGTAACTCACCCCACGACTAAACCACAATGTCCACCAAAGAACCAAAGAGAGCGGATCCACAGAGAAATTCCAGATGGAGAAATTAGAAGAGTACAGCCATCGAGAGCTAAAACAATTTTGCATCGAACTAGGCATTGCTACCACCGGTCTGAGCACGAAAGACGACTTCAAGCACGCCCTAGAATCTTGGGCGGAAACCGGGGCCGTCAGATCCCGGGACCAAAACGTCGAAGCACCAGAGACAAACACCACTTCTCCCGAAGAAAGGAGAGCGGGCCTCTCCCAGGAAGAGATCCAAGAACGAGAAAAAAACAGACTACACGAATTAGAGTTGGCACGGCTCAAGTTGGACGGAGAGCTGAAACTAGCGGAACAAAAACTGAACTTAGAACACTTACGGCTCCGAGAAGAGCGGGAGGAAAAGCAAAGACAAAGAGAACTCGAAGAGAAAAGACTGGTATACGAACATGAGCGCAAGCTAGCTGAAATCGAACTACGAAAACAAAACAAAGAACTAGGGGTGCCCGAGCAACCGCGCACCCCGGGCGCTACAGAACAAAAGGTCCACATCCCCAAAGACGTCGTCCGAGAATACTATCGGAACGACGACATACAGCAGTGGTTCAAGGCCTACGAGTTCGCCATGACCTCCCACCGGATTTATCGAAGTGACTGGGGAGCCGGGCTATGGGAGAGGTTCGTAAATGAAGGCCGCGATGCCCTGTTACAGCTCCCGGACCACCAGATGACATCCTATGACCACATGAAGGCCGCCCTCCTCACTCGATATGGGCTCACGCCAGAGATGTACCGCCAGAGGTTCCGCGACTGCACCCGGATCCCGGGTACAACTTGGGTGGAATATGTGAACTATTTCAGCCGAGCCTTTGAGGGATGGATCAAGGGTAGCCGCGTAACCACCTACGAGCAACTCTTCAACCTCATTGTATGGGAGCACCTCTCCAACAACTGCTTCGTCGAACTCAGGCAGCACCTCCTCGACAGTAAATTGACTGACCCTCGGCAGCTCGCCGCTGAGGCTGACCGTTGGGAGAGCACCCGAGTGGCCCGGAGTGGGCCAAACGAGCAGAACCGAAACAACCAAGGTCACCATCGTCCCCGAGGAGGAGGAGGAGGCCAGGGCCGGGGCAGAGATGCCGTCCCGGCAGCTCCCGCCAACAACACCGCACCCCCGGCTGGGCGGGGGAACCCTCCGATGCGCCCAGGGTTCCGAGCCAATGTCACTTGCCATCGGTGCCAGCGGGTCGGCCACTATGCCAGCGACCCGAACTGCCCAAAGAACCAGACTCCCGGGCCCCGCCAGGTCGCGGCCGCCGCCCTAGGAGAAGAACAAACTTCCGAAGAGCATGAAGAGTACGAACAGGAGCAGCCCGAGTGGGAACCTGCCGCCATGGTCCTGGCTTGCCTAGGGGGAAGAGACATGATCCCGCGGGTCCCCCTACCCGCAAACACCAGAAAATACAGCCAGTGGGTGAACATAAATGGACGCAAGGCCGAAGCCCTGCGTGACACAGGAGCCAGTGTGACGGCCGTCCGCTGTCACCTGGTGACCCCAGAACAAATCCTGCCAAACGTCCTTTGCCCTGTCCGATCGGCCGACAATTCTGAGAGCCTGTGTCGGATGGCCTGTGTCCCCTTCGAATGGGGAGGAGTGTCCGGCATGCTGAAAGTGACTGTCCGCGATGATGCCCCGTGGACTGCCTCCTGGGAAACGATCTCGAGAGTTCCCCGTGGGCGGCCGTTGAGAGAAGAGAACACCTGGGGATGCTGGGCCTCCCGGACTGGGCGGGCGTAACAACCCGGTCCATGGCCGCCCTGGCATAGTGGCCGACCCGCTGGCACCGATGGCAAGTGACATTGGCTCGGAACCCTGGGCGCATCGGAGGGTTCCCCAGACCCGAAGAACGCGAATGGCCGGCACCTCCTCCCCCGCTCACTCCAGAGGAAGACACCGTCCATACTGACCCCCCAGAACAAGCCCAGGAAGAGCCCGCTCAGCCTCAGGACCTTCCAGACCTGGCTCAGTGGCGTCAGGAGGGGTGGCCCACCCAAGAACAATTCCGGCAGGAGCAAAAGACCTGTCCCTCCCTCGAGGGACTCCGACAGCAAGCCCTCGCCCAGAGCGCGGGAGACACCGCAGGGGCGCACTGGATCTACTGGGACAACGACCTACTGTACAGCGAGCAAAGAATCGCCGAATTGGGGGCCAGTCGGGTGCTGGTGGTGCCCCTCCGCTTCAGAGACTTCCTTTTGAACTTGGCACACGATGTCCCCCTGGCTGGGCACCTGGGGCAAGATAAAACCTACAACCGTCTGGTGACCCACTTTTACTGGCCAAAGATACGAAATGACGTTTTCAACCACTGCCGGGCCTGCCCCACCTGCCAGGCCAGCGGAAAGAGCGGCCGAAAACTCAAGGCACCCTTGCAACCATTCCCCGTTGTCACCACCCCGTTCGAACGAGTGGGAATAGACATTGTGGGGCCCCTGGACCCCCGAACAGCACAAGGGCACCGATTCATCCTGGTCCTGGTGGACCACGCCACCCGCTATCCCGAGGCCATTCCCCTTCGAACAGTGACAGCACCAGTGGTAGGCCGAGCCTTGATGGGGATCTTCTCGTGAGTGGGCTTCCTCCGGGATGTCGTCAGTGACCGGGGCACAAACTTTATTTCGAAATATATGAAATCCCTCTGGCAGCAGTGCAGAGTCACCTACCGATTCACAACCCCCTATCACCCGCAAGGAAACGAACTGGTCGACCGCATGGGGGCTGCCCGCTACCTAAGCATCTTCGACCTGACAGCGGGCTACTGGCAGATCGGCCTCACCCCCAGGGCCCAAGAACGATCCGCTTTCTCCACCCCGGATGGGCACTACCAGTTCACTATGATGCCCTTCGGTATGAAAAACGCTCCAGCCACTTTTCAACGACTTGTGAACCAGGTATTGGCGGGCCTCGAAGACTTCAGCGCCGCCTACCTGGACGATATCGCGGTATACAGCCGCCACTGGTCAGACCACCTCTGCCACCTCCGAGAGGTCCTGCAGGCCCTTCAGCGAGCTGGCCTCACCATCAAGGCCAGCAAATGCCAAAATCGGCCAAGGGTCCGTGACCTACCTTGGACACCAAGTGGGGAGCGGTCTGGTGGCCCCTCTCCAACTCAAGATCGCTGCCATCCAGTCCTGGCAACCCCCCGTCACCCAAACCGAGGTACGAGCCTTCTTGGGGCTCACCGGATACGACCGGCGGTTTGTGAAGGACTATGGCAGCATTGTGGGGCCCCTCACGGAACTCACATCCAAGAAGCATCCCAAAACGGTCAGCTGGACCCCAGACTGTCAAGCGGCCTTCGAGAAACTGAAGGCCGCCATGTGCACCGCCCCGGTGCTCCAGGCCCCCGACTACAGCCGTGAGTTCATCGTCCAGACCGATGCCTCAGACCATGGCATTGGGGCCGTCCTCTCGCAACTCAACCCCGAGGGAGTCGACCAGCCAGTGGCCTTCATCAGCCGACGCCTACTGGCCAGAGAACAGCGCTGGAGTACCATAGAGCGGGAGGCCTTCGCAGTGGTGTGGGCCCTCAAGAAGCTCCGGCCCTACCTCTTCGGTACCCACTTCCGGGTACAAACAGACCATCGCCCCCTGCAATGGTTAATGCAGATGCGGGGGGAGAATCCCAAACTGCTGCAATGGTCCATCTCCCTGCAGGGGATGGACTTCACTGTGGAGCATCGCCCTGGTCAAGATCACGCCAATGCGGATGGCCTGTCACGCTTTTTCCGCCTCGACGGAGAGAGTCCCCAAGAGGATGGGTGACTCTCCCCGCCTTCAGCTGGGGGGGACGCATGTTGGACAGGCCCCAGAAGGGGGCTCGCTCCCTCCCCTCATGACAGAACCAGGACACCGACTCTCCAGAAGCTACCCATCGAAGCACCCCGTAACCCATCCCACACGGGACGCCTGCCCCCGAACATCTCCGTATCACCGGCCCGGGCCACCGCCAGCACCATTGCCCGGGCCCAGCCGCCATCTTGGACACTGCACCACGAGGCCGCGTGGCCTCAGCTCGACCCTAACCCTGGGCCTGGCCAGGCCCCGACATCCCGGCACCACCATCCACCCAGGAGGTGAACGGGCCACTTGGCAGGTCAATGGGAGAGAGGAGTTTCGATGGCTCTCCCCCGCCAGGTGCCGATCGCCCCCAGCCTCCCCGGGCGCTGGCTCCACCCCCCTGCTGGGTGTCTGGACTCCCTCACCCCGGACCTCCCGACCTCCAAGTGCGAGGGTCCTGACATCAAAGGGCACCAGACCTATAACTGGGGCAGCTCCAGAGCAGGAAGGCAGTTGTATCCTGGAGTCGAGAGACACTGTGAAGAACTCATCCTTGACGGACTGTCGTCCTGCCTGCTGGCGCTGCCGCGGCCTTCTGCAACGTTCATCCTCGTCGGGACCTGCTGGCGCTGTCGCAGCCCCTTGCAACCATCATCCTCATCGGGACCTGCTGGCGCTGCCGCGGCCCGTTGCAACCACCATCTTCGTCGGGACCTGCTGGCGCTGCCGCGATCCGTTGCCACCTACGATCTCCTCGGGACCTGCTGGCGCTGCCGCGGCCCGACCTCCTAGAACGCCGAGCTCGAGGATTGTGAGCTAACCATCATTCCATCGCAACTACCAGATTGGTAACAAGACTGTCCCGCTACCCCCTTTCCCTTCAAAGAGACTAGAATCGAGGGGACCCCTGAGTCCTGACCTCCTTGTACCATTCTACCGTACTTCAAGATTTGCTTATAAAGAACGTTAAACCTTATCTTTGTGTGGTGTCCATCTGTGGGGGGGAAGTTACTTGTCTGTACAATTGCTGGAGACGGCTCTCCCCGGAGGCCTCTCCCCTTGTCCTCGGCCGACCCTCCAGGTCCCGTCTAACATTGGTGGCCAGCGGCGCGATCCGAACCAACGCGTACCGTAGAGAGTAACTCACCCCACGACTAAACCACAATGTCAACCAAAGAACCAAAGAGAGCGGATCCACAGAGAAATTCCAGATGGAGAAATTAGAAGAGTACAGCCATCGAGAGCTAAAACAATTTTGCATCGAACTAGGCATTGCTACCACCGGTCTGAGCACGAAAGACGACTTCAAGCACGCCCTAGAATCTTGGGCGGAAACCGGGGCCGTCAGATCCCGGACCAAAACGTCGAAGCACCAGAGACAAACACCACTTCTCCCGAAGAAAGGAGAGCGGGCCTCTCCCAGGAAGAGATCCAAGAACGAGAAAAAAACAGACTACACGAATTAGAGTTGGCACGGCTCAAGTTGGACGGAGAGCTGAAACTAGCGGAACAAAAACTGAACTTAGAACACTTACGGCTCCGAGAAGAGCGGGAGGAAAAGCAAAGACAGAGAGAACTCGAAGAGAAAAGACTGGCATACGAACACGAGCGCAAGCTAGCTGAAATCGAACTACGAAAACAAAACAAAGAACTAGGGGTGCCCGAGCAACCGCGCACCCCGGGCGCTACAGAACAAAAGGTCCACATCCCCAAAGACGTCGTCCGAGAATACTATCGGAACGACGACATACAGCAGTGGTTCAAGGCCTACGAGTTCGCCATGACCTCCCACCGGATTTATCGAAGTGACTGGGGAGCCGGGCTATGGGAGAGGTTCGTAAATGAAGGCCGCGATGCCCTGTTACAGCTCCCGGACCACCAGATGACATCCTATGACCACATGAAGGCCGCCCTCCTCACTCGATATGGGCTCACGCCAGAGATGTACCGCCAGAGGTTCCGCGACTGCACCCGGATCCCGGGTACAACTTGGGTGGAATATGTGAACTATTTCAGCCGAGCCTTTGAGGGATGGATCAAGGGTAGCCGCGTAACCACCTACGAGCAACTCTTCAACCTCATTGTATGGGAGCACCTCTCCAACAACTGCTTCGTCGAGCTCAGGCAGCACCTCCTCGACAGTAAATTGACTGACCCTCGGCAGCTCGCCGCTGAGGCTGACCGTTGGGAGAGCACCCGAGTGGCCCGGAGTGGGCCAAACGAGCAGAACCGAAACAACCAAGGTCACCATCGTCCCCGAGGAGGAGGAGGAGGCCAGGGCCGGGGCAGAGATGCCGTCCCGGCAGCTCCCGCCAACAACACCGCACCCCCGGCTGGGCGGGGGAACCCTCCGATGCGCCCAGGGTTCCGAGCCAATGTCACTTGCCATCGGTGCCAGCGGGTCGGCCACTATGCCAGCGACCCGAACTGCCCAAAGAACCAGACTCCCGGGCCCCGCCAGGTCGCGGCCGCCGCCCTAGGAGAAGAACAAACTTCCGAAGAGCATGAAGAGTACGAACAGGAGCAGCCCGAGTGGGAACCTGCCGCCATGGTCCTGGCTTGCCTAGGGGGAAGAGACATGATCCCGCGGGTCCCCCTACCCGCAAACACCAGAAAATACAGCCAGTGGGTGAACATAAATGGACGCAAGGCCGAAGCCCTGCGTGACACAGGAGCCAGTGTGACGGCCGTCCGCTGTCACCTGGTGACCCCAGAACAAATCCTGCCAAACGTCCTTTGCCCTGTCCGATCGGCCGACAATTCTGAGAGCCTGTGTCGGATGGCCTGTGTCCCCTTCGAATGGGGAGGAGTGTCCGGCATGCTGAAAGTGACTGTCCGCGATGATGCCCCGTGGACTGCCTCCTGGGAAACGATCTCGAGAGTTCCCCGTGGGCGGCCGTTGAGAGAAGAGAACACCTGGGGATGCTGGGCCTCCCGGACTGGGCGGGCGTAACAACCCGGTCCATGGCCGCCCTGGCATAGTGGCCGACCCGCTGGCACCGATGGCAAGTGACATTGGCTCGGAACCCTGGGCGCATCGGAGGGTTCCCCAGACCCGAAGAACGCGAATGGCCGGCACCTCCTCCCCCGCTCACTCCAGAGGAAGACACCGTCCATACTGACCCCCCAGAACAAGCCCAGGAAGAGCCCGCTCAGCCTCAGGACCTTCCAGACCTGGCTCAGTGGCGTCAGGAGGGGTGGCCCACCCAAGAACAATTCCGGCAGGAGCAAAAGACCTGTCCCTCCCTCGAGGGACTCCGACAGCAAGCCCTCGCCCAGAGCGCGGGAGACACCGCAGGGGCGCACTGGATCTACTGGGACAACGACCTACTGTACAGCGAGCAAAGAATCGCCGAATTGGGGGCCAGTCGGGTGCTGGTGGTGCCCCTCCGCTTCAGAGACTTCCTTTTGAACTTGGCACACGATGTCCCCCTGGCTGGGCACCTGGGGCAAGATAAAACCTACAACCGTCTGGTGACCCACTTTTACTGGCCAAAGATACGAAATGACGTTTTCAACCACTGCCGGGCCTGCCCCACCTGCCAGGCCAGCGGAAAGAGCGGCCGAAAACTCAAGGCACCCCTGCAACCATTCCCCGTTGTCACCACCCCGTTCGAACGAGTGGGAATAGACATTGTGGGGCCCCTGGACCCCCGAACAGCACAAGGGCACCGATTCATCCTGGTCCTGGTGGACCACGCCACCCGCTATCCCGAGGCCATTCCCCTTCGAACAGTGACAGCACCAGTGGTAGGCCGAGCCTTGATGGGGATCTTCTCGTGAGTGGGCTTCCTCCGGGATGTCGTCAGTGACCGGGGCACAAACTTTATTTCGAAATATATGAAATCCCTCTGGCAGCAGTGCGGAGTCACCTACCGATTCACAACCCCCTATCACCCGCAAGGAAACGAACTGGTCGACCGCATGGGGGCTGCCCGCTACCTAAGCATCTTCGACCTGACAGCGGGCTACTGGCAGATCGGCCTCACCCCCAGGGCCCAAGAACGATCCGCTTTCTCCACCCCGGATGGGCACTACCAGTTCACTATGATGCCCTTCGGTATGAAAAACGCTCCAGCCACTTTTCAACGACTTGTGAACCAGGTATTGGCGGGCCTCGAAGACTTCAGCGCCGCCTACCTGGACGATATCGCGGTATACAGCCGCCACTGGTCAGACCACCTCTGCCACCTCCGAGAGGTCCTGCAGGCCCTTCAGCGAGCTGGCCTCACCATCAAGGCCGGCAAATGCCAAAATCGGCCAAGGGTCCGTGACCTATCTTGGACACCAAGTGGGGAGCGGTCTGGTGGCCCCTCTCCAACTCAAGATCGCTGCCATCCAGTCCTGGCAACCCCCCGTCACCCAAACCGAGGTACGAGCCTTCTTGGGGCTCACCGGATACGACCGGCGGTTTGTGAAGGACTATGGCAGCATTGTGGGGCCCCTCACGGAACTCACATCCAAGAAGCATCCCAAAACGGTCAACTGGACCCCAGACTGTCAAGCGGCCTTCGAGAAACTGAAGGCCGCCATGTGCACCGCCCCGGTGCTCCAGGCCCCCGACTACAGCCGTGAGTTCATCGTCCAGACCGATGCCTCAGACCATGGCATTGGGGCCGTCCTCTCGCAACTCAACCCCGAGGGAGTCGACCAGCCAGTGGCCTTCATCAGCCGACGCCTACTGGCCAGAGAACAGCGCTGGAGTACCATAGAGCGGGAGGCCTTCGCAGTGGTGTGGGCCCTCAAGAAGCTCCGGCCCTACCTCTTCGGTACCCACTTCCGGGTACAAACAGACCATCGCCCCCTGCAATGGTTAATGCAGATGCGGGGGGAGAATCCCAAACTGCTGCAATGGTCCATCTCCCTGCAGGGGATGGACTTCACTGTGGAGCATCGCCCTGGTCAAGATCACGCCAATGCGGATGGCCTGTCACGCTTTTTCCGCCTCGACGGAGAGAGTCCCCAAGAGGATGGGTGACTCTCCCCGCCTTCAGCTGGGGGGGACGCATGTTGGACAGGCCCCAGAAGGGGACTCGCTCCCTCCCCTCATGACAGAACCAGGACACCGACTCTCCAGAAGCTACCCACCGAAGCACCCCGTAACCCATCCCACACGGGACGCCTGCCCCCGAACATCTCCGTATCACCGGCCCGGGCCACCGCCAGCACCATTGCCCGGGCCCAGCCGCCATCTTGGACACTGCACCACGAGGCCGCGTGGCCTCAGCTCGACCCTAACCCTGGGCCTGGCCAGGCCCCGACATCCCGGCACCACCATCCACCCAGGAGGTGAACGGGCCACTTGGCAGGTCAATGGGAGAGAGGAGTTTCGATGGCTCTCCCCCGCCAGGTGCCGATCGCCCCCAGCCTCCCCGGGCACTGGCTCCACCCCCCTGCTGGGTGTCTGGACTCCCTCACCCCGGACCTCCCGACCTCCAAGTGCGAGGGTCCTGACATCAAAGGGCACCAGACCTATAACTGGGGCAGCTCCAGAGCAGGAAGGCAGTTGTATCCTGGAGTCGAGAGACACTGTGAAGAACTCATCCTTGACGGACTGTCGTCCTGCCTGCTGGCGCTGCCGCGGCCTTCTGCAACGTTCATCCTCGTCGGGACCTGCTGGCGCTGCCGCAGCCCCTTGCAACCATCATCCTCATCGGGACCTGCTGGCGCTGCCGCGGCCCGTTGCAACCACCATCTTCGTCGGGACCTGCTGGCGCTGCCGCGATCCGTTGCCACCTACGATCTCCTCGGGACCTGCTGGCGCTGCCGCGGCCCGACCTCCTAGAACGCCGAGCTCGAGGATTGTGAGCTAACCATCATTCCATCGCAACTACCAGATTGGTAACAAGACTGTCCCGCTACCCCCTTTCCCTTCAAAGAGACTAGAATCGAGGGGACCCCTGAGTCCTGACCTCCTTGTACCATTCTACCGTACTTCAAGATTTGCTTATAAAGAACGTTAAACCTTATCTTTGTGTGGTGTCCATCTGTGGGGGGGAAGTTACTTGTCTGTACGATTGCTGGAGACGGCTCTCCCCGGAGGCCTCTCCCCTTGTCCTCGGCCGACCCTCCAGGTCCCGTCTAACATTGGTGGCCAGCGGCGCGATCCGAACCAACGCGTACCGTAGAGAGTAACTCACCCCACGACTAAACCACAATGTCAACCAAAGAACCAAAGAGAGCGGATCCACAGAGAAATTCCAGATGGAGAAATTAGAAGAGTACAGCCATCGAGAGCTAAAACAATTTTGCATCGAACTAGGCATTGCTACCACCGGTCTGAGCACGAAAGACGACTTCAAGCACGCCCTAGAATCTTGGGCGGAAACCGGGGCCGTCAGATCCCGGACCAAAACGTCGAAGCACCAGAGACAAACACCACTTCTCCCGAAGAAAGGAGAGCGGGCCTCTCCCAGGAAGAGATCCAAGAACGAGAAAAAAACAGACTACACGAATTAGAGTTGGCACGGCTCAAGTTGGACGGAGAGCTGAAACTAGCGGAACAAAAACTGAACTTAGAACACTTACGGCTCCGAGAAGAGCGGGAGGAAAAGCAAAGACAGAGAGAACTCGAAGAGAAAAGACTGGCATACGAACACGAGCGCAAGCTAGCTGAAATCGAACTACGAAAACAAAACAAAGAACTAGGGGTGCCCGAGCAACCGCGCACCCCGGGCGCTACAGAACAAAAGGTCCACATCCCCAAAGACGTCGTCCGAGAATACTATCGGAACAACGACATACAGCAGTGGTTCAAGGCCTACGAGTTCGCCATGACCTCCCACCGGATTTATCGAAGTGACTGGGGAGCCGGGCTATGGGAGAGGTTCGTAAATGAAGGCCGCGATGCCCTGTTACAGCTCCCGGACCACCAGATGACATCCTATGACCACATGAAGGCCGCCCTCCTCACTCGATATGGGCTCACGCCAGAGATGTACCGCCAGAGGTTCCGCGACTGCACCCGGATCCCGGGTACAACTTGGGTGGAATATGTGAACTATTTCAGCCGAGCCTTTGAGGGATGGATCAAGGGTAGCCGCGTAACCACCTACGAGCAACTCTTCAACCTCATTGTATGGGAGCACCTCTCCAACAACTGCTTCGTCGAGCTCAGGCAGCACCTCCTCGACAGTAAATTGACTGACCCTCGGCAGCTCGCCGCTGAGGCTGACCGTTGGGAGAGCACCCGAGTGGCCCGGAGTGGGCCAAACGAGCAGAACCGAAACAACCAAGGTCACCATCGTCCCCGAGGAGGAGGAGGAGGCCAGGGCCGGGGCAGAGATGCCGTCCCGGCAGCTCCCGCCAACAACACCGCACCCCCGGCTGGGCGGGGGAACCCTCCGATGCGCCCAGGGTTCCGAGCCAATGTCACTTGCCATCGGTGCCAGCGGGTCGGCCACTATGCCAGCGACCCGAACTGCCCAAAGAACCAGACTCCCGGGCCCCGCCAGGTCGCGGCCGCCGCCCTAGGAGAAGAACAAACTTCCGAAGAGCATGAAGAGTACGAACAGGAGCAGCCCGAGTGGGAACCTGCCGCCATGGTCCTGGCTTGCCTAGGGGGAAGAGACATGATCCCGCGGGTCCCCCTACCCGCAAACACCAGAAAATACAGCCAGTGGGTGAACATAAATGGACGCAAGGCCGAAGCCCTGCGTGACACAGGAGCCAGTGTGACGGCCGTCCGCTGTCACCTGGTGACCCCAGAACAAATCCTGCCAAACGTCCTTTGCCCTGTCCGATCGGCCGACAATTCTGAGAGCCTGTGTCGGATGGCCTGTGTCCCCTTCGAATGGGGAGGAGTGTCCGGCATGCTGAAAGTGACTGTCCGCGATGATGCCCCGTGGACTGCCTCCTGGGAAACGATCTCGAGAGTTCCCCGTGGGCGGCCGTTGAGAGAAGAGAACACCTGGGGATGCTGGGCCTCCCGGACTGGGCGGGCGTAACAACCCGGTCCATGGCCGCCCTGGCATAGTGGCCGACCCGCTGGCACCGATGGCAAGTGACATTGGCTCGGAACCCTGGGCGCATCAGAGGGTTCCCCAGACCCGAAGAACGCGAATGGCCGGCACCTCCTCCCCCGCTCACTCCAGAGGAAGACACCGTCCATACTGACCCCCCAGAACAAGCCCAGGAAGAGCCCGCTCAGCCTCAGGACCTTCCAGACCTGGCTCAGTGGCGTCAGGAGGGGTGGCCCACCCAAGAACAATTCCGGCAGGAGCAAAAGACCTGTCCCTCCCTCGAGGGACTCCGACAGCAAGCCCTCGCCCAGAGCGCGGGAGACACCGCAGGGGCGCACTGGATCTACTGGGACAACGACCTACTGTACAGCGAGCAAAGAATCGCCGAATTGGGGGCCAGTCGGGTGCTGGTGGTGCCCCTCCGCTTCAGAGACTTCCTTTTGAACTTGGCACACGATGTCCCCCTGGCTGGGCACCTGGGGCAAGATAAAACCTACAACCGTCTGGTGACCCACTTTTACTGGCCAAAGATATGAAATGACGTTTTCAACCACTGCCGGGCCTGCCCCACCTGCCAGGCCAGCGGAAAGAGCGGCCGAAAACTCAAGGCACCCCTGCAACCATTCCCCGTTGTCACCACCCCGTTCGAACGAGTGGGAATAGACATTGTGGGGCCCCTGGACCCCCGAACAGCACAAGGGCACCGATTCATCCTGGTCCTGGTGGACCACGCCACCCGCTATCCCGAGGCCATTCCCCTTCGAACAGTGACAGCACCAGTGGTAGGCCGAGCCTTGATGGGGATCTTCTCGTGAGTGGGCTTCCTCCGGGATGTCGTCAGTGACCGGGGCACAAACTTTATTTCGAAATATATGAAATCCCTCTGGCAGCAGTGCGGAGTCACCTACCGATTCACAACCCCCTATCACCCGCAAGGAAACGAACTGGTCGACCGCATGGGGGCTGCCCGCTACCTAAGCATCTTCGACCTGACAGCGGGCTACTGGCAGATCGGCCTCACCCCCAGGGCCCAAGAACGATCCGCTTTCTCCACCCCGGATGGGCACTACCAGTTCACTATGATGCCCTTCGGTATGAAAAACGCTCCAGCCACTTTTCAACGACTTGTGAACCAGGTATTGGCGGGCCTCGAAGACTTCAGCGCCGCCTACCTGGACGATATCGCGGTATACAGCCGCCACTGGTCAGACCACCTCTGCCACCTCCGAGAGGTCCTGCAGGCCCTTCAGCGAGCTGGCCTCACCATCAAGGCCAGCAAATGCCAAAATCGGCCAAGGGTCCGTGACCTACCTTGGACACCAAGTGGGGAGCGGTCTGGTGGCCCCTCTCCAACTCAAGATCGCTGCCATCCAGTCCTGGCAACCCCCCGTCACCCAAACCGAGGTACGAGCCTTCTTGGGGCTCACCGGATACGACCGGCGGTTTGTGAAGGACTATGGCAGCATTGTGGGGCCCCTCACGGAACTCACATCCAAGAAGCATCCCAAAACGGTCAACTGGACCCCAGACTGTCAAGCGGCCTTCGAGAAACTGAAGGCCGCCATGTGCACCGCCCCGGTGCTCCAGGCCCCCGACTACAGCCGTGAGTTCATCGTCCAGACCGATGCCTCAGACCATGGCATTGGGGCCGTCCTCTCGCAACTCAACCCCGAGGGAGTCGACCAGCCAGTGGCCTTCATCAGCCGACGCCTACTGGCCAGAGAACAGCGCTGGAGTACCATAGAGCGGGAGGCCTTCGCAGTGGTGTGGGCCCTCAAGAAGCTCCGGCCCTACCTCTTCGGTACCCACTTCCGGGTACAAACAGACCATCGCCCCCTGCAATGGTTAATGCAGATGCGGGGGGAGAATCCCAAACTGCTGCAATGGTCCATCTCCCTGCAGGGGATGGACTTCACTGTGGAGCATCGCCCTGGTCAAGATCACGCCAATGCGGATGGCCTGTCACGCTTTTTCCGCCTCGACGGAGAGAGTCCCCAAGAGGATGGGTGACTCTCCCCGCCTTCAGCTGGGGGGGACGCATGTTGGACAGGCCCCAGAAGGGGGCTCGCTCCCTCCCCTCATGACAGAACCAGGACACCGACTCTCCAGAAGCTACCCACCGAAGCACCCCGTAACCCATCCCACACGGGACGCCTGCCCCCGAACATCTCCGTATCACCGGCCCGGGCCACCGCCAGCACCATTGCCCGGGCCCAGCCGCCATCTTGGACACTGCACCACGAGGCCGCGTGGCCTCAGCTCGACCCTAACCCTGGGCCTGGCCAGGCCCCGACATCCCGGCACCACCATCCACCCAGGAGGTGAACGGGCCACTTGGCAGGTCAATGGGAGAGAGGAGTTTCGATGGCTCTCCCCCACCAGGTGCCGATCGCCCCCAGCCTCCCCGGGCGCTGGCTCCACCCCCCTGCTGGGTGTCTGGACTCCCTCACCCCGGACCTCCCGACCTCCAAGTGCGAGGGTCCTGACATCAAAGGGCACCAGACCTATAACTGGGGCAGCTCCAGAGCAGGAAGGCAGTTGTATCCTGGAGTCGAGAGACACTGTGAAGAACTCATCCTTGACGGACTGTCGTCCTGCCTGCTGGCGCTGCCGCGGCCTTCTGCAACGTTCATCCTCGTCGGGACCTGCTGGCGCTGCCGCAGCCCCTTGCAACCATCATCCTCATCGGGACCTGCTGGCGCTGCCGCGGCCCGTTGCAACCACCATCTTCGTCGGGACCTGCTGGCGCTGCCGCGATCCGTTGCCACCTACGATCTCCTCGGGACCTGCTGGCGCTGCCGCGGCCCGACCTCCTAGAACGCCGAGCTCGAGGATTGTGAGCTAACCATCATTCCATCGCAACTACCAGATTGGTAACAAGACTGTCCCGCTACCCCCTTTCCCTTCAAAGAGACTAGAATCGAGGGGACCCCTGAGTCCTGACCTCCTTGTACCATTCTACCGTACTTCAAGATTTGCTTATAAAGAACGTTAAACCTTATCTTTGTGTGGTGTCCATCTGTGGGGGGGAAGTTACTTGTCTGTACGATCGCTGGAGACGGCTCTCCCCGGAGGCCTCTCCCCCTGTCCTCGGCCGACCCTCCAGGTCCCGTCTAACAGTTTCTCTAACTTTGTTTGTACTTTGAGCGGCACATTTTGTGTGAAATATTGTAAGTGCCATTTTTGGTATCACGCTTTTGTGGTACTTTTTTTGAACATGCCTGTTTTAAGCACACTTCGAGGGATGTGCTGTCTTGGAAATGGTACCTCATATAGGTTAAATGAATCTCAGCCGGCTCCCCCAGAGGGAACCCCTAATCGCGATATGTATGTTAAATTTGGCCTTCCCCCTATACTGTACAGTAAATTATGGCATAAATACACCAGAACCGATCCCGAGTTGCAATGGCCACTACATGGGTCGTTTGATTTGCGAAAGGTTCAATTTGTGCAGCAATGTTTGTTTCAGCGCAGGTCTAGACAGGACATGTTTGATTGCGTGCGAATGTGGGAGAAAGCAGTGCGTGAACGTATGAAGCGTGAAGTTGCCTTGGCGGACAAAGAGCAGCGTAAGGCTGCTCGAGATAAAGCTTTACAGCTTGAGGAGAAGGAGGCGCAGGAGAAAAAAGAGAGGGAGGCAAGGGAACGTAATTTGCAAACGACCGGTCAATTTCCTATTCGTCGTCCGCTCTATCCTGTCCTTAATAATGAAGTTGATGATTTCTCATCATTAGATCGATCTCCGCCTCCGTATGTTCAGCCTACGGCACCGTCCGAGGATTCCGGTGATGAAGGTCGGGATAAGTCAAGTACCAGGTTAACCGCTGAAAGAGCCTCGGAATTGCGTAGTTTTGCTAGGAAATTGAATTTGAATGATACAACTGTGTCATCAGTTACAGTTGAAAAGGATAAGTGGTCGGAGCGCGAATTGATGTGTTTTTTAAGTACTTTTGCAGATGAAGTTATTGAGCGATTCCGTAAAAATTCAGTGGACTTAGAGCCCAAAGATGTGTCAGTGCATCATGAGAATATGCGTAAAGGTTTATTTGTTCTTTCAGATGCAGATGGTTTTTTCACAAAATTGCTCCAGCTACGGGATGAGGCGTCCAGATTGCGGGAAGCACGAAAGGCATCAGAGAAGTCCGTGCCAGAGCCGACAGACCAGTCCAAGCAGTGTTCTATCCAGGGTTCAGATAAGAAATCTAAAGTGCATGTTATGCCTATGCGTGAAGCTGCACCTCTGTATGTTCCCCCTAAAGGGGACGGTACAGATGATGATAAAACGTCGGCAAATGCAAAGGGGTATTTTATATATAATTGGGTGTATACACCTTGGAACAGAGCAGATGTTATGGCATTGAAAAATGCTTTACCCGATCTCCGTAAGAATCCGGCAGCATTTTATGAAGGGGTAGAGGGGGCCATTTCCTCTTGTGTTATGACTCTTGTTGATATAGATCTTTTCTTTGGATTAATACTCCCCCCCCATATGTGGAGATCAATTCGTAAGACTAATGATCAAACGACGTTTGGGGCAACTTGGAAGGAGATAGGCCAGGCTGACTTAGGTAGGGAACCTGCATGTAAGCCGTGTGACTTGATTTTAGAGCTTCCAACGGCTATTTTGACTAAATTAAAAACGCTTGTTCCCCCTAAAAAGATCGATTGGACTATGTTAGCTTCGTGCAAACAGAAGTCAGACGAATCGGTATCTTATTTCTTTACACGTTTTGAAGAGGCGTTTAATGATTACAGTGGGCAATCATTAACAGATGATACGGGTAGGCATTTGTTTGTTGATAAGTATGTGGCTAATCTCCTACTGGAGATTGCAAAACGATTGAAAACCAGTGAAAGTTCCTGGACCACGGCGACCCCTACATCTTTGTTAACTATGGCTCAGTATTATGAGCGGCAGGAATTAGAGGCTAAAGAAAGTGTTGATAAGAAGGCGAAGGAGTTGAAAACGAAGGTGATGTTAGCACAGGTTCGTGGTGCTCAATCTAGAGGGAATGATAGAGGCAGACGAGGAGGAGGTACTGTGTCGTATGGTCGTACCGATATTGCTGAGGACCAATGTTCATATTGTAAAGAGTTTGGGCATAGGGCTGAAGATTGTCCGGTGCTTCGTGAACAACGTAGCCAGCGTGGTCGGGGAGGTGGACGGACACGGAATAGTTATTCGGGAGCGAGAGGTGGCGGAAGTGATCGTGGTAGGTTTGAGGCGAGGGGTCGTGGTCAGGATGAACGAAACACTTTTGATCGACGGAATCAGTATCAGATATCGGAGGATGTGAATGTGGAGCATCAGGATTATGTGCATGCATAGGATTGCGTAGGATGGGGTGTGGAATCGGTTGAAGTGCCAGTAGATCAAAGAGGTCCATATGTATCAGCGGGCGTTTTGGGTTCTACTGATCAGTTTTTGGTTGACACAGGAGCTACTCGTAGTGCTCTGTCTAAAAACCTGGTTCCAAGGGCTCCCCTGTCTGGCGACACGATAACATGTATAGTGTTCACCCTCTCCTAGCCCATTGTCACAACCTCTTGTGTTTTGTATTGACAAATTTTTCAGTTTTTGTCCATTTTTGTTGTCACCTCACACTCCAGATAACATTATGGGTATCGATTTGCTCAAGTATTTTCGAGCAACGATACGTTGCGCTCCCGAAGGAGTGCGGGTTATTTTGAATGATAATTACCAAGATTCAGACAGATTTTGTACAATGAAGGAAATTGAAGCATTAGCCTCTCTCCCGCATACGTTATGGGCGATTTCAGATACGGATGTGGGACAGATGCTTGTTCTGCCTATTCGAATCACTGTTAAGGAGGGAGTACCTTTGCCACGTGTCCCACAGTATAAGATTTCTAGGGAAGGTGAAATTGCCCTAACTCACATTGTTCAGGATTTGATTATTGCAGGAGTAGTGGAGGAAGTTCCTTACAATGTCTGTAACAGCCCTATCCTTCTGATTCTTAAGAAAGACACTGACGACAAAGTCTATCGATTTATTATTGATTTGAGAGAAATTAACAAAATTGTCATTCCCCAATACCCGGTTGTGTCTGATATCACGACATTGCTTACATTGGTTCCCCCAACTGCAACAACCTTTTCCGTTATTGACCTTAAAAACGCGTTCTTTTCCATTCCCATTCTTCCGGATAGTAGATACTTATTCGGCTTCACGTTAAATAATAAATCGTATAGATTTTGTCGTGTTCCCCAAGGTTACACAGAGAGTCCTAGCATTTATAGCCAGGCTTTAAAAAGACAGCTTGATTCTTTTCAATTGCAATCCGGAGTAGCTCTTATACAGTATGTTGACGATCTCCTGTTGGCTGCAGACACCTATGTACAATGTGAGGAGAGTACGCTTGCTTTGCTTTCCTTTTTAGCTCGAAACAATCACAAAGTTTCTAGGAAAAAGTTACAATATTGTAGACCCAAGGTGACCTACCTCGGTCATCTTTTGTCTAAGGAGGGGCATGCATTAACATCAGATCGAATTCAAGCGATTTTAGATACGCCAGTTCCCCACACTCAGAGAGATGTACGCGCTTTTATAGGATTAACATCTTTTTGTAGACAGTGGATAATAGGGTTTTCGCATATCATAAAATCTCTGTTAGCGTTACTGTCCAAAACTACACCAATGCCCCTTGAATGGACAGATGAATGTCAGACTGCTTTTGAACAATTGAGACAGGCCCTTTGCTCTGCACCCGTGTTAGGTACACCAGATTACACAAAGATTTTCACGTTGTATGTGCACAAGAAAGATGGATGCGCATTGTCAGTGTTAGTTCAGGCACACGGGGATAAGCAGAGGCCATGTGCGTATTTCTCAGCCATCCTTGATCCTGTAGCGCGAGGGTTACCAGGGTGTTTCCGAGCAGTTGCAGCAACAGCAGTAGCGATACGACAGAGTGAGGGAATAGTTTTGTCGCACAAATTGTTGGTGCTAGTCCCCCATGCAGTGGATGCCCTGTTAAATCAAACGAAAACACAGTATCTTACGAGCGCACGTTTAACAGGATATGAGCTCACACTTCTGGCGCCGCATATCACACTGAAAAGATGCGCTACCCTAAACCCTGCCACTTTATTGCCATATCCGGTCGAGGAGGGTCAGGAGGAAAAACACCATGATTGTGTTTTCCTGACCGAGGAACAAACAAAGGGTCGTGTCGACTTACAGGATATGCCACTTCCAGACGTGGATGGTGAACTGTGGGTTGAGGGATCGTGCTTGAGGCTGCCAGATGGTACAACTTCTGCAGCATATGCGATCACGACACTTAAGACGGTGGTAGAAACAGCACGGATACCCCAGAAATCAGCCCAAGCAGCGGAGTTGATAGCTTAGACAAGAGCCTGCGAACTGAGTGCTGGCTTATGTGTGAACATCTACACAGACAGCCGGTACGCCTTCGGAGTAGCGCATGACTTCGGCCTACTCTGGAAAGAGCGTGGGTTTTTTACTTCGCATGGAGTACGCATTATGCACGGAGAACTAGTGCGTGACCTCCTAAATGCGTTGCTTTGTCCGAAGAAAGTGGCGATAATCAAATGCAGTGCACATAAAAGGGTCACTGACAAAGTGGGACAAGGAAATGCTTTTGCAGACAGTATAGCAAGACAAACAGCTATGTCACGAAACGACTCCCCAATGTATGTTGTGAAGTCGCAGGCTGAGCGATGGCATGATGCTAGAGCGGAGATATTAGACATTCAGAAATCAGCGACTGAAGCAGAACTTGCAACCTGGGCAGCAGAGGGAGTGCTGGATGATGAGGGTTGCTGGAGGAGTAAGGATATGGAGCGATGGAAATTGCCTGCAGCTTACTTGCAAGCGATGGTCCAGATGACACATGGGTTGGCACATGTTGGAGCTCTTGCAATTACTCGATTGCTAACGCGAGTTTGGGAGCATCCTGAGATTGCCAACACTGCCAAGAGAGTAGTGCAGACCTGTTTGATATGTTTACAACATAATCCTGCAAAAGGGACGCATACTCCGAAAGGAGGGTTCGTTCAGCCTTCTGCGCCATTCGAGGTACTTCAAATGGATTATATCCAGCTTGAGCGTTGCAATAACCTCAAGTATGTCCTAGTGGTGGTGTGTGCTTTTAGCAAATGGGTTGAGGCCTTCCCCACGAAGGATAATACAGCTTTGACAACAGCTAAGGTTTTGCTCAAAGAGTACTTCCCTCGATATGGCGTTTGCAAATTTTTGTGGAGCGATAATGGTCCCCATTTTGTTGGGAAGATTGTAGAGTACGTGTTGAAGGGATTGGGGATTCAGCAAAAGTTTCATGCTGTGTTCCATCCTCAGTCAGCAGGTCTTGTTGAACGGTACAATGCTACTTTGAAACTAAAGTTGGCTAAGATTGTGGCATCTACGTCTCTAAAATGGCCGGATGCTTTACCGTTAGCATTACTCTCTATCAGATCAGTGCCCCATTCTCGAACGGGTCTCACACCTTATGAAGTGGTGTTTGGAAGACCTATGAATATATTGGGGCGTCCCTAAGCCGCGATTGTTGCATGATGTGCCTTGTATAATGATGAACGATTATTTGGCACGATTAACAAATGATTTGCTTTCTATTCACCAACAGGTTCGAGAAGCGCTCCCTGACAATTCCATGGAAGAAGCACACAATCTTCGTCCTGGAGAATTCGTGATGGTGAAGGCATTTGAAAGAGCGAACAGCTTGGAGCCGAGGTGGCGTGGCCCCGAGCAAGTCCTGCTTGCAACTCGAACGGCTGTGCGAGTGACCAACAGGAAGCGGTGGGTGCATTCAACTCACTGCCGTCGCGTCTCTCCGGACCTGGTGAATCCTGCTGTGCTGTCTGACTACAGAGACATCTTGGACGAAGAAAAGAGCCCAGCTGTGACATCGGCCGAATCTGAGGGAGCCTTCCCGGACCACACCATTTCTGGACAACAGCGTTATAATTTGCGGCCAAGATAGGAAGAAGATTTTTTTTGTTGTGCGAGACTGGTTGGTTACCGCTCCAGGTTTGTGAAACGGAAGCCGGGAATTCCAAGGGGGGGGATCAGTTCTGCCAAGAGTAGCGACACCCGTCTTGGCCCCGGAGAAGAAAACAACGGCTACCTCGGAGCTCAGCACCCACATTTTAATTTTTCTAGGTGTACATATTTGAGACATTGTGAACTCTTTTGAACTGTGGCATCTTCTGCATCACGAGACAAGAGAATTCTTGGTGCTATATTGTTCGTATTGACAATTGTGGTGATAGCAGTGATAGCTTGGGTAGTAGAACTTGTGGTGCCTGTACGAGAACACTTGCTGCCGACTACCCCTGCTCCATCTGAACATTTTCATTTTACCTTACCCTACCATGAAGAACGGCACCGACAGACTTATTTGAACAATAGCTTCATTCAAATATTGCATCATACTCACAACATGACGAACACTTCCAACTGTTGGGTATGTGGGATGTTGCCTGGACATCAAAAGAAAGGAGGCACACCACTTATCCCACTTCCGTTTTCGCATAATGGGTCTTGTAATGCCTGGTATACTCTCTTGTTTACTTTGCGTTGGCCAACAAAAGGGGGGTTGCTCTTCCGTTTAAATAAAATATGCTATCATGATCGCGACGGCTATCCACAAGCTGAGGGTACTCGGTTCGAATGGGAGGAGTACCGCCCTGATAATATATCTGCACCACGAATTTACAGTAACCAACGAGACATCAATATGTCCAGCTCTCATGTTATTTATGTCATAGATACTAAAGCTGATCTTTGCATACGTAATAAAGGTACAATCGCAGTTGGCAAAAATGAATGCAATACTACACTTACCTTTGACAGTCCGAATGGCATCTCTTTCATAGCATCCCGAAATACCTATTTCATTTGTGGCAATAAAGGTTATCATTGTCTTCCGTTAGGATGGTTAGGTACATGTTACATTTCTTTTGTATTACCCCCTGTATTCATTGCCCCGCCAATGTACCATAATGATTATATATTATATCATGATTTTATGTTAAATAGAGTCAAACGTGCTGTAGTCCTTGAAGACATTGATCAGACCGATACAACTTTACAACAGTATGTGGATTTTAATTTGGGTTTGTTTTCCTTTGTGGGGGCTGCTCTGAACAGTCGAAAGATACGACGACTGACCCTTGTTGTTGAGGCTGTAGCTAATGATACTGCTTTTGCATTAGGAAATATAACAGAAGAGCTTCAAATATCCAGAATTGTCACGCTCCAGAACCGGATGGTTCTAGATGTAGTTTTAGCAGATCGAGGGGGGGCATGTAGAATTATCGGAAGTAGTTGTTGTTTGTACGTTCCAGATAATTCACCATCTGTATATGATGCCATTTCAAAACTGCATAAGATAGCTGCTGAGATACATCCGGATAACGGTACATGGACCTTTTCAGGGTGGCTCTGGTCAATGCTTAGTACCTGGGGCTGGAAGCTACTGACAATATTATGTATAGTAGTTGGGATATTATTCTTTTTGTGTCTGTGTATACAATGTGGCCCTGCATTATGTTCTATGTGTCTATCAGCTTGTATTCCATCTAGACGAGCTCTTGCCCAACATGAATTGATGCTTCATAAAGAAGTGGCCCAGATTATGTCAATCGATATAGAAGATGAGTATCCTGATTATGTCCATTATGAGGTAGCTTCAGCTAAACACTAAAAGGGTCATCTGTTGTAATTCGACAATGACTGGGTTAGCGTTTTGCTTCTGCTACACGTTATTTCCCTTAACTTGGCCTTATTAGAAAACGCCATTTTGTATGTCACGGCGGCCATTTTAGAGAATGAGCCGCCTCATGGTCGGCATGCCCTTTAGTCCTTTGTGCGTGCCATTGACCACTCGAGTTTGCCCAGCAACAGGCTATTTTTAGTAACGGTCAAGCCTGTACATGCGCAGTTCTGACTGACCAGTCAGAACTTAGGAATGTCCTGCCAAACTGACCAGTGATCTTGTAACCCCTCCCATGAGTTGGCTGTGCTCCAAAAATGACCATATATGTACCTAAAACTCTGTAACCATGTACCGCCTACCAATTTTATGGTTGTAAACTGTATAAAAGAAGGACTCGCACCAATGTAAATGGACTTCTTGCATTGCCGAAGGGTGCTGTAGGAATGTACCTCCACCCCATGGGGTCTTAATAAACTTGTCTTTTGTACTTTTCAGTTTCCGTGCCAACAGTTCTTTCGGTATAATGGGTATACTGTGGAGTATGTAGGCTTTGGGAACCCAATACCACAAGTTGGTGGGTTTTGGGCAAGGGTGGTGATTAGCTGGTCTTAGATGACTTTGCTCTAGCTGCAGCGGGGAGTCCGTTGTGTGCGGTGGTGCATGGTGGGTTTCTCGAAGGTGAAGTGGATGCAGTGGTGGTCGGTCCAGTGGAGTTTGGTGGTGTATACTATATACTCAGCCCTGCTTCATAATCATCCGCTCCCATTTTCATAACATTGCCATAATAACGCATATACACCATGGAAAGCAACTGGAACTAGGCCTCGCAACTACCTAAATATGATAGGGACAAAGACACTAGCAAATCACCCAACAATTTGTGGTATTAGTGGTACTGTGCACCTGATGAAGCATTTGAATAAATGCATTAACAACATAGGTCTGTCAGTGTCTCTCCTTATGCCGGGCTAATGAAACAAACATATGCTTAGATGGGGATGGGGTAGTTCCCACTAAAATATGCACCGGATGCTGTTCTTCCAAACCACCCGAACAGCGTTTTCATCCACATGAGGATAAACACTACCACCACTACCTTACTTCCTGTTGACCACCCGGACCACCCATTACCATTCTGTCTAGGTGGTGAAACCATCAGGGGCTGTTCCTCTCTCATAATTAGATGGCCAAAAGGGAGCATTTTCAATAAAACTTCAAACAACCTATACGTACTATAAGGGTAGAAAATTTTCACAGGCTAGAGCCACTATTGCAACTACAGTATCAGAGGGAACAAAAGCAAAATCTTCTTTCCAGTGTCCATTTAATGACCCTGCACTGGTAGACTCCTATTGTTGCTGCAGTAGTGGTGCCATCTGGCAGCTTGAAGCATGAGCCATCAACATACAGTTCCCCTTGGGGTTCAGATAAGGGAACGTCAGTCAGGTCTACCCATCCCTTTGTTTCCTCCTCAGTCTGAAACAAACAATCATGGACGTCATTGTCCTTTTCTTTCAACTGGAGGGGTAGTAACGCGGCTGGGTTCGAAGTAGCACATCATTTGATGGTAATATGCTGTGTAAACAAAGTCAATTCATATCCAGTAAGACGTGCACTAGTAAGGTGCTGCGTCTTTGTCTTATTCAAAAGTGTATCCACAGCATGAGGTACCATTACTGTGAGATCAGTATCAAGAACGAGCCCTCCCGATTGTCTGATAGAAACTGCAGCAGCCGCGGTAGCTCTCAGGCAGCTCAGGAGTGCTCTGGCAACATTATCCAACATGGCCGAGAAATAAGTACAGGGTCTCTGCTTACCACCGAAACCCTGTGTTGAATTTGAATTTGAATTTAAAAACATTTATATAGCGCTCTGCTACCATGCGGTTTCTTGGCGCTGTGTTAACACAGAAAGCGTGCAACCATCCATCTCACGCACATAGAGCACAAAGGGCTTTTGAAAATCAGGGGTGCAAAGCACAGGAGCAGAGCAAAGCACAACTTTTATTATGTTCAAAAGCATGCTGGCATTCAGGTGTCCAAGGCAGGGGTTCATGCACATCCTTGGTGGTCAGGTAAAGAAGGGGTTCGTTAGTAAGGAATAATTTGGGATTCAATGGCGACAATACAATGTTATCCCTATAAACGTGCGTACCTCACGTTGGGTCTTAGGAACAGCCATACTGTTAATAGCAGCAATACGTTCAGTTGTTAGTCTGCGACCCTCTGTCAACAGTAGGTGACCTAAGTAGGTGACCTCCTGTCGACAATACTGAAATTTCGAAAGGGACACCTTGTGTCCGTGGCATGCCAAATGGTGCAATAATTTAACCGTGGCCTCTTTGCAGTCCTTCTCAGTGTCTGATGCTACAAGGAGGTCATCAACATACTGGAACAAAACATTACCAGAAGCAAATTCCAGTGAATCCAATTGGGCTTTTAAAGCATGACTATAAATACTAGGGCTTTTAGTATAGCCCTGTGGAGCACAACATAATCTAAATCTTTGACCAGCTATAGCAAAGCTGAAAAGGGACCTGCTGTCTTGATGTATTTGGATGCTGAAAAAAGCATTCTTTAAATCGATAACAGAAAATGATTTTGGTAAGTGGGGAATCATAGTCAATATTGCAGTTGGAACCACAGGATACTGAGGGATCACAATTTTATTAACCTCTCTCAGGTCAATCACAAAGCGGTACATATCTGATTGGACACCAGAAGTGTCCGAAGGGGCCTTTTAAGAATGGGAAAAATATGGCTAATGCATACATTAGACACTGTCTCTTCCACTACTCCAGTCTTAATCAAATCCAGTATAATCTGCAATAGGGCCTTTTCTCCTGCTTGGGAAATCTTCTACAGGGGAATACGGGGCAGTTTAACATTATCCTTCATATTGATAGACACTGGTGGGATCTGGAGCAGCCCCACATCTGTGTCTCCTGTGGCCCACAGCGTATGTGGGACACCGTCAAATTCTATTGGGAGGGGCGCACCTTGTGAAAGACATTGTTTTGTAGGTGCAGTCTAGGCCCAACTGTCATGAAGACGCCATCTGGAGAGCAAGACATTGCTGCGTGCAAACTTTTTAACAGATCCAGTCCCATTAAATTTTCACCGCCATTCATTGTCAATAAAAATGGTGAGTAGAGAGTAAAAGGACCGACAGTCAAAGCAAGCAGTTTAGAAATGGGGCTAACAACTGGCACACCTGAAAACCCAACTGAAACATTATTTTGCCCAGACAGAGACCAGTGTACGGGAAACAGATCTATTCATAACCCCAGTATCAATCAAACATTTCTCCATAGTGCCCTGCTAATCAGCTGTGATATATGGTCCGCACTGATCAACAGGCACCGGAACTGGTCCCTTGCCCTGTCGTTGGCCGTCCTAGTTATGAGAGAGCCCCATCACCTCATCCATGTCGTAGTCCTCATTATAGTACCTTGTGCTCTGAGGGGCATCAAAATAATCCCCACTCTGTCTATATCCTGAAGCATTCTCTGACTGCATCTGTTACCGGCCTCCACCTCCTCCTACTCCTCTTCCTCGAAACACGCGGCCTCCCGGTGCTGCGTTGTTCTGCCACAATTCCAGGCACTCATTACGCCAATGCCCATCTTTTTTACAGTACGCACACTGGTTGTACCCAACGGGTGAGCCGGAACCACCACCTCTACCAGCCCTGTGACTGTTTGAGTGAGGTGGTCTCTGGACTAGCCCCTAACCCCTTCCTCGCAATCTGCTGCAGCAACACCCTTGTCTTCAAATGCTTTGTCTTTTTCTCCACTTTCTCCTTATCCTCATTGTCTCTATGGAGCATACTATCAAGACATTATATATATTATCAAATCCATAAACACCCCCTCAAACCTAGTAATCTGATATGCTCTCATCCTTTTTCTGACGACATGCAGTCAACCTATCCCAGTCCACCTTCCTCAGCGGGATAAGGGAGTGCATGTACGTTATAATCCTGCCTGCAATGCCATCAACTCTGTTTTTGACTTGTCACAGGGCTTGCACTCCTTGTCCCACACCTTTATTTCGTCCCATGTCCCCCCAGTTCCAGCGCATGATCCTGCGTATGTACCTGTCGCCAGGTATCTACCAGTACCAACAGTCTAAAAAATAATTCTGTATAAACCTGTGCAATGCACTACGCTACACTCGCGTAGTTTGCGAAGTTTGCGCAACTTCGCACTACGCGGGCTACACATAGTACAGTGCGAACACGCGTAGCGCGGTGCAGCGGTCATTTTTTGCTTGTTCGCGGTCCTCAACGTCCTGTTTGCGTCCGCGAGTAAGCAAAATGACATCCCGGGGAAAAACTCTCAACACGGGGAGGTCAGGTTTCTCATTGCGAGTGGTCGTGCATGCTCGCGACCACTCGCGATGAGAAACTACCAGTTTGCGTTGAGAAAGCTGCCGCTCAAATAAAAATCGACTCGAGCGGCAGAAAACTACAGCTTACTGTGCAAGATGCCGTTTTCAATGATTGCACAGTGCCGGATGCTTGTTCGCACTGTGCAATCATTGAAAATGCATCTTGCGCAGTGCGAACATGCAACTACGCAGCTCGCGTAGTGCTACGTGAAGTTCGCGTAGTGCTACGTGAAGTTCGTGTAGCGCGAAGTGCACTTTGCGTAGCTTCGCGTAGCGCTACTTCGCAAACTACGCCCACCCTTAATTCTGTGTCAGCTAACGTCATTATTGTGGAAGAGGCTAGGATCAGGCAACTGGCTCTTTAAAGATAGGACCTCATTCCTCTTCGAAGGAGTATATATCCATTGTTATTGAAATCAAGCATCCACCCACTGTCTAATTACTGTGTTCGTGGAATCACTCAGCTCGGGTACTTCAGGATGATATGGGATGAACTTCCCTCATAGGGTGCAGCGTCCCTACTGCTGGAACCTTTGGAGGCAGCCGTTCCCGATAACTTACTAATATCCTCACATTACTAAAAACTTCACCTGGGGCCATAGCAGTAGCATACACCCTGTCCCATATGTCATAAATAGCTTGTGGTGTGACACCCCTGTAACATTGTTCTCATAATGCTATCAATGTGGTCGGCATGTGCTTAAGAGCAAGTTGCTGCAAAAATGGCTCATAATCTTTCATCACACTCCGCATGTCTTCCACAGTATAAAGCGCATTCCGACCCCACAGGGCCACTTGATTCGCCACCATCATCTTTACTTCAGTACCGACAGCAGAACGTAACAGCACCTTCTCTATACGATGGCATGCTGCTGCCCAATCCCCCTCAAACATTCCACGCACAGGCGTATCCACATTCGGCAATGTATGGGGTGTCACATTCAAAGAAGAAAGAGCAGATGCAAAGACAGGTACCATGGCATGAGAGGATAGCACTACAGGGATGAAAGGGATAGTAGTGGCCGAGGCAGCATCATCAGACAAGATAGTAGGGAAAACAAGAGAACCGACCGCTCCCGCCCTTCCCGCGTGATAATGCTGATGCAACAGAGCTAGGTACAGGGGAGCCGGAGGGGGCAGACCCAGAGGTTGCGGACGAAGATGTCAGGACTATTGGATATATCCGTTCAGGGGCATAAGGGGTGGCGGACAAGAATCCAATACTTCTTCAAGAAAATCGTCTTTTTCTTCCATAGTAACATAACATTTTTCGGTCTGCAATCGAAACTTCCTGTCGGCACATTCTATTGCTTACTTTATCTTCCCTCTCTCATATATGCCACTACTTTCTGCGTAATTGTTTGCGACTGTCACTTCCTTTCCTCCTTTTCTGCTCTCATACGTTTTTGTTTTGGTTCCTTCTGCCACTCTTACCGAATCAAACATTGACTGCCTGCTTTTCTTAGCGAACAATTTATCTTGCAAGAAACCCAATTTTTGTTCATCAAACGAGCCAGTAAGTTGCCATTGCAGGTTGGCATTGTCCCTCGTACACTTATGCCACAGCGTGCTAAACATATTAGGGCCAATACCATGCTTGACGTATATGTCAAAATTTGGGGTACCCTCCAGAGGTGCAGGCTGTCTCTCTTCCAATCGGGCATCAGAAAAACAGCATTGGCATCCAAAACACATGCATTTACTAAAACAAGGCATCACCACTTTAAAGAGACCCACACTGTTCAAAAACCATACTCCACAATCCAAAGACTATTCCAAGTTCAAGAGGACAGGTTCTAACCCAGACATTTTCAAGCGCGGACCGAATTCCCATTTGGCCTGGCAGATTGTCTGCAAATGGTCCTGGACCTTTTCAAGAAGCCAATTATCAGTTGGCCCAGTAGACCACTCACAAGCACTCTGTGTCCCTCAAGGGTCCGCAGACCCACCAAGACACTTCAAAATTCCGTTACTAATGAGCAATCTGTTACAAACACTTCCCCGCAAGCAAACAGCGTTAAAAAATAAACTCTCCATGCCAGAACAGGTTACTTTCGCACACTATCATCACACCTTTGGGTCATCCACAGACTGCCGTTCAAGGCACTCAGCCCGTCGACTGGTGTCGTTCAAGACGGTCCGAAGAAAGTTACCAGGCACTGCACACAGGCAAGTGTCATTTAAATGTGGTGCCACTTCCAAAGAACCTAAGGACAAAGAACCAAAGAACCAAAGCACTCACCTGGTGCACTCAGAGTGAGGCACATTATTCTCCACTGATGAATCTCCGGACCAAACAGTCAAATCCAGGGGTCGCCTTCTCAGGATCCCAGCTGGTGACCACTAGCCACGGATCCACCCGATCTGAAGGGCGGGGCAGCTGCGAGAACCAAGCTCGGTCTTCAGATGTGGGGTCACAATCCGCCCAACAGACCAGACACCACCCTGGCCCCTGCGACCAGCTAATGGGTGAGGGGGCCACAAATTTATGGGGTCCCTGTTCAGCCATCAACTGAAGGACAGGGCCACTAAGGGCCCCATGGGTTATATACACAACCACCTACTATGCCTTCCCAAATGAAGAGTCGGTCAGACAGTGGAGAATACAAACGTACTTTATTACTTTATTAGTATATCTCTGCAGAGCGAGCCCAGTCTGACCCACACCCTGTGGTGTTCGCCGAGGGACTGACCCCTAACGGTTAGTAATGCACAATTATCCCTCCTAGAAATCACAACCACGCCCACAATGGAAAACTAACAGCTCAGGCTGAACATGGAACAATGCGGGCACAGTAGGATGAGCTAACACCTCGCCAGATGGGCACACTATCAGGGGTTCAAGGCCATGGTGCTGGGTCTCAGCATCTCCTTAACGTGGGAGCAGAAACCTCCCTACAGATAAACATTACACACCGAATGACTTATTCATCAGTACATTAGAAAGCGGCCTTGGAAAGGCAGGCAGAAAATAAGAACGAAATGCAGTATTCTGCTGAGGCAAGCAACCTGAACATTTTGCGGCCTACTTCGGGTCTAGTTAAAGCAACCTAATAGGAACTGCAAAAGCTAATGGAGTCACAAGTATACATAGGGGCCTACTCTTTACTCAGATAGCTCAGTGAGTTGTACAACATGAAATGCGAATCGTATCTATTTAGCCACGCAATGCTAACCTAACATACTTATGACATCATGTGACAGGAAGCATTACGCAAATAGGGATTTTGAGACTAAAAGGACCAGTAGCCTGTTCTCTAAAAACCATGGGTTGCGTCCTGGACTTCAATATCATGTCACAACACACACATTCAGCACATTAACGCACCAACCTCTCTACATGTACATCCATGGCAGCGCACCGATATGCTTCCCTGATCCTTTCCTTTGTCATGTCAATGCCAATGCGCGAGGTGTGAGCATTCTTTACTAGCTTATCCCTTACTTCAAGGGGTGCAACCAACTTACTACCACGCATGAGGAGACCACCCTCCACTGTCAGATCTTCCCTCACTCGCCAAAAGCCTTTGAGGACCTCTTCACAGTCCTTCTTCTAACACCAACCACCTGTGACCATGGTTAGGACTTTCCACCAAGTCTAAATCGATCATGTGATGATCCCTCCACTCTCTCTCGGAAATCAACCCTTCAATAATCACACACACATTAATTTCTTCCTCCAGTTCTTCACCTCCAAACCACTCAACATCATCTGTCGTTTCACACTCCACACACACCTCGAGTCTTGACAGAAAGCCTGCCAGACCTGTGGAGCCACAACCCACTTCCGTATCCCATGGGAGACAAAGTCAATGCCTTTCTTGGAGAAGACCTCCCTAAGAGGATTGTAGTCAGTAAGAATTCTGAATCTTTTCCCCACATAACCTTTCTCAGCTTGGCACCGCCCAGAAAACTCGCTTTTATTTCCACAACAGAATAGTTGCAAACAGCACCCCTCAAGGGCTAGAGACGAAAAGAATTGTGTTATCCTCCATATCAACCTTCTGCAAAAGAACTGCCCCTAACTCCTTTGAGCTGGCATCAGTCATGAGATAAGATACCTTTGTGGGGTCAAAACTTCCTAGTCAAGGTGTTTCATTCAGATGTTTCTTAATGCACTCAAACTCTTCCTCACAGCCCTTGGAACAAACAAATGTGCTTCGCTTCTGGAGGAAAGGCCTCAAGTAAGAGGTTTTCCCTGCAAAGTTCAGAACAAGTTTGTGATAAAATTCAGCCATGTCCAGCAATTTTACAAACTCTTCTTTGTTTAAAGGGGTGCGCAAATCACAAAGGGTGTTTAGCAATGAGTCTTTGGGTTTGATGCCTGCAGCGGACACAAAACGCCCTAGGTACTCTAATTCTTTAACATCAAATTTGCACTTGTGAGCAATAAGGGCGAGGTAAGCATCATGGTACTTCTTCAATACTGACCTCAGCCTCCCATCATGCTCCTTAAGATCCAGACCAAAGATGAGCACATCATCTTAGTACACCTTGACACCCTGAAGGCTTCTATGAATGACCTCCATCGCCCTCTGAACAACTGAGGCTGCACAGATCGGTCCAAAAGGCATTCTTAGAAATCTAAAGGTACCAAAGGGTGTTACAAAGGAGGTAAGGTTCTGGGAAGAGGAGTGAATGTTCTGAATGTTCTGAAGAGGAGTGAAGCCCAGCCTGGTGATAGGCGGAGGTCAAGTCCAAGGATGAAAAATGCCTTGCACCCTCAAGAGAACCCAGCATTTTAGTTATGTTGGGTAAAGGGTAATGATCAACAATAACTGCTTTGTTGAGCTCCCTCGAGCCGACACAAAGCCTGGCTTCCACATTGGCTTTGCGGGCCATAACACCAGGAGAGACCCACTCCGTTGCTTCAACTTCTTGAATGATGCACTTGGCTAAGAGATTGTCTAATTTGACTGGCATGCTCTCCCTTACTAACAGAGGTGCATTCCTAACCTTAGCTGTTTTTGGAACAGTGTTAGATTTGACCTTTATCCAATGTACATAGTTTTTGAGACACACCCATCTCAAAAGCAAATACCTCAGGGAATTCCTTGATCCAATCTTGATTAGCATTAATAACAACCCTACATGGTGGTAATTACTTTAGGCAGACAGAGGGATTCTCATTAGGATCAAGGCAGATATGTAGATCACGTTGATGGCACCAACTTATGAGCGAGTCCCGCTTCATCGAGACATAGATTCTCCCTTTGAAGTCAATTGTGCCCCAGAAATAACCCAGCAACACAACAGTCATTCCACCTTAACCTTTTGGTCTAATGTCTGGCTTCAACAGGGTGACCTTGCACAGCAGATAACGCTCATAAAATGTTTTGGGGACTAGAAGTATCTTTGCCCCAGAGTCGAAGAGCATGCTCACGGGAGCATCACTGATCAGAACTAGCTCCTGAGGGCCATCACAAGCATTCCCTGCGACTGGGAGAATATTGATTCTTTCCAATTCTTCTTCATAAAGTTCAACTTCCCTGACTTTTTTATGCTTGTTGTCCGTTCTGCAGCTCTCTGAGACGTGACCTTTTCTCCCACATGTTTTTCACATGGCCTTCCAGCCTGGGTGGTCTTTAAAGTTGGCCATATGGCCAGGGCTGCCACACCTGAAGCACTTCCCCTGAAAATTCTTTGTGTTAAAGGGCTTTGAAGTGGTGCTCGATTTGGGTTTAACAAATCTATCCACCACCACCTTGACATCAATGTTCTCCTTTTTATCACCTGAACTGTCTTTGGGTATAATATCAACACACACTTTTGAATGCTAGTGACTTTTTACTATGGTCAGCACTTCTTGAAGCAATGGCTTTTCTTTTTTGCCACAGGGCGTCTCTCGTTTTGTCGAGGGTGCATCCCAACATGAACTGATCTCTTAAGCGCTCCTCTAAAGCTGCACCAAATTTGCACATGGAAGCCAATTTACTCAAGGTAGTTATGTATAGGGGTGGGCGGAAGTCGCGTAAGGGACTTTCGCGGAGAGGCACGGAGACTGATCCAATCTCCGTGCATCTCCGCATATTTCCATTACGCGCCTCCCGCCCGCCATATTAAATGATATTTAAAAGCCTAAAATTAAATTTAAAGTAAAACTTACCTTATTGCGGGCGCATCCTTGCCCATCGCGTCTTCTTGTTGGAACTACGCATGCGCTGGAGCCTGCGCATGCCCATTCCTGGCGAGGAATGAGCATGCGCAGGCACCAGCGCATGTGCCATTCCCAGATGAAGCCGCGATGGGCAAGGATGCACCCGCAATAAGGTAAGTTTTATTTTAAATTTAATTGTAGGCTTTTAAATATCATTTAATACAGCGGGAGGAAGGCGGGTGGGAGGCGGGCGGCTAACTTCCGTTCTGCCCCTGAATGTGCGGCGATTTGCCTCGTTTCTCCACCTTCTTTGCGCAAGGCGGAAGGGGCAAATCTCCGCACATTTCGTGGGCGGAACAGAGATGTCCGCCCACCCCTAGTTATGTACTGTTCGAGCGACTCATCCTGCCTTTGCATCCTTTTCCGGAAGTGATATCGTTCAAGGACAGTACTCACTTTGTGGAGATGGTGCAAGTTGAACTTTTTGAAGCAGATCTCGTATTTATTAAGAGTGGCAGATTCACTATCAGAGAATTCAGGAAGGTGTTCAAAGAATTCTTGTTCCTCAGAGCCCAAAAAATGCATTAGCAATGGGGCTTTCCTCTCTGCGCTTAAGGAAGTGCCACAGACACAAGCATAATGTGTGAAAACCTTATTTCACTTTAGCCACGAGAGAGAAGGAACTCCTGGAGATGTCAACAAGAAGTGAGGGGCCATGTGCGAGGCGTGAGCACTCTTCACTAGCTTATCCCTTAGTGCAAGGGGTGCAACCAACTTAAGAGCCCGACCACGCATGAAGAGACCATACATCACCGCCGATCGTCCCTAACTTGCCAAAAGCCTTTGCGGACCTCTTCAGTGTCCTTCTTCTCACATCAACCACCTGTGACCATGGTTAGGACTTTCTGCGAGTCTAAATCGATCATGTGAGGTTTCCTCCACTCACTCTCAGAAATCAACCCTTCACTAATCACACACACATTAATTCCTTTCCCCAGTTCTTCACCTCCAAACCACTCAACATCATCTGTCGTTTCACACTCCTCACCCCCGAGCCTTGACAGATAGTCTGCCGGGATATTTTTGGAACCAGGTAAGTAGGAGATGTCAAATTCAAATTTGTATAGAGCAACAACCCACTTCCATATCCTTTGGGAGACAAAGTCAATGCCTTTCTTGGAGAAGACCTACCTAAGAGGTTTGTAGTCAGTAAGAATTCTGAATCTTTTCCCCACAAAACCTTTATCAGCTTGGCACCGCCCAGAAAACTACCAGCGCTTCTTTTTCCACAACTGAATAGTTGCATTCAGCACCCCTCAAGGGCTAGAGACAAAAACAATCGTTTTATCCTTCATATCAACCTCTCCAAAAGAACTGCCCCTAACTCCTTTGAGCTGGCATCAGTCATGAGATAAGATACCTTTGTGGGATCAAAGCTTCCTAGACAAGGTGCTTCATTCATATGTTTCTTAATGCACTCAAACTCTTCCTCACAGCCCTTGGACCAAACAAATGTGCTTCCCTTTTGGAGGTGAGACCTCAAACAAGAGGTTTTCCCTGCAAAGCTCAGAACAAGTTTGTGATAAAATTCAGCCATGCCCAGAAACTTTACAAACTCTTCTTTGTTTAAAGGGGTGCGCAAATTACAAATGGTGTTTACCAGTGAGTCATTGGTTTGATGCCTGCAGCGGACACAAAATGCCCTAGGTACTCTAATTCTTTGACATCAAATTTGCCCTTATCAGCAATAAGGGCGAGGTGAGCATCACGTAACTTCTTCAAAACAGACCTCAGCCTCTCATCATGCTCCTTAAGATCCACACCAAAGATGAGCACATCATTTTGGTACACCTTAACACCCTGAAGGCTTCCAAGAATGCCCTCCATTGCCCTCTGAAAAACTGAGGAAGAGGAGTGAATGTTCTGAATGTTCTGAAGAGGAGAGTGAAGCCCGGCCTGGTGATTGGCAGAGGTCAAGTCCAAGGATAAAAAATGCCTTGCCCCCTCAAGAGAACCCAGCATTTTAGGTATGTTGGGTAAAGGGTAATGATCAACAATAACTGCTTTGTTGAGCTCCCTTGAACCGACGCAAAGCCTTGCCTCCCCATTGGCTTTGCGGGCCATAACAACAGGGGAGACCCACTCTGTTGCTTCAACTTATTGAATGATGCACTTGGCAAAGAGATTGTCTAATTCAACTTTCATGCTCTCCCTTACTAACAGCTGCTACTTAGCTGTTTTTGGAACAGCATTAGATTTGACCTTTTCCGATGTACATAGTTTTTTAAACACACCCAGCTCACCAACAACTACCTCAGGGAATTCCTTGATCCAATCTCGATCAGCATTACTAACAACCCTAACTGTTGGTAATTCCTTTAGGCAGACAGAGGGATTCTCATTAGGATCAAGGCAGATATGTAGATCACGTTGGTGGGACCAGGTTATGAGCGAGTCCCGCTTCATTGAGACATAGATTTTATAAGGGATGACTCTCCATTTGAAGTCAAGTATCCCCCAGAAATAACCCAGCAACTCAATAGTCACTCCACCTTAGCCTTTTAGTCTAATGTCTGGCTTCAACAGGGTGACCTTGCACAGCAGATAATGCTCATAAAATGTTTTGGGGTATAGCGGTATCTTGGTCCCAGAGTCGAAGAGCATGCTCAGGGGAGCATCACTGATCAAAACTAGCTCCTGAGGTCCATCACTAGCATTCCCTGTGACTGGGAGAATATTGATTCCTTCCAATTCTTCCTCATAAAGTTAAACTGCGATTACTTTTTTAAGCTTGTTGCCCGTACTGCAGCTCTTTGAGACGTGACCTTTTCTCTCACAGGTTTTTCACATGTCCTTCCAGCCTGGGCGGTCTTTAAAGTTGGCCATATGGCCAGGGTTGCTACACCTGAAGCACTTCACCTGAAAATTCTTTGTGTTAAAGGGCTTTGAAGTGGTGCTCGATTTGGGTTTAACAACATCCCAACATGAACTGATCTCTTAAGCGCTCCTCTAATTGCATGTGGAAGCCAATTTGTGTAAGGTAGTTATGTATTGTTCGACCGACTCATCCTGGCTTTGCATCCTTCTCCCGAAGTGATATCGTTCAAGGACAGTACTCACTTTAGGAAGGTGGTTATGTTAAGGGGTGCTTGTAAAGCACACTATCACCGTGGGTTTCCTGGCGCTGATTAGATGCTGAGGGTACAGAGGGACTTTAGCTGGGTTGTGGGAAGAGCCAGGTTTTTAATGATTTACGGAATTGGATGAGGGTGTTGGAGGTCTTGACTGAGGAAGGGAGGAAGTTCCAGAATTTAGGGCCAAGGTATGCAAATCTCCGACCGCCAGATCTGCAGAGTTTGATGAGTGGGACAACCAGGAGGTGTAGGTGTGCTGATCTGAGATTGCGTGAGGGACAGTAGGGCCTGATGAGGGATTTCAAGAAGGCGGGGCAAGAACCAGAAAGAGATTTGAAAGTGAGGCAGCCGAGCTCGAAGGCTGCCCTCAGGCTGACAGGGAGCCATTGCAATTTGATGAGGAGGGGTTTGGCAGACTGTACTGTAACAACAAGAGAGCCAGGGCTTGGGACAGCACTCCTATGCCCCTAGTCAAATCTATAATGACAACGAAGGAGTGTGCACCACAGTGTACCAAATCAGATAATTAGCTACAAAACTCCATATGTCCAAAAAAAATACCAATACTAACAGAAGTATCTCACAGGAGTGGCATCCACCTCACCAGTCAGGTGGTGACTTCCACTGGGTGACTGTATCCCACTTTGTGAAACAGGACAGGGATCTTCCTGTTGTAGAAGGACCCTCACTCACCACTAGCTGGTGACATGCTTCATCACAGGGTCACCGCTGGGGCGATCTAGTACCACCCCAGCGTGCTACAACGCCTGTTTTGCAGCGGAGCAGGATGTGGTGGATGCAAAAAGTGCCCAAATCAAAGTGTGGTGATAATAGGTGCAATTCATTTAAAAAAATACTGGGTTGTAGTCTTTATGCCTGTTTTAATAATGACCAACCTGTATTTGTTAAAAACAAGTGAGCGGACAATTAGGTTCTGTGTTACGAAACCGAATGTCCTTAGTAATTAGACAAAAATAAATATAATGGTCAACATGTTTCTGCTGTTATACTGCCATTCGCTCAGCATTCGTCAGGACCTAAAATTAGACCCCCAGTGGTATGCACGCGCTAAGGCGCACCCTACTGTGAGGTTCAAAGTGTGAAAAATATATACAATATTTAACTATCACAGGCAGTCTCCATGATGAAGGTCAGGGCAAAAATGTGCTTCCTGACCAAAAAAACGCCATTGGGACCGTTACAAATCCCCTTCAGATGTAAACAGCGCGGGTATTCTTCACGCGGTAAATATTGCTTTACTCGCGACTCCCCGCTTCAAACCTACAATCAAGGCTGCCGTCTCACTGTAGGGTGCGCCTTAGCATTGGGCGACTGGGCTCGAACGGGCTGACGGATTGGAGCAGCCACGGTGGTGAGATCCCTGCTCTGCGGGGGAGTGCTCCCTCACACAGCAGCGCGGCCTTACGGGCAGAAAAGATGAGAGGCAGGTGGCTGGCCTTGGGAGGTCACAATTTGTCGGCCTGTGAATTGGCGGGCGGAGAGGCTCTGGGAAGTTGGGAAGGACCCTGAGGGACAGGGGGCTTGCCTGGATGGGGGCGGACAATGGAGGCTCAGGAGATCTGCTTGCCTACAGTGCAAAATGGCACTCCCACCCCCTGTAGCTGCCTGAGAGTACGCCGCTCCTCGGCCAGTATTTCGGCAGGAAAGCAGCCACCTCCTGCGTGACCGGCCCTTGCCACCCTTCTCCCGCACATTGCGGTGCCAGCCTGGAGCTAATAGCAGTAGCCTGAGCTTGTCCATCACTTAGCTGTGGGCTGTCCACTAGTTTGGTCTCTGCTGCCTAGAGGGGGGTGACGATCTCCCCGTCACCGACCTGCCCACTCCGGGGGTGACTGGAGACCGGTTCTAGGGGCCCGCGCTGGACACGGATTTCTCAGCATCTGGAGGGAAAGAGGCCTTGTGAGACTCCCCAGCCACAGCTGAGCACGCACCCGACTGGGGGGAGGACTGAGAGCAGTGCCCATCTGGGGATCTGGGGGTTACGATCCTAGCAGCGGCCTCCACGTACAGGTCGGCCTTCCGGGGCCTAGCAATGTCGACGGCCAGAAACAGAAAGGAGAGGACGGTGAAGGCGGGCTCCCCGAAAATGGCGGCGCAGACAACCACGCAGCCTACGGATAAATTGCCGAGGAGGGACGATGCGGATGCCCCAGCAACGAAGGCCTTCATGACTGAGCTGTTCTCCGCAATTATGGAGGATATAGCGGAACTGCGGACTCAGCTTGCCTCTGATCTTCGCGAGGTGCGGCGCATCGTCGACGGGGTGGGGGAGTGGGTGGTGACCCTAGGAGAACACGACTTGAGCACCGCGGAGGACATCCACCACCTCCAGCAAGATGTGATCCGACTCACTGAACAAAACTTAGACCTGCAGGCCCACGCTGAGGACTTGGAGAATAGGTCACGCCGCAACAACATTCGGATTCGGGCGGTACCCTGGACGGGTGAGGGGTCGGACCTAAGAGAATATGTGGGGTCCCTCTTTCGGCACATTCTTGGTGAGGAGGAAGGGAGTGAGATACAAATGGACCGAGTGCACTGTGTCGGGCTCCCGCAGGGACCTAAGGCCCCTTCTCCGGACATACTGGTCTGTGTCCACGATTTTCAGACTAAAGAACAGATTCTACGAAAGGCTAGGGACACAGCCCTCCTACAATTCCGAGAACACCATCCCCTGCTCTTTCAGGACCTCGCGGCTTCCACGCTGACGAAGCGAAGAGCATTTAAGCCTATTACCACCTATCTTAGAGAGCAAAATGTTCCCTATTCCTGGGGCCACCCATTCCGCCTTATCTTTAAGTGGAAGGCCAAGCTCATTCAGGTGCGGTCCCTAGATGCAGCTCGTACCATCCTGGGTCTGAAACAGGAGACCTCCACCCCGGAAGCTGACGGCTCACCCGGTAGACAACGGAGGCGATCTGCTGAGTGGCAGAGAGTGGGTAAGCCGGTCTCCAAGGCGAAGCCTGACCTGACGACGAGCATGTTGGAGCGAGGAGCAGCTGCGGCCTCGGTAGCCCAAGTGACGGAGGATTCAGCGGACGCCTAAGGCTCTTCCTCTTTCCTGGCATCAGTGGGGCACATGGCTGGTGCTGGAGGGATTGACCCTAAGACGGTTCTGCCTGCTTCTTCTATGTCCGAGACTCGACCGAGTTATATCTCAGGAACAGACTGCATGTCTGTCTTGGGTCATGGCCCCCTGCCTTTGTGGCATACACCACAAACTTTCATGCTCTTCTTTCTTTTGTTCTATTTCACTTTGACTTTTGGGATTTTGGGGGGGGGCCGTCTCGGGCAGGGGGGCAGTGGGAAGGGGTTTCTAGGGCCGATGGGTGGGAGGGGGGTGGGTTGGGGAGGGTAGTGTTGGTAGCAGGGGGTTGGGCAGAGTGCTGTCACGGAGATGCTTGCGGGCATTGTGGCGAGGGAGAAAGTTTGGGTTGTGCGGGGTGCAGGGGCCACGAGGAGTGGGTGGTGTTGGTCCGATTGTGCGGTATCACGCTCTAACCAAGATTCGGCCACTGATAGCGGGGGTAGGACTCAATCGCTTCAGGTGCAGCGGCCGAGGGCGGACGACCCTTACATAGCACTATAGAGGGGTCTCTCAACGATGCCTATGATTTTAGGGACGTGGAATGTTAAAGGGCTGAACTCCCTCCAGATGCGCCAAAAGATTTGGAAATATATCAATGACCATCACTTAGACATAGTTGGCCTCCAGGAAACGCACCTGACTAGAACGGAGGACTCTTGCCTTAAGCACAAACTGTTCCCATAGATATATAGGTCCTCCGCCACCACGAAACCGAGGGGAGTGGCCCTGATGTTTCGATCGACCCCACATTTCCAACCACTGGGGGTACAAAGTAATAAAGAGGGGCGTTGGATCATGGTCAAAGGTCTCTTGCGGGGTAAATTGGGCACCTTCCTTGTGCTGTATGCACCTTACACGGGCCACAACGTGTTCCTCCAAACCTTGATGGAGAAGCTAGTCGATTTTGCTGAGGGGCCACTGATCGTTATGGGGGACTTTAATCTAATATGGCAGAAGGGTATGGATAGCACCCACCTACAGAGGTCTGACATGGGTACATTCTCCCCCGAAACCCAACAAAAAATCTCGGATTTGGGCCTTTTTGACGCTTGGCGCTTCCTTTATCCCCAATCCAAAGACTACACTTTCTTCTCCCATGTCCACCGCTCCTACTCTCGACTTGACTACTTCTTCCTGAGTCAATTCCTCCGGGGGGACCTCCGCGAGGACAAGATCTTTCCGCTTTCCGTTTCTGACAATAGCCTGCTCGCATTGGGCCGCCGTTGGGGCACGAAGAATAAGGACGGCCCTAAATGGAATTTCCCGGCAGCCCTTGTTCGGGACAAGTCCTCCTGTACCGCTCTTCACCACATGGGATGCCTTTAAGGTTTATTTTCGAGGGCACTGCTTAGCATTGAATTCAGCGCTTAATAAGCAGCGTGGTCGAGAAAGGGAGCAGCTGGAAGAGGAACTCTCCATTTTAGAGAAGGCACACAAAGAAAACCCCTCCAGGTTAGGACTCCGACAGCTAACGGCCGTCAGGGGTAAACTCTGGGCCCACTACAATAACTGAGCCGAGTACACCCTGCTAAAATTGCGACTTCTCTCCTATTCCCAAGGCAATGAAGTGGGGAGACACCTAGCCAGAGAGCTTGGAGATAAGAGAGAGCGGGAATACACTGGGGGGGATGCACGACGGACAAGGGAGAATGATACACTAGGACGAGGCTAAGGCTGAACTCTTTGGACTTTCTACAAGACCCTCTACACGGGGGACAGCCTGGACGCGGCTGAGCAACTTGAATATTTACGGGATTTGGCATTGCCCCAGGTCTCCGCAGAATGGAATGAGGAGCTCTCTGCTCCCTTCAGTCGAGAAGAAGTTAAGGCCCTCGGGTAAGATGGCTATCCAGTCGTTTTCTATAAAACCTTCACCTCTGAGCTTTGCCCCTATCTGGTTCGCCTGTTCAATAGCATGGCGGAGGAGGGTGACACCCCGGCCACGATGGCCGAGGCACTAATATCCGTCATACCCAAACCCGGTAAGGACCCTGGGAAATGTGCCTCATATAGGCCGATTGCCCTGTTAAACTTGGACGCGAAACTCTACTCCTCCATCATAGCCCGGCGGCTCAATGATCTGATGCCGGCCCTCATTAACCCGGACCAGTCGGGGTTTAAAAAGGGACGCCAGACCCATGATAACACTCGGTGGGTGATACACCTGATTGAAAAAGCCAACAAATTTAAAATCCCGGCGGTACTGGTGGGATTGGACACCGAGAAGGCGTTCAAAAGGGTGGACGGGGAATTTTGTTTCGCACGCTGACCGCCTTCGGCTTCTCCTCCAAATTCTTAACAATGATTCGGGCGAACTACGTCTCCCCCCAATCCCGGGTCGCGGTGAATGGCCACCTGTCTTCCTTCTTTGTGCACTCCCGGGGCACAAGCAAAGATGCCCGCTGTTGCCGCTGCTTTTTGCCCTTAGCATAGAACCGCTGGCGGCGGCGGTGAGGTCCAATCCCAACATTTGTGGCCTGCCCTTCACCGGGGAGTCCCATAAGATTTCGCTCTTCGCAGACGATGTCCTACTTTCCCCCTCTAGCCCAGCCCGTTTTCTCCCTCAAGTACAAGCCACACTAGACTGCTTTGAAGCAGTGGCGGGCTTCAAAATTAACTACGATAAATCTTATGTTCTTAACCTCACGGTTCCCCAGCACGACGCCTCACATCTTAAGTCGTTGACCCCTCTTCCATGGACTGACTCCTCCATCCAATACCTAGGGGTCCACTTGACCCCTACGTTGGGCAAGCTTTACGCTGCTAATTTCCCTCTGGTTCTAGCCAAGATCCGAACCGACCTGGCCCGATGGAAACCCATGTTCATCTCTTGGTTGGGGAGAATTCATGCTACCAAAATGTCCCTTCTCCCCAAGCTTATGTACCTATTCCAAGCCCTTCCTATAGACTTAGACGGGGAATTCTTCCGACCGGTGAAGACTATGATGCTACGCTTTATTTGGCAGGGGGGGTCGTGCGCGCTTCTCTTTTAATGCCCTATGCAGGCCACAAAGGGAGGGCGGAGTGGGGCTGCCTGACATACACCTGTATTACAAAGTTGCACAACTCTGGGTTCTGGTGGAGTGGTCCCAACAAGAATCAGAAAGACACTGGCTGCATATGGACAGGAGCATCGCTGGGAGGTCGATCTGGGATTTGGTGTGGAAGCCCAAATACGACAGGCCCAAGAATGCATATATCAGTACCCCCACTAGCACCACCCTGAAGGTCTGGCACTCGGTGTCCGGGGATGACAGGTGGACCACCTTCCCCTCTCCCTTCACGCCCATACATTTTAACCCAGCTTCCCCCCCGGCACTATCCGTGGGGCCCATTGAGGCTTGGATGGAGGGAGTATGCTTAGCGCTCACACACCTGTTCCACAATTTTGACCCTCTCACCTTTGACAATTGTAGACGTGATTATGGGGTCCTGAATCATGAACAATACCACCTTGCCCAACTTCTTCACTGGGCGCTCTCCCCCCCAGGTGAGGGAGGCGGCCACTAGACCACTCACGAAATTCAAAGCTTTCCTGACCAAGACCTCCTCCATGAAAGGCGTCATCTCCTTCTTATATGGGTTCCTACTTTTCACCACAGTTGCCCCTAGGCCTCGTTACATGACCATGTGGGAGGGGGTCCTCCACCAGGATATCCCAGAAGCTGAGTGGACCCACCTATGGTCTGACATTGCCAAGTTTAACTATTCAGTGGAACTTAGGGGGGCACACATGAAAACCATGATGAACTGGTATCTTTGCCCCGCCAAGCTGAAGCAGATCTTCCCTGACACCTCCGATAGATGTTGGAGGGGGTGTGGACTCCTGGGGGACTTTCAGCACATATGACCCATTATCCGACCATACTGGGAAGAAATTATAGCCCAAATCAAAGATGTCCTGGGATACCCCATTCCTACCTCAATGGCCTTTACCCTGTTGGGACTCTGGGATCCTAGCCTCGAACATCAGACTAGGGCGGACAAGAGGATCATGTGGCTATGCATTGGGGCGGCCAAAATAACCCTAGCCGCGGCATGAAAGAAGAAGGAGGCGCCGGCCGCCTCCCTCTGGTACTCACGGCTTTGGAGATTGCTGAGTGTGGAGAGGATGGCGGATATTTTCCTAGACGACTTTAAGAATTTTGAATTCTGCTGCGGCCCACTGGTTGCTTTCCTTTCCAAAGGACTGCCATTGGCAGTTTGCCCTACTAGAGTTGGAGCTCTCCATTTGTTCCAGCTCAGATTCCCTGCCACCACTAATCTAGGCCTTGTATGCTGTGTACTGCTACCACCACTGGGGAGTGAGAGAGGGGGTAGAGGGGATGGGGGGGCGGGAGAGTGGGAGGTGGGTCTTTTGGTTTGTCTACTGTTATTTCAATTCAACGTCCTGCACTATCTTCATTTATGTTGTTTGTTTGCAGACAGTTCTGTCAGCATTAATGTAGCATGTCTTGAGTCACAATTCCTGTAGGGCACAGAATTGACTTTGCACTATTCAAGCTTCTAGCTTCTTCCGGGATCCTAGACAAGCTGGATGGGTCCTTGGTTGCCACAGTTAACTACCACAGGGGACCTCCCCTCATTTGCTTGTTGTTAGATCACGTGCTCCTCCCCCGGTAACTAATGCTCTACCTGGAATGCTCTTATGCTACCCCCTGCGTGGGGAAATGTACGGGACTGTCGCTTGTCATTTTGCCATATTATCAAATGCCAATAAACATATCTTTGACAAGAGTGGCAGAGTCACTGTCAGAGAGTTTAGGAAGGTGTTCAAAGAATTCTTGTCCCTCAGAGCCCAAACAATGCATTAACAATGAGGCTTTCCTTTCTGCGCTTAAGGAAGTGCCACAGACACAAGTATAATGTGTGAAAACATTCTTTCACTTCAGCCATGAGAGAGGAGGAACTCCTGGAGATGTCAACAAGAAGGGAGGGGCAGTGACATTTTGTATGATGTACGTACTATGTTTTGACCTAGTTACTACTTAAGGGTGAACTTCAGTGATCTGCTTACAGTGCGCAATGTCCACAAACCTTATAAGCTGTGCGCATCAGCGAAACTGTGTGAAACTTCAGCAATTAGAATTTAGGCCAATGAGCGCAATCCCAGAAACTGTATTTGCTGTGAGCATCAGCAGAACCATCAGCCTGATTACTGATGGCACATATTTATACAGGGAGGAGTCACTTTAGTCTGGTGTTCAATTACATGTGTAGATGTGAATCTGGTGGTGCCTGATAACTGAAAGGCACACATTTGTTTACATACAATTTCATATATGTCTGATTTATTATTCCTATTACAGCGCCTTCTACCTTGAGAAGGCCCATCCTAGACCAGTGTGAGGACAAAACCCACGCCGACACATGAGCGACCTGAAGTATAATACTGAGAAAAAGTAACCTGGAAGATTGCTGCAAATTAAAGTAAATGAAAAAAAATTAATAAAGAACTACATAACAACAGCTGTGTGACCTGGAAGCCGATTGTTTCTCAATAAAGCCCTAGTTTGTGATTACCTTACAGTGCTCACATTATCATCCACGCTAGAAGAGATGGGAGCCTGGGTGGTCTGGTCACAGAAGCTCATTTACATACAAAGGGGGTGACAGCCTGTTCACAACGCACAGCACAACTTGTTTACGTAAAGTGCTAGTACACAGAACAGGTTAAAGTCTTGTGTCTCTTTTTTTTGTTTTCTTTAATATATCCTACACCTTGCTCTGTTCTTCTCTTTCTCTCATTTCAATTCATCATAAATTACTCAAATTCACTATTGCTTTATCAGCACGGCACAAGTCGGAGGGTAGCCACTGTTTGAAGGGGTCCCCCTACTATTATCTATAAACGGGACTCAGTTCCACCTAGCTCCTTAGCCTGCAACTGGTAATTGTTACTTTGTGCCCCAGCACTGCAGACACAGGCCTCTGAGTGTTTGTTTGTGTGAGTGGTGCAAGAGAGGAACAGAGAACTTGACAAAATTAGCCCTTCTAGTGCTTAATACATTATAAATGTGAAACACTTTGGGGTTTAGGGGCTGGATAAAGAATAACGTCAGGAAACGAGCGCAAATTAAAAGCACATTTTATTTATTTGCTGAAAACTGTTTAAAATGTAATTTTCAAGTTCCACTTATCTGTTTAAAAATATTTACACTTTCAGTCATTTCTGAGTTTAGTTACAAACTAATAGTGGGCAAAACACATGATGTATAAAAACTGAAACCAAAAACCTATTTTTACATTATTTTATGTTTCTTGTTTTTAAAACAGGCCGTCAACCTTTCACGTGAAAATTATTATAAGGGCCTGACATCACTTCTTGTGATGCCACTACATGTGACGTCACTGTGATTTGCATATGATAATGGGCTCCTTCACTATTTTCCATACTTGTGCCCTGTTCATTGGCATGACATGGGTCTATAGGTATTAAAAATAAACATATAAATTCACAGGTGTTCAGACCATTTCTCTGGTGATGTCACACATTGGCATGTATTCAGCTGCTTCTTCTATTTTTAGGTGAGTACAAATAACGTGCCGTTCCCCCTCCTTCCATTTCTCTCTTTTTCTCCCCCTTTCTTTGTCTCTCTTGCTCTCTGGATCTCTCTCCCTCTCTATCTCCCACACACTCCTGTTAGCGTTAGCTTCATGAATGTCACTGCCACTTCTGGCATTCATACGACAAACCCTTCAGAACATTTGAGGACAAGGGACAATCAAGTGTGGAAGATGAGTTGCTGGGAGTGCAACTGATTATCCTGGCACATGTATGCTTTTGATGTGGGATTTCGCTATTTCACCACATTCTTCAAACAGAGTCTCCTGCTTACAATGGCTCAATTCTGGTACAAAGTAGAGTTTGGCAAGTCTCAAAATGAATAGGGAGAGCCAAGTCAGAGAGGAGCCACGGGTCGCACTTAGTAATAAGGCGCGAGGCGCGAGCTGACCCATCAACTGAAACAGTTTGTATAAGATGCAGCAAACGTTACCAAAAAACAAGGTATATGCTCTTTTATATCTAAAAATAGGTTATTTCTTGAACACCTGTGCTTATTTCATTACATATACTGCAGTGGCATTTGTTAATAGTAATACATGCATTTTACCAATGAAGCTTCCATCTCCAGAGCCCTGACAACATGTCCACTCTGGGTGTGTTGGGTTTATAGGTTCTATCACTAATCTGACAAGTTAGCTGGAAAGACCGTTGTTAGTCCCAGTGTTGTTCAGTGTTGCTTTTACAGGTAGTGTGGTCAGGTGCGATTGAATGTTTTTCTTTGTATCTCTTCTTCACCAAATAAAAATCAACTATGTTTCTTTTCTTTTAATCCACATTGTGCTTGTCTCCCACTGTGCATCCTGGTACATACTGTCACTTTGCTATGTGTACGGAGTGAACAATCACTGGAAACAAACACTTTTATAATTCTGCAAATACTGTTATCTGTTTTTCTTCTTTACTGCTATTCGGGTCTTCTATCACCTGGTATTTCAATGTCCTACATAATTTGAATTTTATCTTTTTCCGTAATTCATTCCTCTCACAATAACTGCATTGTTTTACTCTTTTCTATGTCCTCAGATGGGTTAATATTATTTTTGATGTTCTTAACTTCTTTCCGGAATCTCTGCATCTCTAGAATTATTTCCATGTGAGTTAAATGAAGGAGTGTATTCACTGAGGGCTGTGTGGGATCGAACATTGACAAAAGCCCTTCTCACTTTCAGTGCCCTTCTATTTTTTCCCCCTGTGTGTTCGCTGATGACTTTGTAGCTCAAATCGTCGACTAAAGCTCTTCCCACATTCATTGCACTTGAGTGGCTTTGTAAATGTAAATTTATTTGAGCTTGTAAAGCGCACTGCTACCCGTAGGTTTCCTGGCGCTGTATAAAGCGCTGGGGAACCCGTCCTGGCTTTCCCTGTGGGATGTATTGTATTGTATTGTAACTAAATTTGTAATGCACACAGCTACCCACATGGGGTCTCCCGGCGCCAGCAAAAATGTAGTAGTGGTAGGGTCAGGCAATCATCACTGAGGGAAAAGCAAAGTTTTAAGCTTTTTACGAAATTTCGTAAGGGAAGGCTCGAGTTTTATCGGGGCAGGAAGAGAATTCCAAAGTTTAGGGGCAAGACAGGAGAAAGAACGACCGCCCATTCTTGCCAGTTTGTAACGTGGATGGTCCCTGCTGGAAGTCCCTAAGGTGGAGCCAGGCATCCCCGGCTGTTGTGGAGATTAGGCAAGCTAATGCCCAGAGTTGCCGAGTGGGACCCCTGATTAGAGTAGGCACCGAAGCGAGAATTATCGAGTCCGCTGACCCTAGTCCACGACCCCCGAGTGTGTTTGTTGATGTTTTCGTAGGGTTGATAACTGACTAAAGCTCTTCAAACATTCACAGCAATAATATAGTTTTCCCCTGTGTGTATTCGCTGATGTGTTTGTAGGTCTGATAATTGACTAAAGCTCTTCCCACATTCATTGCACTTGAATGGTTTTTCTCCTGTGTGAGTTCGCTGATGATACCTTAATACTGAAGAGAAGCGAAAACTACTGTCACAAGCACCGCAATTATAGGGTTTTTCGCCTCTGTGTGTTTGCTGATGTGCTCGGAGGTTTCATAATCGACTAAAGCTCTTCCCACATTCATTGCACTTGAGTGGCTTTCCCCCTGTGTGTGTTTGTTGATGTTTTCGCAGGATTGATAACTGACTAAAGATCTTCAAACATTCACAGCATTCATATAGTTTTTCCCCTGTGTGTGTTCGCTGATGTCTTTGTAGTTCTGATAATTGACTAATGCTCTTCCCATAATCATTGCACTTAAATGGTTTTTCTACTGTGTGTGTTCGCTGATGATACCTTAATGCTGAAGAGCTGCAAAAACTACTCTCACATTCACTACAATGATAGGGTTTTTCCCCCGTGTGTGTTCGCTGCTGACTTTTCAGGTCTGATAACTGACTAAAGCTCTTTACACATTAATTGCACTTGAATGTTTTCCCCCTGTGTGTGTTCGCTGATGTCTTTGAAGGTGTGATAACCGACTAAAGCACTTTGCACATTCACTGCACTTGAATGGTTTTTCACCTGTGTGTGTTCGCTGGTGTCTTTGAAGGTGTGATAACCGACTAAAGCACTTTGCACATTCACTGCACTTGAATGGTTTTCCCCCGGTGTGTGTTCGATTATGACGTTGAAGGCTTGATAACTGACTAAAGAACTTTGCACATTTACTGCACTTGAATTGTTTTTCCCCTGTGTGTGTTTATTGATGTCTTTGAAGGTGTGATAACCGACTAAAGCACTTTGCACATTCACTGCACTTGAATTGTTTTTCCCCTGTGTGTGTTCGCTGATGTCTTTGAAGGTGTGATAACCGACTAAAGCACTTTGCACATTCAGTGCACTTGAATGGTTTTTCCCCTGTGTGTGTTCCCTGATGTTTTTGGAGGTTTGATAAGTGACTAAAGCACTTTGCGCATTCACTGCACTTGAATGGTTTTTCCCTGTGTGTGTTCGCTGATGTCTTTCAAGGTGTGATGACCGACTAAAGCACTTTACACACTCATTGCACTTGAATGGTTTTCCCCTGTGTGTGTTTGCTGATGATACCTTAATGCTGAAGAGTAGCGAAAACTACTGTCACATTCAATACATTGATAAGGTTTTTCCCCGGTGTGTGTTCGCTGATGATTTTTTATGTCTGATAGCTGGCTAAAGCTCTTCCCACATTCACTGCACTTGAATGGTTTTTCCCCCGTGTGTGTTAGATGATGACTTTTTAGGTCTGATAACTGACTAAAGCTCTTTACACATTTATTGCACTTGAATGGTTTTTCCCCTGTGTGTGTTCGCTGATGTCTTTGAAGGTGTGATAACCGACTAAAGCACTTTGCACTTTCACTGCACTTGAATGTTTTTTCTCTTGTGTGAGTTAGCTGATAAACCCTTAATGCTGAAGAGTCACGAAAACTACTGTCACATTCACTACAATGATAAGGTTTTTCCCTGTGTGTGTTCACTGATGACGTTTTAGGACTGATAACTGACTAAATCTCTTCCTACATTCATTTCAGTTGAATGGTTTTTCTCCTGTGTGTATTCGCTGATGTTCTTGGAGGTTTGATAATTGACTAAAGCACTTTGCACATTCACTGCACTTGAATGGTTTTTCCCCTGTGTGTGTTCGCTGATGTATTTGAAGGTGTGATAACCGACCAAAGCACTTTGCACATTCAGTGCACTTGAATGGTTTTTCCCCTGTGTGTGTTCCCTGATGTTTTTGGAGATTTGATAAGTGACTAAAGCACTTTGCACATTCACTGCACTTGAATGGTTTTTCCCCTGTGTGTGTTCGCTGATGTCTTTCAAGGTCTGATAACTGACTAAAGCTCTTTACACATTCACTGCACTTGAATGGTTTTTCCCCTGTGTGTGTTCGCTGATGTATTTGAAGGTGTGATAACCGACTAAAGCACTTTGCACATTCACTGCACTTGAATGGTTTTTCTCCTGTGTGAGTTCGCTGATGAACCCTTAATGCTGAAGAGTCACGAAAACTACAGTCACATTCACCACAATGATAAGGTTTTTCCCCCGTGTGTGTTAGCTGATGACGTTTTAGGACTGATAACTGACTAAATCTCTTCCCACATTCAATGCACTTGAATGGCTTTTCCCCTGTGTGTGTTCGCTGGTGTATTTGTAGTTCCCATAACCTAATAAAGCTCTTGACACATTCACTGCACTTGAATGTCTTTTCCCCTGTGTATGTGTGCTGATGAAGCTTGAGTAGTGATGTCAAACTAAAGCTCTTGCTGCATGTGTATGATTCTTCTTTCTTGGTTAGTATCTGTGGGTCGGGTATATATTTGTCTACATCCCAAGACTGCATTTCCTGATGGGCCGACATGGCTGATAAAGCACTTGTGTTTTTCTCACACACTTTATATGTGTGCAGTATTTTGCACGTTTGATTTCTGTTTTAACAATAAAATGTGATAGCCACCAAATAATTGCCACACTCCTAATATGTAGAAGGTGTCTTTGTAGGCGATTGTGCCTTTAGATTGGATTATGGCTATGCACGATTGCGGGTAAAGTTGTATCTTCCTTTTGGCCGGTGCAAATCGGAACAGTCTGTTGTATTGTAGATACAAGAACTCCTCTTTCCTTTACCCGTCAGTTGTCCAGCTCCGCTCTGTTGTGCTCTTCTCTGGTTACTGTGGTTTGGCCAGAAAGAGTTTACAATTCTCCTAGAGCACGGAGTGATGGTTTGTCATCATTTTATAAAACAGAGCACTGCAGTAATCACATCATACCGATCCCATGATCAAAGCTAGTATTAGGTACTTGTTTATACAGGAGGTGGTTTGTTATTGTTGTTGCCTTAATTTTCCTAAGGTCATTTCTTCATCTTGTGGCGTGGAGGTGCACAGCTCAGCCTCTTGCAATCACTGAACTGCCCTTGACGCTTCATCCGGGATCTGTCAGTTTGTGTGCAGGTTCCTCTGTCGCCGACTGAGCTGATGTTTTCCTGAATACTGTAACTCATTATTTCTGCTATTATTAAAGATTTACAGCATTTGCTTCATTAGTGATGGTCATTTCATACATTCAAGGCTTGTTTTCTGTTGGATGTAAAGATATTTAAAATTACTAAATTGAAACAAAATGGAATGAGAATTCACAATATTTAACTGGTTGTAAAAGACATTTCTGGGGAGATTTTGATGGAGGGTCCCGTTCTACCATCTAACATCACCAGAAAGGAGAGTTCTAACAGCCTTGGCAACATGAAGGTCTGATGTAGGCCCTGCGTGATAGAAATCTGAAAACATGCTAAAATAACTGGCTTTCCCCATTAGTAAATAAAGGCCCCAGGGCCCACTATGCATAGGCTTACATGCACGCGTTTCTGTGCATTGAAGTGAACAAGGTAAAAATAGGCCTTCAAAGATTAGTTAGTTTCATTGCCAGCTTCAAGACGAACACACACACACACACACACACACGCACACACACACACACACACACACACACACACACAGACGGGTGCCCGTTGGTACAGCTTCCTGAAACCCCTGCTAACGTTATATTTTGAAACATAGCTTGCACAAGTATAAGCAGCAATTTCTAGCAATAAACAGCATCTATCATGGGAATTCACACTTTCAGATATGTAGAAATGTGCGTGACAGAAAAATGTCCTTTTTTAGTAATGAACAACATGTAACCATTGTGTTTAGAAACAAGTGATGAAAATGTTCTCTTCCAAAGGTACAAGATGTTCCGGAAATGTTCTCTATCAAAGGTACAAGATGTTCTGTTCTAAAAATATACGGAACATAATGTACTGAAAACATTTCCTTCCGGTGTCCCAAACACTTGTGGTTAAACCACCTGCACCGAAAGGCCAGGGGCCAGCGTCATCATAGAACCCTAGTTTCTCAATTTTGGGTATAACAGGCCCAACCGTCAAATCTGAAATCAGAACTTTCCTGCGGATGCCCTGCTGCATGAGCGTGGACTGTTCTCTCGGCTAGCCGAAGACTATCTGACTTGGGACGCCGACGCCTCACTCAGGTTGTGGATCTCCCAGGGCAGATAGCCCATCTCTCTCTCTCTAGATCTCTGACCCTTCAACTATCTCTCTTCATGGATATATTCCTGTATGGCAGACTCCTTTTAACATAGGTGACTGGCCTCACTCTCAGCTACTACCAGACACTGAATTAATAGCAAAATGTTGTATCTTAGCTAATTCTACTTGTGCCTTCTTTGCCCTGCCCTCATAATTCAGGGCTCTGATAGAAATGTGCACTCTATGACAACGGACCTGTTTTAGATGGTTGGCCCATAGACAGTTGGGTTCTATATTCTTGTACTCAGTAGTGTAGAATCTTTGATCATCTGTGTTAGTGTTCTTTTTAAATACATTTCATCCCAGTATTACCTTGAGATATTTTGAGCATTAGTCATCCAGCATTCATACCAGACAGAGCGAAGTCTGGGTCATATTTAGAAAATTACATTGTTGCTTGAATTGATATGCATTTAGCTCTCTGTTTGTTAATTGAAAAATAAAGTGCCACTCCAATTTGAACGTCTGGTATCTTACATTTGTATTCCTTCTCTTACTCAGTGAAGTGCTGTGTTGGTGATGTGCGAATTTTAGCCACACCTAAAAGTGGTGACCACTGACCGAAGGGGTCAAGACTTTCCCCTTCACACGTGGCGCCCAACTTCATCGTACCTGCCTGATCCATTCTGAGGAGGAATTCGGTGGTCTTCCACGGGCCGCATTGGGTGCCCCCGCCGCAGCCTCTTGCCTACCATTGGTGAGTCAAGGAACGTTTTATTTTTTCCCCCTTGAGTCCCGGTGTTGGCTACTTGGCTGTGTGCGGGCCCCGTGTGCCTGGTTCTGGGCTAGACTCCTGACCCCCCCCCCCACAGAATTGCACATGGTCACGATCCAAGAACCCTCTGTGTCCCTCAGTGGTCACATGTTCCAACCTGTCATTACGATTTTCATGTGGTTTTGCGCCTCATTTTTGCACATATCTGTTCTTAACAATTGCTGTTGTGGTTTGTGGTTTGTCGGTGTCAGACACTTCTCTCTCTGTAGGTTCCAGCCCGAGGAGAGCGGCTCTGTGGTTACTTTTTTGCTGTCAACTACCCCCAGGTTTATGATCCCTCTCGACAGTTTAAGTCTGTGAGCTGGGTGTGGTCCGGACATTACAGGTCCTGACTCGGGTTTAAATCCCACCCTGCCCCTTTTGTGTGGGCAGGTTCCTGATCCCTCTTCCAAGTCGAGTCTTGGGAGCTGGGTGTTCCCTGGGATTATCCAGGGTCGGAGGTTCTAGGTTCTCCACTGGGGGTCGTTTGACACACACTTTCACACTCTGGCCTCCTTGCCACCTACCTTTACCACTGGCTACTTCTCTTCAGTCCTTTGCAAAAATACTACACTGTCTTCTTTCTTTTTTTCATCGTCATGCCATAAATACCTTTCTCTTTTCTCCTATTCAATTCACTACATACTGTGCCCTCTCTACTTCTGCTTTTTCATTGCCTTCGACTCCCCCCCCCCCCACCCCTCCCTTCACTCCACTTCTCAGATTTACTGTCCACTTCTCTTCAATGAGGGCTCTGCCTTCGCTTTACTTTCCTCCAGACCTATTTTTACACGGTCTGGCTGTATTATTGTACATTTCCCTGCCGCTTCTACAGCCACCCAGCCAACGCCCCAGCCAACGCCCACGGACTTCCTGCCCTTCGCACCAGCGGCAAGAGGAACTGCTCTGTGCTATCTGTGGTTCATACAGCACATCGCCGGCTCACTTCCTCCCCTGGCACAGCAGCGCCTCTCTGCCTCACAGCTCCCCCGAGCCCCTGCCCGTCCGTAACATTTAACTCTACACACGTTCTCTCGCACCTCTTTTCTCTTCTTCCGTGCTCCTCCTTCATTCTTTTTGTCACTGCCACTTCAACACTCCTCTCTCTCCCTATCCATACCTACCTCTTTCATTCACTCCACTCTGTTTTTTCCCTCCCTCCTCGTAACGTTTATCACACCACTGGCCCTGCCTGTGCTTACATTGCTGATGACATTATTTTACACTGTCTCTCTCTCGCTCTCCTGCCATTGCATCTCTACATTGGTGACGTTCATTCTTTCGCTCACAAAATACTCCACTCCTTCCTTTGCCAGCTCTGCTACTTCTGACATCTCTGTTCTCTGTTCTTACTTCTGACATTGCTGCTCTTAGCTATTACATCTCTGTTCTTCTATTACTAAAATTTCATCTCCATCTCTGTTCCTCCATTACTGGAATTTCATACCCAGGCCGTGGATATCTTCAGGTCATTGATCACATTGTCAACTACTGACATTTCATATCTTGGTAATTGATCTGGTCTTCAAGTAGTGAGATTCAATATCTAGATTGTTCTTTTATATCTTGGTCATTCATCTGTTCTTCTACATCGTTTTTATTTCAGGATGCATCCTCTGTATGTCATCAGTATTTATTGTTCTGTCATCATGTTGGTGATCATGTAGTATGCTCAATATTGACCCTCTCAATTTCATGTTTTGTTCATTTGCCCTGCTCTATGTCACATGTGCTCTTGCATCCATGTGCTTTGTGTAAGTAGCAGCTGTGCTTTGTGATCACGCCACCAATTCCCTTCCCTGTGACCCATTGTTCCCTCACTCATCTGAGTTACCTGCCCCCTGCCTTGTCCCTCACCTAGGTGTATCACACGCCTCATAACTAACCCATTCCTCGCACGCCTCATTGGTTGCCATTTCCTAGTCCCCCGCCCCTGCATTGCCTTTCCCGCATTGCCCTTCCTTTCTCCATGCATAGTATGCCTATTTTTGTGCCAATCTTTTGTTTCACAATTGATTGCAAAAGGAGGGAAGAAGTCATTCATCCTCCCCTGCCTCCCTACATCCCTTGCCTACACGTGTTATGCCTTACACCCGCCTATTTCCGTAATGTCCAGTAGCCCCCCACACATTCACCAGTGTACCATTCAGTTCCTTCACGGCAGACCTGACCTACTTCACAATTCCGCAACCAACGAATTCACATCCCTTACCGACAAAGACCGCACCATACTCACAGACGCCTGGATACTTTTAGGAGCTAACTTTACGCCAGGCACCCAACTTAACGTCTCCACCCAAGCTCTTGATAGCCTTCCAGACATATCACTTACCCCACCATCCCCAGACACCACAGCCCCTCAGCAGTTGTATACAGAGGACACCTCTGGTTCTGGCTCTTCCACCCTATCTGTTCCCCACTCACTTTCCCTTGAATGCCCAGAGTACCCATATCACCCTGCTACCTCACCCATTCTCATCACTGACGACGAATCTTCACGAGATTCAATTCTCACATTAAGGACGAGTGTTCACTGGAATCAATACTGTCAGGTACCACATTTGAAATAGTATACATCCCACCGCCAGAAGGAAAAGGCCCAAACTCTCCTCAACCATCCGCCCCCAACGAAGATACATCACCCCTTTTAAGAGCACTTCTGTCTGATCCTTCATAAAATCCTGGCCCCGGCACTCTGCCACACCTACAGAGTCCATCACACTGCTCCAACTTTCACATAAGGGAATGTGCGATCATACCACTGATCATATCACAATATTCCTGATAAACAATAACGTTGTAGGCATTTCTGACGGCCACCCCTCTTGTTTCGTCCACGTCACACCCCTCAGTAGCACTGTTCTTCTCTCAATATTTCGGGCACTCAATATCGACTACGCCTACCCTCGTCAAGTCACTCTATCTCTCGCCCCAGCATTTTCACGCCCCGCCGAGCCCGTAGTAAAGGCTCTCCCACACAAACAGTTCCACGCACCACCAACCCTATAGTAAAGGATCACAGCAGCACTCACTACACCTCTGCATCACCTGCCTATCAATCACAGGAAACAAACCCCATGCAGGCCCTTCAGGCAGTTTACGATAAACGAATATTTGGCACGTCAGTGCATAGAACCCCAGAGTGGATCTATATAAGGATCCGCCTATTATCCCCAGGCCTAGAACTCCCCACTGTATTCGAGTCCTCCTGGCCACGGAACCCACTGCAAAGCAAAATTCGCAACGCCTTTGCCCGTCACAATCTTGAATTCCCTGACTTCTCCCCAGAAGGAAAATACAGGGGACCTGACGAAATAGATTTAAGATTCATACTCTACCGCATCGTCTGTACTGAAGTAGGAGAAGAGCTCATCAGAGACCTGCCTCCTCACGACTATAGCCCTGCACAAACTTCACAGCCCACAGACCCCAGCCCTCACAACAACTAGGCGAAACACACCCAGGCAGGGTTGCTCAGTCTCTCATACACACATCAGACGGTATCCCACACAGGTTTGCAGCGACCATATAGGCACTAAATAACCTCATGAATAGGATACAGAATCCCACCGTGTATAAGACACCTTACGGCTATCATATATATTTTATTGTGCATCTTGCAAATTTGGGAGGACCAGCAATCCTGTCAGGATTCTTCCCCAGACACCCACTCCAGTCTCAGATAGCAGACGCCTGCTTTGGAGGCCAACTCCAGTTCCCTGGTTGCACCCCCACACAAAATAGGGAGTTGCAAAAGGAGGTTTATGACCACTACCCTAGCAGGAGTAGCAGAAGAACTCGTGCCTGATCTCTAGAGAAGCGTGACCAATACCCCGCATTAAAACCCCTGCCTTGCCGGCCCACAAATATCTTGTCATGGCAACACCACTCCAACATGTCCTGAAAACGTTCAGTGCCCAAGAAAAACGAATACTCAAACACTGTAGGGAGCTTCACAAATTAACAAAGAATATGAATTATCCGTGGCCCTCTGAAGGATCCTTCGACGTCAATACTCTCGAGCACGCCACCACGTTCCTAAACACCAAATATTCTGGATCCAAATTACAAAAAAGGAAAGAATCCTTAGCTCTTTGGCGCATTTTTAAGGAAAATCCGCAAGAGCATCCTGCCACCCTGCCCACTGCACCTTCTGCGCCCCCACCATATCAGGCCAATGGCATGTACCCTGCCATAGGATCTGCAAAGAACAAAGAACTAGACCTACAGACCACAACTAATGACTTACCAACTGTCGGATACGGTCAACTCCCAAGTGACCTTTTTCCCACACTCGAATGTCCTCAACCCGGTGGTGAAGGTAGTAATGCCTCATCGCCGCCACCCGGCACCAGCAGTGGCCAACTGCTCCCCGTCACAGGTCCAACCACCACACCCGACACAATGCAAGCCCCAGTCAGTCCCCTCCACGTAACCCCTGCCGCCGGTGGCAGTCCAACACTGCACGCCACAGTGCCAGGGTTGCCAGGACAAATAAGTGCGCAGTTTTCACTGCAACTGAATCCCACCTCCATCGTAGTCCCACCTGGTGAGGAAGACGAGGACAATGCAGACAATATGTCCCCAGCACCATCAAATAATACGTGCATGTCATCCCGCCCCTCCTCTCGCCATGCACTCCCGCACTACCATGATCCCAATAGCCTCCGCGAGGCCAATGCTCCACTCTCCCAGGAGCAAGGGCCCACTTCGCAAAAACATATGCCATTTTGCGGCACAAAGGCAGCCGAACCGTTGATAACATTCGCCTCTGTTCACCAACAAAATAAGGAAAGGGAGACACAGGGCCCGCCGGCACCTGAGTTGGTCCATTATGACAACTGGAGACCGGCCACAGAACTCAATAAAAGCCTAGAGTGCAGTCCCAACGGGGACACCCGAGCAGACATGATCAGCGGTGAAGTACCACACGACCCTGACCATGACGACCTAATGCGGGTAATCCGACGTGCGTCATGTAAGTTAGAACACATCAGCGACAGGATATCTGAGACTCTCAGAATCACTCACCCCAACACGTCACCCACCCAGCAAACATCACAGGCAGATCCCTTTGGAGGTGCTGAAGGGACTAGGGACCTAGGCCACGGTCAACCACAGACACCACTTTTCCCGTCCACATCTATGCAAAAAGCGGGTCCCTCTCGGGACATGGGAAACTATGAAAGACTACCCGGAGTACAGTACCATGGGTCCCCCTCCCAGAGCCACCAGACTACTGCACCTGACCATACACGCACTCCCACTGGGTCGGCACAGGTCCATTTCACACTCCCTGACACACCATCTCGGCATCTCACGCCCATAGCGGACCCGTTTGCTCAACTATCCGCCACAGCCATGAGAGACTCCTTCAGCCCGTCACGCGCCCCAAGCTTGACAGAACAACCAACAAACCCATTCTTTGACAATCAGACAGAACGTCCAATAAACCCATTCTTTGATAATCAGGAATTATCAAACACAGGGGACCCAGTGAGGAAGAAGAAGAAAAGGACAACAGAGGTAGAAAGACTAACTGTGTTAGGAACACACGGACGCCCAGAGGACATCGCATACGATGCCCCTGGCAATGACGCTCCCATCAAATACCAAGTCACTGGCACTGCCTCCATGCGAAACACTCGAGCTAGAACAGGCAATGGCATGTTCCTTAGCAGGCCTTGTGCCCTGCGGGACAAGGACCTTACTCCCAACCAAATAGTGGAGATAGGCGAGAATTCAGACTTCGCTGTCATCCCCTTCACAGACAATCTGGCCGGATGGACAGAGTCCCTAGCCCCGCAGATGATCCCCTGGCCAAGGGAAGGGTCTTTCGAACCACAGCACATGGCCACAGCTGTAGAATGTATCCTGGAGGGTGTAGGGGATGAAGACTGGGACTACGACTATATGCGAGCCAGTCTCGAAATTTGGCAGAAATATGCCATAAGATATGACACCACAAGACCGAAGTATCCAGGTGTAGGGATTAGCCGCCAGATGCCGCTAATATACAAAACACCAGGGGCCCCCACCATATATAACTGCTGGTCTTATGCAGAGAAGGAAGCCATTAAAAAGAACCTTCCACCCCTCACAGAGGGTGCCAGCAAATGGATAGTGGCCCTAGAGAAGAACACCACAGGCACCAAACCAGGGATTGGAGACATGAAAAGTTTGCTTATATCCATCATGGGAGGGGAAGCAGAAGACATTTTCACAAGTATCAGTAGAGGATTAATAACAATGAACGAGACAAAATACGATGGGGAACCATTTGATAAAATAAGGGCGGCAGTCTGGACTAAGTTGAGATTAAAATACCCTGACGTTCCAGACATTGGGTCTCTCATGTCTCTGACCATGCAAACAAATGAGGACCCTATTAATTTCATTTCTAGGATGAAAGAAAAATGGCATCAGGAGTTAGGTGACTCCTGGAATACAACTGGAGGGAACAACAGGCTCTTTTACCACATGGTGAAGAGAGGACTGCCAGAAGACGTGCAGGAGAAATTAGATGGGGTAGTAGCCATGGAAGCAAAACCATGGCCTGAAATACAGGACCACATCATACATTTCTGCAAAAAGAAAATAGAACAGGAAAAAAGTAGACAATTAGCCATTGAAAATGCAGCCGCAAAGCTAGTACAGCAGAAGCTTAATAGGAAAAAGGATACAGTGGACAATCTCATGCTGGCGGCACCAGTCAGCCAAATGACAGCTGTCACCACCTTTCCACAGGACGCTCGAAATGTGCTCGCCAACAATACCCAGTCCACTCCGCAGCAAGTACAGCAGCCTGCCGTGCAATATGCGCAAGCACAGCCGCCACAAACACAACCAGCCATATAGTACGTACAGACTTCACCACAGCCAGCCATACAGTATGTGCAGACTCCGCCACAACAGACAGTACAGTATGTGCAAGCCCAGCAGCAGCCCACAGTGCAGTACATCCAACAACAGCCCCCAGTGCAGTATCTGGCACCACAACCGGCCTACAGTAATGACCAACATCAGTATTACAACAACAATAGAAATACCGGGATGCAGGGAAGGGGCAATGGACAGCAAAGGGCCCAACCACAGTCAGGCCAACGTACTTGCTTCTATTGTCACAAAGTGGGGCACCTGCAAAGAGAGTGTCGCTCTAGGATTCGAGACCAAGGCCAACAACTTATGGGTCCCGCCCAGCATGCACCCCTGCATTTACAACCACAACAACAAATGTACGCACAGGCACCCCAGATGGTGTATGCTTATGCCCAACAAGCACCACAGCAGAATATGCAACTAGCACAGCTCCAGACACCCGTAATGACCCAAGCTCAACAACCATCCACAATGATGCAAGTTCCCGTGCAACTGCAGCAACAGTCACCCTCATACCAAGTGATGCCCCAAGCCCAAGCTGCCCCACCACCAGGTGGTGTGGTAGTCACTTCCAATAACCCATTTGCACAAGGCACCATCCAGCAATACTCACGCTAGGAAAGCCCACAGACAACTCTTGTGTGCCCAGTTTTATCATGCATCATGAGCGGTGAAGATGACCCCACCGTCCTGGTCACGATAAATAACAAAACATATAGCTTCCTCATTGACACAGGCGCCACGTACTCCTGCATTACAGGCGGACACCTGCCAATTTCTGATCAAGTAGCGGACACACAGGGATTCTCTGGGGCAATAGCAAGGGTCCCCTTTACAAAGCCAGTACCCCTGCAAATAGGAGACCGGGTGCTGGAGCAACAACTGCTTTATTCACCACACTCTCCAGTCAACCTTTTAGGGAGAGACCTAATGGCTAAACTAAACATGACCATTCACTTTCATGAGAACGGAACAATGGTTTGCTCTATACCTGGCACACCCTTAGCAAGAATGATGGCACTCACTGCTCAATCTTCCCTGACAGATCAAATGAGGGCTCGCCCTGTGGATGAACAAGCGTTCTCCACCGCGGTACACATCATTGTAGCCAACACACCTGAACTGCACCAGCGCACTGTCCAGCTCCCAAAGGAATTTCTCTTTCGTCCGGAGTCCCAACACTTTCAGATATGGGACAAAAGCATGATCTTAGGCATACATGCTCTTCACATTACACCTACATACGGGGCATTCATAGCAGGAGACGACAATATGCGCTCATGGGCCTGTGTGATTTTCATTGAGCCCGGACACCAAGTGAGGGACATTTCAGATGAACAGCTCTTTGGTGATCCTGATAACTATCCAATAACAGAGATTGTCTATAAGTATGAGGTACCTCTATCAGTGACAGTGGAAAAAAGAACGCCCACTGCCCCGCAGAAATATGACTCAGTGCGTGAAGCTGACTTAGCTCAAGTCCCGCCACACCTGTGGACCACTGGTCCCAATGATGTGGGCCTCATCCGTTCTGCTACTCCTTTTAAGATAACACCGAAACAAGGCGCGATCCTACCCAGAATAAAACAGTACCCACTTTCCAAGGAAGCTGAGGAAGGCATTGCCCCAACAATACAAGCCCTGCTAGATCAAGGAGTCATATACCCATGTGTATCTCCAGTTAACACCTGTCTTTTTCCTGTGCGCAAAGGCAAGACCAATCAGTGGCGCCTAGTTCATGATTTGCGCCCAATAAACAACATAGTGGTACCAGAATTTCCCATTGTCCCAGACCCTTCCGTCATCCTCACCAATGTTCCCCCGAATGCACAATACTTTTCGGTGATCGACCTGAAAAATGCGTTTTTCAGCGTCCCCCTTCACCCAGACAGTCAGTACCTATTGGCTTTCTTATTCGGCGGGGTGCAATTGACTTACCGGCGTCTGCCTCAGGGGTACTGTGAGTCTCCGAGCGTATTCAACAGAGTCGTCAAAGAGGACTTATTGAACTTCCAATGTCACAGCACCTTACTGCAGTATGTCGATGACATTTTGCTCTGCAGCACTACAGAATCCCAGTGCAGAACTGATACAGTCTCTCTGCTCACCACACTAGCTCACAGAGGCTACAAGGTGGACAAAAACAAACTTCAGTACTGCCAAACAGAGGTACAATACCTCGGTCAGTTAATATCAGCATCAGGGAGACGGGTCACGCCAGACAGAGTTGAAGCCATCAAAGGGACATCACAACCCCAAACTGTCAAAGACATGCAAAAGTTCCTAGGATTAGTGAACTATGTCCGCCAGTGGGTCTTTGACTTTTCCACAATAACTGCCCCTTTGTTGAAAGCAGTTAAAGCAGCCAAAGACAGACGCAACAAAATAGACTGGACACCTGATATGACAGCATCCTTTAAGCAGCTCAAAGATGAAATAACAAACGCACCAGTGTTAGGCACACCTGACTACACAAAAGAATTCTACCTGTTTACCCACTGCAATGGCCAGGTCATGACTGCCGTCCTCACTCAGAAATACCCAATGGGCCACAAGCCCCTTGCTTACTTCAGCGGAATGCTAGATTCAGTCATGAAAGGTCATTACCCCTGCGAGCAAGCTCTTGCTGCGGCAGCCTTTGCTGTAGATAAAAGCACCCCCGTTGTCATGGGATCCCCTCTGACACTGTACACTGAGCACGCTGTCTTTGCCATAATTCAGAAAGCTAAAACAACACTGACAACACAAAGAGTGTCAGGTTATGAAGTCATACTGTCATTACCCTCCCTGAAGGTTGTCAAATGTCACACAGTCAACCCAGCCACATTCTTTGCCCATCCCATTGCCGCATCCGATGATGACACCCATTACTGTGCCACACATTGTCCCGATGAATCAGGAGCAGCAAAAGAGGACCCCCTGCCAGACAGCACTGTATATTTCGTAGATGGGTCCTCCACAATAGACCAAGAAACAGGGATCAGATACACAGGAGCCACAGTGGTTAGGGCTCAGCAGCATGAGTCCTCTGACTCCCTAGACATTGTACAACAAATTACATTGCCATCGCACTACTCCGCCCAAGCCGCTGAACTAGTGGCACTAATTGCCGCTTTAAACAACGGGGCTGGTGACCTCATCACTGTATACTCAGACTCTGCATATGTCACAACAACGACACACTCGAGCATCTTGCGCTGGAAAAGGCGCGGATTCCTCAAATCAGATGGAACACCGGTATGCCACAAACAATTGTTGGAAGAACTAATAGAAGCCCTGACACTTCCAACAGAGGTAGCCGTTGTCAAATGTGCTGCTCACACGAATGGACAAGACTTTGTGTCCAGAGGCAACGCTCTGGCAGACTGGGCAGCCAAAGCTGCAGCCAGACCCCCCCTACCTTTCACTGAACATGACCCACACAACACCCCAATTTTACTTGCCCAAGCTGTAGCACCAACAGAGCAGACAAAGACAAATGAAGACAGTGTACCCTTAACACCACACACAGATAACAACAACGACACAAACACCACCAAGGACACTAGTGACCCAAATGCTTCCTGCCCACTCGATGACACACAACAATACGATTTCATTGCCCAATTGCATCTCAGAGAGATTCAAGAAAGTGCACCACCACAAGAGAAAGAGTTATGGAAAAAGAGGGGAGTACAGCAAGACCCTGCTGATTTTATTTACAGGCAGACCATGTCCGGAAAACCTGTCATGCCACAAGCCTTACTGCAGGTGGCGCTAGATCAAATTCACCTTCCCGCACATGTTTCCCGAGATAACATGTCCACCACATTACAAGCAGACTGGTTCATTCCCAATGCTTATGAACTGATACAGCTTTTTGTTAATAAATGCATCATTTGCCAACAGTATTCCCCAAACCCAACTCTCAAAACGGTTGCCTCCACTATTCCTAAACCTTCTGGCCCATTCAAAGGACTCCACCTTGACTATGTCGACATGATTGATCGGTGCCAAAATTACCGATATCTCATTGTGGTAGTATGCCCCTTCTCACGGTGGATCGAAGCTGGACCATGCATCCACTGCGATGCCAAAGCAGCAGCCACATTCCTGCTCCGTGACGTCATCTCCCGCTTTGGAATTCCTTCCGCCATCAGGACTGACAACGGAAGCCATTTTTCAAACGCCATCTTCTCCTCTCTCACCACAATGCTAGGCATCAGACACAAGCTGACATCCGCTTACCACCCCCAAAGCAATGGCATTTGTGAGCGCCTCAACGGTTTACTCAAAACCAAAATAAGCAAAATTAGCGCCACCATTGGCAAAAAGTGGCTCTACTGTCTCCCACTGGCCCTCTTCTCATTAAGAAATTCCCCGAGCTCGGATCACCACCTCACCCCCCACCAACTTGTCACCGGACGATCCATAAATGTAGCAGTCCCTCCCAGCAGGCCCAAAACTGATAGCGAGTCATCCTCTGAGATTGTTAAGGCTGAGCTTTATGACTTCCTGTGCACACTAACCCGCGCTGCGCAGTTCCTCTCTGTCCAGGTATCCAAAAGGAAGGAGAAGGGCCCCATCGATCCTGAGCTCCCACCTATCCGTCCCGGAACTCTCGTCTTCATCCGGAGGCACGTCAGGCGTTGGAAAGATCCTAAGTTCGACGGACCCTTTGAGGTGATTGACTCTTCTCCAACTGCCATCCGGATAGCCGAAAGGAAAGCATGGATCCACCGGAGAGACGTCCGCTTCGATCCTGCACCTGCGCAGCAACAGCCAATGGACTAAAAGAGGGAAGCGATATGCCCATGGTCTCCCGAAATGAAAACGACGACTTCCCATCCACCGTTCCATCCATCATTGAAGAAGAAGAAGAAGAAGAAGACGTCCACGAATATAGTGCCCGTGAAGCAAAGTTATGTATACTCACTGTTCTTATGTTTTGTATTATTGTTGGAGTGGCACTAGCAACATTCAACTGGTATATCTTTTTTCTTGCTGTAAAAAGTTATAGTGATAGAAGCAGCCAAGTTGCCTCACTGCCTATTGTTCCATCCACTGTACCAGCGGTCACACTCAAACAGCAAAAAGCACCACACAGCACACTAGGTCCTGAACTCCCAGAAAACAGCACTGCTAGCAACACGTCCATTAGTGTGCACCTTGAACTCTCACCCAGTACCCCAGAGGAAAGGACTAGTCCCTGGAAGATAGCTACCAAAGCCACAAAACTAGCGCCCTACCGCCACCCTTCCTGCCACCATAGAAAACGCAGATTTGCTATTGCCCCGTACAGAACAAAACCTCTTGTCCCCCGCAAGCATCAGAAGGCAGGGCATAAAACATTCCAACATCTCGTGAAGATACAAGAAGGCCTAGGGCCCATGTTAGGCCTACAACTATCAGTAAGAAGTCACTCAGTCCACTCCTCCTTAGAGGATAACTCATGGTACAGGGACATGACAGCAGTAGGGAAAAAATTGACGAATGAGTCCTGCTATGTGTGCTCCTACATCCCTCATGCGGTGGGGGCAGATAGACTAACATTTCCCAAAGAAGTCCCGCCCCATACTGCCATGTGCCTATTACACCTGTATCTTTGTCGAATGGAGGGGCGGGTCCAAGTGAGTGGGGGAGTGGGAATATGGATTGGACTTGTAAATATAACGAAATGGGATTACAACAACATCATATTCAGGGTTACTACCGACAGGTCAGAAATAGAAGAGATGATACAAGGGATGTGTAAGAGGGGTGCATCTAATATGGACCACCGGGCTCCAACAATAAGGGACATGGGATATGTTGTGCTGTCCACACCCCTTGCACCATGCGACCTTAGCAAAAACCATGGTTATCATCCCCTCGGGAAGTGCCCATGCCAAAATAGAACATTCCTGCAGCTGCGAGCACGAGTTTATTACAACAATAAGTGGCATGGACCCAGCCATGTCTACTGCAAGGCAGCATCTCTAGGCCCCCCGTGGGTAGAGGAAACAGAATGGGAAGGGAACGTTGACTGGGACGTTGAGGATAACTGTGAACAAATTTGGAATAAAGCAGGAAGCAGATACACCTGGGGTGGAGAAAGGATGTACAAACATAAAAAAGCATTTAAACTAAAAAACCCTTCTCTTTGTTTCATAGGTAACGGCTCTGTCGCTGTTGGGCGTAACACAGACTGTAATTCCACTATCTTTAACTTCGACATGCAGTACGGCACCTCTACTTTGATGGATTACTACTGGGCCTGCGGAGAACACCTCTATCTCCAACTTCCTCCTCAGTGGCTCGGACTATGTTCTTTGGTAACCCTGCATGAAGTACATCTGGTTGTGCCGGCATCAAATGTTTCCCACATACTGTCACATCCAATGACAGGCGACGTAACATTCCTTCACCGACACCGGCGAACAGCAGAATATTTCGCAGGAGAAACCCTTGGTAAGGTCCCAGAAGAATTCCGCCTCTTCAACGAGGCCCAGCTGTTCTTCGGAGGGGCATTCCCCATGTTCCAAACTCAGGCTAATGCTCGCTGGCTGGAAGTAACTCGCTATGAAGTCATGAAAGCAATCAACAGCACCAGGGATGGCCTAAATGCAATCCGGGAAGAACTGCGCCCATTACGACTAATGGTCCTGGAACATCGCTACTTCCTCGACATGCTAACGGCCAAAGATGGTGGTTTGTGTCATCAAATAGGAAAATCCTGCTGCACGTTCATTCCAGGGAACGACGAGGACAACGGATCCATATCTAGGGCCATTGAGGAGTTGACTAACTTGGGAAAAGAAATGATCGAGGAATGAGGTGCCCCTGCAGACATTATCCCAACGAACTGGTTCGACTTTGACTGGATGCCCTCCTGGCTAACTGCTATTCTAAAGCTGATGATACCTATAGTCGGGATTATGGTCTTTCTGTGTTGCGCCTTTCAGCTGGGGAGTCACTGTATCAAGAGATTGAGCACAAAAGCTGTAGGGATGAATTATGCTAGGACAGGGATTTACCAGATACCAAAATATGAAGACATAGATCGGGCTCCTGGGGATGGGAATGGAGAACAGGTACAAATGATCGAGCTAGGAGAATGTAGCACACATCCAGCACCACCTGCCACACACTCTGGGGTACCAGCAGCCCCACTTCTCCCCCCAGGTAGAGACACACTAAGGAACAACACAGCAGCTACTCAGTATGAGTGCCTGCTCAACAAATCAGGTCAACAGTACATCCAGCTACTAAGGTCAGACGAAAATGTTGCACGTCCAACTAGTTTCAAGTGCTATGTCAATGACATGCCATGGATTCCACCATTGGCAGAAAAATCAACAAAATATTCACTTAAGAGTGTGTTCATAAATGAACAAGAGGGGGTGGATGATGGAGGGTCCCGTTCTACCATCTAACATCACCAGAAAGGAGAGTTCTAACAGCCTTGGTAACATGAAGGTCTGATGTAGGCCCTGCGTGATAGAAATCTGAAAACATGCTAAAATAACTGGCTTTCCCCATTAGTAAATAAAGGCCCCAGGGCCCACTATGCATAGGCTTACATGCACGCGTTTCTGTGCATTGAACTGAACAAGGTAAAAATAGGCCTTCAAAGATTAGTTAGTTTCATTGCCAGCTTCAAGACGAACACACACACACACACACACACACACACACAGACGGGTGCCCGTTGGTACAGCTTCCTGAAACCCCTGCTAACGTTATATTTTGAAACATAGCTTGCACAAGTATAAGCAGCAATTTCTAGCAATAAACAGCATCTATCATGGGAATTCACACTTTCAGATATGTAGAAATGTGCGTGACAGAAAAATGTCCTTTTTTAGTAATGAACAACATGTAACCATTGTGTTTAGAAACAAGTGATGAAAATGTTCTCTTCCAAAGGTACAAGATGTTCCGGAAATGTTCTCTATCAAAGGTACAAGATGTTCCGGAAATGTTCTCTTTCAAAGGTACAAGATGTTCTGTTCTAAAAATATACGGAACATAATGTACTGAAAACATTTCCTTCCGGTGTCCAAAACACTTGTGGTTAAGCCACCTGCACCGAAAGGCCAGGGGCCAGCGTCATCATAGAACCCTAGTTCCTCAATTTTGGGTATAACAGGCCCAACTGTCAAATCTGAAATCAGAACTTTCCTGCGGATGCCCTGCTGCATGAGCGTGGTCTGTTCTCTCGGCTAGCCGAAGACTATCTGACTTGGGACGCCGACGCCTCACTCAGGTTGTGGATCTCCCAGGGCAGATAGCCCATCTCTCTCTCTCTAGATTTCTGACCCTTCAACTATCTCTCTTCATGGATATATTCCTGTATGGTAGGCTCTTTTTAACATAGGTGACTGGCCTCACTCTCAGCTACTACCAGACACTGAATTAATAGCAAAATGTTGTATCTTAGCTAATTCTACTTGTGCCTTCTTTGCCCTGCCCTCATAATTCAGGGCTCTGATAGAAATGTGCACTCTATGACAACGGACCTGTTTTAGATGGTTGGCCCATAGACAGTTGGGTTCTATATTCTTGTACTCAGTAGTGTAGAATCTTTGATCATCTGTGTTAGTGTTCTTTTTAAATACATTTCATTCCAGTGTTACCTTGAGATATTTTGAGCATTAGTCATCCAGCATTCATACCAGACAGAGCGAAGTCTGGGTCATATTTAGAAAATTACATTGTTGCTTGAATTGATATGCATTTAGCTCTCTGTTTGTTAATTGAAAAATAAAGTGCCACTCCAATTTAAACGTCTGGTATCTTACATTTGTATTCCTTCTCTTACTCAGTGAAGTGCTGTGTTGGTGATGTGCGAATTTTAGCCACACCTAAAAGTGGTGACCACTGACCGAAGGGGTCAAGACTTTCCCCTTCACAATTTACCAAATCTCCACGCAATGCAGCACAGGCCTCCCCCTGCGAGGCTGCGCTGCGTGACAGGGAGGGAGCAGGAGAGCCCCATATTTTCAAAGATATGGCTCTCTCCTTCCCTTTCCCTTGTGCTGGCACTGATTACAGCGGCCCTGTGCCATGCACACACCTTAGCACCAGAGCGCTAGGGTGTGTGTTTGTGAGTCCAGCATAGGTTTTGTACAGGAAGTCCACCCTTCCTGTACAAAATACTATGACTAGACATGAGGGAAACCTTTTCCAACTTTGTATGATTGTTACACAGTGCAGGGGAACAAAGGGAAGGCTTGGGTCCTGTCACTGACCGGCCTGGACCACTGCAATGAAGTAAACAGAAACAAATGGCCAGAAAGGTTCGATTACTCGTACTACCCCCCCAAGTCAGTAAATTACTAGGTTGGACAACAATTTGATTAAATTGATTTTTGTATTATGAAAAACTGTTTTCAAAGAAATTCATATGTCATCAAAAAAACACTTTATTTTTTAGACCCTGAGTTTCTAACTTGCATTTGGTTGTTGTTTGTTTATTTGCTGTGGTCTGACTGAAATCAAGGACTACGTTAGACTTATACTTGTGTTTTTCAAGTCAAGGTGGGTCCTTTGTGACATAAGGGGCCTTGCCCGAGGATATTTTCCAATAATTAGGGACTCTCTTGTGTTTTAGATCAAAAAAACACATTCATTGACAATTACATACATTGAAAATAATACATAAATATGGAAAAGATATATATACAACCAATTACTGTACAAAATCGCAAGACAACTCTACAATGCCTCAAATTGATTGATTGTGAGGCACCAGTCATTTATATAAACATAAAGACAAGCGGACATTCAATTTATTGTAAGAGCCTTCTTGTCTAAACCAGCCTGAGAATTATATTTTTTGCAAGGGGGTCTAGTTCAGGGGGAATGAGCAGGATGAATTATGCAGTTGTAGTCCATTCTTTTGCCCCTGATTGGCCCCTTCCTTTATTCTATCTCAGGCGGAAAGTAGTACGAGTAATCAAACCTTTCTGGCCATTTGTTTCTGTTTACTTTGTTACACAGTGCAGCACACATGCAAAGTCAGAAAAGGAAGGAGAAATGAAAGCATTTCTCCTTCCAAGCGCCTAGTTTAAAAGGGCGCAGTTTTCTCACGCTAAACCTAATCTACTATATTTGGTAAATTGAGTTCAGCGTGAGAAACAATGGGTGGTTGCACGGGAACGCCCATGCCCCACCATTGGCAGGCCCCAAGGTGCAAAATAACGCGAAGCAGTGCAATGCGATGCTTCAGATTACTTTTACGCTATTTGCTGGGAAGAAAATTAGGAAAAAAAGATTTTGCACTCTTTTGTGCCACTTTTGTGACGCAAACACGACGTAAAATCTTAGTAAATCGCCCCCTTCTTCTTTACTGCCTTTGAAACTTAGTAGGGAATATTTCATCATACACAAATATTTAACTAAAAGTTCTGATGATCAGGTGACATCTTATTAATGTCTGAAAACTAGGTGATTTAACAGTGTTCACTGAGTAACTTAGCAAAGTAAGGGTGCTCGGAGCACCCAAGTGATTAAGGTTTTGCTTAAGATAGATGCATACGGTCAAGATTTCATTCAAACAACAATAGAGTTTAGAAAAAGAGATGGACCAGGCGGGGCTGCAAAATTTCCAGTAACTCTTTACGAAGTATACAACGAAAGTAACTCCATTCACACACTTCTCATTTCTTTCCTATTCACTCAAGACCATCTCAAATACCAACTCTTGTCTTTACCTTGCTGTTCATAGGTCACCTTTGACACTTTCAACAGCTCCCTTGGCTCAAGCATTTTTGGTTTCGTCTAACCTGGAAGACTGGAACATTATTGTGGTTTGAGGGGTTTCTTATCACCATAACATCGGTCCATCTCCCTGAAACTAGTGCAGCTTACAGCACCCGGTTCTGGCCGGAAAGACAACTTTAAAAAGCTAGTTGTTAGTTTTTTCTAAAGTTCTGTAAGATGCAGCTCCTTCGGGGGGTTTTGTGTAAAACAGAGCGAGGGGTTTACTGTAAGGCCTGTACTTTACATTGTAAGCGCAGATAAGGCAAACAAACATTGATTCATATAATTTAATATTCAACGTTATCAGTCATTTAGAGAATCCATCACAACCACTAATTTACCTGACATATCCCCGCATCAGATGTGTGCATATTACTCTTTTTCCCCCTTTTCCACCATTGCATGGCATCTGGCATGATGTGGTCCGTTTGGGGTTCATGATGCCACTTTGTGACCGGATGGGCATTTGGCAGAGCGGGAGGAGGTGTCAGTTATCCACAGGTGATGCGGCAGTTCTACCTTTCCATATTTCTCATATTCAAATTTACTAATTTCTTGCCTGCGACCCCCCTACTGCCCTCTGACTGCGCACTCACTCTGTGGGGTTCATAAGAAGTCAGATAACGGCCTGATGGTCACAAGGCCATGGATCTCACTTCTTCTACAACACTTATTGCCGACTTAGGGCCTAGTTTAGAGTTTTTCCAACAGATTATTGCCTCAGAACTAGGAGTTGGTGAAGAATTCCACTCTGCCGCCGTAGCTCGTGATGCAGAATGGAGTTTTTTTTTCAAGTGGTTCGCCAACGGTAAGGTGGCGAGCGCTTGTGAGTAAATATAACGCGCTAGACCTCCTGCTGGTTATAGTTCTCATTGCGGGAGGTCACGGCAGGTCGCGACCACTCGAGGGTAGAACTCTGCCATTCTCGTTGATGAAGCTGCCACTCGATTAGAATGTCAATTAGAGAGACAGAGGCAGCAGCGCCATCTGGCACGAAGGGAAGTGCTGTTCGTGCTGATTTTACAGTGCGGGACAAGCTCCTGGTAGTAAAAATCAGTGAGAGCAGCGCAGCTTAACAAACTCTGCCACTAGCAGAAGTCACCGGAGTACGGCAGAGTTTTCCTGGTGCTTCGTGGAGTTCTGCGGAGTAAAACTCTGCGAACTACACAAAGGCTAATCAAAACGTGACACATATCCTGTCTGCCTTATTATAATTGCCACAGGATGTAATGCATTTTTAATGGGGCGGGCAAGATACCTGTCACATTTGTGATGGAATAAAGCATCTGCTGAAATCTAAATCAGGCATTTGGTGTACATGGTGTCCAGTGTGGCTAGCTGGGCTTGAAGGATCTTGTGGATTGTGGGTCTCTCATTGCTTTGAGGTCACAGCCATGCAGAACTTCTGTCAGCCGTGCCTTGTGCAGATCTTCCTTTCTAGGCAGTACTTCTGTCAGGTGTGCCCTGTGCAGATCTTCCTTCCAGGCGGGACTTCTGCCAGCGGTGCCTTGTGCGGATCTTCCTTCCAAGCGGGACTTCTGTCAGCTGCGCCTTGTGTGGATCTTCCTTCCAAGCGGGACTTCTGTCAGTTGCGCCTTGGGCAGATCTTCCTTCCAGGCAGGACTTCTGTCAGCTGTGCCTTGTGCAGCTCTTCCTTCCAGGCGGGACTTCTGCCAGCGGTGCCTTGTGCGGATCTTCTTTCCAGGCAGTGCTTCTGTCAGCTGTGCCTTGTGCAGATCTTCCTTCCAGCCAAGGGCTTCTTTCCTCAATGATTAGTTCAAAGGTCGGGAGAGGTAAAACTGGTCTAGGTCATCTTCTTTATTGGAGTTCAACTGGTCAAGCCACAGAGCTCAAGCTCTGAGATGAAGGAGAGTCTGGATTTTCTGAGCTCCGTAGAACATTAAGACAGTTCTTCCGCATCTAACACATACTACAAGACTCCAGGAGTCCACGCTACAAGTGCTGCTGCAAGGTTTAATTAACCTACTGTATCTGAACATCCCCAGGCAAATGCCAACTAGAAAATAAACATCCTGCCTGCACCAGCAGAGTGCAGAAAGCTTTTCAAGCTCCTCGAGGTACATGGACTTTCTCTATCTGTCGTAACTGAAGATGTTAATTCTTGGTAACATCTATCGCCTTTGGACAAGGTCCTCCATTTTACTATCAGAATGTAACTCATCCTGCGCAGACACAAACCCTCAAGTCTGTATTGCATGAAGCTGGGTGGTTCTCATGCAAAAGAGGGCCCTCCACAAATTGCTGACATTTTCTTACACCCCCTGGACAGCTGTGGCAACACACAGACTAACTACACCCCCTCAGGGATCACCCGTCCATCTGCCAGGATCAAGACTCAGATCTTTCAACCTTCTCTGTTACCGTCTTTGGAACGGCCCATCTCTGAGATTTGTGGAAGCTCCACACTCAGTGAGCTCAGAGTTGCCTTGCAAAACCATCTCATGAGAGTGCAAGAAAAGAACATTAAGTGACACGCACTGCACAGAAGTGTAAATATATCTACCATTATTGTTCCATGTACCATTGTCCTAATGCTGATGTTTTGACATGGATGTTTTGCCGTCTATCACAGCAGCTTCTTTGTTTAAAATCGTACGCAATAGTTTGTTTTCCATCATACCTACTTACCTATGTACTGTTTCTGACCTTACAACATCTCTGGCAGACATGTTGTGCTGTCTGTTGCCACATAAATAGGAAGTAGATTGTTACTGCAGGAAGTGTCCTTGCAGTCAGATGCACTTGATTGGGATAAAAGGTACCATGTTTCTTAAAAAAGCTGCAACTATTGGAATAATAGCATACCAAAAGCCGCGCATACAGTGCAATAACACAGACCAGGTACTAGAAAAACGTGATGCAAACAATGCAATAACACAGGCCAGGCACAAGGAGAATCTGATGCAAACAATGCAATAACACAGGACAGGCACAAGGAGAATCTGATGCAAACAATACAATAACACAGGCCAGGCACTAGGGGGGCAAGCTATCTTATCACCAGCAAGGGACACCACAAGCTCCCAGGGTCCATGTAGGAAACGCCGCTAGCGCCATCAGCCCATCCAGGCGCTCAACCTCAGTGTGAGAACTGCCTGCCCCAGCATCCCTTGCTTTCACCGCAGGCGCAGCGGTGAGGGGAGGTGCTTGTCGTCACCACGCTTATAGTGCTGCCTCTCCCCCCGGGAAACGCGCAGGAGAAGCCCGGGCCAAGGGCTGTCCCGTCCTTGGCCTCATTGCCAGGAAGAGGCAGGGCAGGGCTACCCCCTTTCCACTGGCATTAGGCATCTTGCCTACTCAGATTTACTGGACATTCAAGAACTGTCGTGGACTAGTCAAGGTACTGTTACCGCGGGTATCTCCCAGCATTGCCCAAACTACTCTCTTTGATTCTAAATAATTACGCTCTCTCTCCTGAGGGGTTTGCGGGGCCGGTATAAGGGTGGCCTGAGGGTTCTCATTGTCCACGGGGCCAAGAGGCCTGTTCATTGCTGATTGTGTAGACAGCTTGCTTTAGACTTAACTTGCACTATAGAGGTAGCATGGGGAAAAGGAAAACTATGGAGGGCAGTGGGGGAGGGGCGGGAGGGATAGTAAAGGGAAAAAGGCTGGGAAGATACAGAAACATTCAGGGAGTAATTGTGTACTGGATAGGATAGACACCTGCATTAGCAAGTGCGAGGACATATTAGTGACAGATACAACCACCCAGGTAGCAAATACTAAATCCCCACAACGCTCTACCCAACCAGCTAGTTTAAACAACCCTACTACGGCCCGCCAATTAGCTATTCCAGCTATGTTTCATAACCCAGTAAAACAAGCGTTGCCATAGCCAATGGGTCACGTCTTTGGGACCTTATGTTTTTAGCCAGAACTTTTGGCTATGTTGTAGAGCATTGTGGCTGCTGTGAATTCTGTTGAAAAGTTATAATAAAAAGTGTTAAGCATTTTTGTTACGTTTATACAAACGAAGACAACATTATATACAACTGAAAAACCTGATAAAAAAAGATTTTAACATAAAAAATGTCTTCTACTTTTTTTGTACTTGCACTGCTGGCAACTTTTTCCTGCCTGTTCTCATGCTTGCTTGTTATAATTTTTTTTGTTATGGGAAAGCGGGACATAAATAACGGGGGAGTGTAGGTTGGAAAACAATAATTTAATTAGAACACGAGCAGCAGACGGACATTAGGGGACAATCAACAGATGCCAGATTCCAAGGGCAGACTGACGGGATGATTAGGTGATGCGCTGATACAAAATGGTGGTGTTGAATGATGATTAGTGCTCAGGTGGTGACAATATATGGTGTGGATTGGAAGTACGTTGTGGATTGTGGAGTTGAAACATGTTGTTTGGTGTGTAATTAGGCAGTGTGTTTTGGAAATGTGGAGTTGAAATGTGTGGCCTGGAACTGTGGTGTTGAGGGAAATTATGCTTAGGAAAATTGTGTCATGGTGTGGAGTGCATTTATGTTGATTGGTGGTATGTGGTATAGAGTGCATTTATGTGGAGTGTAATTATGATGCATTGAGTACAGTGCAATTATATGGCGTGTAATTATCTGGCACTGAGTGGTATTATATGGAGTGTATTTATGTTGCATTGAGTAGAGTGTTATTATGTCGTGTAATTATGTGGCACTGAGTGGTATTATATGGAGTGTATTTATGTTGCATTGAGTAGAGTGTTATTATGTGGCGTGTAATTATGTGGCACTGAGTGGTAATATGTGGAGTGTATTTATGTTGCATTGAGTAGAGTGCAATTATGTGGCTTGTAATTATGTGGTACTGAGTTGTATGTGGAGTGTATTATGTTGCATTGAGTAGTGTAATTATGGGCCTGTAATTATGTGGCACTGAGTGGTATTATGGGGAGTGTATGTTGTATTCAGTGGAGTGTAATTTTGTGGCATTAATTGGAGTGTATGTTGCATTGAGTGCGGTGTGATTATGTAGCATATAATTATGTGGCACTGAGTGGTATTGTTTGGAGTGCATGTTGCATTCAGTAGTATAATTATGTGGTGTGTAATTATGTGGCACTGAGTGGTACTATGAGGAGTGTATGTTTTATTCAGTATAATGTAATTATGTGGCATGTAATTATGTGGCACCGAGTGGTATTATTTGGAGTGTATGTTGCATTGAGTGCAGTGTAATTATGTAGCAAATACTTGAGTAGAGTATAAATATGAGGCGTGTAATTATGGCACTGAGTGGTATTATGTGGAGCGTATTTATGTTGCATAGAGTAGAGTGTAATTATGTGGCTTGCAATTATGTGGCACTGAGTGGTATTATGGGGAATGTATGTTTTATTCAGTAGAGTGTAATTATGTGGCGTGTAATTATGTGGCACCGAGTGGTAATATTTGGAGTGTATGTTGCATTGAGTGCAGTGTAATTATGTAGCAAATACTTATGTGGCACTAAGTGGTATTGTGTGAAGTGTATGTTGCATTCAGTAAAGTGTAATTAGGTGGCATATTTTTTAGAGCCGTCATCCCTATTAAGTTTGGCAAGGAAAAATCTAAAAGTCCTATGCATATCACATCTGAGGGAACTTCGAATATCTCAGGAAATCACTAAGATCTCTAATATCCAGATCTTAAGTGTTCAATCTTCCTTAGGCATCCAACCCTACCTGAAATATTATTTGATCGCTCACGAAAAATATCTCCTGACCCGGTTTCTTTTTAATACATTTTTTCGTATTGTTTCTTTTCCGAAAAAACAAGACTGGTCAAAATCCATCACCAAGTGCTCATGTGACAATACCGCGGAACAATCCACAATCCATGTTACCCTTTTTTGCAGATTTTATGATTTACCTCGAAAGCGTAGGATTATTCCCCTATTGTTATCAATGGGTTTGAGATCTTGTCGTCCCGCTTTTCATGCTTTGCAACTTTTAGATTCTGAATTTGTTGCTAAACGTGTAGCTGGTTTTCTTGAATCTTGATTAAAATATCGGTGTAACTATGATTAACTTACCTTTTAAATGCACTTGCACTTTATTAACATTCTGTCTAATAACATGCCACCCCGCTCTTTACGCTTTGCAACTTTTAGATTTTGAATCTATTGTTAAATGTGTAGCTGGTTTTCTTAAAACTTGTACAAAATATCGGTGTGATTATGATTACACATGCACTTTATTAACATTGTGTCTAATAACTCTGTCTGTTTTTAACTTAAAAATGTATCTTGCTTATGTAAATTCTGTCTTTTCGTATAACTCGTTTTGCCGTCCCACTTTTATATACTGTTCATTGCAATGTACTTTTTATGGTTCCTAAAAAATTTTGGAAACCGAATAAAAGATATTTGACTGACTGACTGAGGTGGCGTGTAATTATGTGGCACTGAGTGGTATTTGGAGTGTATGTTGCATTGAGTGCAGTGTAATTATGTATCAAATAATTATGTGGGACTGTGTGGTATTATGTGGAGTGTATGTATATTGCATTGAGTGGAGTGTAAGTATGTGGTGTGTAATTATATGGCACTGAGTGGTATTATGTGCCATGTAATTATGTGGCAGTGAGTGGTATTATGGGGAGTGTATGTTGTATTCAGTAGAGTAAATATGTGGCGTGTAATTATGTGGCATTGAGCGGTAATATTTGGAGTGTATGTTGCATTAAGTGCAGTGTAATTATGTAGCATATAATTATGTGGCACTGAGTGGTATTGTGTGGAGTGTATGTTAAATTCAGTAGAGTATAATTATGTGGCATTGAGTGGTATTATTTGGAGTGTGTGTGGCATTGAGTACAGTGTAATTATGTAGCAAATCGTTATGTGGTACTGAGTGGTATTGTGTGGGGTGTATGTTGCATTTAGTAGAGTGTAATTATGTGGTGTGTAATTATGTGGCACTGAGTGGTATTATTTGGAGTGTATGTTGCATTCAGTAGAGTTTAATTATGTGGTGTGGAATTATGTTGCATTGAGTGGAGTGTAAGTATGTTGTATGTAATTAATGATACTCTTCTGGAGCCCAAATCTAAACAAACCTCTGAAAAGATGGTATGTGTCACTACTTTTTTGAGCGTCTCCAACTGTGTCAAGCAAAGTATAAAAAAGAACTGGCACATATTGAATTCAGGCCTACTCGACTGGGAAACTCCCCTCTTTGCTTTCAAGAAAAGCAAAAATTTGAAAGATCAGCTGGTGAGGGCAGCCTTACCCCTTGCAAGTACGAAAAAACACCACACTCCATGACCATTGGTCATTTCCCCCTGTTCAAAGTCACTTTAAGTGTGGGTCTTGTGTTGTATGCGATTTCTCAATTGATTGTAAAGAGTTTGTATATTAAGAAGTGAAAAATGAATTGCGAACCTTTACTAATTGCAATAGTTGTAACATCATTTATGCCATTTTTTGGCCCTGCGACTTAATATATGTGGGCCAGACCAAACAGAAAATTAAACTGCGAATATCTCAACATCGCAGTCGGATCCGGTGCAAAACACCAAATGCTCCTCTGGTTGAACATTTTGTCAATAAAGGACATACGGAAAATGAAACCCGCTGGACTGTGATCACTCAAGTCATCATCCCACCCAGGGGCGGTGACCTGACTCGTATGCTCAACAGAGAGGAACTAAAATGGATATTAAAAACGGACAGTCTGAACTCTGGATTGAACCTGCAGGAGGAATGGACTGCTCTAATTTGAAATCTGCTTCACACTCTTGAAATCACAGTCTGCTCCGGCAACCTTGTGCCTTTCATTGTGTTCTTCTGTGACCCCCTTGGTCAAATGTAATTAATATGGTTTTTTAATAGTTATCACTTGCACTAAACACTATGCACCTCCTTTTTAATAACACCTCGTCCAAGATGGCCGCCGCGGCATGCACCCTTCGTCTATGTCTATGCCCTTAAAGGCGTCACTATCACAGGCCAATCAGCTCCTTTTCACCCACTCTTCACTCCCCCGATCCATTGCCCGAGTACGCCAGGGAACACATCGGAAGACCGACTGAACCGGTAAGTTATTAGCAACCTGCAGCTCCTCTACCCCGAAAGAGAGATATATGCAAGTTTCTTATGTCCCGTTTTTCCCGATAGGTACTACCCTGGCGCCGCCCGATTACGCTAATGTAACGCGGCAACTCGCGGCTGATTCCGGTAAGGAGCTGTGCATGGCCGCGATCACCAGGTCTCTGCCCTGTTCATTTTCTTAAATTAATTTAAGTATTGCCTTCCCTCCGTAGGGCTGCTGTTTCAGACACGGGCTAATCCTCCCTGCCAATCTAGTACCAGTGCGCTGCCCTGGTAAGCCTATCCGTCCAGCCTACATTGGCACTTGACGCACCGTGAGAACCATTTTTAAAGTTTCCCCAAGATAGGCACTTTTCGTGTATGTTCACCCCCGATAGTCACATAAACGTTCCTCGTATCACCACGCTCATGACTGTGAGATCGCTCACGCTTCCTCGGAATAGGCACAAATTGCGATTGCTCACTTTTAATTACCACGCATTGACACGTCCTTGGGCGTTGAAGCATGTTCGCACTCGGCTGCCGGCAGCTCGGTCATATTAAACATATGCTCCCAGCCTGATCCCCACCTCGGCACAGCCCCTGCCTTCCGCCCATCTGAAAGCATGTTCGAACTCACCACCTGAAATCGCGAGGCAATTCACCTCTAAAGCACGTTCGAACTCACTCGCCTTGTGGTAATACCACTTGAAATCGCGAGGCATTTCACCTCTAAAGCGTTCGGATGCACGTTTCACTTCCAGTCACTTGATTAAACATAATGAATATTTTGTTTCTAAAATGTACATATTTTCTCCTTATTTCCTTTCCTTTTTCAGGCAATTTGAGGTTTTATAACGCTAAGGCAACTATTGATTGTCCTGATGATGGTCCCCATGACCTAATAGGGGGACCGAAACGCCGTCGACCTGTCTAGCACCCCATACAAAACTTGATTTCTATGTATTGTATTGTAATGGTGCTTTTTGACACTTCTGTATAATTTGAATTTAAACATAAAAACGTTTGCTTGCCTTAAAAAACCCTTCTATGTTTCTAATCCACCTTCTGTACTCACCCAGTTAGTGTTGGGCACAGGCTTGTGCACCACACGGGTGTATTGTGGAAGGTATTCTCGCTGTATGGATTAACTGTTTATGGAGTAAACTTGAATGACCTCTGTCCGGCTGGACATGTCACTCCAAATATAGATTTGATTTTGTCTATATTTATTGCTTCATATATTTTTGAATGCATGGGACCACTGTTGTTCTAAAAAGCATATAATAATGTGGCACTGAGTGATATTATGTGGAGTGTATTTATGTTGCATTGAGTGGAGTGTAAGTATGTTGTATGTAATTAAGTGTCACTGAGTGGTATAATTTGGAGTGTATGTTGCATTGAGTGAAGTGTTATTATGTAGCATATAAAAATGTGGCACTGAGTGGTATTGTGTGGAGTGTATGTTGCATTCAGTAGAGTGTGATTATGTTTTGTGTAATTATGTGGCACTGAGTGCTATTTGGAGTGTTTGTTGCATTGAGTGCAGTGTAATTATGCAGCATATAATTATGTGGCACTCAGTGGTATTGTGTGGAGTGTATGTTTTATTCAGTAGAGTGTAAATATGTGGCGTGTAATTATGTGGCATGTAATCATGTGGCACTAAGCGGTATTATTTGGAGTGAATGTTGCATTTCGTGCAGTGTAATTTTGTAGCATATAAATATGTGGCACTCAGTGGTATTGTGTGCAGTGTATGTTTTATTCAGTAGAGTGTAAATATGTGGCGTGTAATTATGTGGCATGTAATCATGTGGCACTAAGCGGTATTATTTGGAGTGAATGTTGCATTTAGTGCAGTGTAATTATGTAGCATATAATTATGTGGTAATTATTATGACACCCCAAAGCGGACTCCATCTATGCATGCACCCAGGATCTGGGGACAACACCCTTAATTCTGCTCCAGTTTAGCATAGTGCAGAACACAAGTCACCTTAAAAAAATAACACTACATCACAATGCAGTAACAATAGACTTCTGTTCCCTAAACCCAGACACCCCTCCGATCACTCATGGACTTTCCTTTACCTTTCCCCTTGTATAGTGCTCAGCTGCCTGTAGGGTAGGTTTGCACTCTACAGATACCACATATGTACATAAATATTGTACCAAAGCCAATCAGGGAGGTTCAGTGCTAAGTATGTCAGACAATGAGTGCATTTCACTTGTGCGAGCATTGTGCGCAGCCTCTCGTCGGGTGGATGGGGTGACCAATTCTCTGTGTTGTTGGGTTTATTTCATTTACTGAACTGACTGTGTTCTTACAGAATACTAACTCTGGTGTGTGACTCCTTCTGCAGCACAGTGACTGAATCGAATCATTTGACTCCATTTACAGTGAATTCAAACCAAATGCCTCTAATTAGTAAACGTGAGAACTAGAGAGAGAGAGGGGGGCTTGCTTCAAATAAAGGACAAGAGATGGGAAGAGATAATAGAACATTATAAGGAACACAGAAGAGTAGGTTTAAGGAACAGGGTGGAAGAAAGGGTGAAACCGGGGTAAGATAGATCGCCCCTTGAGCATCAGTTTCAGGAGCAAACTCAGAACTTTTAGAAGCTGCAGCGACCCGCGAGTGATGTGCGCGCTCGTGTGAAATCTGACACAAAACAGATGGCACACTGCGCACCGCAGCTCATAACCGCAAGCCGTAGGCCTTTTTACATGCTTCCAGAGCGATTCCAAGGGGTTGTTTCCCTAGAGCAGCGCATGCGCACATGGTTTCAAAGGTCAAAGCACATCCACTGGGTCATGGTTGACAGGGTACCAGTGGATAGTTTAAAAACCAACAGCGTCAGTCCCAAAACCTGGAGTGATCCAGTAAGATAACTCCTACATTTATTCCCCTTTGCACATCACTGTTTGATAGTTCAATTTAAGTAGGAAACAACAAGAGATATCCCTGAACATAATGGTGCATATTACTCTGATGATCAAAGAAGCTGTGAAGGCGTGCTTGAAGCAACTTTTTCTGTCACACTCTACTGACTTTGAAAATAGTGAATAAGAAACACAGTAAGTCAAACTCTAGGAAGAAAACAAAGGATGTGACTGGCACCAGAATTTTAGCTAAAAAGAGAAAGGAATGAAGCACATTGGCTGCCACCAGGGCCTGATCTCATTCCATGCTCTTGGCTTATGGGCAACATCAGAGGAAGAAGCTCCGAAATACTGGATGGCCTAATGATATCCGGACAATCACTTCCAAGTTTGTCAATCCAGCAAGCAGGACAGGAGGAAAGGGCAAGCAAAAATCACCCTCCACCAGCCAAAGTGATAAAGGCAAATTAGTAAAAGAATGATTGGCCACCAGAGGATGAACGCCGACTCACTGTCCTGCCCCATTTCCATTCACAGAAGCCTGCGGATAGCCTCTTCCATCAGCACTTCAGACACTGTCCTGTTATGTTTGTTTTCTTACGAGACTCTGGCTCAGGTTGCCCTTTTAGTGAATTACATTTCAAAAGTTCAGCTATTTATTTAGTACGCTATAAAAACCCACTAATAAAGTAAAAACCGGTATCAAGCAAATACTCCCTTATAATGTATCCCTACACTTCAAATACACAATTTTAATGGATTTAAAGTACAGAAAAGTGAAAGTTGTAGATGTTTGAAGTGGGGCACTTTCCTTTTTAGGTCTCACTTACCAGACATTGCTGGTGCGAGTCTATTGCGAGTGGTGCGTGTGCGCTGGTGTGAAAAGTGACACAAAACAGATGGCACACTGCACGCCGCTGCTTGTGACCGAAAGCCGTAGGCCTTTTCTCACGCACAAGGGCGAGAAAAGTCCACAGCAATTCCAAAAGGTTGTTTTGCTAGAGCAGTGCATGGGCTGCTCTAGGCTTGACCTAAAAAGGGTGCCCAGACAGGCTGTGAGGGAAACCTAGATGCTGGAAATGATAGCCAATCCTCAAATAAGTCATCTGGGAGTGACCTACAGAAGACAGAGTCGGAAATCCCGTACACTAATAGGTTTCTACCACTGGTGGAGTTGTTGGAGGAGGACACCGAAAGGGGGCCTAGGTGTCAACCCCCTCATCAAAAACAGCATCCCGTGACATGTATCCTAGAACCAGATTGTAGATCTACCAATGTTCCCCAAGAAATACTTAGCCTCATTAATACTCTCAGGCTAGAGGACAAGGATATGAGAACCATGCTTGAGGTCTTACTTCCCTGGTAAATCAGCTATTGAATAAGGACCCTTCCTGTCTCTCTCGCCCTGTACCCACTGACTCTACATCTCATCAGGTGGTTTATCCAGAGTGGGAGATACCCGCTGTAGGTAAGGCTCCCAAGTTGGCATCTTTTTGCAAGCTAGCCCCCCCCGCAGCCATGCAACGTATAGTGGTTCCAGCACCCTCCAGGACCGAGTAATTAGCTTTGTAATTTGCGAAGACATCTCAAGGGCTTCCAGACTTACCTCCCGAACCCAATCACTAGATTGTATTGAGCTTACACTGAATGAGGTCGATGTTGCGGAAAATCTTCTTTCACTGGAATATCGTACTTGTTCCCAGAAGGTTCCTCGATCCAATTCAGACGGTTCTTACCAAGCAGTGCGTGCTACCAAACACTAAAAAAACACACTGCCTGGGGGCGTGGCCAAGATGGCGTCAGAGTAAGACGCACTTTCGAGTCCCTCCGGCGCCCGACCAGCTTAGCGTTGTATAGCATCGCCCACAGGGTGCTGACCGGCCTCCAGATACCAGCAGGGGCCACTGACATCGAGTGGTGCGGTCCGGTTCTGCCGGCGGGGCTGCGGGAGACCGGAGAACGCCATTGGGGGAGAGTCGACTCCCGGCCTCGTAAGCACCGGCCTCGCGTGCAGAGGGGGCCGGCCCGTGAGCACGGAGGCGCCCGACGCCGGCTGGGCGTGATGTCGCGGAGCCGCGGGTCTCTCCTGCCCTCCCTAACGCATGCCAGTACTGCGGCACAACATCGAAGCATTGAAGGCGGTATAGGACGCTCTGTTGCAGCCGACCAAGGGGACTTGGTGACCACGTGGAGAGGGCAACTCGGGCTATCGGCGGAGCTGAGAGAGGCTGGGAGAGGCCATTAGTGGAGTGTACCGAAGGAGCTGATTACAGCCGCTGATGGAGGGGGACGACCCTACCGCAACGGAGAGCGACTTGGTGCTCTCTGAAGTACTGACCGCAGCGTGAAGCGGCTGGGGTCGAGGGAACAAGCCCTGCACTGTGGGCACCGGCCCGGCGAGTGGGCGGATCTAGGCCTTGAGGCCGCCGCGGAGCTCCACGGTAAGAAGACTGCCACGACCGCGGGGTCTCCTCGCTGGATTGCATGCCGTCTGGGGCCGAGGTACGGCCTGTGGTTCCCTGGGGGAGCCGGGAGACAGGTGCTGGTGGGTCCGGAGACCAGAGACACGACGAAGCCAACGGAGGTGGTACGGCCTACTTCGCCTTGCGGACTGAAAGGCTGGCCTGATCTGTTCCCTCGGCTGCAGCCGTGCCATAGCCTTGCGAGGAGTGCGGAGGAGCATTGCCGGAGCCGGGGGGTCCGGACTGGTGGCCCCGATCTACAATAGCGGAGGACCCGGGATCGGGTTGTTTGACGAAAGTGTCACTGCATTGGCTCTGGAAGGCGCCTTCTGGCGGGAAGCTTTTATGACGCCATCTTGGCTGGGCAGCCATTGACTGTGGCGCAGATACGCGGGGACAGAGACTGAATACCTGGTGAGGTCTTGCGCTGCACCTGAGCACTCCTTGTCCCTGGAGAGTGTACAATAGCCCTGGTTCCGCGCCACAGCCGGAACTTCACGATGTCCACCACGCTTCGCAAGGGAAGGCCGGGAAAGGACGGCACCTCCAAGTCTTCGCAGCAGCCATCTTCCCCCGGGGCCAGTGGTTCATCCAGGCAATCGGATGATGAAGCACCCGCCACCAAGGCCTTCATGACTGAGCTGTTCACCTCTATCAAAGAGGAAATTTCTGAGCTTCGCGCCCATTTGGCGTCAGATCTCCGGGAGATGCGGAGAGAGGTAGATGGAATTGGTGAACGTGTAGCGACGCTGGAAGATCACGACTTGAGTGTAACAAATGATGTGCACCAACTACAACAGGACATTCTTCATCTTACTGAACAGAATTTGGACCTGCAGGCCCACGCAGAGGACTTAGAGAATCGTTCCCGGAGGAAGAACATTCGCATGAGGGCGGTCCCATGGGACGGAGAAGCTGGAGACCTGCGAGGTTATGTCCAAGCCTTGTTCTTACAGATCTTAGACGAAGAGGATGTGCAGGAAATTAAAATGGATAGGGTGCACAGAGTCGGTCTGCCTCGAAGAGGAGGGGGCCCCCCTCCAGACATCCTTGTTTGTGTGCATGACTTTCAGGTGAAGGAGCGTATCCTGCGGAAGGCTAGAGCCATCTCCTCCTTGCAATTCAGGGACCACCGTCCGCAGCTCTACCAGGACTTGGCGGCATCGACACTCCAGAAGAGGAGAGAATTCCGCCCGGTAACTTCCTTTTTGCAGGAACGCAACATCTCGTACTCCTGGGGGCACCCCTTCCGCATCATATTCAGATGGCAGAATAGGCTGGCGCAAATTCGCTCCCTGCAGGTGGCAAAGGATCTTCTGGGCCTGGAGGACGTTCCTCCCTCCCAAGCGACACATCCCTCCCCATCGAGGAGACGACACCGATCCTCCTCATGGCATAGAATTGGTTCATCCCCGAACAGGGGGTGGCCGGATCGTGCTGCTAGCTTGCAAGAAAGGAAAAAATGCGGTGGCATCGGTGGCCTCGGCTACAATAGCAGATTCTCAACAAAGCTCTGGAGCAGCGTGATCCCCGATTCCATGATGGTTGGGCGCCAGGGGGACTCTGGCCCTAAGGTCCCGGGGTACTATTGTACTTTTGGAGAAGACACCCCGAACCGTGGCCCTGGGGGTCCCTGAATTGGTGCCCCCACCCCGATTCCAGTCCGGTGAGAACCTTTTTTTTTTGTTTGCAGGGGGGGTGGGAGGTGGGGAGTTTTGGGGGTCGGGGACACAGTGGGAGTGTTGGGGTTGGGGTCGGGGGGAGGGGGGAGAGTGGTGGTGACCGAAAACTGTATGTGTGAGGTATTGTTGGCGCTAGTGGTGTGCTCCATTGCAGTCGCTATCTTGAGCCGTACTGAGGATTATACAATTTTTGATGTTTGCATGGGTGGGAGATGTTTGGAGTGCTGGGGAGGGGTGTGTACTGTTCCCCGTGGACGGAGGGTGCTTGGGACATTGTTCTTGGTGTCTCTATCCGATTGCTCTCAGTATACAGTGCTCAGCGGGTCATCTTGTTTGATTGGCTCTGGTGTGGAAAATTAATACGGTTTGGTGAACATTATCTGCGCCATCTTCCCTTTGCCCCGATGCCACACTCTTTGTCGCACACACCCACCACTTTGGCTGCCTTGATCAGAACCACCCTCTGCACACCCCTGACCCCCAGCACGGCTCTTCACCCTCACAAGCACCCCCACGCACTGATCACTCCCGCTCTCACATGCCTTGCGCGTAAGCGGCAGCCATTTTGAGCACCATGGCCCCTCTGCCCCTCGCTGATAGCCAGCGCGTCTCTCACTCTCTCTTAGCCCCGCAGGCATGCCCCGCATGCTGACAACCCCCTCGCTCTCATATGCCTCGGGTCATAAACCCCTCTTCAGCGCAGCTCTGCCTCGGAATCCCATCCTGTTCCCAGCGCGACACCTCCTTCCATCCCTTTCATGGTCCCGGGTCCTTTGATACAAACCCCCTTTTTCCTGTGTGCCCGTTTGTCTCCCTTGTTCCCAGGCCGCCACCTGGCCCTGCATATACTGTTTATCACACCCCCGTACAGTAGGAAGCTTCCCCCCTATCAAAAGACCCTCGAGTCGATCGAACACCCTTCACCCCATGAGATCCGATCAACCCCACACATTCCGTGAATCGGCGGAATGTCCAGCTGCGCGATAATCATCACCTGTTGTGACCGGGGTGGGGATTTCAAATGTAAACGTGTGGGAACGGGCTTGAAGCGGGGATTCCTAGGATGCCTTTCCGTACATCAAAGTATTGACAAATATGTGTTTCATGTAATAAAGCAATAAACCTGTGTATAAGAGGCCAGGCCTCAGAGATGCGGTTAGAGCACCTCGTGACGATACTTGCTGTCCGAATTGATGTGTTCTCCTCCGGAGAGAATAAACCCTCGTTTCCTGCCTTTCAGTCTCCAGCGCCTGCTTCTTCATTGATTAATATTTTGTGGGTAATAGAGGCGACACCGCCGGGCAACACAAAAGGGTCTTTGGTCACTGGTTGTCTAGCCACCCTTTTACAAATTGGCGTCCCAAGCGTGGGGCCCATCAGCGACTCGTGTATCCAGTGGGAGAGGTCCTGACGACAGAGTGAACGACTGCAACGATCGGGAGGTACCCTGTCCGATAGACCCTCGTCTGACAGCCGATCATCCGAACTTCACTGGTTCCGAACAGACCTCTCTCGAGTGATCTACGGTCCTGACTGGGAACCATCAGGAGTGCCGCGAGGATTACGAAGAAAAGAGGACGATCGGGCGCTGGATTCAGAAGACAAGAAACTGTCCATACGGTCCGGGTAAGGTCGTGTAGACACGACGAATTACGAAATAATTGTTTGATTGATTGTAAAAAATACTAGTATTACCCTTTGTTGATTTCTTTGGAGTTTCGCTGTCGGCAAACAGAGAAACAACCGGCTCTCCCTTTGCAAACAGTGAAGGATAGGTAACGCACCCGTCGTACCTATCTTTCTCCCCCACTGATTAATTGCCCCCCCCATTGATTAACTGTTACGGATTATTTTCTGGAGATTCTCTGTCTGCAAACAGGAAAGAATAGGTTCCCTCTTTGCAGATAGTGAAAGGGTAGGTGACGCAGACCTTTTTGCGGGCCTACTTATTCTCCCCATTGACCATTTTTGATTGATATTGGTTCTTGAGGTATTCACTGCCTGCAAACAACGTAGAATAGAAATATTCTGTCTAGTCTTTGCACACAGTGATAAGATAGGTAGTGCTGACTATTGTCCCCATTGTGACCCGTCATGCCTGTCTTCTCCCCACTGATTGGTAGCTGGTTCAGCCCGGACCGTTTATTAGAGGTGGAACATCTAGCTCCGCTGGAAGGCACCCCTAATAAAGAAATGTTCACAAAGTATGGATTAATTACCATAGCCTATAGTAAGCTATGGCACAAGTATACCAAAGCAAATCAAGAGAAACAGTGGCCACTGGTAGGATCCTTCGATCTTGACAAAATAGAAACGTTAGAAATAGCCCTTCGTAGTAGCAAGACAACGCCTATTATGCTCGACAGTCTTGGTATGTGGCGCAAAGAAGCAATGCAACGAAAGGAAAGAGACGAAGTCAGAGTAGGTAAAGAAACGCAACAGACGACCTTCCAAGCGTCTGATAGGCAAAAGGAAGGGGCAGTGATGACACAGTTCCAAGGATTAGACACCAAAAGGGAACAGTGTAAAGTGACGTACCGACAGGACAACCCCGAGACACAACGTCCCGAAAGTAACCCCCCGACACTACGCGCAGGACGAACATACGTAAGGCAAAACCAATGTGCTTTTTGTAAAAGACTCGGGCACTGGAAAGCCGAATGCTCGACTCTACGGAACATAGGTAAGAGCGGAGGGCTGACAGAAATAACAGGCCGGCAGAAAGGGAAAAGGCGCGAGACAAAGACGAATCAGACTAACACGGACAGGACAGATAGAACTACAACGTTTGATTATGCCCGATGGCACAGATTTCGTCAGACCGATTTCAACGACATGTTTGAGTTCTGGGACTGATTACTCTCTGTCCCCCCCCCACTCTGAAAAACAAAAGCAATTACAGGCCTGCGTAGACAACGCCCCATTAGAAAAAGGACTCAAGGAAGCCAAGTCTCTGTTATATTATTTAAGATTTAATTACGGTAAAGATAACACACGACCAACGATAAATAGAAAAACTAGTAAAACATTCTTTAAAGTAAAACTGTACTAATAGGAGCAATACAAAACATATTACGCTCACTCCGGAAGTTCCCAAAATGTAACAGGTCAACGGTCCCGCCCATCCGGAAGGTGAAACACACAGCACGTGTGGGGCGGGGCCTGTCGACAGCCATAGACCAAAGAGGTCGCCAGTGAGAATGTACAGGAGGCTCCACGGGCCCGGCATGAAATGGTCTTCCCATCCTCTCCTTCCTGGGGCGGCGTCCCCCGGGCCACGAGTAGGGAGGGGGCGGATGCAGATGACCCCCTCCCCCGTATCTCCTGGTCCGGCCATCGCAAATTCCTCCGCTGAACTGGTGCAGGGTGGGCTGGGAGGGAGAGGCAGCGCGAACGAGCCTCTCCCACCTCCACAGGTAGGAGGTTTCCCAGCCCCGGCCCGGCGCCGAAATCCTCCAGCCGGGAAACGGATATACCTGCGCAGCACAGAACATACAATGTCCGACGGATCTATTTCCGCAGCACAGAACATATAATGCCACCCTCGGACCCCCCCCCATGAACAACCTATCACACTGCCCGCCCCCCTTGACTTCAGAAACCAAGACCCTAGGGATTATATCCCGAGGGGTTAAGACGAGTATGTGGTAAGTAAAGAACTTTCGTGCCCGTACCTTTGATATGCTCGAATGTTGTTCCCCCTCCCTTTCTTCCTTTTTCTCCCTCTACAGGTTACATTGGAATCACGACTAGGGTATAGTAAAGATCTGGAGCCACGCCATGTCCGATACATGAAGCGTGTAGGAAGGTGGATATCTGACTATGGTTACCCCCAAACTTTTTGCCTGGTGTTTAGCTGGTTTTTGACTTAGTTGGCCTGGGTTCCTGCTATTCAGGACCCCAGGCTGATTGCTCTCTCCTTAAAATGGACTCCATGTACCTTAGGTGCATAACACAATTGGAATTGGTTCACCTTATAGGCCCCTGTAACAGTGTACCATAGGTACCCAGGGCATAGGTGTAGCCAAGGCCTACCAGGGGCTGCAGCATGTGTTGTGCCACCCCTGGCCTGGCCTCCATATTTGACACAACTGGCTGATCACTCAGCTGGGGTAAGTTGGTGTAATCACCTCTTACTTAGGTACAGTATGCCTGTGCCTAACCCTAAACTGGACACATATGTTCCTATCAGCCACTCCTATGGAAGGCCTCATCAATCCTGGAGGCAGAGTGCTTGGAAATATGTGAGATGGTGCTCTAGCATGAGCTGAGCCTGTCTGCAGCTGTCGGGAACCACTCCCTAAGCTGTTCCGGGATATTGCCATACCATATACTCTTAAGTGCATTATAATCCTCGCGGTTAAATGCTATCTTTGGTTTGGCTTTATCAAAACATGTCGAGTAAGGTGTCATACGAATTGGAATACTATCCCCTCGCCAGTTCTGGCGACGGGGATAGCATTCCACCCTTCTAGAGGGACACGACATGTGTGTAGCCTTAACCCCGGTTAAAGTTAAACAGAGCCTCAGCATCACAAAATGGATGCTGCCACCACAGACACATGTCTGACCTCCTGCTGCTGGGAGTCCTTCCAGCGAGGAGGGCCTGGACAAAGGGTTTCCTGCCTGGGGAGGTGCGAGCACCACCCCAGACAGGGTTTTGTGTATTGGGTAGGACAGGGCTGAATAGATTGAGACATGCCTGGGGCACACAAGGTGTCCCTGTGCATAAGCCAGCCCAAACCGGTTCTGGGGCTTTCCAGCCCCAGTCCTGGCGAGGAGCTGGACAAAGGAGAGGGGGTGTAACCACCCCCCTTCCTGGTCCCACCCATAGGGGAGGGACCTAGCAGGAGATCCACCCCTCAGATTGGAATAAGAGAGGGAGCAGTGCCATTGCACGGCAGATCATCCTGAAATCAACTTTAAACAAAGAAGAAGACTGGACTTCGACATTCTGCTGCTCAGAAGACTGAAGAGAATCTCCCTTGTGGCCTAGGAGGGGCCACCCTGTGAACACAGGCACCACCCAGCACCTCGACGTCTGCTTTGCCGCCGCCTCCCGCCGGAGTCCGAGCCCAGAGCCTGACAAGACCCAGCTTCCCAGACTTCTCACAGCCCGATCCACAGTCCCTGCAAAAAAGGGACCCGTGGAGGCACCGAGAGACGTGGGAGCGGCCATCTTGAAAGACCCCCGAGACGCTGACTGCGCAGCACCCGAGGCACCCTCGACTCTGTGCTTTGGGGTTCGAGAAGCCCCACAACCGAGCAGCATTTGCACCAAAGATCAGCCCTCCAGCATCTCCACGATCTGCGTGGGGCCCTTTTGCTTTGTGCCACTCTACTCGCCATCCCGGCCGCTTGTCACGTGGTCAGCGGCCATCTTTGCGACGAAACCTACGATTTACACTGTGGGTCTGGTTGCTCCAGACCTGCCCTCACTCCTGTAGAAAGGAGTACCCGCTCTGACCTTGCTGGTCTGAGTAATAAGCCTTTTTCATTTTCCCCGTGGCTTGCATTAGCCAAGGCTTGTTTGCTTCAATCGAGTTGCCGACACCGCCATCAGCTAGAGCCTTTGAGGGACAGCTCGTGATCGACTCCTGGACGTCCTTGACTTCTTCGTGTCCACGTGGCTGTAGAGAGAAGCAACACCTCATCACCTGTTTGCACCCGACTTTGCCTGGTTCCAATCTGGTTCCACGGTGGTCACTGGTCAGTGACTTTGAACATTGTCCCCTCTGCTTTCAGGTCTTCACCACTTCAGATCCACCCTTGGATCCACCGGACACTTCTCCTTCACATCGCCTGCAGCATCTTCAGCTCCAAGCGCCAAGAACCTGCGTGTCAAAACCCAACGCCACTTCGACCCTGTGCACCCACTTCCTGTGGGTGAGGTAACATTGCAAAGCCGGTGTCCCTACACTGGTACACACCTCTAGGGTCCGTGTCTTAAGTTTTGTTCCTCTAGGTTCAGCGGAAGTGCCCTTAAACTAACTTTGTACTTTTTAAGCACCATAGACTTTGCATTGGAAAGTGCGTGCACTTTGAACACTGCACCCGAGTCCCGTGGGCCTTTCCCGACTTAGTCATTGCCAGTCTCGAATAGCTCCAGCGATTCCCAAGGCCCTAGGCCTCTTCACTTTCCTCTTGGTATCTCTTATACCACTTTCTTAGTATATGGTTTAGGTGGCCCCTAGGGCTCATCCATATTGTGCAACTTTTGTGTATTTTAAACTGTCTTGTGATTTAACGCTTGTGCTTCTGTGCTCATAAAGAGTCCAGGGGATTTTAATAGTTAATAAATCAATATATATTTTCAATATATATCTGTGTGGTGTCCCTTTCATTTGGTATTCAAGGGGGTTGTGTATGGTATAACAGCTGGCTTCACATGCCTTTCAGAGTTTAGCCTAAGACTGCTTTGTCCACGTTACCACTAGGATAACTGGTCTACAAGGTTGAATTACAACCATCATCATAAGGGTTGCTTGGCATGGTACAAAGTGATCACTAGAATTAGTGAGCATTATATACCAGGCCAACTTCTCACATTGGTGAGCAGCGGATTGGGATCTGAGCTTGCTGTTGTTTTACCATTGCAATCTTTGAGATTATCATTTGAAAGATCATACAGGTACCTGCTAGGTACATATAAAACAAGACTAGTATACTTAAGTTCTACTGAACTTAGTTGTTGTAGAGCAAAGGGAGTAGCACACCCTAGCTACAACTACTAGATAGGTTTAGTAGGTAAACACCAGTGTAGGTAGATTGCAACACATCCACCCACACTAGAGCAATGTCTGGAACAGAGGGGTCCAGTGGACTTACTCCTGTTGAGAGTGACCCTCCAAGGGCACCATCCCAGTTTGCTATTTTTCCCTTTAAGGAATTAAGACAGCTTTGTGTCTTAAGGGGTCTGAAGACAGGGCCTTCCCCTACTACAGACCACCTAAGAGAGCTCTTGGATCAGTCTGAGGCTCTAAAGACCTCTAAAGCAAACCCCACAGGGGATGCTGAAGGAGGCCATCCTTCAGAGGATGACACTGTAGACACCCCTGCCCCTATCATCCTGGTAGATGAGGAAGCCTCCACCACTGGAGCTCCTCAGGTAGATGTAGAGGAAGAAGAAGAGGAGGAGGAGGTGGAAAGCAGTGAGTCAGATGATGACAGAGATAGTCAGGTGCTGGTCAGTAGACTGAACCAGGCTAACTTAAGTCAACTTGGGAATGAATCAGGTAACAACCCATTCAGACCCCCAGGTGGACTTAACCAGGAGCCTAGGAGGAGAAGGATTCACTCAAGTGACTCTGACAACTCCTATGCTTCTAGAGGCTCTCATGGTCACTCCAGAAGGAGGATGACTAGCCCTCAGAGAAGGGAACATGAGACCAAATTGAGAGAATCTCAAATTAGAGAGGCTGAATTGAGAGTCCAGAGACAAGAGTTAGAGATTGCCCTGGCCCAAGAGAAACTTGCTAGAGCAAGACAGCCTAGAGAGAGTGGATTAGGATCCACTGGTGGCAGCAATATCCAGAAGGATAAAGACAGGTCCTTTGATACAAGAAACCTGAGTAAGATTGTGCCCCCCTACAAAGCTGGGGATGATATCCACAAATGGATGACTGCACTTGAGAGAGCCTGCATGGTACAGCAGATCCCTCAGGAGCAGTGGGCAGCAATCTTGTGGCTCTCCTTTGAAGGTAGAGGCAGAGACAGACTCCTCACAGTTAGTGATGAGGATTCTAGAAACTACATGGTCCTGAAGAGTGCTCTGATTGATGGGTTGGGCTTAACCACTGAACAGTACAGGTTAATGTTCAGAGACACCCAGAAGACACAGACTCAGGACTGGTCTGAATTTGTTGAGTGTGCCACTAAGGCTCTGGAGGGCTGGTTGCTGGGAAGTAAGGTTACTGACTATACAGGATTGTATAATTTAATTATGAGAGAGCAAATCTTAAGTAATTGTCAAAATCAGCTTCTACATCAGCACCTGGTTGACTCTGATCTGACCTCCCCACAAGAATTGGGTAGGAGGGCAGACAAATGGGTCAGAACCAGGATCAGGCCTAAGAACCAGGGTGGTGACCAAAAGAAAGAGACTACCAAGCCTCAAGAGAAGGGTGGGGATAAAAGTAAGGAAAAGACTTCCCCAGGGCCCCAAAACTCCAAGAATGGGGGTGGGTCCCAAGACACTTCTACATCCCAGAAAAAGCCTTATTGTCATACCTGTAAACAGGTGGGGCATTACAAAACAGATAGCTGTTGTCCCAAGAATGGCAATAAGGAGAATATACCTCCAGGTAAGGCTCCAACACCTCCTGTCACTGTTAGCAGTGGTCCCCCAGGTGGTGGGAGCACCCCCAAGAATTTGGGTGGGTTTACTTTTGGAGGACAGGTGGACTCTGGCCTATCCAGGTCCCCTAACTCAGATACTCTTGTCTATGAGACTGGCATGGGGTTTGCCAATTTCACAGCTTGCCCAAACACTTTGAGCAAGTATAGACAGCAGCCCCTCATCAATGGTTTGAACGTTGAGGCCTTCAGAGACACAGGGGCTAGCATCACCATGGTGGCTGAATGTCTAGTCCCCTCAAGGCAACTTTTACCTGATGCCAGATATCAGGTGACAAACATTGATGGCATAGAAACCAATCATCCCATGGCAGTAGTCAATCTTAGCTGGGGAGGTGTCACTGGCCCAAAGAGAGTGGCAGTGTCAGCAAACTTGCCTGTAGATTGCCTACTGGGTAATGATTTGGAAATCTCAGCCTGGGCTGAGGTTGAACAGCAAACCCATTCTAGAATGGTAAATCTCCATGGAAAGGTTAGTGGGGCTGTAATGGCTACAGCCCCAATTCAAGATGTCCTTCCTGAAAAGGTTGGGAGGGCTGAGCAAACCTCAGCCCCATCTTTAGATAACTTCCCTCCTGGAAAGAGTAGCAGGGCTGTACTGGTAACAGCCCATACCCAAACTGAGTCTCCTCCTGAAAAGGTTGGAGGGGCTGTGATGGCCACAGCCCAAACTCAAACAGATACATGGGTAGTGAAGCCTGAAATGATGGATCACTCCACCCAAACAGAGAGCATGGAGGAGGAAGAGAAATCTCCCCCTCACCAGACTTTAGGAAAGGATCAGCCTCCTCAGGGAACTGATCTTACCCCTGATGAAGGAACTGTCCCAGAGGTTGTTAGGCCTGGCCTGACAGAACCTCTGATGGCAGTGGACCCTTCTCAGGAGGGACCCAGTCTGGAGCAGGTAACCTGCCCCTCTCTACCTTGCCTTACTCAGCCCAGGGCTGCAGAGGACAAGAAGGACAGTGAGACCCAAAGGGCCCCCTGTCAAATAAAGCACCCCCATCAGCAGATTAGGGGCACCGAAACTAGTAGCCCTAGTGAGGTGCAAGCTTTAAAAACTCCTGAGGGATCCCCCTTAAAAGTAGTTAGGGACCTCCCCCAGATGGATATTGTTGGGCACAGCCAAACCTGGGACCCTAAGGGCCCAAACCTGAACTGTCCCTCCAGTAAGCCAAACAGAGGGACCCAGCCTCCAGCTTTAGGTAGCCAGAGGTTGACCCTGAGAGCACAGTGCAACTCAGTCAGAGAAAGAAAGGCACACATGGTGGAGAGTGATTGGAGGAAGCTGAGCCCTACAGAGGAAACTCACTTCAGTACTCCATCTCAACACCAGCCTTTGACTTTGCAAAGACACACCACAGGTAGAGATTCCCTATGGTGGAGACCCTCAGATACCCTTGGGGTGAGGGATTGCTTAGTGGACCATGAGACAGGGGGTTACCAAGCCAGAGCTGGTACTTCCTTATATGACCACTTAGGCAATATAGGCTTACCTGGTCAAGGATAGCCTTATCTCCTTTCGTTTGGGGGGGGGGGGTTATGTAGGAAGGTGGATATCTGACTATGGTTACCCCCAAACTTTTTGCCTGGTGTTTAGCTGGTTTTTGACTTAGTTGGCCTGGGTTCCTGCTATTCAGGACCCCAGGCTGATTGCTCTCTCCTTAAAATGGACTCCATGTACCTTAGGTGCATAACACAATTGGAATTGGTTCACCTTATAGGCCCCTGTAACAGTGTACCATAGGTACCCAGGGCATAGGTGTAGCCAAGGCCTACCAGGGGCTGCAGCATGTGTTGTGCCACCCCTGGCCTGGCCTCCATATTTGACACAACTGGCTGATCACTCAGCTGGGGTAAGTTGGTGTAATCACCTCTTACTTAGGTACAGTATGCCTGTGCCTAACCCTAAACTGGACACATATGTTCCTATCAGCCACTCCTATGGAAGGCCTCATCAATCCTGGAGGCAGAGTGCTTGGAAATATGTGAGATGGTGCTCTAGCATGAGCTGAGCCTGTCTGCAGCTGTCGGGAACCACTCCCTAAGCTGTTCCGGGATATTGCCATACCATATACTCTTAAGTGCATTATAATCCTCGCGGTTAAATGCTATCTTTGGTTTGGCTTTATCAAAACATGTCGAGTAAGGTGTCATACGAATTGGAATACTATCCCCTCGCCAGTTCTGGCGACGGGGATAGCATTCCACCCTTCTAGAGGGACACGACATGTGTGTAGCCTTAACCCCGGTTAAAGTTAAACAGAGCCTCAGCATCACAAAATGGATGCTGCCACCACAGACACATGTCTGACCTCCTGCTGCTGGGAGTCCTTCCAGCGAGGAGGGCCTGGACAAAGGGTTTCCTGCCTGGCGAGGTGCGAGCACCACCCCAGACAGGGTTTTGTGTATTGGGTAGGACAGGGCTGAATAGATTGAGACATGCCTGGGGCACACAAGGTGTCCCTGTGCATAAGCCAGCCCAAACCGGTTCTGGGGCTTTCCAGCCCCAGTCCTGGCGAGGAGCTGGACAAAGGAGAGGGGGTGTAACCACCCCCCTTCCTGGTCCCACCCATAGGGGAGGGACCTAGCAGGAGATCCACCCCTCAGATTGGAATAAGAGAGGGAGCAGTGCCATTGCACGGCAGATCATCCTGAAATCAACTTTAAACAAAGAAGAAGACTGGACTTCGACATTCTGCTGCTCAGAAGACTGAAGAGAATCTCCCTTGTGGCCTAGGAGGGGCCACCCTGTGAACACAGGCACCACCCAGCACCTCGACGTCTGCTTTGCCGCCGCCTCCCGCCGGAGTCCGAGCCCAGAGCCTGACAAGACCCAGCTTCCCAGACTTCTCACAGCTCGATCCACAGTCCCTGCAAAGAAGGGACCCGTGGAGGCACCGAGAGACGTGGGAGCGGCCATCTTGAAAGACCCCCGAGACGCTGACTGCGCAGCACCCGAGGCACCCTCGACTCTGTGCTTTGGGGTTTGAGAAGCCCCACAACCGAGCAGCATTTGCACCAAAGATCAGCCCTCCAGCATCTCCACGATCTGCGTGGGGCCCTTTTGCTTTGTGCCACTCGACTCGCCATCCCGGCCGCTTGTCACGTGGTCAGCGGCCATCTTGGCGACGAAACCTACGATTTACACTGTGGGTCTGGTTGCTCCAGACCTGCCCTCACTCCTGTAGAAAGGAGTACCCGCTCTGACCTTGCTGGTCTGAGTAATAAGCCTTTTTCATTTTCCCCGTGGCTTGCATTAGCCAAGGCTTGTTTGCTTCAATCGAGTTGCCGACACCGCCATCAGCTAGAGCCTTTGAGGGACAGCTCGTGATCGACTCCTGGACGTCCTTGACTTCTTCGTGTCCACGTGGCTGCAGAGAGAAGCAACACCTCATCACCTGTTTGCACCCGACTTTGCCTGGTTCCAATCTGGTTCCACGGTGGTCACTGGTCAGTGACTTTGAACATTGTCCCCTCTGCTTTCAGGTCTTCACCACTTCAGATCCACCCTTGGATCCACCGGACACTTCTCCTTCACATCGCCTGCAGCATCTTCAGCTCCAAGCGCCAAGAACCTGCGTGTCAAAACCCAACGCCACTTCGACCCTGTGCACCCACTTCCTGTGGGTGAGGTAACATTGCAAAGCCGGTGTCCCTACACTGGTACACACCTCTAGGGTCCGTGTCTTAAGTTTTGTTCCTCTAGGTTCAGCGGAAGTGCCCTTAAACTAACTTTGTACTTTTTAAGCACCATAGACTTTGCATTGGAAAGTGCGTGCACTTTGAACACTGCACCCGAGTCCCGTGGGCCTTTCCCGACTTAGTCATTGCCAGTCTCGAATAGCTCCAGCGATTCCCAAGGCCCTAGGCCTCTTCACTTTCCTCTTGGTATCTCTTATACCACTTTCTTAGTATATGGTTTAGGTGGCCCCTAGGGCTCATCCATATTGTGCAACTTTTGTGTATTTTAAACTGTCTTGTGATTTAACGCTTGTGCTTCTGTGCTCATAAAGAGTCCAGGGGATTTTAATAGTTAATAAATCAATATATATTTTCAATATATATCTGTGTGGTGTCCCTTTCATTTGGTATTCAAGGGGGTTGTGTATGGTATAACAGCTGGCTTCACATGCCTTTCAGAGTTTAGCCTAAGACTGCTTTGTCCACGTTACCACTAGGATAACTGGTCTACAAGGTTGAATTACAACCATCATCATAAGGGTTGCTTGGCATGGTACAAAGTGATCACTAGAATTAGTGAGCATTATATACCAGGCCAACTTCTCACAAAGCGAACCTACACTGCAAGATGGCACCTAAAGACACCCAACTCAATGCATGTCCTTATGTACCCGGCCTAATGCTCTTCCGTCCCAAATTGCATGCTTTCTACATTCTAACACAAACCCAAAATGTCTCATGTTGGGTAATGCACTGGATAGCCTAAATAGTATACGACCACTCTCCATGTCACACGTGTACTATTTAGCCTATTGTTGATCTCTCTCTCTCTCTCTCTGTCTCTCTCTATCTCTCTCTCTCTCTCTCTCCTCCACACTTTCACTCTTCCTAGCGACTGGCACCTAATTGGCGAACCACTACCCCTGGTGCACCACCTGATTGGCTCCAAATACCACAAGTATTTGCACAAATTTGTCTTAAATAAAAATTACATCGATACCACGTTACTACCTCTCCTTTTCTGCTAAATATTGATGAAACCTAGATTGGCCGAAAGGAAAGGGACAGGTAAGACGACTAAGGTTCCCTAATCTGACCCATTTTGAGGGAACTACTTGTCAGTGGCATCCACGATAAAAAAAAATGTCTCTGGTAAACGCGACCTTCCCCGTCCCAAAATTATCTCAATACCCAAACAGTAAAAGTGATCGAGACATCCCCGTTTTCCCAGAATGCCCCCAGTTTTGTATCAGCTGCCCTGGACGAGAGTTTGAAAAATGTCCCTTGCCCCAGTTCGCTATATTCCTAGTTGTTTTCCATTAGACCTCGCTCACCCCAAGGATGAGTTGAATAGTCATCGCAAGCCCCGAGTTTTTTAATAAAGTAGCCAGGTTTTAAGAAACTATGTAGAGTTTAGAATAATGTTTGCGAAGTCAGAATTAAGTCAAAAATGAAATAACTTGTTGCAAGTAAACCCTGTTGAAAGTAAACTGTTTAGCCGAAAGATAGGATGCATTGATATAATGAAAAATCGTTTAGCCTATGTTCATTCCTCAGAAAGATACCTATCAGACCATGGTGAATAGCACGTTGCACTTTTTCGTAAAATACAAAGCCCTGAAGAACGGCATAAGCTTCGTAGGACTCGTACTAGGAAAGTGGGTCTCTGCCAGAAGAATTGACGTGACTGTGATAAAATGCAATGAATAAGTATCAGACTTCGTTCCACGACAATGAATGTAATACCAACAAAACGCCAAAGAAATAGTAACGAAGGAAAGCTGTAGGGAACCCAGCAAACCTATCATCAATTATTTATACGTTGGCTGCAAAACCTCAATGTAGCGGATGCTTACCCAGTTGATTAGTGTTGGGAGAGAAATAGATTTATGTGATTACCTTCCTCTGCAAAATCTCTAAAGACTGTCTTTTTAAACTCATTTAAGGGTACCACTGTCGGAGGAGAAAGAGACCGGATGTGGGAGCACGCGGCCTGACTGCAGATCGTGGAACATCAAGCGACATTGGCCAATGCGAGACCGCAGCAGTAAGGAGTCGCAGGACGAGGCACTGTTTCTGACAGAATGAAAGGAAAGGGCTGACCTGAGGCCCCTGCTTTATGATCGACATGTGCCGAAAAGTCCCCGCTCTCTGAACCTGGTTATGGACCCGCCTGTCTAAAAAATTTCCGTCCCCCTGGTCTGTTTCCGATCTGGCCCTGCTCCAAACCCTTGAGGGCCAGATCAAAACAACCCTTACCAGCAAAGTGTTTACAAAAGGACAGGATGAAGGGAACAAAGCTAGTAAAGATCTGAGGGATTCCATCTTGTCGCAGAAACTTGAGAAATTCAAAAAGGATCTGGCCAAGTTTGCGGCAGAGACCATTTATCCATACACAGCGGATAATTATGTACCAACGGCTTTTAACAGCAATGGCCGACGGGGATCATCATATGACACGTCCAGTTCAGATGGGGCTTCCACTGACTCGGATTCCTCCAATCGAGATAATACTAAGACTAATGTGAGGGGTAGGGGCACCAATGGGAGAGGTCGAAGGGGATATTACCCCTATTACACACAACCCCCAGTGCCAGCATGGTGGCAACCCTCACCTTGGGGTCCACCTACGTTTCCTCCGCCGGGTCCCTTTGGACCTCAACAACCATACCCAGATTTCAACCAACAGCCTTTTTTAGGACAGGGCCCTGGACGTCCGAGAGGCAAACGGCGAAATCAACAACAAGGCCAGGTGCGCTGGAACCTCCCTCCAGCGACCATGGACTTGAGAGACGGCAAGAAGATCCCGAGGGAACAGGCAGGAACATCAGCCTCGTGATAAATTTGAGCAAACATGTTCTAACTGACACCGAAGAACGGGTCCTTAATAAAGGATTAGGTTTTGTGAAAACTAACAAAGGCGATCCTTTCCTTGTACAAACTGAAATGGCCAAATTCTATCGGAAAATCAGGCTTCACTACTTGTTTGCCAACAAAACAACAGTAACACAAAGTGGAGACACAGAGAACACGGGCCTTAAGAGGCCATCCACTTTTAACCCCAGTACAGTGGGGTTACCGGCTAAAGTACAAGCCTTTGAAGAAGCCGTGAATTATGACCTGAATCAGCTATATCTTCAACCCCAGAAATGCTTTGTTAATTTGTCCAAAAGTGAACAGGAAGCGGTTGTGGGATTGGCTAATCTAGAATCAGTGGTAATAAAGCCAGCTGATAAAGGTGGAGCTACCGTCCTAATGGACGTGGACACATATCGCAAGGAATGCATGCGCCAACTTAATAACACTAGGGCGTATCGTAAGCTTGATAGCGATCCTACAGATAGGCTAACTACAGTTATTGGCCATATCGTTGAGGAAGGCCTTGCGGAAGGTTGGATCACTGAGAAAGAGTCTCAATATCTACGTACTGTCAACCCTACAATGCCGTACTTTTACACACTTCCAAAGGTACACAAGCCACAACGCCCCCCGCCCGGTAGACCTATTATATCAGGGATAGGTTCACTGCTGGAACCCCTGTCTACCTTTGTAGATTTTTTCTTACAACCCATTGTGCGCGAGATGCCCACCTTCCTTAAAGACACGAAGGATGTTCTTAGACTCTTGCCAGACATCGATTTCAATGGAGATCTCGACCTCTTGGTGTCTTTTGACGTGGAGAGTCTGTATACATCGATCCCACAATCAGAAACTCTAGAAGCTATTGAGGCCCTTCTAACCACCAGAGAGCTCAATTCCATTACCCCGGTAAGGTTTATTATGACTCTGGCCACGATCGCAATGACTGAGAATTTCTTTCAGTATGAGGATTCCATCTACCTACAAGTTAGCGGGACGAGCATGGGAAGCGTTTTTGCTCCTAGTCTCGCTAACTTGTATGTCCATACCTTTGAACAAACACACGTACTCGTAGACACTAACCCCCATCTTCAGTGTCTGCGAGTATGGAAAAGGTACATAGACGACATTTTTGTCGTATGGCGTGGAACAGAAGATGAACTACACCAATTTCACACGTGGTTGAATGGGAGAAATCAGTACCTGAGGTTCACTATAGAATTTGACAAAAAACAACTAGCATTCCTAGATTTACTGATCTCAGCATCAGGAGGGGGCCTACAGTCCGAACTGTACCGTAAGCCAATGGCGAGAAACTCTCTGCTCAGCTATGACAGTTTCCACCCAAGGGCTTTAAGGGACAATTTGCCCTTTGGGCAATTCCTGCGCATCCAGAGGAATTGTTCAACTAAAAAGGCTTTCGGCACTCATTCTCTAGCCTTAGAGAGTAACTTGCTAGACAAAAAATACCCTAAACAGCTCATTAAACAATCCAAAAAGCGGGCTGCTAACAACAATAGGGAATGCTTACTGGAACCGGCACTTCCGAGAAATCAACAAGAGAGGATGACATGCGTTAACACATACAGCACATTCTCCAATAAAGTGCAAAAAATTGTTAAAAAACATTGGAAGATCCTTAAAACAGGCACTGATCCTATACCTTCTCCTCTGTTTGCCTTCAGAAGAGGAAAAAATTTGAGAGACCAGTTGGTCCATACCAGACCTAAAACCGTCCTGCCACGTGCAGTTGGTACATTGTGGGACATGCCATCAGTTACCGGGCACCACCCCTGTGGGAACTGTGCAGCCTGTCCCCAAACTACCAAAACAGTAACCATTGACATAGGCACGAACAGACCATGGGAGCTGCGACGGTTTACCAACTGTAACAGCTCAAACCTGATCTATTTAATCACCTGCCCTTGCAAACTAAACTACGTGGAGATGACCACTAGAAAAATCAAGCACAGGATCTCTGAGCACAAGAGTTCTATCCGTTGCTGCAAACAAGCCACAAAAATGACGAGTCATTTTTTGCAAATGGGCCACCAACCCACGGATATTTCATGGACGGTACTGGACCAACCATGGATCGCCTCTTCGGTCACTGATATATCAAAGTTCCTGTTTAAATGTGAGCAAAAATGGGTGTACAGACTTCGCAGTGACACAAATGGGTTGAACGATGAAATCCCATGGATGTCATTGTGATTCCTGGGATGCCCCTTCTATATTGTGTGTACAACCATGCTCTGTCACCCGATAGGAACCTGACATAGACAACTGTGAAAAAAGTGTGCCCCTTTATATGAATAAAGGCTTCCAAAACCTGTCTATGTGATGTATGGGCATATACATATATCCATATATCTCTGTAGCCTATGTACCACTGCATTTATAATTAACGTCCTTATTTTCTTGAATACCGCCTCTCGCGGTAATATCAAAGGGTTTTGCCTCACTAGATGCTTGCCCCCCTTCGGGGATTCGAACACCGACTGGCACAGCACCGCGGGTCATTTCAAACTACAATTCCCGGTTTCCAACGCATGTGCTGTGATGATGCGCAGGTTTACCTAATCTAACTCGGCATCTTGGGCCGAATTAAACTACAATCCCCGTCATCCCTAGCGTGATGGCTGACGCGCGTGCACGGATGACGCGCTAGGAGCGTCAGAGCCTACGCGACGCGGCATCAGGGCGGACCCAGATCTAACATTAAAAGCCCCGTCGGTGCACCGAGTCGTTTCCTCCCTACGAAAGAGCTTTGAGGGACGACCGGTGTACCGACGGAGAGGTGAGTCACATTATGTACTATGCAAGGATTAACCAAGGTAGCTCTTGTTGGTCTAAAGAGTGCTAGAGACCATTGTGTTTATAATAAGAAACTCGACCAGGGTGAGGGTGCTGGTGGCTGTATGCGTGTGACGCAGGGGTGGCGCCTGCATGGAGGTGTTTTCGCCACGGAGTGTGTATAGATGTAAATACATCTTAGTTTGTTATCTTTTCTAGTGCGGTGCATCCACTACCTGAGCTCGAGCCAGGTGAGGTGGGGCTGTTCCTTCTCATCAGTTGGGTGAGTGAACATATACTTATATAACCACTATATTCGGCGTGGTCAGATTGATTCTGACGGTCTGTACTTTTTGGTCATTACTCACCGGATGACTGGCACATTATAAACTGTTAGCATAATGTGGTTATAATTTGTTGCTTATAAACTGTACCTTTACCTTTACACAAACCATTTTTATCTTGTTTTTCAGGATGAGAAGATGTTAATACATACACTTTCAGGTGATATGATTCTTTTATTTTAACCTAGCAGTAGCTCTAATGGTCCTGAGGAAGCAGCAGGGGATCCTTTGACCTCATTCGTCTGCAGAAACATGTCGACCTAATATTCTCTTATAGTGGACATTTGTTAAAACCACTATTCAGCACTGTTTTTATTGATTTAGGAGTGTGAGGGTGCTTATTAAATTGTTTTCCCAATCACTACCTAATTTTAGATCTTCTTATATTCTTTCACCATTCACTTTCTTTCAAGCACTGCTATTCAGTTCACCACTAGAAACGCTATCCTATCCACATTAGCATTTCACATCAGGATTAAAACACTGGTTTTTCCTGTATATGGTAACCAAGCACCAATACAGGTTTTTTCACCCCTGATCGTGAATCATTGATGCCAAAGAGATCCCAAATGATGAAGGGCGGTCTCGATGGTGGACTGATGGGAACTCGGCTTAGTTAAAACCACTCCCTTTCCTGCATGTAAAGGTACTTTTTCCGTTGGACTCTCTGTTAATCTTTGGTTGGTGCCTGCTCCATCCCCTCCTCCTCCGACCTACCATAAGGACTACTCACACCCCCCTCCCTCCACCTGAACTTTCAACATCCTCTAAATCCTACTGTACCATCCAGAGAAGGGTATTTCCTGCGTCAAAAGGGGGGGAGCTCCGACTAAGTAGACCACGAACTGTGTTAAATCTCAGAACGGTGACCTAAACACCACCAAGGGTCACCCCAAAGAGAAGCTAAACAAAGTCTGTGGTTCTGCCCACTACCGAGCACCTTGAAGGTGATGGAAGCAACAGGAAATACCCACTACAGAGACCCAAGGACAGACAGACTCCACAACTCAAAGACAATTGCACTCTTCATCACAATCCTTTTCTGTCTCCCTCTAATGACCACACTCTGGGTTATGGAAGAAAATGCACCTGCTCCAAAACCGTAACGTATTTCTCCCACGAGGTCTGGCGAAACAAAACAAAGACACACTCCTGCCCGCAGACCTCCAACGGCTCAACCCACATGGACATTCCTACTAAAGAACGAATTGTAGTGCAGGTGCTCAACAGTGCCAACAGAAGACGACAAAGAATGCTGAGAACTCACTAATAATGGCCCACGACCATAAGACACTGGAAACCCTGATTATTGTTTTTACTATGTCTCATTTCTCTCCCAACCACCATTGAATTGACTATGCTCCAACCGAGTACAAAAAGAACTTACTTACGTGGTAACCTATCAGTTCCTATTCCGAATGGCTATAAGCATCTATGATCTGTACCCAACGCTCTCACTACATAATTTTTGCCTGATATTGCATTACTATGACTTTCCTGCAACGAGCTTAACGATGAGCCCGCCCACTAAGATGAAAAGATTTTAAAAATGTGATGTTTATGTACAGTTCCTTCACCTGGGTTATCACTTCCTTACTTATGACCACCACAGTAGACATAGATAGGAAATAGGCCAGCAAGATGTCTTAAAAATGTTAAAGGGAGGACTGTGGAAAATTAATACGGTTTGGTGAACATTATCTGCGCCATCTTCCCTTTGCCCCGATGCCACACTCTTTGTCGCACACACCCACCACTTTGGCTGCCTTGATCAGAACCACCCTCTGCACACCCCTGACCCCCAGCACGGCTCTTCACCCTCACAAGCACCCCCACGCACTGATCACTCCCGCTCTCACATGCCTTGCGCGTAAGCGGCAGCCATTTTGAGCACCATGGCCCCTCTGCCCCTCGCTGATAGCCAGCGCGTCTCTCACTCTCTCTTAGCCCCGCAGGCATCCCCCGCATGCTGACAACCCCCTCGCTCTCATATGCCTCGGGTCATAAACCCCTCTTCAGCGCAGCTCTGCCTCGGAATCCCATCCTGTTCCCAGCGCGACACCTCCTTCCATCCCTTTCATGGTCCCGGGTCCTTTGATACAAACCCCCTTTTTCCTGTGTGCCCGTTTGTCTCCCTTGTTCCCAGGCCGCCACCTGGCCCTGCGGATACTGTTTATCACACCCCCGTACAGTAGGAAGCTTCCCCCCTATCAAAAGACCCTCGAGTCGATCGAACACCCTTCACCCATGAGATCCGATCAACCCCACACATTCCGTGAATCGGCGGAATGTCCAGCTGCGCGATAATCATCACCTGTTGTGACCGGGGTGGGGATTTCAACTGTAAACATGTGGGAATGGGCTTGAAGCGGGGATTCCTAGGATGCCTTTCCGTACATCAAAGTATTGACAAATATGTGTTTCATGTAATAAAGCAATAAACCTGTGTATAAGAGGTCAGGCCTCAGAGATGCGGTTAGAGCACCTCGTGACGATACTTGCTGTCCGAATTGATGTGTTCTCCTCCGGAGAGAATAAACCCTCGTTTCCTGCCTTTCAGTCTCCAGCGCCTGCTTCTTCATTGATTAATATTTTGTGGGTAATAGAGGCGACACCGCCGGGCAACACAAAAGGGTCTTTGGTCACTGGTTGTCTAGCCACCCTTTTACACTGGGAGGTCCGATGATGGGGAGTTGCTGGAGGGAGGGGGAGATCTAGGGTCTGGTGGAGGTTGTTGGGAGATGGGTCTGGTCCAGGGGTGTGTAGAGTGGTGGTTGGTGGGGGCCGGGGACTGGGCTCTGATCATCTTAATACGCACACAGAGCGGAGTCTCACGCCATCATTATGCCTGTTAGTATAGGTACCTGGAATGTGAAGGGTCTCAATTCCCCACAGAAGCGCCAGAAGCTCTGGAAGTACCTATCAGATCACCATCTCGATGTGGTTGCCCTCCAGGAAACCCACTTGGCTAGGAAAGATGAACTGAGACACCGGCACAGACATTTCCCCCTTATTTATAGGGCGTCAGCATCCACCAAGCATAGGGGGGTGGCCCTCCTGTTCCGGGCCTCTCTCCACTTTCAGCCTATGGGGGTGAGTAGTGATAAGGAGGGTCATTGGCTAACGGTGAAGGGGTCATTATATGGCTGCCAATGTACGTTTGTGGTGGTTTATGCTCCTAATGCTGGACAGAATGGTTTTTTACAAGGCCTGATGGACAAGATGGGGGACTTTGTAGAAGGGCACCTGTTACTATTGGGGGACTTCAACATGGTGTGGGACAGGGATATGGATAGCTCGGGGCGCGCAGGGCAGATGCTGGGGTCTTTTCGGAAGAAACGCAGCGACAAATAGGCGAATTGGGATTGGTGGACAGCTGGCGCTTCTTACACCCTCAGACCAAGGATTATACATTTCTTTCTCATTTCCATCGCTCGTACTCTCGTATAGATCATATTTTTATTAGCCAGGCCCTCAGGGGGGATGTCCGAATGGCTAGTGTTTTTCCACTCTCAGTGTCTGATCATAGCCTAGTGGTGCTTGGGTTACACTGGTCCGTGGGGGGGGGGGGGCGGTTGGCAGAAGTGGTACTTCCCAGCAGCGTTGGTACAGGATGAGGTGTCTTGCAAGGAGCTGCGAAGGGCTATAGGAGAGTTTTTCGCTCTTAACCCGCTCTCCGATACATCAGTATATACCACATGGGATGCGTGCAAGGCCTCAATACGGGGTACATGCCTCGCCCTCAATGCGAATCTTAACAAGCTTCGGCGGAAGGAAAGGGAGGCCCTGGAGGCGGAGCTTGCTACTTTAGAACAGGCGCACAAGTCAAACCCTTCTAGGGTGACCCTCCGTCCACTTACGGCGGTGCGAGGGAAACTGAGAGCCCACTACAACAACTGGGCTCTTCGACGCGTCTCCTACTCCCAGGGGAACAAGGTGGGACGTCACCTGGCCCGGCAGCTTCGAGATAAGCGTGAGAAGGATTACATTGGGGGCATACAGGACCACACAGGTTCTGTTAGGCACAGAGATGGAGACAAGGCAGCCCTCTTTGGCCGCTTATATGCAAAGCTTTATTCGAGCGATGCCCTTGATCCAGAGGCCCAGTCTGCGTTCTTGGGTGGTCTCCCTATCCCACAGGTCTCCAGGGAATGGAATGACTTGCTGTCTTCCCCCATCACTAGGGAGGAGGTATTGGACGCCATTAAGGTTCTGAAACTCCACAAGGCCCCGGGCCCTGACGGTTACACGGCCCTGTTTTACAATACATTCGCTTCGGACATCTGCGATTACCTGGTTTCCCTTTTTAACGCAATGGCGTCTGAGGGAAGAACCTCTGACACTATGGCTGAGGCTCTGATTACCGTCCTCCCCAAACCGGGGAAGGATCTTACCAAATGCGCATCTTATCGCCCGATAGCGCTCCTCAATCTAGACGCTAAGTTGTATTCATCTATACTTGCTGGCAGGTTACAGGATTTGATGCCGGCCCTGGTCCACCCGGACCAGTCCGGGTTTATAAAAGGTCGACAAACTCATGACAACTTGAGGCGCGTGATCCATCTGATCGAGAAGGCTAATAGATTTCGCATTCCGGCGGTGTTAGTAGGGCTCGACGCGGAAAAAGCTTTTGATCGCGTTGACTGGGGCTTTTTACATCGCACACTGGAAGCCTTCGGGTTTTCACCCCAATTCATAAGAATGCTTGAGGCTAATTATAACAACCCCATCTCTCGGGTACTGATTAATTGACATAGGTCCGGGAGTTTCCACCATTCCCGCGGAACGCGTCAGGGTTGCCCGCTCTCACCACTTCTATTTGCTTTAAGCATCAAACCGTTGGCCCTAGCGATTCGGGAGAACGAACAGATCTTGGGCCTCCCCTTCTCAGGTGAACAACACAAGATTTCGCTCTTCGCGGACGATGTGTTACTTTCGGTTCGGGATCCGGCGCTATCGTTACCCCATGTCCATACAGTGCTCTCTGATTTTGAGGCGGTGGCAGGATTCAGAGTCAACTTCGACAAATCGTATATTCTGAACCTGACTCTACCTCCCGAAGAGGTGCACCGGATTCGAGCGCTTACTCCACTCTCATGGTTGACTTCATCCCTGTTACATCTGGGTGTAAGACTGACCTCTACCCTGGGCGCACTGTTTCCGGCCAACTTTCCCCCGATGCTGGCGGCGATACGTACGTAGCTGGAGAGATGGAAACCGAAGTACATCTCGTATTTGGGTAGGATTCACGCGCTTAAAATGGTCCTCCTACCTAGACTCCTATATCTCTTCCAGGCACTGCCCATTCCAGTAGGGATGGACTATTTCCGTCGGCTTAAGACCCTGATGTTGAAATTTGTGTGGCAAGGCGGCCGGGCGCGACTTTCATATGCGGTTCTTCGACGTCCACGGGTGGAAGGGGGGGTGGGGTTCCCGGACATGCACTTGTATTATAAGGCTGCCCAATTAAGAGTGCTGGTGGAATGGTCCCAACAGCTCTCAGAGAAGCACTGGCTCCACATGGATCGGAGTGTGGCCGGAAGATCCATTTGGGACCTGGCCTGGAAACCTAAGGCGGACCGGCACAGAAGCGCGTATATTAGCACCCCCACCAGCACGGTGTTGAAGGTCTGGGACACGGTCAGTGGCGACGACCGGTGGACCACCTTCCCGTCCCCATTTACTCCTATCCATTTCAACCCGGCCTTTCCCCCGGCCCTGACGGATGGACCCTTTGGTGTCTGGAGAGAGGGTGGTTATAGGGCCCTCACTCATCTGTTTCACGGTACGGCGCCTCTTACATTCCATAATTGTATGCGGGATTATGGTGTCCTGCCCACTGAGCGCTTTCGTCACCTCCAGCTCCTACACTGGGCGACGTCACCTGGGGTGGTGGATGCCGCTACTAGACCATTGATGAAGTTTGAAGCCTTTATTCTTCGCACGTCCACCATGAAGGGGACGATCTCCTTCATCTATGGGTTGTTACTAGACACCGCGGTGTCCCCCCGACCTCGATACATGGACCATTGGGAGACTGCATTGGGGAGGGACATTTCTGACAGCGAATGGAGGACTTCATGTTCAACTGGGGACCCTTGGTTAGGTTTCTGTCTCGAGGTTTGCCATCTGGAGTTTGCCCCTCAGCTCTTCGTGCACTACATCTCTTCCAAATTTAATCACCTGCTTATATGACAATGTTCTGAATGCATGATGGTCGCCACCACTAGGGAAAGGGTGGGGGGGGGGGTGGAGGGGAAGTGGGGTGGGTGGGGTGTTGGGTTGGGGTTGTTGATCTACCTTTGGTTGCGACACGAATCACATGTGAAGACGGAGTGCACGGCCTTCCTATATGATTGTGATCATGATTGGGACACCTCTTACTCCTGAGAACTTCGAACTGTTTGCTGAGATATGGGTGCTCACCCCAATCGATGGAGATTGGCGAACAATAACACTTGCATTGCATCTGACTACGCTAGTTGCCGTCCCCCCTGATGTAATTCTGGTCTTTTTCTTTGCAGCAATGTTCTCTAGCACCCCCTGTGTGGGGATGTATGGCGGAATGTCGCCTGTCCTTTTATTTTCATCCTCCTTCTTTCTCTCGCCTTCTTTTCCTCCCTTTTTTCTACTTAAAACCTTGCAAAATAAAAATTTTATAAAAAAAAAAAAACACTGCCTGGGTTAAGAGGCTTTTTCTCTCTTGAGGCTAATAACTGACTGCTTTGTAATATCCAGAACAAACTAGATGGTCTTTTTGCTCCCCATATGATTAAGGAATCCCCTCTCTTACCCTTAGCTGGTACTCAACTTCCTTGTCTTCATCCAGGAAGGGAGGCTACTGCCTCTCGGGAAGCACCCTCCTTACCTGTTGGAGTATCGGGCCCAAATGATGTACTTATTGATGTTACAAGCGGACAGTGGCTACATTCACCTGCTACCCATGGGACGTCCATGTTATCCTGGAATGTAGCAGGATTGAAGATGAAGACTGTCTCCCCTGATTGGTTCGCTTCTATTGATCAGTTTGATGTCTGTTGTTTTCAAGAAAACTGGGCAGTAGTCCCCCTATTCTGCTTAGGTTACTTAAATGATTATACCCCTGCAACATGTGTGGGTAAGGGTCGACCCTCAGAGGGATTGGTAATCTAGGTGCGCCAAGCTGGCGGTTTTAATATGGAGGTCCTTGAAACACAGAGTAATGATATCGGTGCGATCAGGTTGAAGTGGGGCCAACAAGGGGTTGTGGACGTTTCTAGCGCTTATGCCAATCAAACAATCAATCAATCATTGCATTTATATAGCGCACTACTCACCCGGAGGGTCTCAAGGCGCTTCGGGAGGGGGGGTCCGCTACTGCTCGAACAGCCAGGTCTTGAGCTGCTTCCTGAAGGCGAGGTGGTCTTGGGTCAGGCAGAGGTGGGTCGGGAGGGAGTTCCAAGTCTTGGCGGCCAGTTGGGAGAAGGATCTTCCTCCTGTTGTGGCTCTTCGGATGCGGGGGACGGCGGCGAGGGCTTGGCTGGTCGATCGGAGGTGGCGTGTGGGAGCGTGGTAGAGTGGGGGCTCAAAGTGGAAGAAGTCGGACGTTATAGCGGCTTTGGCCGACCTATTAGATCTACACTCCCGTGGTTCAAACATGCTGATCGCAGGAGATTTTAATGTGACTTTTGAGCCCCTCACTCTTGAACATTGTTGTAGGAAGGTGTCATCTGACTGCATGGTTGCACCCACTTTTTTCCTGGTGTTTTGCTGGTTTTCAACTTAGTTTGGCTGGGATCCTGCTATTCAGGACCCCAGTCTATCTGTTTTCTCCCTAAAATGGATTCCATGTACAATAGGGAACACTCCAGTTTGGTTACTGGGGTACCCTTGTGAGTCCCTAGTATATGGTACAATAGGTACTAAGGGCATAGGTACCGCAGAGGCCTACCAGAGGCTGCAGCATGTATTATGCCACCCCTGGGAAGCCTTCCAAAATTACACCACAGGACTGGTGGCGCAGCCTGGGTATGGTGGTGCATGCACCCTGTACTGAGATATAGGTTACCTATATCTACCTTAAATCACTTCACATAAAGACCTATCAGTCACTCCTATGGCAGTCCTTATCAATCCTGAAGGCAGGGTGCTGGGTTTCATGTGAGAGGGTGCCTATGCATGAGCAGAGCACCTCTGTAGCCTCGGAACCTATTCTCTGGGGCTGTTCTGTGATGCAGCCTGACCATATACTCTTAAGTGCATTATATCCTCGCGGTAAATGCTAACTTTGGGATGGGAGCACGGAAACATGTTGTGTTTGGTGTCAAACACTTTGGAATCCTACCCCCCCCCCTGCCAGTCCTGGCGGTGGGGGTAGAATTCCACCATTCTAGAGGGAGAGACATGTACACACCGGTCTACCCGGTAACCAGTTTAAAGATCCCTGACATCACAAAATGGATGCTGCAGCCACAGACACGAGTTCGGCCTCCTGCTGCTGGATGAAACTCTGGCAAGGGAGGCATGGACAATAGGTTTCCTGTCACAGGGAGGTGTAACCACCTCCCAGAGAGGCTTTTGTGTATTGGGGCTGGGTGTCCCTATGCATAGTCCAGTTCAAACTGGTGGCACTGGGCTATGAGCCCCTGCTCTGGCAAGAAACTGGACAAAGGAAATGGGTGTAGCCACCCCTCTTTTCAAACCCTCCCTTAGGTGGGTCCCCAGAGTTAGTCCAAGCCCTTTCTTACGTATAAGTAAGGAACCCCTGGCAGAGGACTTTAGATATCCCTTGACAAAACTCTGCAACTGAATCCTGGAACTTCAACGCTCTACTCAAGGCTAGAGAACTGAAGAAATCTCCCTTGGGGTCAAGGAGTGATTCCCCTGCTTGGCAGGCACCAACAAAGCATTTGCCAGTCTGCATCTCCGAACCTCCCGACAGACTCTAAAGTATCTGCAGCCCAGGAAGAGGATTTCCAAACTTCTCAGAGGTCGACCCGAGTCCCCTGCATAGCTGGGACCTGCAGCCGACGTGAGTGACGTGGATCGGGAACGCATGGACACCGTGCACATTTGCAAGTGCACTGACTTCTCGACATCTCTTGAAGTCGTGCTTTAGGCTACTTGTAGCCCTAGCCCCGATCACCATCTGCACTAAAGATTGTGGGCCCACACTCCATGAGTGTTCCGTGGGCCCGCTTCTTGAATTTCCACTCGAGGCTCCTAGTCCGTTAACTGGTGGGTCCCTATGAAGTCAACTCTGATTTTCCTTGGGCTTCTCTGATTGCTTTAGATGTGCCCTGACTCCCCACCAACTGGTGAGTCCCTCGGACCTTGCTGGCCCGCACCGAAGCATCTTTCTCCTTTCTGCACGGGTTGCTGTTGCCAAGGCTTGTTGGGTCCAATTCGGGCACCGATACAGCAGCTCTTGACATCCTTCGTGGGACAGCACAAATCTAGCTCCTGGTTGTCGTCGACGCCTCCTGGTCCTCGTGGCTGAAAAGTCAAGCTTCACCTCCTTCACCTGAAATAACCCAACATCGGTGGGCATCTACCTATCATGCCCCTGGTCACTGGCTAGTGACCCAGACTCTTTCCCCTCTGCTTTCAGGTTCTTCTCATCTTACATCCAGGCTTGGATCACTGTGGACACTTTCCACTTCAACTGCAGTAGCACTTTGCAGCAGATCGCCATTGGAACAGTGACGATTCCCGACACCTAAAGATACCTATGCACCCGGCTTCCCTGGGTGAGGTAACTCGAGTAATCCATTGCTCCTGTGGGTGTTGGCTTTAGAACCACTTAAGTCTAAAGGGATTTGCTCAAAGTCCTCCTCTAAGTGTTCCTTTTCTTTAAATTTCCAACCACGACATTCCCTATTGAAGTTAACGGCGATCCGTGGCTGTGTTCAGACACTGCACGTGTCCCCTGTGGGTCCCCTGCGTCACTACCTTGGGTGGTTCCTGGTGGCCCCAGCACTTCTTCAGGCTCCAGGCCTTGTGTCTATCAAAGTTGTGGTTCTTATACCACTTTATTGATATATGGTTTGGTACGCCCCTAGGGCTCAACATATAATGTGTTAATTTACTGTGTACTATTAAGTTTTCTGTATGTACTTTTGCCTCTAGCCTCATAAAGAGACTAGAGGGATGTGTTTAGAATAAATACATATATGTTATATATATTCCTTGTGTGGTTCTCCTTTCATTTGGTCATTCACGAGATTATAGACTGGTAAAACAAGCTGCTTTACATTCCTCCAAGACTTAGCCTGAAGGCTGCTCTCCATAGCTACCACAAGGATAGCTTTCAATAAAGGTTGTCTGTAACCTATCATCAATAAGGGTCGTTTGGATTGGTGCAAGGTGCAAGAATAGTGGACAGAATATGCCAGGCCAACTTCTCACATATTAATTCAAGTCTTGCTAAAGCAGGCATGACAAAGTGCACAGCATTGGCGCCCTTCTTCTTTGTATTTGCAGCAGCGTGCCATGCGCCCTTCCACTTTAATAATGCCTGTCGCTTATTTGAAATGCAGCCCACACAGCATTCGCGGGACGCCGCTTGTTTGTATTTGCAGCGCCATGCAGGATTTCTCTTTGGGAGCAGCTGCCGCCCCGCACAGCATGCATGTCCTGCAAGTGCTGTGTGGGGTGGCGGCTGTTCTTGAAGTGGGAACATGTAGGGCCCTCTGCAAATGCAAACAAGCGGGCACCCATGCCCAATTAATGGATAACTTATCCTACGCCTTCGTCAGGACCTTAAGTATTGCTACTGCTCTCCGTCGGTACATCTGGCGGTTCCAAAAGATGCCTGGGGCTTTTGGAACTGCCAGAGGTACCAACGGAGAGAGTGGTGCCTCCTATGTCCTGATCCGTGGCCAGGTGATGCGAGGTCTTGTCCTCTCAAAAGACGGTAAATTGTTATTTAAAGAGGAACTATTATCCTTATTTACAGGTAAAGAGATTGTATCAGTTCCAACTCTTTACACATGTTATATATTGTGTATTTATAACACTTACTTGCAGTAGCAATACTTAAGGTCCTGACGAAGGCATAGGACAAGTTATCCGTTAATTGCTGAAACATGTTGACCCTTCACATCTAGACAGTTTTTGTTTAAGACTGTCGTTTTGTACTGTTTTTATGTCTTGATCTCTGAAAGGCGCGAATAAATAATGTTGCTTCCCATTGGTCAATTTTAACTCACATCACATACACACTACTGCACTGCATTCACGATTCCCACATAATCGAGTACTCGCATCTAGAGCATACAGCGTGTTTATCACGATAGTTCAAAACATCTGCAAGCTATCCTTTCCTGAAGCAAGGGTTGTAAATGTGGGTGTACTTGTAAAGTGCACTGCGACTCCATGGAGTATCCTGGCGCTGAAGACCGCTGGGGAACCTGTCCTGGTTTTCCCTGTAAGATTGTCCCTTTCTTGGTATCTCCAAGGTGAAACCAGGCATCCCCGGCGTCTGTGGGGGGCCGTTGTAGAGATGAGGCAAGCTTAATGCCCAGAGTTACCGAGTGTGTTCCCTGGTTGGGGTAGGCACGGAGGCGAGAATTATCGAGTCCGTTTTGACCCTGGTCCACGACCCTGCCGCGTCGGGAATTGAACCCTGGTCCCGGGCCGTTCTCTGCTTACGGGTCTGCCGCCTCTAACCAGTGAGCCACACCACTCCAGGGTTGCAGCCCTTAGTGCCACTATTGGGCATTAGGAGGAGACCCAGATGATGAAGCATGTCACCACTGGTTGTAGAAACCAGATTAGTCCAGTTGCTAGTTTCTTACGTTTATCTTGCTTATCAGACCCGTGGATATTTGTGTTGTTTAGAAAACAACCCTAGGCCAGACAATGGAAGAGGCATGGCCTCTGAAAGGGGGGCGAATAATAGAGCACAGGGTCTGCATATGATTTAAAACCAGCCCAGACGGATTATTAATACAAACAAAGAAAACACCCACCCTGCAAACAGCCTCCTTTAACAGGCACTTTCCATTCATTTGATAAGTAAAACAACATATAATGCACCCGTGTTTAAGTGTTTCTCTCTCTTTATTTCATAATAATACTGAATGGGATTTCTTTTCAATTGGACTTGGGAGTGCAGTGTATTTGTCTCGTGGCTTGGGGAGTCAAGTTAAATAAATCACTATACTAATTCAACACTAATCATCAAAAGTTAAATAAATAATGTAATTCATTCAACAGCTTGTGTTTTGCTTCAGATGAGTAATCAACAGATTGTGCGTTTACGATACCCCAAAACAAAGTATAATTATCATATAAAAGTTATACCCCCTTTTATTAGGGCACACAATAAAAGTTCCCGAATAAAAAAGGCAGGATTTCGTTTTGTTTGGAAGCTACGTTATGAAATCAACAAGTCCGTTTTATTTAGCTGTCAGATGCGTTCACCCAGTACTTCATTATCTGTGGACATGACTGTGAGAAGTTGGCCTGGTATATGATGTCCACAGTTCTGTGGGCACCTTGTATCAGTCCGAACACTCCCTTATGGTGATGGTTGTAAAGTCAACCTTATAGACCAGCTATCCTACTGGAAGCATGGACAAAGCAGTCTAAGGCTAAAACTTCAGAGGGCATGTGAAGCCAGCTGTTTTACCATATATTTTGCCATATGTAACCTTTTGAATATCAAATGAAAGGACACCACACAGGTTATATATAAAATATATATGTATTTATTACTAACACAACCCCTCTGGACTCTTTATGAGGTCAGAGGACACAGCACATAACAAGTTACTCAATTATCATACAATAAGTTGCACAAAATACAGTACTTACAGCTATTGTCAGTATTTTCAAATGTCGAGAAGAATTTTTGAAGAGTTGACAACGTTTGTAGAAATCTGAAATATAATGTTTAACATTTAAAATTAAGTCTGAAATTATTTTTATAAATGCTATCTTCTATTGTGTTTTAACTTATACTTACTTGTTTCCACGAAAGGAGTTGTATTTTTTGGCTCTAGTTGTTTCTTGAGGAAAAAGGTCAGAGTGACAGCATTTATCGTCTGCTCTCTCTGGTAGTTGAATAACTACTGATTTCAAAATGTTGTCTTACTTGTATTTATAGGTTTTTGTGAGTGTCATCATAATTTTCGATTAAAGCATCGTTTAAATGTGTATTTTTTTCTTATTTGTTTGATCTGGAAACGTATAATTTAAATTAACTATTTAAAAGAGAGTGTTTTATGCTTCAAATTGCGTTTAGTCCTCCATTTTGTTTTGATTGGCTTGGTGTTTGCTTCATGAAAAGAGTTGTAGGACTAATTTTTTCCTTTGTTTCTAAAATGGCGGCTATGTTTATGCTTTGGTAATTTTTTTCGGCAGAGTTTCCTTTATGTGTTTCCTTTATATTATTGTAATATTAATATCTTTCGAAAATCAATTTCTGAAGATTTATCAAACTGTTTATTATATTTGAAAAATGTGTTTAATACTTGTATTCATTTTAATACTCGAGTACCTTTTGTAGATATGCTCGTTATTTAAAAAAAATTGTATTAAATCATTTCCGTGTTGTAATACACTTCCTCAACCAAAATCATTTTATATTTGGATATCCCAATCTAGGATGTATTTTTGTATATTTAAAAAATATATATATTTTGTTATGTTGTCTGATACTCGAGTATTTATTTTAATACTTGAGTATTAATTGTTAAAATTAAAATGATATTTTTAATAATTATTGTTCAGTTTCTTACTACATTTTAATACACTTCCCCACCCAAAACCCCTATTTTCCCTGCATCCCGTCCCAGGAGTTATTTTACAAATTTAAAATATATTTATTATTAATTTTATACGCGTTGTAATGGTATGCAGTATATTTGTTTTCGTTGTAATGCTAGTTTTTAATTATAATTATTACTTTGAGTTGTAATGGTATGCGTTGTAAAAACTTTCGTTGTAATGGTAGTTGCATTGTAATAAATGTGTTGTAATGGTATGCGTTGTAAAAGTATGTGTTGTAGTGTCATACATCCGTCAGATAGTCACTCCACCACGACGTTAAGTATCAATCCCGCTTAACACGAATCAACAGAAAGTTATAATTAAAATCTGTACCTGAAGGTCGTTATAGAAGTGGTATGATGTAGGGCCACTTGTTAGAGGGGGGCCCAGACCAGCCTCCTCCGGGCTTTGATGGGCAAAGACGGGCCCGCCCTTGGCACCCGCGCCGTGGGATCCCCCAGAGAGTTTTATGGACCTGGTGGCTGGCTGGCTGGCGCTTCTCTTCACGCGAGATCGCACTGCCCTGTGGGAGATGGAGTCCAGGCAGTCCGTGGTCCGTGTTCAGGAACAGAGTAGAAATAATATGGAGTCCTGTGGTGGTGCCACAATATCCCAACAGGGCCCAGGCAGCAGCACAAACAGCAGAGCAGCAATGCGGGCAAGTAAGGATGTGATCATATCAGTAAGAGCCCCAAGAGGAAGTCTATTTTTATATTGACCCTGGGTGCAGACTGTAGAAGCTTCAAGAAGGGCACCTCTGCCCAGAAGAGGACCTTATCTTATTGCATCATCTTGTGCATCAAAAAGGAACTGACTGAGAGAATCTGCGCTCAGTCCCCCAGAGCAGAGTCCCCCGCATCAGTACTTGTCAGGGGTGTTCCTGTGGCTGAGATTTACTGTGCAGTGACATGGGCTTATCCTCCACACCTTCACTAAGCGTTATTGCATGGATTCAGAGGAGTGGAGGGATGGCCAGTTCAGACGTTCAGTGCTTCAGGGTCTTTAACAGCATTATTTATGACTCTTGGTGTGGTTCCAGAATCATGGAAGTCTTCCATAACTGTGGCGATTTACAAGAAAGGGGTGGAGAGATGACCCCTCCAACTATCGGCTAATTTCCCAATTAGGCAACATCAGGAAAATCTTTGGGAAACTATTACAGTCATGACTCAAGACCTGGACAGAGGAGGAGAATATTGCCTCTAGCCCTCAGGCTGGAGCCTGAAAAGGCCAAAGTAGAATCGAACAGGCTCTGAGGTTGTACATGATCTGTATGAAGTTTGTGTCCCTGGAAACTACCCGCTCTACTTAGTCTTAAGAGACCTAAAAACAGCATTCGATTCTGTCGCCGCTCCGTCCTTCTGAGTCTTCTACAGGAAGGAGGATCCCAAGCAACTATTTGAGTATCCGAAAGGTTCTGCAGCGCCAATCATTCCAGAGTAAGATTTGGTGTAAAAGAAGAATGCACAGAGAAGTTTGAAATAAACATTGGCGTTGGGCAGGGTTGCGTACTTGCCCCAGCTTTATTCAACATACATATCAGTGGAACTGATTCTCTCTGGAATCTTCGTCTTGATGTTCCGATATTGGAGAAGGAAAATATTTCGATCCCGCTGGTTGCAGATGATGCAGTTATATTAGCGCGTACTGAAAAATCAATGCATCAGCTTTTGGAAGGCTTCGAGCTATTCTGTAAAGTACAGAAGTTAATAATCAATAAAGAGAAAAATATATGATAATTATTCCTAAATCAAAGGTATTGTTGACATTCAGGATTAATGGTAAACCAACTAAGCGACTTAAAACATGACTACCTCTGCATACGAATGGATGACCATTTATATTGGAAAACTCATATGGCGAAGGCGGAAACAAACTTGACGCCACTATTCTACATTTTGATAACTCAAGCAGCAAGAGACCAATAAAACTAGCACTGATGCATTCAAGAAAAATGCACGTGTGGCCTGCCCTTATGGTGCTGAACTGTGGGATTTTACGAAAGTTCAGGCTCTTCTTAAACTGGGAAACATCTTCTTGTAACATGTACTAAACCTGGGTCCCGGTACCCCAATGACAGTATTAAGAGCTGAGCTGGGGTTCACCGGAGGATCTCACCCCGTAAGATAATGGAGGCGAATGTGGTCAAATCTATCCTTTGCATCATATAGTATGGTTCCACAGGAACTGCGCCGATGCAGGATTACAATAATTTACTCCGGTTCAAGCATGCTGAGAACATTCTAACATACACTAGTTGAGTAGAGAAATAGAATCATCTGGAACTGATGAATAAGGCAACACTAGAACTGGTTAAAAAAAATATTGTGCATTCATGTGGAGCAAGCAAGAAGCAAGGAAAGGCATCCTTCCGACTAATTACCAGAAAGTAAAATGTGAACCGCGCCTGGAGCAGTTCATGGACTTGCTGTTCCCTGTTGAGAAAATGGCTTTATATCTCATGTTCAGATTAGGAACTCTTCAGGTGCGGACCTTAACTAAATTATGGGTATAGCCCCTGGAGGCGGATCTGACACATGTCCCCGTACATAAGGGGGCCCTGAGTCATTTATGCATTTTAAGCTGCTGGGTTATATGTCGCATAAAATCCGAAGGTACTACCTACGTCCACTTTTTCTAACACGTAATCTGAGATGCAGCAGTGCAGTACTTTTCTTATGTTATAGAACTGATTGTATGGAGATTTGCCAGGCAGTTGCTTCGTATATGCAGACCTGCTATAGACAGCAGCGGAGGAAGTGGGTTCAAACCATAAACCAACTGTAGTGATGGTTTTGAAATTTTCCGTTTATCTCTGGGGGCTGTGCTCGTCCTTTGACATATTTGCCTTCATAACATGAAATATTTAACAACAAGGGGTGGTGATGGACAGAGTCTCTGAATTAAGCAGAATACTCTCACCCACTCAAGAGATCAGGGCTAGATCCAACACCGTTTGTTAGCTCACTGCACCATCCCAGCTCAGAACCTGGCTATATGCAAATTAGTCTGTTCCTGTCCCAGTGCAAGATGGGAACAGGGCAAACCAAACTACTAAGCCAATTCTTACACTGGGAAGGAAACAAGCTTCCGGGGACCGGTTTCTAGCATTTCAGCCGTCGTCGGCCTGGCTTGCTTGAATCCTGATGGTGCAATGAGCAAGGGACTCATGTCTGAGTATACCCTTCCACGCTTAGGGTGGACAAAATATTTAACAACAAGGGGGGGTGATGGACAGAGTCTCTGAATTAAGCAGAATACTCTCACCCACTCAAGAGATCAGGGCTAGATCCAACACCGTTTTTTAGCTCACTGCACCATCCCAGCTCAGAACCTGGCTATATGCAAATTAGTCTGTTCCTGTCCCAGTGCATGATGGGAACAGGGCAAACCAAACTACTAAGCCAATTCTTACACTGGGAAGGAAACAAGCTTCCGGGGTAGCTTGTTTCCTTCCCAGTGAAAGAATTGGCTTGGTAGTTTGGTTTGCCCTGTTCCCATGATACACTGGGCCAGGGACAGACTAATTTGCATGTAGCCAGGTTCTGAGCTGGGATGGTGCAGTGAGCTAAAAAACGGTGTTGGATTAAGCCCTGATCTCTTGACTGGGTGAGAGTATTCTGCTTAATTCAGAAACTCTGTCCATCACCACCCCCTGTTGTTTAATTCATAACATGAAAGGCACTGGAGAACCTTATGGACTGGACAGAGTATCAAGAGGTATTGTTGCACATTTCTTCTTGTACCTGCACTTTAGAAAATGCTTGCTTAGGTGTTGGCCGTCTATTGGCGCATATCTGAGGGTTTAATTTCCACCCGGCTGTCAGCAAAACTGTAATTATTTGGACAATCCTCGTTTTTTTAACACACTAGGTAACGTCTGCGCAGCAGGCTTGTGCTCTTCTTTTATTTCTGATGTTTATAAGACAGCTGTCAGGCTTGCTAGGGGTTTACTTGCTCTGAGTAGGCAACAAGCAGACGGAGATACCGGTATCTGCCCCTATGTACGTGCTTGTTAGCTGGTACGCTTTGTAAGATCTAATGCCCGCTCTATCTAATTGATTGGTTTTAAAAGTGATGTACGTCATCCATTTGCACTAGCATTTTACGTCAGATCATGGATTATGCGCAAAGTGTAGTATTTGTATGAACTGTGCTTGAGTCGTTTTAAATCAACAAGAATTGTGATTGTTTTATTATCTGCTGTAAATAATGCTGACAATAAACCTTTGCTATCAAGTACCACACCTGCAGGAATGCTCAGTGGGTTGTGCGAAGCTAGATTTAACATGGTCGTCTGTGGAAGTGTGTCCCTCCAGAAATCAGAGTACATTATACGGTGGGGCTCAAGAAAGTTTTATATAAGTATCACAGATGCAGAGACCCTTTCCATCATCAAGCTAAGACCAATGGACAAATGTCTCTTTTCCAGCTCACGGCCTAGCAACTATCCCCACAGTCCAGAATATCATGACACAGGACGTCACACCTTCTCCCCCCTTACATATAGGGAGGAGTCACTTTAGTCTGGTGCTCAATTACATGTGTAGATGTGTCTGGTGGTGCCTGATAACTGAAAGGCACACATTTGTTTACATACAATTTCAAATATGTCTGATTTATTATTCCTATTACCGCGCTTTCAACCTTGAGAAGGCCCATCCTAGACCAGTGTGTGGACAAAACACATGCCAACAAATCGAGGACAAAGGTATTGGAACATGGTCTAGGGACACTGACAACAAATCCTACATCAAACTTCACGTTTAACTGATGGAGCGCAAAGAGCGATAGAAAGCGATATACTGAGAAAAAGTAACCTTGAGAATTGCTGCAAGCTAAAGTAAATTACAAAAAACTAATAAAAGTACTACATATCCACAGCTGTGAGACCTGGAAGTCGATTATTTCTCAATATAGCCCTAGTTTATGATTACCTTAAAGTGCTCACAATATCATCCGCGCTAGAAGAGATGGGAGCCTGGTGTGTCTGGTCACAGAAGCTCATTTACATACAAAGGGGGTGACAACCTGTTCACAATGCACAGCACCGCTTGTTTACGTAAAGTGCTTGTACACAGAACAGGGTAAAGTCTTGTGTCTCTTTTTTTCATTTTCTTTAATATATCCTGCACCTCGCTCTCTTCTTCTCTCATTTCATTCATCATAAATTACTCAAATTCACTATTGCTTTATCAGCACGGCACAAGTGGGGGGTAGCCACAGTTTGAAGGGGTCCCCCCACTATTATCTAGAAACTTGACTCAGTTCCATCTAGCTTCTTAGCCTGCGACTGTTTGTTTGTGTGAGTGGCGCAAGAGAGGAACAGAGAACTTGACATAATTAGCCCTTCTTTTGCTTAATACACAGTAAATGTGAACCACTTTGGGACTTAGGGGCTGGATAAAGAATAACATCAGGAAACAAACGCAAATTAAAAGCACATTTCATTTATTTGCTGAAAATTGTTTAAAAATGTAATTTCAAAGTTTCACATATCTGTTTAAAAATATTTACACTTTCAGTCATTTCCGAGTTTAGTTACAAACTAATAGTGGGAAAAACACATGATGTATATAAACTGAAACCGTATTTTTACATTATTTTATGTTTCTTGTTTTGTGTTTTTAAAACTGGCTGTCAACCTTTCACGTGAAAATTAGTATAAGGGCCTGACATCACTTCTTGTGATGTCACTACATGTGACGTCACTGTAATTTGCATATGATAATGGGCTCCTTTACTATTTTCCTTACTTGTGCGCTGTTTATTGGCATGACATGGGTCAATAGGTATTAAAAATAAACATATAAATTCACAGGTGTTCAGACCATTTTGCTGGTGATGTGACACATTGACATGTATTTGGCTGCTTCTTCTATTTTTAGGTGAGTACATATAACGTGCCGTTCCCCCTCCTTCCATTTCTCTCTATTTCTCGCCCCTTTCTTTGTCTCTCTCACTCTCTTTATCTCTCACCCTCTCTATCTCCCACACACTCCTGTTGCCCACACAGACCGGCTTTAGGGCTCATAGCTCCACCCTCGACAACATCTTAGCCCTTTCCTACCTTGCGAAGAAGGCCAATACGAGGAACAAGCCGCCCCTGTTCTGCTGTTTCATAGACTACTCCACAGCCTTTGGCCGGCTCTGGGCAAAACTTGATTCCCGGGGGCTTCCACAGGCGCTGCTAAAAGCCATAAAAGCGCTCTATGAGGGTACCTGGGTCAAGGTGAAGCTAAGTCCTACAATAACAACTTCTAGAATTGACACCAACTCTGGCCTTAAGCAGAGTTGCGTCTTGGCCACCATGCTTTTTAATTTGTATACTGCGGACATGGGGACAGCTCTGAAAGATGCCAACTTAGTACCCCCAAAATTGGGGAAGCTTGCTTTGGGAACGCTCCAGTATGCAGACAACACGGTGATCATGGACCACACTAGGGTGGGGCTCCGAAGAGCCTTAAGTAGCTTGGCCTCATATAATAAGGCAAATGACTTACGGATCAACGTGTGCAAGACTAAAATCGTGATTTATGGCAAATACCCCCATAAAAAAGAAGCTTCATGGACTCTGGGGGAGCACCGTATCGTCACTGCCCCATCCTACAACTATCTAGGCACCTGGGTCTCTGAGAGTGCCACTGCAGTTAAACACCTGAAGGAGCTTAAACCAAAAACTGACAAAACCATTTTGTCGCTAAGACGCCTAAGTCATCGCTTGGACAGTCCCTCAAATTGAATTGCCACGTTTTTTGCTAAATTTTAGATGTCTGTGTTGAACATTAATGCTATTGTTTTTTTAGGTATTGTTTTATTGTAAAATTGTGATGTTGTTTTATATTAATTTCTGATTGAATATTTCTGTATTGTCAAATTTGTTTTTATATTTGAACAACTATTAAAATGATATATGAACCTTTTTTAATTTTCTTGTTAAGAATTCCTTTATTGTAACTACACCTATTTTAAATGGTTTGATTTTATGCACATATTGTTTTTTCCCTGAACCAAAAACTATCAAACTCTTCTGGGGGTCCTTGTTACTTACATTATAGAACACGCAATTGAAGCATTGAAAATCGAGAGGAGTTTGCCCCTGCACGAAATTCCATTCTCAGCCTGGGCTCAAGCTGTTAAGCGCCAAGTCCAGATCATTTCTTTTGGGCTTGACCTTCCATCTCTTCGGCAAAACCCACTAACTCTGGCCCTGGACAAATCATATATTCCAGGTAAACCCCAACCTTACCTGCAAGAACCAGTATCCACTTACGCGAGAAAGAAAATTTTGTACTTTCGCCTTCTGACCCTCAGGATCGTGGACTTTAACCCCAAATGGGCCCGTACGGATGGCAACATAGCCTGTCGTCTCTGCAACTACCGCAGAGAATCCTGGCTACACTTGTTGTGTTGCTGCACAAATTTGGTCAATGACCGCAATCGTTTGTTGCTTCCGATTTTACGGAACACGGACTATAGAACTTGCAGAGAGCCTTCGAACTGGTGCCTCTCTGTCTCCACGACCTGTTTGATAGCCAGAGTTGGGAAATTCATACACCAGGTAAAAATGGCACTCGACTCCCACCTAACGGCTGTGCCTGCAAAGTAACTGGAATCCTTTGGCCCCAGTCATCTAACCTGGGCTGGTTTAAAGCTCCACGAGGAATCCATCTATCGCCAACCGCCCTTGGTGCACGAATTGACTTTACCGAACTTTCATGAGCCTCCCCTTATCAGTTGGGAAACATTGGTGCAACCTATACTCCACTCCTTTTAAAAGAATTCTGTTTTGGACAACTAAACAGTACTAATATGTTAGTATTTTAACTTAAAGTGATATTTACTTTTATGAGTGTATGGGACACGTGGGGGGGATGGGACGTTCATCAAGTTATTTATCTTATACTGTAAAGATTTTAAGTAATCATGCAGTTCATTAATAAATTGACAATTGTCCTGTTAGCGTTAGCTTCATGAATGTCACTGCCACTTCTGGCATTCATACGACAAATCCTTTAGAACATTTGAGGACAAGGGACAATAAAGTGTGGAAGACTAGTTGCTGGGAGTGCAACTGATTGTCCTGGCAGATATATACTTTTGATGTGGGATTTCGCTATATCACCACATTCTTCAAACAGAGTCTACTGCTTACAATGGCTCAATTCTGGTAAAAAGTAGAGTTTGGGAAGTCACAAACTGAATAGGGAGAGCCAAGTCGGAGAGGAGCCACGGGTCACACTTAGTTATAAGGCCCCAGGCACAAGCTGATCCATCAACCGATAACAGAGTGTAAAAGATGCAGCAAACATTACTTAAAAACACTTGTATGCTCTTTTATATCTAAAAACAGGTTATTTCTTGAACACCTGTGCTTCACTTTAGTTCATCACATATACTACTGTGGCATTTGTTAATAGTAATATCTACATTTTACCAATGAAGTTTCCCATCTCCAGAGCCCTGACAACGTGTTTACTCTGGGTATGTTTGGTTTATAGGTTTTATCACTAATCCAACAAGTTAGCTGAAAATATCGTTGCTAGTCCCAGTATTGTTCACTGTTGCTTTTACAGATAGTGTGATCAGGTGCGATTGAATGTTGTTCTTTGTATCTCTTCTTCACCAAATAAAAATCAACAATTTTTCTTTTCTTTTAGTCCACATTGTGATATCCTCCCACTGTGTATCCTGGTACATCATGTCGCTTTGCTATGTGTACAGAAGTGAACAATCACTGGAAACAAACACTTTTATAATTCTGCAAATACTGTTATCTGTTTTCCTTCTTTACTGCTAGTCTGGTCTTCTATCATCTGGCATTTCAATGTCCCACATAATTTGAATTTAATTTTTTTCCGTAATTCATTCCTCTCACAATAACTCCACTGTTCTGCTCTTGTCTTTGTCCTCAGATGGGTCAATATTATTTTGATGTTCTTAAGGTGTTTCCAGAGTCTCTGTGTTCGCTGATGTGTTTGGAGGTTTGATAAGTGACTAAAGCTCTTCCTACATTTACTGCAGTTGAATAGTTTTTCCTAAGTGTGTGTTCGCTGATGACTTTGAAGGTGTGATAACTGACTAAAGCACTTTGCACATTCACAGCACTTCAATGGTTTTTCTCCTGTGTGTGTTCGCTGATGAATCCTTAATACTGAAGAGTCGCGAAAACTACTTTCGCATTCACTACAATGATAGGGTTTTCCCCCTGTGTGTGTTAGCTGATGTGTTTGGAGGCTTGATAAGTGACTAAAGCTCTTCCCACATTCACTGCAGTTGAATGGTTTTTCCCCTGTGTGAGTTCTCTGATGAATCCTTAATGCTGAAGTGCGCGAAAAGTACTGTCACATTCACTACAGTGTTAGGGTTTTTCCCGTGTGTGTTCGCTGATGATTTTGTAGCACTGATAATTGACTAAAGCTCTTTAGACATTCATTGCACTTGAATGGTTTTTCTCCTGCGTGAGTTAGCTGATGATACCTTAATGCTGAAGAGCTGCGAAAACTACTGCCACATTCACTACAATGATAGGGTTTTTCCCCTGTGTGTGTTCGCTGATGATACAGTAATGCTGAAGAGCTGCGAAAACTACTGTCACATTCACTACAATGATAGGGTTTTTCCCCTGTGTGTGTTCGCTGATGGCTTTGTAGATGTGACAATCGGCTAAAGCTCTTTGGACATTCACTGCACTGTAATGTTTTTTTTCCTGTGTGAGTTCGCTGATGATACCTTAGTGCTGAAGAACCATGAAAACTACTGTCACATTCACTACAATGATAGGGTTTCTCCCCTGTGTGTGTTCGCTGATGTGTTTGAAGGTTTGATAAGTGACTAAAACTCTTCCCACATTCACTGCAATTGAAAAGTTTTTCCCCTGTGTGTGTTCGCTGATGTCTTTGTAGCACTGATGATTGACTAAAGCTCTTGACACATTCATTGCACTTGAATGGTTTTTCTCCTGTGTGAGTTCGCTGATGAATCCTTAATGCTGAAGAGCCGCGAAAACTACTGTCACATTCACTACAATGATAGGGTTTCTCCCCTGTGTGTGTTCGCTGATGTGTTTGGAGGTTTGATAAGTGACTAATGCTCTTCCCACATTCACTGCAGTTGAATGGTTTCTCCCCTGTGTGAGTTCGCTGATGACCTTGTAGTACTGATAATTTACTAAAGCTCTTTAGACATTCATTGCACTTGAATGGTTTTTCTCCTGTGTGAGTTCGCTCATGATACCTTAATGCTGAAGAGACGTGAAAACTACGGTCACATTCAGTACAATGATAGGGTTTTTCCCCCGTGTGTGTTCACTGATGACTTTTTAGGTCTGATAACCGAATAAAGCACTTTGCACATTCACTGCACTTGAATGGTTTCTCCCCTGTGTGTGTTCGCTGATGACCTTGTAGTACTGATAATTTACTAAAGCTCTTTAGACATGCATTGCACTTGAATGGTTTTTCTCCTGTGTGAGTTCGCTGATGATACCTTAATACTGAAGAGCTGTGAAAACTACTGTCACATTCACTACAATGATAGGGTTTTTCCCCTGTGTGTGTTCGCTGATGACTTTTTAGGTCTGATAACCGACTAAAGCACTTTGCACATTCACTGCACTTGAATGGATTTTCCCCTGTGTGTGTTCGCTGATGAATCCTTAATGTTGAGTAACGACTAAAAATGCTTTCACATTCATTGCAATGGTATGGTTTTTCCCCTGTGTGTGTTCGCTGATGTGTTTGTAGATTTTCTAATCGATTACAGCTCATCCCACATTCACTGCACTGGTATGGTTTTTCCTCAGAGTGTGTTCGCTGATGTCTTTGTAGGTGATCTAATCGACTAAAGCTCTTCCCACATTCACTGCATTTAAATGGCTTTTCTCCTGTGTGTGTCCGCAGATGATTTTGTAGGTGTGATGACTTACTGAAGCACTTTGCACATTCACTGCACTTGAATTTCTTTTCTCCTATGTGGTTCCACAGATGGCTTTGTAGGTGTGACGAGAAAGTAAAACACTTTACACAGTCACTGCACTTGAATGGCTTTTCCCTTGTGTGTGTTTGTTGATGTCTTCGTAGGTTTGATAATTGACTAAAGCTCTTCACACATTCACTGCACTTGAATGGCTTTTCCCTTGTGTGTGTTTGCTGATGTGTTTGGAGGTTTGATAACCGACTAAAGCTCTTGACACATTCACTGCACTTGAATGGTTTATCTCCTGTGTGCCTTCGCTGATGAATCCTTAATGCTGAAGAGTAACTAAAACTACTGTCACATTCACTACAATGATAGGGTTTTTCCCCCGTGTGTGTTCGCTGATGACTTTGTAGCTTTGATAATCGACTAAAGCACTTCACACATTCACTGCATTTAAATGACTTTTTCCCTGTGTGTGTTTGATTATGTCTTTGAAGGTGTGATAACTGACTAAAGCACTTTACACATTCACTGCACTTGAATGGTTTTTGTCCTGTGTACGTGTGCTGATGAAGCTTGAGTTGTGATGACAAACTAAAGCTCTTGCTGCAGGTGTATGATTCTTCTTTCTTAGTTAGTGTCTGTGGGTCGGGAATATATTCATCTACATCCCATGACTGTATTTCCTGATGGGCCAACATGGCTGTTAAAGCACTTTTGTTTTTCTCACACACTTTATATGTGTGCAGTATTTTGCAGGTTTGAATTCTGTTTTAACAATAAAATACAATAGCCACCAAACATTTGCCACACACCTAATACGTAGAATGTCTCTTTGTAGGGGATTGTGCCTTTAGATTGGATTATGGCTGTCCCCGCTTGCAGGTAAAGATGTATCTTCCTTCTGGCCGGTGCAAATTTGCACAGTCTGTTGTATTGTAGATAGAAGAGCTCCTCTTTCCATTGCCCGTCAGTTGTCTGGCTCAGCTCTGTAGTGCTTTTCGCTTGTTACTGTGGTTTGGCCAGAAAGAGCTTACAATTCTCCTAGAGCACGGAATGATGGCTTGTCTTCATTTTAGAAAACAGAGCACTGCGGTATGCACATCATACCGATACATTGATCAAAGTTAGTATTTGACACTTGTTTAAACAGGAGGTGGTTTGTTATTGTTGTTGCCTTAATTTTCCTAAGGTAATTTATTTGTCTTTTGGCATGGAGGTGCACAGCTCAGCCTCTTACAATCACTGAACTGCCCTTGATGCTGCATCCGGGATCTGTCAGTTTGTGTGCTGGTTCCTCTGTCGCCGACTGCTCTGATGTTTTCCTGAATACTGTAGCTCATTATTTCTGCTATTATTGAAGATTTACAGCATTCGCTTCATTATTGATGGTCAATTCATACATTCGAGGCTTGTTTTCTGTTGGATGTAAAGATATTGAAAATTACTAAATTGAAACAAAATGGAATGAGAATTCAAAATATTTAACTGTTTGTAAACGAAATTTCTGGGGAGATTTACCAAATCTTCACGCAATGCGGCGCAGGCCTCCCCCTGCGAGGCTGCGCTGCGTGACAGGGAGGGAGCAGGAGAGCACCATATTTTCAAAGATATGGCTCTCTCCTTCCCTTAGCACCAGAGCGCTAGGGTGTTTGTGTGTGTGAGTCCAGCATAGGCTTTGTACAGGAAGGACAGTTTTCTCATGCTAAACCCAATCTACTGTATTTGGTAAATTGGGTTTAGCGTGAGAAAAAATGGGTGGTTGCACGGGAACGCCCATGCACCACCCTTGACAGGCCCCATGGTGCAAAGTAACGCGAATCAGTGCAATGCGATGCTTCACATTACTTTTACGTTATTTGCTGGAAAGAAAATTAGGAAAAAAAGATTTTGCACTGTTTTGTGCCACTTTTGTGACGCACACACAACGCAAAATCTTAGTAAATCACCCCCTTCTTCTTTACTGCCTTTGAAACTTAGTAGGGAAAATTTCATCACACACAGATATTTAACTAAATGTTCTGGTGATCAGGTGAAATCTTATTAATGTCACAAAACGAGGTGATTTAATAGTGTTCACAGAGTAACTTAGCAAAGTAAGGGTGCTCGGAGCACCCAAGTGCTTAAGGTTTTGCTTAAGATAGATGCATAAGGTCAAGATTTAATTCAAACAACAATAGAGTTTAGAAAAAGAGATGGATCAGGCGGGCTGCAAAATTTCCAGTAACTCTTTGCGAAGTATACAACGAAAGTAACTCCATTCACACACTTCTCATTTCTTTCCTATTCACTTAAGATCATCTCAAATACCAACTCCTCTCTTTACCTTGCTGTTCATAGGTCACCTTTGACACTTTCAACAGCTCCCTTGGTTCAAGCATTTTTGGTTTCGTCTAACCTGGAAGACTGGAACATTATTGTGATTTGAGGGGGTTTCCTATCTCCATAACATCTGTCCATCTCCCTGAAACTAGTGCAGCTTACAGCACCCGGTTCTGGCACTGAAAGACAACTTTAAAAAGCAAGTCATTAGTAGATAAAGTTCTGTAAGATGCAGCTCCTTCGGGGGGTTTGTGTAAAACAGAGCGAGGGGTTCACTGTAAGGCCCGTCCTTTACATTATAAGTGCAGATAAGGCAAACAAACATTGATTCATATAATTTAATATTCAACTATATCAGTCATTTAGTACTTATAGAGAATCCATCACAACCACTTATTTACCTGACATATCCCCGCATCAGATGTGTTGATATTACTCTTTTTCCCCCTTTTCCACCATTACATGGCATCTGGCATGATGTTGTCCGTTTGGGGTTCAGGATGCCACTTTGTGACTGGATCGGCATTTGGCAGAGCGGAAGGAGGTGTCAGTTATCTACGGGTGATGTGACATTTCTACCTTTCCATATTTCTCATATTCAAGTTTACTAATTTCTTGTCCTGCGACCCCCCCTACTACCCTCTGACTGCTCTCTCACTCTGTGGGGTTCATAAGAAGTCAGATAGCCTGATAGTCACAAGGCCATGGATCTCACTTCTTCTACAACACTTATTGCCGACTTAGGGCCTAGTTTAGAGTTTTTCCAACAGATTATTGCCTCAAAACTAGGAGTTGGTGAAGAATTCCACTCTGCCGGCGTAGCTCGTGATGCACCAACGGTAAGGTGGCGAGCGCTTGTGAGAAAATATAACGTGCTAGACCTCCTGCTGGTAATAGTTCTCATTGCGGGAGGTCACGGCAGTTTGCGACCACTCGAGGGTAGAACTCTGTCATTCTCGTTGATGAAGCTGCCACTCGATTAGAATGTCAATTAGAGAGGCAGAGGCAGCAGCGCCCTCTGACACGAAGGGTAGTGCTGTTCGTGCTGATTTTACAGTGCGGGACAAACTCCTGGCACTAAAAATCAGTGAGAGCAGCGCAGCTTAAATAACTCTGCCACTAGCGGAAGTCAGCGGAGTACGGCAGAGTTTTCCTGGCGCTTCGTGGAGTTCGGCAGGGTAAAACTTTGTGAACTACACAAAGGCCTAATCAAAACGTGACACATATCCTGTCTGCCTTATTATAATTGCCACAAGATGTTATGCATTTTTAATCGGGCGGGCAGGATACCTGCGACATTTGTGATGGAATAAAGCATCCGCTGAAATCTAAATCAGGCATTTGATGTACATGGTGTCCAGTGTGGCTAGCTGGGCTTGAAGGATCTTGTGGTTTGTGGGTCTCTCACTGCTTTAAGGTCACAGTCAGGCAGAACTTCTGTCAGCCGTGCCTTGTTCAGATCTTCCTTTCTAGGCAGGACTTCTGTCAACTGCGCCTTGTGTGGATCTTCCTTCCAGGCGGGACTTCTGTCAGCTGTGCCTTGTGGAGCTCTTCCTTCCAGACAAGGGCTTCATTCCTCAATGATCAGTTCAAAGGTCAGGAGAGGTGGAACTGGTCTAGGTCATCTTCTTTATTGGAGTTCAACTGGTCAAGCCACAGAGCTCGAGTTCTGAGATGAAGGAGAACCTGGATTTTCTGAGCTCCGTAGAACATTAAAACAGTTCTACCGCATCTAACACATACTACAAGACTCCAAGAGTCCACGCTACAAGTGCTGCTCCAAGGTTTAATTCAACCACTGTAGAATCCGGCGCAAACAATGCAATATCACATGCCAGGCATTAGGAGAACTCGACGGAAACAATGCAATAACACAGGCCAGGCACAAGGAGCATCTGATGCAAACAATATAATAACACAGGCCAGGCACTAGGAGATTCTGATGCAAACAATGAAGTAACACAAGCCAGGCACTAGGTGAATCTGAGGCAAACAATGCAATATCACAGGCCAGGCATTAGGTGAATCCGACGCAAACAATGCAATAACACAGGCCAGGCACAAGGAGAATCTAATGCAAACAATGTAATAACACAGGCCAGGCACTAGGTGAATCTGATGCAAACAATGCAATAACACAGGCCAGGCACAAGGAGAATCTGATGCAAACAATGTAATAACACAGGCCAGGCACTAGAGGAGCAAGCTATCTTATCACCAGCAAGGGACACCACAAGCTCCCAGGGTCCATGTAGGAAACGCCGCTAGCGCCATCAGTCCATCCAGGCGCTCAACCTCAGTGTGAGAACTGCCTGCCCCAGCATCCCTTGCTTTCACCGCAGGCGCAGCGGTGAGGGGAGGTGCTTGTAGTCACCACGCTTATAGTGCTGCCTCTCCCCCGGGACACGCGCGGGAGAAGCCCGGGCCAAGGGCTGTCCCATCCTTGGCCTCATTGCCAGGAAGAGGCAGGGCAGGGCTACCCCCCTTTCCACTGGCATTAGCCATCTTGCCTACTCAGATTCGCTGGACATTAAAGAACTGTCATGGACTAGTCAAGGTACTGTTACCGCGGTTATCTCCCAGCATTGCCCAAACTACTCTCTTTGATTTTAAATAATTACGCTCTCTCTCCTGAGGGGTTTGTGGGGCCGGTATAAGGGTGGCCTGAGGGTTCTCATTGTCCACTGGCCCAGAGGCCTGTTCATTACTGATTGTGTAGACAGCTTGCTTTAGACTTAACTTGCACTATAGAGGTAGCATAGGGAAAAGGAAAACTATGGAGGGCAGTGGGGGAGGGAAGGGGAGGGATAGTAAAGGGAAAAAGGCTGGGAAGATATAGAAACATGGAGGGAGTAATTGTGTACTGGATAGGACCTGTATTAGCAAGTGCGAGGACATATTAGTGACAGATACAACCACCCACGTAGCAAATACTAAATCCCCACAACGCTCTACCCAACCAGCTAGTTTAAACAACCCTACTACGACCCGCCAATTAGCTATTCGAGCTATAATTCATAACCCACTAAAACAAGCATTGGCATAGCCAATGGGCCTCGCCTTTGGGACCTTATGTGTTTAGCCATAGCTTTTGGCTATGTTGTAGAGCATTGTGGCTGCTGTGAATTTTGTTGAAAACTTATAATAAAAAGTATTAAGCATTTTTGTTACGTTTATACAAACAAAGACAACATTATATACAACTGAAAAACCTGATAAAAAAAGATTTTAACATAACTTTTTTTGTAATTGCACTGCTGGCAACTTTTTCCTGCCTGTTCTCATTCTTGTTGGTTATAAAAAAAGCGGGACATAAATAACGGGGGAGTGTAGGTTGGAAAACAGTAATTTGATTAGAACACGAGCAGCGGACGGACACTAGGGCAGAATCAACAGATGCCAGATTCCAAGGGAGACTGCTGAGATGATTGGGTGGTGCGCTGATACAAAATGGTGGTGGTGAATGATGATTAGTGCTCAGGTGGTGACAATATATGGTGTGGATTGGAGGTACGTTGTGGATTGTGGAGTTGAAACATGTTGTTTGGTGTGTAATTATGCAGTGTGTTTTGGAAATGTGGAGTTGAAATGTGTGGCCTGGAACTGTGGTGTTGAGTGAAATTATGCTTAGTAAAATTGTGTCATGGTGTGGAGTGCATTTATGTTGATTGGTGGTATGTGGTATAGAGTGCATTTATGTGGAGTGTATTTATGATGCACTGAGTACAGTGCAATTATATGGTGTGTAATTATCTGGCACTGAGTGGTATTATATGGAGTGTATTTATGTTGCATTGAGTAGAGTGCAATTAAGTGGCTTGCAATTATGTGGTACTGAGTGGTATGTGGAGTGTATTTATGTTACATTGAGTAGTGTTATTATGGGCGTGCAATTATGTGGCACTGAGTGGTATTATGGGGAGTGTACGTTGTATTCAGTGGAGTGTAATTTTGTGGCATTAATTGGAGTGTATGTTGCATTGAGTGCAGTGTAATTATGTAGCATATAATTATGTGGCACTGAGTGGTATTGTTTGGAGTGCATGTCGCATTCAGTAGTGTAATTATGTGGTGTGTAATTATGTGGCACTGAGTGGTATTATTTGAAGCACATGTTGCATTGAGTGCAATTTAATTTTGTAGCATATAAGTATGTGGCACTGTGTGGTATTATGTGGAGTGTATTAATGTTGCATTGAGTAGAGTATAAGTATGAGGCGTGTAATTATGGCACTGAGAGGTATTATGTGAAGTGTATTTATGTTGCATAGAGTAGAGCGTAATTATGTGGCGTGTAATTATGTGGCACTGAGTGGTATTTGGAGTGTATGTTGCAATGAGTGCAGTGTAGTTATGTAGCAAATACTTATGTGGCACTGAGTGGTATTATGTGAAGTGTATGTTGCATTCAGTAAAGTGTAATTAGGTGGCGTGTAATTATGTGGCACTGAGTGGTATTTGGAGTGTATGTTGCATTGAGTGCAGTGTAATTATGTATCAAATAATTATGTGGCACTGTGTGGTATTATGTGGAGTGTATGTATGTTGCATTGAGTGGAGTGTAAGTATGTTGTGTGTAATTAAGTAGCACTGAGTGGTATTATTTGGAGTGTATGTTGCATTGAGTGAAATGTTATTATGTAGCATATAATTATGTGGCACTGAGTGGTATTGTGTGGAGTGTATGTTGAATTCAGTAGAGTGTGATTATGTGGTGAGTAATTATGTGGCACTGAGTGGTATTTGGAGTGTATGTTGCATTGAGTGCAGTGTAATTTTGTAGCATATAAATATGTGGCACTGAGTGGTATTGTGTGGAGTGTATGTTCTATTCAGTAGAGTGTAATTATGTGGCGTGTAATTATGTGGCATGCAATCATGTGGCACTAAGTGCTATTATTTGGAGTGTATGTTGCATTTAGTGCAGTGTAATTATGTAGAATATAATTATGTGGTAATTATCGTGATACCCCAAAGCGGACTCCATCCATCCATGCACCCGGGATCTGGGGACAACACCCTTAATTCTGCTCGAGTTTAGCATAGTGCAGAACACAAGTCACCTTAAAAATAACACTACATCACAATGCAGTAACAATAGACTTCTGTTCCCTGAACCTTGACACCCCTCCGATCACTCATGGACTTTCCTTTACCTTTGCCCGTGTATAGGGCTCAGCTGCCTTTAGGGGAGGTTTGCGCTCTACAGATACCACATATGTACATAAATATTGTACCAAAGCCAATCAGGGAGGTTCAGTGCTAAATATGTCAGCAATGAATGCATTTCACTTGCATGAGCATTGTGCGCAGCCTCTCGTAGGGTGGATGGGGTGACCAATTCTCTGTGTTGTTGGGTTTATTTCATTTACTGAACTGACTGTGTTCTTACAGAATACAAACTGTGGTGTGTGACTCCTTCTGCGGCACAGTGACTGAATCAAATTATTTGACTCGATTTACAGTGAATTCAAACCAAATGCGTCTAATTAGTAAACGTGTGAACTAGAGAGAGAGGGGGCTTAGTTCGAATAAAGGACAAGAGATGGGAAGAGATAATAGAACATTATAAGGAACACAGAAGAGCAGGTTTAAGGAACAGGGTGGAAGAAAGGCTGAAACCGGGGTAAGAATGATCGCCCCTTAAGCATCAGTTTCAGGAACAAACTCAGAACTTTTAAAAGCTGCAGCGTCCTGTGAGTGGTGCACGCGCTTGTGTGAAATCTGACACAAAACAGATAGCATACTGCCTCCGCTGCTCGTAACCGCAAGCCGTAGGCCTTTTCACACGCTTCCAGAGCAATTCCATGAGGTCGTTTTCCTAGAGCAACGCATGCACACATGGTTTCAAAGGTCATGGTTGACAGGGTACCAGTGGATAGTTTAAAAACCAACAGCGTCAGTCCCAAAACCGGGAGTGATCCAGTAAGATAACTCCTACATTTATTTCCCTTTTCCCATCACTGTTTGAAACTTTAATTTAAGTAGGGAACAACATGAGATAACCCTGAACATAATGGTGCACATTTCTCTGATGATCAAAGAAGCTGTGAAGGCGTGCTTGAAGCAACTTTTTCTGTCACACTCTACTGACTTTGAAAATAGTGAATAAGAAACACATTAAGTCAAACTCTAGAAAGAAAACAAAGGATGTGACTGGCACCAGAATTTTAGATAAAAAGAGAACGGAATGAAGCACATTGGCTGCCACCAGGGCCTGATCTCATTCCATGCTCTTGGCTCATGGGCAACATCAGAGGAAGAAGCTCCGAAATACTTGATGGCCTAATGATGCCCGGACAATCACTTCCAAGTTTGTCAATCCAGCAGGCAGGACAGGAGGAAAGGGCAAGCAAAAATCACCCTCCACCAGCCAAAGGGATAATCCCCATGTAGGTAAGGGCAAATTAGTAAACAAATTATTGGCCACCAGAGGATGAACGCCGACTCACTGTCCTGCCCCATTTCCATTCACAGAAGGCTGCGGATAGCCTCTTCCATCAGCACTTCAGGCACTATCCTGTTGTGTTTGTTTTCTTCCGAGACTCTGGCTCAGGTTGCCCTTTTAGTGAATTACATTTCAAAAGGTTCAGCTATTTATTTAGTACGCTATAAAAAACCACTAATAAAGTAAAAATCGGTATCAACCAAATACTCCCTTACAATGTATCCCTACACTTCAAATATACAATTTTAATGGATTTAAAGTACAGAAAAGTGAAAGTTGTAGATGTTTGAAGGGGGCACTTTCCATTTTAGGTCTCACTTACCAGACATTGCTGTTGCGAGTCTATTGCAAGTGGTGCGCGTGCGCTGTGTGAAATCAGACACAAAACAGATGGCACACTGCGCGCCACCGCAAGTCGTAGGCCTTTTCTCACGCACAAGCATGTGAAAAGTCCACAGCAATTCCAAAAGGTCGTTTTCCTAGAGCAGCACATGCGCTGCTCTAGGCTTGACCTAAAAAGGGGGCCCAGACATAGGCGGTGAGGGAAACCTAGATGCTGGAAGCGATAGCCAATCCTCAAATAAGTCATCTGGGAGTGACATAAAGAAGACAGGGTCGGAAATCCCGTACACTAATAGGTTTCTACCACTGGTGGAGTTGCTGGAGGAGGACACCGAAACGGGGGCTAGGTGTCACCCCCCTCATCAAACACAGCATCCCGAGACATGAAACCGAGAGCCAGATTGTAGATCTTCCAATGTTCCCCAAGAAATACTTAGCCACAGTAATACTCTCTGACTAGAGGTCAAGGATATGAGAACCATGATTGAGGGTCTTACTTCCCTGGTAAATCAGATATTGAATATGGACCCTTCCTGTCCTTCTCGCCCTGTACCCATTGACTCTACATCTCATCAGGTGGTTTATCCAGAGCGGGAGATACCCACTGTAGGTAAAGCTCCCAAGTTGGCATCTTTTTGCAAGCTAGCCCCCTCAACCATATAGTGGTTCCAGCACCCTCCAGGACCGAGCGCCCAATAGCCCCTAGTCATGCCCAATACATGCAAATTGCAGTAGTATACCCCCAAAGTTGGCACACCCACTGGTCACTGGACCCACCGAACCACCCCCATCACAGCGCTTTACACAAAACCATAACGCACGCCTGCCAGCGCAGTCTAATATCCTATTTCCTCCCAAAATTTACATGATTAACGTACCCAAATATAACCCAAGCAAGGGCCATGAAAATAATGATTCCCTGACCAACAAGGTCATACACTGGATACGCCATGTTAGCGGCTGTCGCTCTGTAATTCGCGAAGACATCTCAAGGGCTTCTAGGTTTACCTCCCGAACCTAATCACTAGATTGTATCGAGCTTACACTGAATGAGATTGATGTTGCAGAAAATCTTCTTTCCCTGGAATATCGTACTTTCCCCCAGAAAGTTCCTTGATCCCATTCAGACGGTTCTTACAGAACAAGTACGTGCCACTAAACACTAGAAAACACACTTTCTAGGTTAAGAGGTTTTTCCTCTCTTGAGGCTAATGATTGACTGCTTTGTAATACCCAGAACAAACTAGATGGTCTTTTTGCTCCCCATATGATTAAGAAATCCCCTCTCTTACCCTTGGCTGGTACTCAACTCCCTTGTCTTCATCCAGGACGTGAGGCTACTGCCTCTCGGGAAGCACCCTCCTTACCTGTAGGAGTATCGGGCCCAAATGATGTACTTATTGATGTTACAAGCGGACAGCAGCTATGTTCACCTGCTGCCCATGGGACATCCATGTTATCCTGGAATGTAGCAGGATTGAAGATGAAGACCGTCTTCCCTGATTGGTTCACTTTTATTGATCAGTTTGATGTCTGTTGTTTTCAAGAAACCTGGGCAATAGACCCCAGATACTGCTTAGGTTGCTTAAGTTACTATACCCCTGCAACATGTGGGAGTAAGGGTCGACCCTCAGGTGAATTGGTAATCTGGGTGCGCCAAGATGGCAGTTTTAATGTTGGGTCCTTGAAACACAGAGTAATGATATCGGTGCGATCAGGTTGAAGTGGGGCCACCAAGGGGCTGTGGACGTTTCTAACGTTTATGCCAGGGGCACAAAGGGGAAGAAGTCTAAAGTTATAGCGGCTTTAGAAAACTTATTAGATCTACCGTGGTTCAAACATTCTGATTGCGGGGGATTTTAATGTGACTTTTGAGCCCCTCACTCTTGAACATTATTGTAGGAAGGTGTCATCTGACTGCATGGTTTCCCCCACTTTTTTCCTGGTGTTTTGCTGGTTTTCGACTTAGTTTGGCTGGGATCCTGCTATTCAGGACCCCAGCCTATCTGCCTTCTCCCTAAAATTGATTCCATGTACAATAGGTACACTCCAGTTTGGTTACTGTGGTACCCTTGTGAGTCCCTAGTACATAGTAGACTAGGTACTAAGGGAATAGGTACCCCAGAGGCATACCAGGGGCTGCAGCATGTATTATGCCACCCCTGGGAAGCCTTCCAAAATGACATGCACCCCTTACTGAGATATAGGTTACCTATATCTACCTTAAATCACTATACATAGAGACCTATCAGTCACCCCTATGTCAGGCCTTATCAATCTTGAAGGCAGGGTGCTTGGTTTCATGTGAGAGGGTGCCCATGTATGAGCAGAGCCCCTCTGCAGCTTTCGGAACCATTCTCTGGGGCTGTTCTGTGATGCAGCCTGACCATATACTCTGCATTATATCCTCGCGGTAAATGCTAACTTTGGGATGGTTGTACGGAAACATGTTGTGTTTGGTGTCAAACACTTTGGAATCCTACCCCCCTCCAGTCCTGGTGGCGGTGGTAGAATTCCACCCTTCTTGAGGGAGAGACATTTACACACCGGTCTACCCGGTAACCAGTTTAGAGAGCTCTGACATCACAAAATGGATGCTGCAGCCACAGACACAAGTCTGGCCTCTTGCTGCTGACCGAAACTCCGGCAGGGGAGGCCTGGACAATAGGTTTCCTGTCACAGGGAGGCGTAACCACCTCCCAGACAGGCTTTAGTGTATTGGGGCTGGGTGGTTACACTCCAGGAGTGCTTTGAAGTCTGCACTGGGGGCACATTTGGTGTCCATGTGCACAATTCATAGGTATTACATTTTACAAAGTAAGTTACAATAGAAACATTCATATTACAAGAAATAGTTTAAAAGGCATATTAAACATTAGCAGCTTTGTGAATATTAAAAATTTAGCTAAAACTAAGGTCATCTCGTAGCCTTTGATCTGATTATCCAAGCCCAGCTCAGAAATTTGGCAACCCCACACACTAAGCTTGCGCTAGTGTCAGCCTTCAATATTCTAAGTGCTGAGGAATGGTCCCTAGTTCTGAGCAATAAACACACGGGTTTTAGCCATTTCTGTCTGGGTTTTACATAGGCTGGGCATACAAAAAAGACGTGAGCGATACTTTCAGTGACACCTTCACAAATTGGGCAGTCAGGTGAGGTTTGGTACGGGGGCTTCCACTTACAGGTATAATCATGGAGGGGGAGGTTTCCCAACCTGAACTGAATGAATAGGGATCTGTCTCTTGGTTTCTTGATAAAATCCAAGTAAGGCTCCAAGCGAGGCTTAGGTTTGTGCTGTTTAAACGCTTCAGTCAACCTTCCTTGGTTTGGGTCCCTTAGGTCTTGCTCATCAACCCAATTCCAGTAAACTCGCTTAGTTTCGGCCTTAGATAAAGCAACTCCGAGCTCCCAATCAATTGGCAAGCCAGTTTCATGCAGAAGCTTCTTTATATTGCGGATCCAGTTATTTTTATGGGAACCATTAAGATTCATGACCTCTTTCAAACCATCTAGGTACTTTGAGAGCTCTGGGGTCCGCCATAACCTAGCCCAGTATAAAAGAGGCCGTAACCTGGCTAGGTCCTGTATGGAGCGGCGACCCAGATCACTCAATAATGGTTTAACACCTTGGCTGCTAATGGTTTTCCCCTCCTGTGCTGAGTGGCTTTGAAAGCCATTGTTCATGACGAGCTCAGCTCGTCATCAGCACAGCTCCACTGTGCCTCATGACGAGCTGAGCTCGTCATGAGCATGGAAGGGGTTAATGGGGGTGCCCCTTGGAGGGATACCAGCTCCCTAAGGAACTTATTCTCAGAGGTGGTCAGGCCGTTGATGCAATCGAAACCCCACAACTCTGCACCATTAAGGGCGCTGCCCACAGCTTTTGCAGCATAAATATCCAGGGCAGGAGCAATGGGCTTGGAGATGGACATACGATGTTCTCGCCCTAATGCACCTACCATCCTTTTATGATTTAAAACCATTTTATCAATGTGAGGCTGCCACTTTAAGATTTGTGAAATTCTAATTCCCAGGTAGTCAAATACTTTTACACGCTCCAGTGATTCTCCATCAAGGGAGAGGGTGGATCTGGAAGACTTACTTTGGTTAAAGTAAAGGAGCTTAGTTTTCGAGGTGTTTATGACAAGGCCCCTAAGCTTACAAAACAAACAGAAGCGATTCAACAACTTTTGCAGACCCACAGGGGTTTTTGAGACCAACAACGGTGGTCTGCAAAGAGTAGGGTGGGCACTTTATCACCCGCCAGAACCGGAGCATCTGAGTCTATTTCAAGCAAAAAAGAGACCACACCATTCACAAATAATGAAAAAAGTTTTGGGGCTAACACGCAGCCCTGGCGTACCCCTCGTGTTCACAGGAATTCTATCAGTTTTTTGCCCTTGGGATCCCCATCTAATACGGGCATAAGTGCCATCGTGCATGCGGGCCAAAAGATTTAAGATTGGTAGGGAGATCCCCATCTCCTCCAAGATTAACCACAGGCGGTCTCGGGGGACCAGGTCAAAGGCGGTCTTTAAGTCAATAATGCCAAATAAAGACCGCCTTTGACAATTGTAACTACCTTCCAGTGAAGGAGTAACAACCTAAATGCTTGATCCACCGTACCTGTGCATGCCCAGAAGCCTGCCTGAAAAGGAGAGATGATGGTATTCTCCTCTACCCACAAGAGGATCCTCTCCAGGAGAACCCTGCCAACCAATTTCTGCCCAGCGTCGATAAGACTAATTGGGCGATAGTTGGCAGGATCCTCGCTAGGGCCGTTCTTGTAGATAGGGATTACCTCAGCCGCCTTCCATGAATTAGGAACAGGTGAACCTGCTAGCAGTGCATTTATCAAAGTAGTAAAATAAGTTGCCCAACCGTCAGGATTGGCTTTAAAAAGGTCACCTGGCACACCGTCCTGTCCTGGGGCTTTAGCAGATACTATTTTAGCTATTACCGTAAGGACCTCTTTTTTGGCAACTCTAGTGGGTATGAGCTGTCGGGAACCAACATCCAGAGCACCGCTCAAATGCCCTGGGACTCCGGGCAGCTCATTCCCACCATAGAGTTTAGCAAAATGTTCAAACCATTCACTATCTGTAATATGATTTGGAATTTGGTTCGAGTCGCAGCCAGTCGATTTTCTGACTAATGCCCAGAATAAATTACCATTCTTAGTTTGGCTTGCATCTCTGAGGTTTACCCAATGGGATTCTTCCCAAGCCCTTCTGGCGGCTATTATAGCCTGTCTATAGTACAGTCTGGCCAACCGGACAGATACTGGATTAGAAGATTTGATGGCAATAATTAGATTGTTTTTCCTCCTTCTACCGTTACTATCAAACCAATTCTGGGCTGTTTTGATAGTTGCCAGACTCTTTTTGGCTGGAACCGTAAACAACTTACCAATCTGATCCATAGTGGCAGTATAGATGACTTCTACCTCTGCTGGCCCAGCCGCCTCATTGCATACTACAGATAGCCTTAGTGACTGCTCATCAAGAATTCCATCCAGCGCGCTCAGTCTAGGTTCATCCAGACAGAACTTAGGCCACTTAAGAAATCTATTACAGTTGGATGGTATACTTTGCTTGGTTATGTAAGTATGTATGTATGTATGTATGTATAAATGGTTTTGTAGCGCGCACTGTTACTGGGGAGTATCCTGGCGCGAAGGGAGAAGCGAAGGCAGATGAGCAGGGATCCATTTAGAAACTGCTACTGAAAAGGTGGGTTTTTAAATTCTTTTTAAATTGGGCTATTGTTTGACTGGAGCGCAGATGAAAGGGGAGAGCATTCCAGGCGCGGGCAGCAACGACAACAACGGAGTGTCCCCCTAGTCTGGTTCGCTTGAATCGGGGAAGGGTCATTTTAAATAGAGAAGATGAACGGAGAGCTCTTGTGGGGGCATACAGTGTGAATCTTTTCTTTAAATAGGCTGGTCCTTGGTCATGGATCGCTCTGAAAGCAAGTACCAGGGTTTTAAAGAGGATACGTTGCGGAACTGGAAGCCAGTGGAGGTCAGACATGTGGGACCGGACACTCTTCCATCTGGGGACGTTACAGAGAAGACGAACAGCGGCATTCTGAATGACCAACAGACGTTTGGTCAGATAGGCTGGGATGCCGCTGAACAGGGAGTTCGTGTAGTCCAGTCTTGCTAGGATGAGTGCTCGGGCAACCGTCTCCCTCGCCTCTCTAGGGAGTAATGGAAAGAATTTCCTGAGCATTCTCAAGGTGGAAAAACACGTTCCGGTCAGTTTTTTTATATGGTCCTCAAATTTTAGATCCTCTCCGAACCAAAACCCAAGATTTTTCGCAGGGCCACCAATTGCCTTAGGGCATGGGATGTTCGGGGGCCACAGCGCGTTTTTGAAACTTGGGGGGAAAGATCCAAAAAAGAGGACCTCTGACTTGTCTTCATTACATTTTAATTGGGCCAGCGTAAGCCATCGGAAAACTGAGGAAAGGCAGAGGTGGACCTTAGCTGTGTCTAGATGATCGTCAGGCCAGGTAAAGAGAAGCTGCGTGCCATCCGCATATCCTATAATCTTAGCCCCATACTGTTCCGCAAGATACACCAGAGGGGTAATATAAATGTTGAACAGCAGGGGGCTAAGAGTGGAACCCTGTGGGACCCCCGTGAAGAGTGGTTTTGGTTCCGAGGCATGAGGTGGCATCCAGACCTGTTTCGTCCTTCCCGAAAGAAATGAGGACACCCAGGCCAGGGCATTGCCGCCAATGCCGATGGCCGATAACCTGGCGATGAGGAGAGCATGGGGGACGGTATCGAAGGCGGCAGAGAGATCCAATAGGATTAGGACTGCTCTGCCACCCCCGTCCAGACACTCCCGGATCGACTCCGTCATCTCTACCAGGGCCGTTTCAGTGCTGTAAGCGGCCCTGAATCCCGATTGGGCTGGGTGCAGGACATTGGATGACTCTACAAATTTATCTAGTTGTCCAAAGACTACTTTCTCGCAGATTTTGGTTAAGGCAGGGAGAAGAGAAATAGGCCGGTAGTTACCAGGAACCGAGGCATCCAGGCCTGGTTTCTTCAAAAGCGGCAGAAGCTTAGCCTGTTTCCACTCGGCAGGGACCACTGCTGAAGAAAGAGAGAGGTTTACGATCTGGGTAGCCTTCCCACAGACAGTGCTGGCCACTCCCGACAGAACCAGAGCCGGACACGGATCGGTGGGAGACCCTGATTTAAGGCATTCCAGAAGAGGCAAAACATCATCCTCAGTTACCAGCTCAAGGTTCGTGAGCTGTAGGGTATCTGAGGGATCGGGCATACCGGGGATGTTAAATTCCGAATTCTCAGTCGAAGATGTGGAAGTGAAGCCCGGCTGAATCTTGGCTATCTTGTCTGTAAAGAAATTTGACAGAACTTCACACCAATCCCCAGAGGATGGAAGGGTGGAGGATTCTGCAATAGGGGAAACAAAGATTTTAACAATAGAGAAAATTTCTCTACTGTTGTTTTCCGCTTTAGCTATTCTACCTGCATAGTATAGTCCTTTGGCAGCTTTAATAGCGGCATAGTATTTCTTTTGGACAGTGCGCAGGGCGACCTTTACGTCTAAGCTATAGACACGCCTCCAGACTCGCTCCAGTTTTTTGCAGCCCAGTTTTTGCTCCCTCAACTCAGGGGAGAACCATGGTTGAGAGGGGCAGTGACGAAGTCTGGGTACGGTAGCATGTTTGGTGGACGCATTAGTCGCCTGTCGTAGCCACCCATTGAAATCATCAACCGCCCTATCCAACTCAGGTGAGAGGGACTGGTGATTTTTTAACAATTCTTGGCTAAACACGGCCAGGTTGATCTTCTGAGGGTGAATGATGGGGGGTGTCAAAGCTGAACTGCCCACAATACCCACTTCCCATGAAAACCTGACCAGGTCGTGATCAGACCAGGTGACTTTTTCCGGGTCTGATAATTTAAGGGGGAAGTTAGAACACACTAGGTCTAGAAGGTGACCCCTGAATGAGTTGGAGATGACACCCATTGCCTGAGCTGTGACAGATCCAAGACCTCTTCAAGTCTGCGCGATTCCAGAGCGTCAGCGTTATCGACGTGAATATTGAAGTCGCCGACCAAAAGGAATCTGGGAAAGTTCAGGGCCCGAGGCACAATACAGTCCTCCAACGCCTCAAGGAAGTGCATGGCTGGGCCTGGGGGCCTATAGACCAAGGATCCTCCTAGCGTAAAGTGTGGGCTAATGATAAGGGAAAAGTGAAGAACTTCGCCCTCCACCCACACTGCTAGCTGTTTGGAGGAAAAGTGCCAATCATCTTTGAATATTACTGCTAGACCTCCTCCTCTACCAAGAGGTCGATCCGCTCTGGCAATCTTAAAGCCTCTAGGAACGGCCAGTTCAATGGTCGGAGCACAGGAGTTATTAAGCCATGTCTCAGTGACGAATAGTATCTCAAGCTGACCCTCCGTTAGAACCTCGAAGATGTCAGCTGCATGTTTTACCATAGATCTAGCGTTAATTAGGCCAGCTCTGACAGTTTTCGTGTGATCCATGTCGGCGCCTAAGCGCGGGGGAAGCGTGAGCTGGGAAGAGAAGCCGCATTTCGGGCATGCCGTCCCGACAAGCTCAGGCCCTCTTCGCTGACAGCTGCTTTGCTCATCGGGAGGAGCTACATTCAGGAGATCAGAGCGGGAGTAAACAATTCTGTGTGGCCCATCTCGGTCATATGGAGGGGAGGCATTATGGCTGGCCCTGGGCCCGTCTGAGGCACGGACGGGCACAGACGGGCCCTCCTTTGGCGCGCAGATGGCGCGCCCGCTGCGCGAGACCGCTGCGCGCTCTGGGACACATCGCTATTTGTAGCCCAGGCCCCTCCCCGAGCTGGACCGCTAACTCGAGTCCAGCCGGGGTCCGGGTCCGCCCAAGATGGCGCCCGACCTAGCCCTCCACGTCAATCGGCACAGGCAAGCCGCGGTGGAACGGGGCCCAGGGGGACCGGTAAGCAGCGCACACAGCGGTACAACAAGGAGATTTTAAAAATACAGACTACACAATTATTAAATCAATTGGAGTTTAAAAATAGAATTTTTAAAAAGGGTCAACTGAAAGTTGCAGCGTGAGGCGAGTAGCAGAAGAGATCACTCGCAGTCTGCTTCGCCAATCCCAAGCGCGATCACAAGGTGCTGCCACCACCCTGGTCAAACGCACTGACACGCCATAGTCAATTCTATTTGTAGCCCAGGCCCCTCCCCGAGCTGGACCGTTAACTCGAGTCCAGCCGGGGTCCGGGTCCGCCCAAGATGGCGCCTGACCTAGCCCTCCACGTCAATCGGCACAGGCAAGCCGCGGTGGAACGGGGCCCAGGGGGACCGGTAAGCAGCGCACACAGCGGTACACCAAGGTGATTTTAAAAATACAGACTACACAATTATTAAATCAATTGGAGTTTAAAAATAGAATTTTTAAAAAGGGTGAACTGAAAGTTGCAGCGTGAGGCGAGTAGCAGAAGAGATCACTCGCAGTCTGCTTCGCCAATCCCAAGCGGGATCACAAGGTGCTACCACCACCCTGGTCAAACGCCCCCCGCTATTTGATGATATGCGCTCCCTTCTGTGCCATGGATGTAGCAATGTAAGGGACAGGGGATTATGGTCACTCTCCACCGATGGTTTAATGACCATATCCACCACTGACTTCCAAGCCCTCCTGTCTACCATTATGTAGTCAATCCTACTCTCACGCGATACTCTGTTGTAGGTGTTTGCTCCCTGAGCATCGGAGGTAGTACGGCCGTTGGTAGCTCTTAAACCTGTTTCGATCATTAAACCATTTAATTGAATGACTACAGGAGACCATCTCCTGACAGGCTTGAGGGTAAGAGACGGGACACCCCATTGTGCATCATCCTCATGCACTCCAAGAATATCATCTACTGCCAAAGGTTCAAACGACCAGTTAAAGTCCCCAGCGACCAGAACTAAGGAGTCAGGAGCACACAACCTCAGCAAGTCAGTTAAAATATCGATGGTAGACGACTTGGCCCCCTCTTGGGTACCCCTTGCATATACATTAAAGAATTCCCAAGCGGGGGCACCATTCATACCCATAACAGAGAGTCTCATAATATCCAGACAGGAGGAGGTGTGGTGAATAATCTTAAGGTTAAGGTCAACCCTTACCCATACCATAAGCCCACCAGAAGGACGATTGCGCCAAACCGAGGTAGCAGGTACACAGAAACAAGAAAATCCCTGTTTATACAGCGGTTCCAAACTCCATGTCTCCTGAAACATACAAATGTCATACTCATCAATAAAGCTATGATAACAAAAGCTTGTTTCGCAGACCTGCCACATTCCACGAAACAATTTTAAGATTGCTAATGTGTATCTTACTGAGGACCAGGACACTTGCAGTTTCACCTAAGGCCTGGTTGGCGTCAATGTTAATAGTACTCCCAGTGTCCAGTACTATATCAGTGGACTTTGAGCCCACTGACTGTTGTGATACAGGTGAGTCTAAGGAGCATCCACCTGGGGGGAAGGGGAAATACTTATTTCTCTTACGATATCATCGGGTCAATCAACTGCCTCCAGACAGTCTTAACGGTTCTGATGAAAAAAACTATCAATGTTAAAGGGGGGCATAGGCAATTCTCCCTGAGCTGAGCCCCTCCCGCTCCGGGGAACCATAGTCCATCCATCGAGCTGAGGAGCAAAATAGCCAGGGGGATAGAAGTAAGTTAATGGGAGGGAATGGACAGTCGTGCCTGTGCTGGGGTATCTCCAGTTGCAGATATAATCGACAATTCAAGGGTTATTAAAGTTAATCAGAATACAATTACCCCTTATGTTTTTAGCCAAGTGTCCCACTAATGGTGTCCTTCGGATCATAAGTATTTTACCCACTAAGTGCAGGGGCAAGGGTCTATTCGTATTTAGCCAGTGTATGACCCTGTTCCATAGTTTTGTGGGACTTTCCCCCTCATTTTTGCCCAGTTCTGGGACACCTGCCAGGACCACCACAAATGGAAAAACCTCCGGGGGTAGATTTAAGATTTTTTTACCCGCATTAAGTTGGATAGTCGGTGCCCCCCCACCAGACATGTCTTGTTCTGAGATCTTCTTACGTTGACATGAATTGTTTACATTGGGACCTGCTATTACTTTATCAATAGGAATAGCTAAAGAAACAGGTAAAACCGACTGGACTGTATTTGAGCCCGCTAATTCTTTGATGGTCGCTGGAACGGCAACCTTTTCCTTGCGGGTTTTAGACAATTTAGTAACCGAGGGCGAAATAACTCTTAGAGTGGGTTCAACAAGGCCCTTAACATCACGTTCAATCCTCTTTAAATGGACCTCAATCTTGCTCAACCTTTCTTCTAATGGGCTAAGAGGAGCTTAATAGTGTCATAGATAGCATTAGGCTCAGCCTCCAGCACCCCCTGCCGTACTTCTTGGCTTGGCAACCCATCTAAAACCTGGGTCACCCTGCTAGGCAAGGTTGAGTCTGTCAATCCATGGGGAGAATTTACAACTGGTTGCTCCGCAATAGGTAAGTTAGCTTTCCTGGCTTTACGACCTTTATTTTTTCTCCCGCCAATGTTATTTACTGATTGATGGGTGTTTTTTGGAATTGCCCCCGGGTCTTTCCCACACTGTTGCCTAGTATTATACACCTTTGCTACACTGGGCACAGTAGGAAACATTTGGGGGGATAACAACAATGAATCTGATGCTGTGGACTGACTACTAAGGGTAGTCTGTGACAGATTACAAACGGGAAGCTGTAGGATTGGAAGTTCTAAGATGGGGGAAGCACTTAAGCCACTATTGGCATCCAAGTTATCAGGAGTCCGAGCGTTCGCAATTAGTCCCATAGAAGATCTTCTTGCGATAGCCAGTTCATGTGAGACACGTCGCTCCATTATGGTAATCCCCTCATCAACAACACTGTTCATCTTTGTTATGAATTGGTCCATAGCTCCTGAAAAAATTGCAGCACCTGCTCTCCCCTTTGCCACTTTAGGCGGCATAACAAATCTCCCAGTTAGATACAAATATTTATTTAGGCAATGTACTCACGCAGATGTGCTGAGTAGTAGATGGAAGGGGGGTGGCCCGACCCAGCCTCTCCGGTCTTGAACGGGCTTAAACGGGCCCGCCCTTGGCCCGGGCTTTGCCCGGGCGCTCCCACGCGCGACTCGCGGGGCGAGAGGCGTTCCTGTCTTTTAACGCGCCTCCGGGCGCTCTACTGGAGTCACTCTCGCGCCACAACTGCCGGGACACCTGGGAGATAGAGTCCCTGCGGCGGCGATGTTGCTGGTGGGGCGCGAGGAGCGAAGAGCGGCGAGCCGTTCTCCTCACGGCAGGTGGTGATGGTACAGATGTGCAAAGATTAGCCGTTCCCCTCACGGCAGTCAGGCAAGTCCTTGGTGTCCTTGGTATCACTGTCAATAGATAAGCGCTCCCTGTGATTCAATCAATGTAGGGTTGGGGCTAGGCTTAGGATTTCTATTGGAAGTAGGGACTAGGGCTTCCTGTGTTATTGGTTGTTGGGACTAGGGTGGGACTAGGGCTAGGGTTAGGCCTTTAATTGGAAGTAGCGATTAGAGCTTCTGGTGTGATTGGTTCCTGGACTAGGTGTGGGACTAAGAGTAGGGTTAGGCTTTCTATTGAAAATAGGAACTAGGGCTTCCTGTGCCATTTGTTGCTTGAACTAGGGTTAAGACTACTGGTAGGGCTAGGGCCTCTATTGGACGTAGAGATCAGGGTTTTCTAAACTGGTTGGGTGCTTGGACTAGGGTCATGATTGGCTGTAAGGTCCTGGTCTCCAATTGGTTCTAGAGTTTTGGGTTAGTGATGTTATTGGATAGTGTTTGGGCTAGGGTTCCCAAAGGCTGAAGTGGTCACCTGACTACTAGGGCTATAAACGGCCAAGGCTTAGGGCATCTCCGCTTGGGAGTCGGAGCTAAGGGTGAAGAGGACATGGGTGAGTGCCTGTTTAAACCTGTTAGAGACTGGCCGGGAGCAGTGCCAGGAATGCTGGCCATTCATTAATACCCACCCTACGTATTTGTCACTCTGTATATATACATTTATTTTCACTATAGATATGTGCCTATCTTTGTGTATTGCTTTGTATAAACATGTACAATACTTATGTTATAAAACAACAAAAAAGACAAAAATCATCTTTGGTCTACATGTTCTTGCTTCCATTGTGCATCTATGTACCTCCATGTAGTTGGATCTATGTGTCTGTTACTTTTCTCCTTAAAAAGCATATCCAATGCACTACCCTATTTCTCAACCTGTACCTCTATCAATATCTTTAATATGCATATACTTACCTCCTTTATGCATCTATATACTTTCAATGTACTTATGTATTTATACATTTATCACTTTCTTCTAATTTAGCATATCCAATGCACTACCCTATTTCTCAGCCTATACTTCTCTCAATATATCTTCTAGCCCAACTTTCTGACTCATCTCAAACTTCTTTCTACTACTCTTTCCAATTCACTACCCTATGTCTCACCCTATACATCTATCAATATATCCTCTACACCCACTCTCTTTTATCCCAAACCCCATACCACTACTATGTTTCACAAAATAATCCTCTCTCCTACTCTATCTCACCTTGTATCAACAGACACCTCTTTTACTATACCGATCCCCCAAAAGAAACCTTTCTAAACTCTCCCCTCTGACTCTTCCCCTCCAAAAACACGTTTTACTCATCCAAAAGCCTCCTACTACTGCTATGACCTAAAAAAAGAAATCCTTCACTCTTCTATCCCTCCACTATCCTTTTCAATCAAAATAACAGACTAACATGTTCACTTCTCTAATTCCATATTCCACCATATTAATTCACCACTAATCCTTTATGGGTTCCAGAGTAGCGTGCTACTGGCCATCAAAGCGTTTCATCACCTCATCAGGCTTACAAGCGCTATATAAATGCAAACCTTTTTTTCCTTTTTTACCTCTCCCCAACCCTTCTCAATCCAAATAACTGACTAACATATTCACCACTCAAATTACTTCATATTTCACTATACTAATTTTCAACACTAATCCTTTATGGGTTCCTGAGTAGCCTGCTACTCGCCAGAAAAGTGCTTTAACACCCCATCAGGGGTAACAGGCACTATATGTATGCAACCCTTTCTTTCCCTTCTATCCCTCCGCTATCCTTCACACTCCAAATAACTGACTAATATCCACCACTCAAATTACTTTCATGTTTCACCATACTAATTCACCACGAATCCTTTATGGCTTTCCGGAATAGCATGCTATCCACCAAAAAAAGCGCTTCAACACCCCCATCAGGGGTTAGAAGCGCTATATAAATACAAACCTTCTTTCCTCTGCTATCCTTCTGCTATCCTTCCGAATCCAAATAACTGACTAGCATATCCACCACTTAAAAGTTACTTGCATTTTTCACTATACTAATTCAACACTAATCCTCAATAGGTCCCAGAGTAGCTTGCTACTCGCCGAAAAAGCACTTCGACGCCTCGTCAGGGGTAGTAAGCGCTATACAAATGCAATTACAATACAATATAATACAATATTGTGATTTTATTGCAGATGCTGATGAGCAAAGGGGGATCTTAAAGTTAGAACTGCCACCAATTAAAAAATGGTCTGACATGGCAATCCAAATCAATGCCACTTATCTAGAGAAGGGACCACGGGCGGCGAATGTCAGATCTACATCTGATAGGCATGGAGCAAATACTTTCAACAATGGCAATTGTGCTAGTCGCATAGACTACTTATTAATCAATCTGTGACTGTGGCATCCCTTAAGGGATATGGTAGTAAGAGAGCGGCCAGAGAGTGACCACAACCCCCTGTCCACAACGGGAACACACGGGATCAGAGAGTAATTTGCGCACAAGGATGTGGTTCCATCAAACGACATGAGACGCCTAAAATGGGCAAATATGCTCAAGCACCCCTAAGCTTTAGCTTCAATATCCCTAGACGTTGAAGGGGCGATTTCAGAGTTGGAAGTATGCATGCTAAACTCAGCTGCTCTTGACCCGGTGATCGGTACCCATGTTAGCTTTTTTGCCAAGCTACGCACTTATTTCATTAGATGCCATAAGGCCAAGGGAGTCTATCCTAGGAAAGGCCCACAGTGGTTAAATATGGAATGTAAAGAGGTGCCTAGACAAATAGGAGCTGCAATTAAAGAGTGAAATCCCAGTGTTGTACGGCAACTAAGGTATAATTACCGAAGAGCACAAGTTAAGGCAAAAAAATCCTGGGATGAGGCTAGATGGCAGGAACTCAAATTAGCGTGCATAAACAAACATCCCAAACAGTTTTGGAACATAGCTAAGTGGGACAGGGGTGGTCTGCCAACCCAGCCGCAAAACCACGTTTCACAGGAGCATTGGGTCACTCACTTTAAGCCTCCATATGCACGTAGCTCAGGGGAAGGGACGGAAGAGAAGCCCTCGTGCCGGTACAACACAGGCACAGTTTTTGAAGATGCTGAAGTTAATCTGGCTCTGGGGGCAGTAACAGGAGGTAAAGCACCGGGCCCAGATGGCATTCTGCCGGACATATTTCTGTATGAAAAATCTAAATGGTGCCACTGCAACGCGATGGTGGCTAACGCAATTGCGCAGGGTGCCCCAGTTACTGATTCGTGGAAAGGGGCGGAGATTATCCCCGTTTTTAAAAAGGGGGATAAATCCCTGCCAGGCAACTACGGGCTTATCAGCCTGATAGACTCACTCCAAAAGATAATTGAGCGTCTAGTTTTCAACAAACTGCAGGATTGGGTGGGAGAGACAGATAGCTTATCTCCTCTACAGGCAGGCTTCATGGTGTGTACTAGTACCATTGATCAGGTATTTCCTTTTATTATGCTCTACTGGAAGACTGTGGTCTTAAACAAGGGTAGCCTTTATGCTGCCTTTGTGGATCTTAAATCGGCTGCATGCTGAGGCGCAACAGAGGGCAAGAACAAGAACTTTGGGCTTGGATGTGTCCCAGAGTAATTACCAGTGGCAGAGATGAACTCAAACGTTCCACCCATCATTTTCCGTATTCATAAATATGCCAGGTGTGCCCAGATGTGGGTCCCGTGCTCGCTGCAATGCTGGAATGAAGACGCACCCTACAGTCAGGACCCAGATGTGGGTTCAGTGCTCGCTGCACCTCTGGAATCAAGCCGCACCCTACAGTCAAGGCCCAGATAGGCTCAAACCGGTCTTGGGTTGCTTCTGTTCCGGTTCAGAAAGGATCTGGATTGGCTCTTCAGGCTGGACTGCTTCTATTGGAAGGAGTCTAAAGCTGATTTGCATATGGTGCTTCCTGTTTGAGGTGGCATTGTGGGCCAACAACCGATTGATCTCCCTCTAAGGCTTGGCCTGGTGAGGACCTGGATGTGAGTCAGGGGCTTGTGAAGACCAGGACATGAGCAGGGGCCTGGTCTGCCTTCTCCCTAAAATTGATTCCATGTACTATGGATATACTCCAGTTTGGTTACTGGGATACCCTTTTGAGTCCCTAGTACATGGTACACTAGGTACTAAGGGCATAGGTACCCCAGAGGCCTACCAGGGGCAGCAGCATGTATTATGCCACCCCTGAGAAGCCTTCCAAAATGACATGCACCCCTTACTGAGATATAGGTTATCTATATCTACTTTTTTTTTTCTTTTTTTTTTTCGAAAACCTTTATTATACCTTCACATCTTTACACAGCATGTTGCCTACAACCCCGAAGGGCCGGCCGCTAAACGTGAGTTTCACATCAGAACGACAGCCTTAAGTAAATGCAGTGCACATGTTGAAGAAGTCATTTCAATAAGGGTCGCCAGAATAGTGAATGAAGGACAGTAGCAAATGTTCCATACAGAGTAATTGAGGTTATCATTTTCTTTTTTTTGAAACGAACTAAAAGAACAACCAAACATCGGGAAATCACAGTGCGATCATTGACAACGTACATTGCTAGATAGTTACGGGAGTATACCTGGGATATGACAGAGCCTTTTTCATCCTGGAAGTAACTTAGGGCGTAAAGAAAATATTGCCTCCCCCAACCCCTCTTGAAGGACCCCACCCCACAGCCAACCACCCTCACTCCAACCCATCATCATCATCCGAGTCCAGTGGGTCATCTTCTGGCAGTGGGTCGCAGATGTCGCCCCGGTAGGTGTTCCATGGGGACCAGACTTTGTTCCACTTGCCAGGACAGGCCCGACTTAGGTACACTGCCCTTTCCGTAACCATCATCCTGTCCATGTTTGTGCACCATTGTGATGTTGTCGGGAGGTCCGCCACCCCCCAACGCTGCGCAATGTCCCGCTTCGCCACCATCATTCCCAGTGTCACCCAAAGGCGGCCGTACCGGGACAAATCTGTTGGTTCCCATACATTGAGGAGGCACCGTCGTGGCTCCGGCAGCACCGAGACCTCCAGCACCTGGGATATAGTGCGCAGGACCTGACGCCAATAGTTGTGTATGCGTGGGCAATCCCAGAATGTATAGAAGAAGGTGCCCTCCTCCCCGCAGCCTCGCAAGCAAAAGGGATTTGGGGTTCGGTGTATGAGGTGTAGCAGTGTTCTAGTGTAGTATGTTCTGTGGAGGACTTTGAGCTGAACTAGCCTCATCCTGGCCGATATGCCCGCTTCCCTGGGGGAAGCCAGTGCCTCATTCCATTCGTGCTCGTCGAGCGCGCCCACCTCTTGCTCCCATCTTTCCTTGAGGGGCATCAGCAGATCTGGAGAGTTATTGAGAAGCTTCCGGTATGTTAGGGAGGTTGCCTTACCTATATCTACTTTAAATCACTACACATAGAGACCTATCAGTCACCCCTATGGCAGGCCTTATCAATCTTGAAGGCAGGGTGTTTGGTTTCATGTGAGAGGGTGCCCATGCATGAGCAGAGCCCCTCTGCAGCTTTCGGAACCATTCTCTGGGGCTGTTCTGTGATGCAGCCTGACCATATACTCTGCATTATATCCTCGCGGTAAATGCTAACTTTGGGATGGCTGCACGGAAACATGTGTTTGGTGTCAAACACTTTGGAATCTTACTCCCCGCCAGTCCTGGCGGCGGGGGTAGAATTCCACCCTTCTCGAGGGAGAGACATTTACACACCGGTCTACCCGGTAACCAGTTTTAAGAGCTATGGCATCACAAAATGGATGCTGCAGCCACAGACACAAGTCTGGCCTCCTGCTGCTGGCCGAAACTCCGGCAGGGGAGGCCTGGACAATAGGTTTCCTGTCACAGGGAGGCATAACCACCTCCCAGACAGGCCTTGGTGGATTAGGGCCGGGTGGTTACACTCCAGGAGTGTTTTAAAGTCTGCACTGGGGGCACATTTGGTGTCCCTGTGCATAGTCCAGCTCAAACCAGTTGCAGGGGCTACCAGCCCCTGCTCTGGCACGAAACTGGACAAAGGAAATGGGTGTAGCCATCCCTCTTTCCAAACCCTTTCTTAGGTATAAGTAAGGAACCCCTGGCAACAGGACTTTAGATATCCCTGAAGGAAACTCTGCAACTGAATCCTGGAACTTCGACGCTCTACTCAAGACTAGAGGACTGAAGAAATCGCCCTTGGGGTCAAGGAGTAACTCCTCTGCTTGGCAGGCACCAACGAAGCATTTGCCGGTCTGCATCTCCCAAGCTCCAGACGGAACTGCGGGTTGTCCAGTTCGAGACCAGAACGGGGGTCCCACACTCTCTCAATTCAGGTGATGGGGTTTGACTTATCCTAGGAGGATTCTTGGCTTAACACCTACATACATGCTTGGTACACTTAGGTACATCTAGCTAGGATTACATCGTAGGAGTACGCATTTTACTGTAATGTATTTTATATGCTGGTATGCATTCATTATTTTAGCAGAATGGTAGAAATCTATCATCCTTTTATGTTTCTGGTGCTTCTAGTTATGTATATCCTCTACTGTCTATTGATTGTCTCAGCACATCTATTTTACACTAGAAAAACAACTGTTCATAAAATACATATTGAAAACATCCCAACCGTTTATTCTGTGTATCTATCGGAGAGGATCAGAGTTGTCATGTTTGATAGTTGCCAGAAACTCTTCCCTCCTTGGTAAGAGGAGTTTCCATTGGCACTGTGAGCTAGCTGGTATACACGCCAACATACCAGATAGAGGTGTCCAGAATCAGTCTGACACCAATCCTATAGTCTATGTTGTCTAAACGCACAGAACCCATCTGACAAACCAGGACAGGGCTCTATGACTACACCTCTGGACAGACCTCACCTCCTCTGCACCCCTGGACAGGCCTCCCCTCCTCTGCACCACTGGACAGGCATCACCTCTTCTGCACCCCTGGAGAGACCTCACCTCCTCTGCACCCCTGGACAGGCCTCACCTCCTCTGCACCCCTGGACAGGCCTCACCTCCTCTGCACCCCTGGACAGGCCTCACCTCCTTTGCACCCCTGGACAGACCTCACCTCCTCTGCACCCCTGGACAGGACTCCCCTCCTCTGCACCACTGGACAGGCATCACCTCCTCTGCACCCCTGGACAGACCTCACCTCCTCTGCATCCCTGGACAGGCCTCCCCTCCTCTATACCCCTGGACAGGCTTCACCTCCTCTGCACCCCTGGACAGGCCTCACCTCCTCTGCACCCCTGGACAGGCCTCACCTCTGCACCCCTCTGAACAGGCCTCACCTCCTCTGCACCCCTGGAAAGGCCTCCCCTCCTTTGCACCACTGGACAGGCGTCACCTCCTCTCCTCCCCCTGGACAAGCCTCGCCTCCTCTGCACCCCTGGACCGGCCTCAGCTCCTCTGCACCCCTGGACAGGCCTCACCTCCTCTGCACCCCTGGACAGGCCTCACCTCCTCTGCACCCCTGGACAGACCTCAGCTCCTCTGCAACCCTGGACAAGCCTCACCTCCTCGGCATCCCTCGACAGGCCTCAGATCCTCTCCTCCCCCTGGACAAGCCTCACCTCCTCTGCACCCCTAGACAGGCCTCACCTCCTCTGCACCCCTGGACAGGCCTCACCTCCTCTGCACCCCTGGACAGGCCTCACCTCCTCTGGACAGGCCTCTCCTCCTCTGCACCCCTGGACAGGCCTCACCTCTTCTGCACCCCTGGACAGACCTCATCTCCTCTGCACCCCTGGACAGGCCTCACCTCCTCTCCTCCCCTGGACAAGCCTCGCCTCCTCTGCACCCCTGGACAGGCCTCTCATCCTGTGCACCCCAGGACTGGCCTTGCCTCCTCTGCACTCCTCTGGACAGGCCTCTCCTCCTCTGCACCCCTTGGACAGACCTCACCTCCTCTGCACCCCCTGGATAGGCCTCACCTCCTCTGCACCCCTGGAGAGGCCTCACCTCCTCTGCACCCCTGGACAGGCCTCTCCTCCTCTGCACCCCAGGACTGGCCTTGCCTCCTCTGCACTCCTCTGGACAGGCCTCTTCTCCTCTGCACTCCCTGGACAGGCCTTACCTCCTCTGCACCCCCGGACAGGATTCTCCTCCTCAGCACCCCTGGACAGGCCTCTCCTCCTCTGTACCCCTGGACAGGCCTCGCCTCCTCTGCACCCCTGGACAGGCCTCACGTCCTCTGCACCCCTGGACAGCCCTCACCTCCTCTGCACCCCTGGAATGGCCTCGCCTCCTCTGCACTCCCCTGGACAGGCCTTTCCTCCTCTGCACCCCTGGACAGGCCTCGCCTCCTCTGCACCCCTGGACAGGCCTCGCATCCTCTGCACCCCTGGACAAGCCTCTCCTCCTCGGCATCCCTGGACAGGCCTCTCCTTCTCTGCACGCATCCCTGGACAGGCCTCACCTCCTCTGCTCCCCTGGATAGGTCTTAGCTCCTCTGCACTCACTGGACAGGCCTCACCTCCTCTGCAACCCTGGACAGGCCTCACCTCCTCCTAACGCCTCTGGAAAGGCCTCACCTCCTCTGCCCCCTGGACAGGTCTCACCTCCTCTGCACCCCTGGACAGGCCTCTCCTCCTCTGCACCCCTGGACAGGCCTAACCTCCTCTGCACCCCTGGACAGGCCTCTCCTCCTCAGCACCCCTGGACAGGCCTCTCCTCCTCTGCACCCCTGGACAGGCCTCACCTCTGCTGCACCCCTGGACAGGCCTCTCGGTGAAGGATTCTCATTAAGGACAAAGGAGCCCAGAGTTCATTCCACCCCATACAGCGCCTCTGACTCCGCCCTGAGCCTCGGGGCGCTATGCACAGGCCCCGAAGAGAGAAACTGCTCCCCTGGACAGGCCTTTTCTCCTCTGCACCCCTGGACAGGCCTCGCCTCCTCTGCACTCCTCTGGACAGGCCTCTCCTCCTCAGCACCCCTGTACAGGCCTCTCCTCCTGTGCACCCCTGGACAGGCCTCACCTCCGCTGCACCCCTGGACAGGCCTCGCCTCCTCTGCACTCCTCTGGACAGGCCTCTCCTCCTCTGCACCCCTGGACAGGCCTCTCCTCCTCTGCACCCCTGGACAGGCCTCACCTCCTCTGCACCCATGGACAGGCCTCTCCTCCTCTTCACCCCTGGACAGGCCTCTCCTCCTCTTCACCCCTGGACAGGCCTCACCTCCTCTGCACCTCTGGACAGGTCTCTCCTCCTCTGCACCCATGGACAGGCCTCTCCTCCTCTGCTCCCCTGGACAGGTCTCTCCTCCTCCACACCCCTGGACAGGCCTCACCTCCTCTGTACCCCTGGACAGGCCTCACCTCCTCTGCGCCCCTGGACAGGCCTCTCCTCCTCTGTACCCCTGGACAGGTCTCTCCTCCTCCGCACCCCTGGACAGGCCTCTCCTCCCCTGCAACCACTGGACAGGCTTCCCCTCCTCTGCCCCCCCTGGACAGGCCTCACCTCCTCTGCCCCTTCCCTGGACAGGCCTCTCCTCCTCTGCACCCCCTGGACAGGCCTCCCCACCTCTGCACCCCTGGACAGGCCTCACCTCCTCTGTACCCCTGGGCAGGCCTCACCTCCTCTGCACCCCTGGAGAGGCCTCGCCTCCTCTGCACGCCTGGACAGACCTCACCTCCTCTGCCCCATCCCTGGACAGGCCTCCCCTCATCTGCACCCCTGGACAGGCCTCACCTCCTCTGCACCCCTGGACAGGCCTCGCCTCCTCTGCACGCCTGGACAGACCTCACCTCCTCTGCCCCTTCCCTGGACAGGCCTCCCCTCCTCTGCACCCCTGGACAGGCCTCTCCTCCTCTGCACCCCTGGACAGGCCTCACCTCTTCTGCCTCTCCCTTAGACAGGCCTCACCGCCTCGGACCCCTGGACAGGCCTCTCCTCCTCTGCACCCCTGGACAGGCCTCTCCTCCTCTGCTCCCCTGGACAGGCCTCTCCTCCTCTGCACTCCTGGACAGGCCTCACCTCCTCTGCCCCTTCCCTGGACAGGCCTCTCCTCCTCTGCACCCCTGGACAGGCCTCTCCTCCTCTGCTCCCCTGGACAGGCCTCTCCTCCTCTGCACTCCTCTCCTCCTCTGCACTCCTGGACAGGCCTCTCCTCCTCTGCACCCCTGGACAGGCCTCTCCTCCTCTGCACCCCTGGACAGGCCTCACCTCCTCTGCACCCCTGGACAGGCCTCTCCTCCTCTGTACCCCTGGACAGGTCTCTCCTCCTCCGCACCCCTGGACAGGCCTAGGTCTCTCCTCCTCCGCACCCCTGGACAGGCATCTCCTCCTCTGCACTCCTGGACAGGCCTCTCCTCCTCTGCACTCCTGGACAGGCCTCTCCTCCTCTGCACCCCTGGACAGGCCTCTCCTCCTCTGTACCCCTGGACAGGTCTCTCCTCCTCTGCACCCCTGGACAGGCCTCACCTCCTCTGTACCCCTGGACAGGTCTCTCCTCCTCTGCACCCCTGGACAGGCCTCTCCTGGACAGGCCTCTCCTCCTCTGCACTCCTGGACAGGCCTCTCCTCCTCTGCACCCCTGGACAGGCCTCACCTCCTCTGCACCCCTGGACAGGCCTCTCCTCCTCTGTACCCCTGGACAGGTCTCTCCTCCTCTGCACCCCTGGACAGGCCTCACCTCCTCTGTACCCCTGGACAGGTCTCTCCTCCTCTGCACCCCTGGACAGGCCTCTCCTCCTCTGTACCCCTGGACAGGTCTCTCCTCCTCTGCACCCCTGGACAGGCCTCTCCTCTTCTGCACCCCTGGACAGGACTCGCCTCCTCTGACCCCTGGACAGGCCTCTCCTCCTCTGCACCCCTGGACAGGCCTCTCCTCTTCTGCACCCCTGGACAGGACTCGCCTCCTCTGCACCCCTGGACAGGCCTCTCCTCCTCTGCACCCCTGGACAGGCCTCTCCTCTTCTGCACCCCTGGACAGGACTCGCCTCCTCTGACCCCTGGGCAGCCCTCTCCTCCTCTGCTCCCCCTGGACAGGACTCACCTCCTCTGCACCCCTGGACAGGCCTCTCCTCCTCTGTACCCCTGGACAGGTCTCTCCTCCTCTGCACCCCAGGACAGGCCTCTCCTCCTCTACTCCCCTGGACAGGCCTCACCTCCTCTGCCCCTTCCCTGGACAGGCCTCTCCTCCTCTGCTCCCATGGACAGTCCTCCCCTCCTCCGGACCATGGACAGGCCTCCCCTCATCTGCACCCCTGGAAGGGGGGGGGGAATCTGATCCATGGATTCATACATTGCAGCCAAGTGAGTTAGCAGCTCCTACCTGAGCAGAAACCTGTCCAGGCTCTCTCCTCCTCCTGGGGGCAGATCTGGGGTCTGAGGGGGGTCGGAAGATGAAGGTCACTGCACAGACAGACAGGGCTCCTTCGTCCTCTGCAGCAGGCTGGACACACACGGAGAGGCTGGAAGTGATGTTGCCACCGCTGCTAGTGCTGTCTCTGCCGCCTCTAACCCGGAAGAGGAAACCCTTCTCCCTTTCATTCAATTTGCAGCTCAGTGTTTCATCAGCAGGCGAGGAGCGCCCTCTTGTGGCCACTGACAGAACCACCGCCTCCAGCAGGGAAACAAGCTTTGGTGACTGTAAAGACCTGGGTTTTTAAATGTCACAGAGGTGTGGACACACACAGTCCATGACTGGGTCTTGTATGGCAAACAAGCATTGGCGCCTGCAAAGGAGCAGACATGACATTCATGAATGAATTTAAATGACGACTTGTATTTCATTCAATGTGTGCAATGTAGACTCAGCTGCTGCAATGAGACTGAGCAGCGTTTCTAATGTTCCTGTTCCTGGGGGTGATTTTTTATATTGGCCATGGCCGTGAACCCTCAAACCATAGCTGCCAAGGTTTCAGATTGCTGTGTGTGACATTTTCATAATTTCAGTGAAATTATGAGTGACATTTCAATGACTATGAGTGACACTGACTTGCGGCGGGCAAAATCAAGTAATGAAGATTAGGGAAACAGATAAATATCAGAAATTACCCACATTTGAGGAACAAGAAACTCTAACAAGGTTTACTGAATAGATTAATTCAGTCTAAAAACAAAGCTACATTGGCACAACTTAGCTGAATAGCTTAGACAATTGTGACAAATGAGGCCTCTGTCTTTACAACAATGGAATAAGACACCTACAATGTATTGGCATGTCTTGTAAAATAAAAAAAGCTCTGTCACACACGCTCGTTACATGATGAAAGAGAGCACACGACTGGAACGTCGTACCACACATAAATCAAGGACAATTTGCAATTAAAGACATTTTTACTTTTTAAGGACGCTACAAATTGAAGATATTTTCCATTCTTATTGAACGATGCCACTCCAGTAAGCAAAAACATAGCCGGGACTGCGTAGAAGAGGGTTTCGCTGTGGATAAGCAGCACAACCTTTTACTATTTAGTACAAACAACTCAGGTCACAAACTGGCACTGAAAGTATTAGGAACGGCAGCACTGGCAGCGCGCTAGCGCTATTAATAAAATGTAAAGTTCACTTTGAATAAAACTGATACCTCTCGAGGAGCAGCAATTGTACGGGCCGGACCTCGCCGCAATGAGTACCTCCCGACAATCAACTCTCTCCGTTGCTTTGCACCACATCAGGGTTTGCATTTCTCTGCTGCTTTCTTGTCCACCTCCCCCTTCAGGGGCTCACTCATAAAACAAGGAAAGAAGCAGGTTGTAGTCACAATAAAGTCATGAGACAGAACCATCAGGTGTGACCCACACAAGGGTCTCTCACTCAGTGAATGGGGTCTGAGGATTGGAGGGGTATTTCACCCACACAGGGGTCTCTCACTCAGTGGATGGGGTCTGGGGACAGAGGGGGTATTTCACCCACACAGGGGTCTCTCACTCAGTGGATGGGGTCTGAGGACAGAGGGGGTATTTCACCCACACAGGGGTCTCTCACTCAGTGGATGGGGTCTGAGGATGGAGGGGATATTTCACCCATACAGGGGTCTCTCACTCAATGGATGGGGTCTGGGGACAGAGGGGGTATATCACCCACACAGGGGTCTCTCACTCAATGGATGGGGTCTGGGGACAGAGGGGGTATATCACTGTTATGGCTGTCTTTTTGCTAGCTCTTTGGAGAAGGAGAATGATGGAGAGTGACTCCAGCCTATCACCCCCATAGTATAGGGATTAGGCCGATAGACAGGGACCCTATCTTACATATATTAGGGCATTTTCGTATTATTTTCCTTAGAGTAAGGCTTATGAATTTAAGTTAGGGGATAGATATATAAGTATTAGTCATGATTCGCTCATTTGCTAACATGCTGAGCTGTTTTTCATGGAGCTATGCATATTATGGGCTCCGTAGGCCTTAACCGAGACAGACTCCATTTTGCTTTCTGCCCGGTAGCTCGAGAAGGCCTTCTAGGTCAAGTGTAATGTTTTAGTTTCAAGCTGTTGTTCGCTTGGAGAGAACCGGTTCAGGCTGACCCTTATCGAAGGAATGTATTTTTCTCCACTCCGAAGACACAACTTCAGGCCGGCCGGCTGGGAAAGTGTCCTTGGTACGGGGAGGTACAAGAATTTGGTGGGCGGCAGGTTACTGGCCGTGAATTTCCATGAAGGAACGGGCTTTGATATTAGCGAAGGTGTTAGTCAGTTTGTCAGTTAGTCCGTAGGCGGCATCTAGCCGTTAGCATCTCCGCCATTATTCATCTTATGGTGGACAGTCGCCATCTTTGAAGTCCGAGAAAGATTTAAGACCGAAACTCTCTGAAAAAAGGACTGAACGAGAAGTAGCGCGGAGCGCACTGATACAGAGAGAGAGAGAGACGGTAGCTAATAATCAGCAAGGTTCCGGTGCCCTGGAGGGAAGCAGACGAGGTTGAGCCTAGCGGTGCAGACGTGTACTTGTGACGGCTGGGGTGTGACTGCAAGGCGAGCCAGGACACAGAGACGAGAAGGGAACCTAGATGACTGCCGAGTCCAGATTTCATATTAACCAGGTGATGTCCGTCCATTGCTCATAGAACGTGCACTCTAATCTTTACCTTTTCTTTGCAGAATGTATGTCGCATAGTAATGTGATTGATGTCTATTGTTAATAAAATACCCTAATTCTTATAGAATTATTGTGTACCTGGTGTTCGTGTTCAATCTTGGTAAACTTTATTCCTAGTTGAGAATTGTTTAGGTGAACGGATGAGAAATCCCGATCAGGTAAATGGTGATCAAATAAAGAGGGAGTGAGTGGACCTTTGATGCCAAGAACAGGGAGTACACTATACAATTTGGAACTATATTCAAAGTTATTATTGTAGTTTTATTCCGAGTAGATAACTGAGATATTATCCTGATAATGGTTCATAGGAATGTGGTCGTCGTTGATATGCGGCGTTAGTGAGAGCACTGGGGGGGATTACCAGTGTGTATACCCACTGGATTGTGGCTTGAATAAGTGAGAACGTCAGGGAGGATACTGGCGTGTAGTTTCGCAGGATTGCGAACAGTTTGGAAAAGGGAGCATTGGGTTCTGCAGGCCCATGTGTAGACGCACCGGATTGTGTGTCAGATCTGCCCTAGGGTAGAACGGTCTGGGTCGGGGTGGCCGCGAGACCAACTGATGTGAATAAGATATTGTAGAAAATCCATACATGTATATTGTCATTCCCCATCCTTAGGTGCGACCTTTATATATATATATATGTATATATATCTCTGTATATCTATCCATTGTAAATACGATCTGAGGAGGGAAGGTGAGTACGTTTCGGCTGGGTCATAGGGGCCCCTGGGGGCTGATCCCATCTAAACAGAAAATCCAGCCATTACATCTGGCGTCACGAACTGTTTACGAAGCCTGTGTGCATTGTATTGTTTTAATCTTGTTGGTTTGCGCTCGGCTTGTACGTATACAATTTTGTTTATAATTGTGTATATAATTTTTTTTTTTTGTGTCATTATGTTTGCGAAAAAATCATCGTCGGTTTTCAAGTTACCGATTCAGATTCCCGGCTGGGAATGTACCCCTTACGAGGCTTTGGCCCGTGAGTGGGCCGATTCTACTGGTTTGAGTGAAAATTGGTCTTCATGCTTGGAGCAGGCGGAGCCTGCCGATGTTGTGTCGTGCTTACAGAAAGCGCCAGTAGTGAAGGGTGATGAGCTTCCTATTTTAGGACGCAGGGGTTGGATTGTTCTTAATGCATACAGGATATTGCATGAGAGGTTAGTTCAGCTACAGAAACAGTTTAAAGACATGGAAGGTCAGTGTGTTGAGTTGCAAAATGCGCATACTTTGTTGCGTTGTCAAAATAAATTGCTTGCCGACAAACTTGAAACATATCAGACCATTGCCGAAAGAGCTGCGGTCCGTATTGCACGATACAAATATAAACATCGTCGTGGACGTGTGTCTTCCCGCAAAGTGCGTATGGTTGTGGCGAAAGCTGGAATGGATTGGAACCCCGATGAGTGGGACGGTAATATCTGGGATTCTCATACTTCTGACTCCTCGGCAGAGGAGGGTGACAAGCGCGAGTCTTCTCGCTCCGGACGTGATTGTAAATCTGCTTCATGTATTGATTCAACTCCCGATTGTGACCGTGCTCGTTCTTCCCGTGTGGATGACGTAGCTTGCCCTGATTGTGCTGTTAAATCTAAGATGCGGGCTTCCTCGGAAGCTCTTCCTGCAGTTTCTGCTCATCCGATTTTTCGACGAAAATTACAACAGGCCCCTGGTAATCCGGGGGGTATAGCTCTTGACTGTATTGAAGACTTTACTCAGCAGGAGGTTAGTGACATTTTGCAACGATTTCGACAACGGCCTGGTGAGGCCTTGCTTACCTGGATGGTGCGCCTTTATGAGCTTGGCGCTGCCGGTATTATGCTCGATGCTGTTGATTGCTTACGATTTTGCTCTTTGAGTTCTGATTCTACGATTCAGGATCATTTTCGGAATTACAATGGTGCTGGTCAAATTTCTTTGCTCCAGCTTGCGTCTGACGGCTGTAATCATAAATATCCAACTGAATCTGATTGGCCTACTGATGAAAAACCGTGGTATACTCTGCGCGATGCGTCGCAACGTTTAAAAGAGGAAGTCATGAAAACGTGTATCTTCCTTAGTACTGCTGACAAGTTATTGGATGGTCTTTTAACATCTTCTGTGCGTAATCGCATTATCCGTTCTTCTCCTGTTGCTTACAAGCAGGTTATGATGACATTATTGATTAACCAAACTGGTAATCCTTTGTCTGTTGTGCTTGAGTCTGTTCGTCAGCTTGGTGAGCTGGGTGAATGGTTTAAACCTGAAAGACAATCTCGACCTGAGGGTCGTACTGGTGGGGACTATAAGTTCTCTAGACGTGACATGTTTCTTGCTCTCTTTGCTGATGGTGTCAAAAGGGAAGACATTGATGGCGAGCCTAATAATCGCTTATGGGACATGTTTCGTAAGCGTGGTTTGGATCGAAAGGAGGGTGCCCGTCGTGTGCGAAAGAATGAGTATGATCGTGGTTCGGATGATAGTGGTGATGAGAGACGACGTGTGAATTCTGATCGCCGTGATGATCGGCGCTATGAACGTGATGGATCCCCTCGTCGTAATGATGGGAGGGGGAGAGAGGATGATCGTGAAAGGGGTAGAGATGATCGTGTTTCTAGCAGACGACGAGATGCAAGGAGTTACTCCCCTGACATAAGAAAGAGGGAGGATCGTGACAGACTCCCTGACCGTAACTCACAACTTTTTGAACCTGATACTAATCCGTTTCGTACTGGAGACGGATATGAACAAGACATTCTAATACCAAAGAAAACCGAGAACATTTACCCTGATTTGTCTTGGTTGACGGAACGCAGGAAAAATGACTAGGAAATAGGTCAAGCTCCGGTACGCAAGTGGGCCCACAGAGATTACAGACCCTATGTAGATATTGAGATTTTTTGGAAACATCGTAATATCCAAAGGGCCCGAGCGTTGGTTGATACTGGGGCGGAGGCCACTTTAATTCATGGTAAGTCGAGAAAATTTAATGGACAGTCTTTTACAATTACCGGTCTGGGTGGTAAAGAGACACCCGCGGTTCAAACTGCACTCGAAATTAAAATTGGTAGAATTCCTCGTAGAGAATACTCTGTGTTGGTTGTGCCACTTTTGGAATACATTATTGGAATTGACATTTTGAAAGGTATGACTTTGCATTTGGATGATGGGTACTATCAATTTGGTACACGACAGTACATTTCGACCAGACCCGTACGGGTTGGCCGTTTACGCATGCCACCTATTAAAATACCTTTAGCAACGAAAGTGATTTCTCAAAAGCAATATCGCATCCCAGGTGGTCATGAAGAAATTACCGCTACGATTCAGGATTTGGTTGACGCAGGAGTCATTACTCCGGTCACATCTGCTTGGAATAATCCCGTTTGGCCCGTGCGCAAAAGTGACAACTCTTGGCGCATGACTGTTGATTATCGAGAATTGAATAAACATACACCTAAATTGACTGTTGCAGTGCCTGACATTGTCACACTGATTCAGAGAATTCAAAAGCATCCAGGTACATGGTATGCTTCCATTGATATTGCTAATGCGTTCTTTTCAATACCGATTGCCCCCGAATGTCAGGAACAGTTCAGTTTTACATGGAATGGACGTCAAATGACGTTCCGGAGTCTTCCTCAAGGCTATGTACATAGTCCTACAATCTGTCACCGGCTGGTGGCGGAGCATTTGTCTGAAGTACCCACGATTCCACAAGTTCAGATTTGTCATTATATTGACGACATTTTGATTCAAGGTGAAACGCAAGACCAGGTACAGTCCCATTTAGATCAAATCATTGACTGTTTGCGAGCGAAAGGCTGGGAAATTAATCCTGACAAATTACAAACTCCATCCCAAGCTGTAAAATTTTTAGGAATTAATTGGCATGAGGGTCACAGAGAAGTGATTCCACAGGTTAAACGAAAAATTCTTGATTTTGCTGTTCCCAGGAACAGGAAAGAAGCGCAATGCTTTATTGGATTGTTTGGATTTTGGCGTCAGCATATTCCCCATTTGAGTCAAATCTTGGCTCCACTGTATCGAGTCACTCGTAAAAAGAATGCGTTTGAATGGGGTGAACCTCAACAGACTGCTTTTAATTTGGCTAAAGAAGCTATTCAGTATGCTTTGGATTTGTGGCCCGTGAGTGAAGGTGATGTGGATTTGAATGTGTCCGTGGAAGGCCTGTATGCCAATTGGAGTTTGTGGCAAAAGCAGGGCAGACAAAAAGTGCCATTAGGTTTTTGGACCAAAAAGTTACCAGAGGCTGGTGAGCGTTATTCACCTTTTGAAAAACAGTTGCTCGCTTGTTATTGGGCTCTGGTGGATACCGAGCAATTGACCCTAGGCCATGCTGTGATTTTAAGGCCTGAAATTCCCATTATGCAGTGGGTTTTGAGTTCACCAAAGTCCCATCGAATTGGACATGCTCAGGAGGCTAGTGTGATTAAATGGAAATGGTACATTCAGGACAGGGCACGTGTGGGTCCGAAAGGTGTGGCGGTTTTACATGAGCGAGTGGCGCAGGCGCCCTCCAATGAGGCTGAAAGTGAGTGTTCGGTTCCCGTAGTGCAGGAGTCTCCCGTGAAGTGGGGTAAATCATTTGATGATCTGTCCGCGGAGGATAGAAAACATGTGTGGTTTACGGATGGTTCTGCGAAATTCATTGGTGACAAAAGACATTGGAAAGCTGTTTCGTATAACCCGATTACACAGAAATTGTTAAGCACAACTGGAGACGGTAAGAGTAGTCAATATGCTGAACTCTATGCAGTTTACCAAGTATTGAAACAGGAACTACCTGGTACATGTCATATTTTCACTGATTCCTGGTCCACTGCAAATGGACTGGCGGTGTGGCTGCCAACATGGCATTCTCATAATTGGGAATTGCATTCAAAAGAGTTATGGGGCAAGGAGCTGTGGCAAGAAATTTGGGAATTGCTCCCGCAGAGTACTGTAACAATCTTTCACGTGGATGCTCATACTCCAATTGACTCCCTTGACAAATTTTTTCATAATATTGCAGATGAACAGTCTAAAATTTCTGAGGCAGTGGTTGACATGCAAGATTCTGATTTGGCGGGATTGGCGAAGTGGGCCCATCAGAAAGCAGGACATTTTGGAGAGAAAGCCACTAGCAGGTGGGCTGCCGATAGAGGAATTCATATTCCCTTTTCTTTAATTAAAGATGTCATTCTACACTGTCCCATTTGCCAACATTCTAGGAAAAAAGAGGTGCCTCAGATTGTTCGAGGCCACTTACATCGAGGTAAATTGCCCGCCCAAATTTGGCAGATTGATTATATTGGTCCGCTCCCTATGAGCAGGAATTGTCAATATATTTGCACAGTGGTTGATACTTATAGTGGCCTTTTGGTCGCTTTCCCTTGTAAGAACGCTACCCAAGTGAACACAATTAAAACCCTGGAGCTCATTATTCTGTATTATGGTGTCCCATTCCAGATTCAATCAGACAATGCATCCCACTTTCGTGGAAGATTGGTGCAGGAATTCTGTACGGAAAATAATATTGATTGGGTGTTTCATATTCCATATTACCCACAAGCTTCAGGATTGATTGAGAGAATAAATGGCTTGTTGAAAGAACAGTTGCGCAAGTTGACTGATGATCGTTACAGCCAGTGGAGAGATGTCCTACTTCAAGCTTTGTTAATTTTAAATAATCGTCCTTTGTTACATGCTGAATCTCCTTTGATGCGTTTGTTTCCTCCACATGTTGATGCAAAACCAAATTCTATAGCGAACACTGTAATGTATTGGGAAATTACCCCCGGTGCTTTGGCTCCATGTAGAGCAACCCCAGGTTCTGCAGGCCTCGACCTGCATGCATTAAATGATGCACAATTTCCAGGAAAAGATCGAATCATTGTTGAAACTGGCATTGGTGTCTCTATACCTGCCGGTAGTTTTGGATTAATTGCCCCTAGATCTGGCCTGGCCCTGAAAGGTGTACAAGTACTCGGAGGAGTGATTGACAGTGATTATCAGGGAGAGATTAAGGTTCTCCTGCTTAATAGCAGTGAGACGGATTTGTTCATCAAAAAGTCTGACCGTGTTGCTCAGTTACTGATTATGCCTGTCTTCAGTGGTGAGATCAAAAAAGGCTCTGCTCCAACGTTGCTAACTGTGCGAGGACAAAAAGGCTTCGGATCGTCTGATCTTCCTGGAGCTAAAATATGGGTGCAATCGCCTAAAAATCCTCCTGAACAGGCTGATATTATTGCGACCGGTCATGACAACACCGTTTTGGTGATGAAGCCAGGGAAAGATGGCTGGGAAGCTGTCCCAGCTGATAAATGTTACTTACGAGAATGATTAAGGCCTGTGTTTGTATTCTTCCAGATCATTCTTTGGATTGCTGCTGCAGGATGTGTCGGCGCTGGACTCCTTTTGGCCTGCTACGCCGGGAGAGGAGAGGATCTACCGACGCCGGTTGATGGGATAATAAGAGCCCCGCGGTCTGCGTGGGCTGCATCGTCTAACTTTTGGATCACACTCGCGAAGCGGGTGACGAACTCTCCGCATTTTTGCCTTACCCCCATGAAGAGCGTTACTGACATTTTAGCGACCTGTTTGGTAGCTGTCCCTGCATCCACTGAAACGCTTCACCATATTTTTAATGTATCTAATGCCCGACCTAATGTTATTCTGGGTGACTTTGCAGCACACGAATTTTGTCCCTCATGTACTGTTATTCCAGACCTTGATGTCTCTATTAATTCCAGAATTACTACTTTTAATATTACCCCTGGAGATCTTTGCTTCATAATGACCTGCAACCCTAAAGCTATTACCGAGTGCCTGCGGCTGAAGCTCCAAGCCGCTACTACTTTTTCATTTCATCAACGCTTGTTATGTTCAAAGAGACTTCCGAATTCATGTCTTTCAGTTAAGAATAATATGACCTGTAAACGTTTAGTAGTAGCCACTAGCCATTATCGTCCAATGTTATTGCCAGCTGGATGGCTCTTTTCCTGTGGGAATTCATCTTGGCCCTATATTCCCGCGAATATTTCTGGTGGCCCATGTGCCATCACTAGATTAAGTTTGCTAATGTTTTCCTCACATCCTACTTCACATTCCCGTATTGTACGTGATTCGATGTCATTGCATGAAGATTGTGACTCCTCTGTTCATCTCTATTCTAGATCAGAGTACCTTGGTTTAGCTTTTTCTATTATTGGAGTGCCTGCATTGGCCGTTTATAATGCCAAAACAATCGGCAAAATGGCCTGCTGGATGGTCAAATCGATTAACCAAACGTCTACTGTTTTATCAGATTTATTATTAGACTCCCAAGGTGAACGTAGAGCTATTTTGCAGAATCGTGCGGCTATCGATTACTTATTGTTGAAACATGGACATGAATGTTCTGATTTTGAAGGTCTATGCTGTTTTAATTTGTCTGACCATTCTAAAGCTATCCAATCCCACATTAACAAACTCCACGACTTGACTGCAGAAATTAGAGAACATATAGATCAGGGTTTCTTTGACTGGCTTTTTAATTGGCTCCCGGACATGCATTTCATACGACAAATTTTAGGGGGAGTTATTCTTACTATTTGTATCCTTATAGCTATTTGTTGCTTTATTCAGTGTATCCCTTCCCTGCTACAATTTTTTAGACTTCCGAAGGGTCGTAGATCAGTTAATTTTGTTTCATATTATTCGTCTACCGACGTTAGTTCCATTTAGTTACTGGTTAATAGACTGGAGTCAAGGGGTGTAATGTTATGGCTGTCTTTTTGCTAGCTCTTTGGAGAAGGAGAATGATGGAGAGTGACTCCAGCCTATCACCCCCATAGTATAGGGATTAGGCCGATAGACAGGGACCCTATCTTACATATATTAGGGCATTTTCGTATTATTTTCCTTAGAGTAAGGCTTATGAATTTAAGTTAGGGGATAGATATATAAGTATTAGTCATGATTCGCTCATTTGCTAACATGCTGAGCTGTTTTTCATGGAGCTATGCATATTATGGGCTCCGTAGGCCTTAAACGAGACAGACTCCATTTTGCTTTCTGCCCGGTAGCTCGAGAAGGCCTTCTAGGTCAAGTGTAATGTTTTAGTTTCAAGCTGTTGTTCGCTTGGAGAGAACCGGTTCAGGCTGACCCTTATCGAAGGAATGTATTTTTCTCCACTCCGAAGACACAACTTCAGGCCGGCCGGCTGGGAAAGTGTCCTTGGTACGGGGAGGTACAAGAATTTGGTGGGCGGCAGGTTACTGGCCGTGAATTTCCATGAAGGAACGGGCTTTGATATTAGCGAAGGTGTTAGTCAGTTTGTCAGTTAGTCCGTAGGCGGCATCTAGCCGTTAGCATCTCCGCCATTATTCATCTTATGGTGGACAGTCGCCATCTTTGAAGTTCGAGAAAGATTTAAGACCGAAACTCTCTGAAAAAAGGACTGAACGAGAAGTAGCGCGGAGCGCACTGATACAGAGAGAGAGAGAGACGGTAGCTAATAATCAGCAAGGTTCCGGTGCCCTGGAGGGAAGCAGACGAGGTTGAGCCTAGCGGTGCAGACGTGTACTTGTGACGGCTGGGGTGTGACTGCAAGGCGAGCCAGGACACAGAGACGAGAAGGGAACCTAGATGACTGCCGAGTCCAGATTTCATATTAACCAGGTGATGTCCGTCCATTGCTCATAGAACGTGCACTCTAATCTTTACCTTTTCTTTGCAGAATGTATGTCGCATAGTAATGTGATTGATGTCTATTGTTAATAAAATACCCTAATTCTTATAGAATTATTGTGTACCTGGTGTTCGTGTTCAATCTTGGTAAACTTTATTCCTAGTTGAGAATTGTTTAGGTGAACGGATGAGAAATCCCGATCAGGTAAATGGTGATCAAATAAAGAGGGAGTGAGTGGACCTTTGATGCCAAGAACAGGGAGTACACTATACAATTTGGAACTATATTCAAAGTTATTATTGTAGTTTTATTCCGAGTAGATAACTGAGATATTATCCTGATAATGGTTCATAGGAATGTGGTCGTCGTTGATATGCGGCGTTAGTGAGAGCACTGGGGGGGATTACCAGTGTGTATACCCACTGGATTGTGGCTTGAATAAGTGAGAACGTCAGGGAGGATACTGGCGTGTAGTTTCGCAGGATTGCGAACAGTTTGGAAAAGGGAGCATTGGGTTCTGCAGGCCCATGTGTAGACGCACCGGATTGTGTGTCAGATCTGCCCTAGGGTAGAACGGTCTGGGTCGGGGTGGCCGCGAGACCAACTGATGTGAATAAGATATTGTAGAAAATCCATACATGTATATTGTCATTCCCCATCCTTAGGTGCGACCTATATATATATATATATGTATATATATCTCTGTATATCTATCCATTGTAAATACGATCTGAGGAGGGAAGGTGAGTACGTTTTGGCTGGGTCATAGGGGCCCCTGGGGGCTGATCCCATCTAAACAGAAAATCCAGCCATTACAATCACCCACACAGGGGTCTCTCACTCAGTGGATGGGGTCTGATGGAGAGGGTATTTCACCCACAAAGGGTGTCTCACTCAGTGGACGGGGTCTGAGGACTGAGGGGGTATATCACCCACACAGGGGTCTCTCACTCAGCGGATGGGGTCCGAGGATGGAGGGGGTATTTCACCCACACAGGGGTCCCTCACTCAGTGGACGGTGTCTGAGGACGAAGGGGGTATTTCACCCACACAGGGGTCTCTGACTCAGTAGATGGGGTCTGAGGATGGAGGGGGTATTTCACCCACACAGGGGTCTCTGACTCAGTAGATGGGGTCTGAGGATGGAGGGGGTATTTCACCCGCACAGGGGTCTCTCACTCAGTGGATGGGGTCTGATGGAGGGGGTATTTCACCCACACGGGGGTCCCTCACTCAGTGGATGGGGGTCTGAGGATGGAGAGGGTATTTCACCCACACAGGGGTCTCTCACTCAGTGGATGGGGTCTGATGGAGGGGGTATTTCACCCACACGGGGGTCCCTCACTCAGTGGATGGGGGTCTGAGGATGGAGAGGGTATATCACCCACACAGGGGTCTCTCACTCAGTGGATGGGGTCCGAGGACGAAGGGGGTATTTCACCCACACAGGGGTCTCTGACTCAGTAGATGGGGTCTGAGGATGGAGGGGGTATTTCACCCACACAGGGGTCTCTGACTCAGTAGATGGGGTCTGAGGATGGAGGGGGTATTTCACCCGCACAGGGGTCTCTCACTCAGTGGATGGGGTCTGATGGAGGGGGTATTTCACCCACACGGGGGTCCCTCACTCAGTGGATGGGGGTCTGAGGATGGAGAGGGTATTTCACCCACACAGGGGTCTCTCACTCAGTGGATGGGGTCTGATGGAGGGGGTATTTCACCCACACAAGGGTCTCTCACTCAGTGGATGGGGTCTGATGGAGGGGGTATTTCACCCACACAGGGGTCTCTCACTCAGTGGATGGGGTCTGATGGAAGGGATATTTCACCCACACAGGGGTCTCTCACTCAGTGGACGGTGTCTGAGGACGGAGGGGGTATTTCACCCACATAGGGGTCTCTGACTCAGTAGATGGGGTCTGAGGATGGAGGGGTATTTCACCCACACAGGGGTCTCTCACTCAGTGGATGGGGTCTGAGGACCAAGGGGGTATTTCACCCACACAGGGGTCTCTCACTCAGTGGATGGGGTCCGAGAATGGAGGGGGTATTTCAACCACACAGGGGTCCCTCACTCAGTGGATGGGGTCTGATGGAGGGGGTATTTCACCAACACAGGGGTCTCTCACTCAGTGGATGGGGTCTGAGGACGGAGGGGGTATATCACCCACACAGGGGTCTCTGACTCAGTGGATGGGGTCTGAGGATAGGGGGTATTTCACACACACAGGGGCCTCTCACCCAGTGGATGGGGTCTGATGGAGGGGGTATTTCGTCCACACAGGGATCTCTCACTCAGTGATGTAGTCTGATGGAGGGGATATTTCACTCACACAGGGATCTCTCACTCAGTGGATGGGGTCTGAGGATGGAGGGGGTATTTCACCCACTCAGGGGTCTCTCACTCAGTGGATGGGGTCTGATGGAGGGGGTATTTCACCCAAACAGGGTTCTCTCACTCAGTGGATGGGGTCTGAGGATGGAGGGGGTATTTCACCCAAACAGGGGTCTCTCACTCAGTGGATGGGGTCTGAGGATGGAGGGGGTATTTCACCCACACAGGGGTCCCTCACTCAGTGGACGGTGTCTGAGGACGGAGGGGGTATTTCACCCACACAGGGGTCTCTGACTCAGTAGATGGGGTCTGAGGATGGAGGGGGTATTTCACCCGCACAGGGGTCTCTCACTCAGTGGATGGGGTCTGATGGAGGGGGTATTTCACCCACACGGGGTCCCTCACTCAGTGGATGGGGGTCTGAGGATGAAGGGGGTATTTCACCCACACAGGGGTCTCTCACTCAGTGGATGGGGTCTGATGGAGGGGGTATTTCACCCACACGAGGGTCCCTCACTCAGTGGATGGGGGTCTGAGGATGAAGGGGGTATTTCACCCACACAGGGGTTTCTCACTCAGTGGATGGGGTCTGATGGAGGGGGTATTTCACCCACACAGGGCTCTCTCACACAGTGGATGGGGTCTGAGGATGGAGGGGGTATTTCACCCACACAGGGGTCTCTCACTCAGTGGATGGGGTCTGATGGAAGGGATATTTCACCCACACAGGGGTCTCTCACTCAGTGGACGGTGTCTGAGGACGGAGGGGCTATTTCACCCACATAGGGGTCTCTGACTCAGTAGATGGGGTCTGAGGATGGAGGGGTATTTCACCCACACAGGGGTCTCTCACTCAGTGGATGGGGTCTGAGGACCAAGGGGGTATTTCACCCACACAGGGGTCGCTCACTCAGTGGATGGGGTCCGAGAATGGAGGGGGTATTTCACCCACACAGGGGTCCCTCACTCAGTGGATGGGGTCTGATGGAGGGGGTATTTCACCCACACAGGGGTCTCTCACTCAGTGGATGGGGTCCGAGGACGGAGGGGGTATATCACCCACACAGGGGTCTCTGACTCAGTGGATGGGGTCTGAGGATATGGGGTATTTCACACGCACAGGGGCCTCTCACTCAGTGGATGGGGTCTGATGGAGGGGGTATTTCGTCCACACAGGGATCTCTCACTCAGTGGATGGGGTCTGAGGATGGAGGGGGTATTTCACCCACTCAGGGGTCTCTCACTCAGTGGATGGGGTCTGATGGAGGGGATATTTCACTCACACAGGGATCTCTCACTCAGTGGATGGGGTCTGAGGATGGAGGGGGTATTTCACCCACTCAGGGGTCTCTCACTCAGTGGATGGGGTATTTCACACACACAGGGGCCTCTCACTCAGTGATGTAGTCTGATGGAGGGGATATTTCACTCACACAGGGATCTCTCACTCAGTGGATGGGGTCTGAGGATGGAGGGGGTATTTCTCCCACTCAGGGGTCTCTCACTCAGTGGATGGGGTCTGATGGAGGGGGTATTTCACCCACACAGGGTTCTCTCACTCAGTGGATGGGGTCTGAGGATGGAGGGGGTATTTCACCCAAACAGGGGTCTCTCACTTAGTGGATGGGGTGTGAGGACAGAGGGGGTATTTCACCCACACAGAGACGGTGGCGAGGGCGAGGGCAAGGTCAGCGGAGCGCAGCTGGCAGTTCGGGATGTAGAAGCTGAGTCGTCTGTAGAGGTACGCTGGTCCAGTGTTGTGGAGTGCCTTGTATGCGTGGATGAGGAGCTTGAAGGTGATCCTCTTGTTGACGGGGAGCCATTACAGGTCTCTCAGGTGGGATGTGATGTGGCTGTGGCGGGGGATGTCGAGGCTGAGGCGTGCAGAGGCATTCTGTATGCGTTGTAGTTGTTTCTGGAGTTTGGCTGAGGTTCCTGCGTAGAGGGCGTTGGCGTAGTCCTGCCTGCTGGTGACAAGGGCCTGGGTGACTGTCCTTCTCGTTTCGGTGCGGATCCATCTGTAGAACTTGCGGAGCATGCGGAGGGTGTTGAAGCAGGAGGAGGATACGGTGTTGACTTGCTGGGTCATTGACAGCGATGAGTCCAGGATGGACCCCAGATTGCTCGCGTGGTCAATGGGAGTCGATGAAGCTCCCAGTGTGGCCGTCCATCAGGCGTCGTCCCGGGCGGACAGGGTGCAGCCGTCTTGTCCAAGTTCAGTTTCAGGCGGCTGTTCTTCATTCATTCGGTGACGGCCTTCATTCCTTCGTGGAGGTTGGTTTTAGCGATGGTGGGGGCCTTGGTGAGGGAGATGATCAGCTGGGTGTTGTCAGCATATGAGATGATGTTGAGGTCATGCGATCGGGCTATGTGGGTGAGAGGTGCCATGTAGATGTTGAAGAATGTCGGGCTGAGGGAGGATCCTTGGGGTACGTCGCAGATTATATTGGTGGCTCTAGATCGGAACGGAGGGAGGCGGACACTCTGAGTTCTGCCAGTGAGGGAGGAGATTGTCCAGTCCAGGGCTTTGTTGCGGATCCCTGTTTTGTGGAGGTGTGTGCATAGGGTGTGGTGGCAGACAGTGTTGAAGTCGGCAAAAAGGTCCAGGAGGATGAGGGCCGCGGTTTCTTCGTTGTCCAGCAGGTTCCTGATGTCATTGGTGGCGGCGATGAAGGCAGTTTAGTTGCTGTGGTTGCTGCAGAATCCGGATTGGGATGGGTCCAGGATGTTGTTCTCCTCGAGGAAGAGGGTCAGTTGCCTGTTGACAATCTTCACAATGACTTTTGCTGGGAACGGGAGTAGGGAGATGGGCCGGAAGTATTTGAGGTCCTTGTGGTTCGCCTTGGATTTCTTGAGTAGGGCATTTATCTCAGCGTGCCCTCAGCTCTCCGTTAAGGTGGCGGTCTCGAAGATGTTGTTGATGATCTGGCAGAGATGGGGTGCAATGGTGAAGCTTGCTTTGTTGAAGATGTGGTGCGGGCAGGGGTCTGATGGTAAGCACGAGTGGATGGTGTTCATGATTTTGATGGTTTTGTCGTCATTGACATGGGTACAGGAGAGCAGTTGGTTGGTGTGGCTGGGGGGCGGTGAGTCAGAGGTGTCGGTGGCTGTTGGGGGGGCCTGGTTGTTGAAGCTGTTGTGGATGTCTGCGATCTTACAGTGGAAGAAGGTGGCTAGGGAGTCGCATAGGTCTTGCGATGGCACGATGTTGTCAGGATGTTGTTGGAGTTGAAGCTGGGGTTGGAGAGTTCCTTCATGATGTTGAAGAGCTCTTTGCTGTTGTGTGCATTGTTGTAAAGCGGTCCTTGAAAGAAGTCCTTTTGCCAGTTCAAATGAGTTGGTGGTGTCTGCGGATGGCGCTCTTCTGGGCTGCATTGCTGTCCAGTGGTGTCTGTTCATGGTGCCACTTCATCTCGAGCCTTCGACAGGTCTGCTTGGATGCCTGGAGGTCGGCAGTGAACCAGATGGCTTTTCTGTTGGTGCATCTGTTTGAGGGTTTCTTGATCGGGGCGAGAGTGTTGGCACAGTCGTCGGTCCATTGCCTGAGGTTGCGGGTAGCAGTATTGGTGTCGGTTTAAACAACAGAAAAGCATCAAGGGTAGAAGGCAATATGACCACACCTATTTACAATTTGGTCTCTTATGTACAATGAGTATGGGTGCCAAGAACCTGAAGCCACATACCCCTAGGCTTCCCAGGGCATTCACCCCAAATTTCACAACAAAACACAATGGTTCAGCACTCCACAGTGAATAATAATGAGCCAATAAATTTTGAAGAATCCGTTCAGTAGGGCTTAAAAAATTATTTTAATCTTATTTCTTCATGCAAAGCGTAGCCAACGCATTTTGTCCAAAGGACTTCTTCAGGGCTACAAAATTAAATATACAGAAATATACATATCACAAACCACTATTTACAGATAAAAATACTTCAATACACCATGACTTCAAAATACATGATTACTTAGTACAAGTTAAAAAATGAGACTTTGGCTTTGTCAGCGGACTAGAGTCACCTACTAGACGGATTTCCTTACATGTTCATATTCGTTTTACAAAACACATCAGAGCACAGTGATATTTCAGAATTTAACAGAAGGAGAGAAAGAGAGCCTATTTACATATTTCTTTGACTTCACATTTCCAATGTGAAGGAGCTGATCATACATGTGTATGTTATGTTTACTTATCAAGTAGATACTATGTTGATCCTAGAATTTTCTACGTTATTCTGATTTCAGATTTTTAAAACATTGCTTACCAAAGGTAGTGAATAGACGTCAACTGTTGATTTTAACGACCAATAGGTGCATTCACGGATGTAATGGTTCAGAGACGCAAAAGTGTGCAGGGATGGCCACCTAGTGTATAGAGAGGAATGTTCTTCTTACTCATACTGATATTTTATGGACATTATGATTGTCCCAGTATTCAACACCAAGGTTTCTACATACCTTGTCAATATGTTATTTGTACGTCCTTCGATTATTTGCTACAATATGTTTAGCAACAACGGGTTCCTGGGATTGTTCAAGGTTTCTCAACCAGTCATTGTGGCGCTTGTAATCCCCCTTTGTAAAAGGATAAATAATTGAAGTCGTGTATAGACGTTGTTTGCATTATACGTCCTACACATATTTATGTTAAAAGCATAGAGAAGGACTGAGCCACCAAACGTGTGTTGTTACCCATCACGTAATGATAAGGATCAGGAAATACCAGATGTAGGGTGCACTGCTCCTTCGAGCATCCACGGACAAGAAACCCGCGATCAAACAAGGGTCCCACCAGCGGCCACAGAGCATATTACGTGCTCCACAGCCGCCGGCAGACCCGCATCAAAACACGGGCAACCAAGCTCCAGGAGATCCCCCGGGTGCACCAATTCGCACCGCCCTCAACTGGTATTTCACCGGTCATGTTTTCAATTCCAGAATGGCCACGACTTACAGAACGATCATAAAATATAAGAAGCCCGTGCTCAAACAAACACTTATAAAAGTGGTCCAAATCAGTGGGAACACTTAGTGTTAACAAAGTTGTGTTCCAAGACATATCGCTTTGCTGTGAAGCAAGCTCCGTTCGTGGTGACATCGGTTCTAATTTGTAACCCCGAGCCTGCACATAAATGCAGGTTAAAGACAATTCTAGATAAAAAATAGCGTACCAAAGAAAGTAGCTATTTAAACAGGACCGTTGGATTCCAAAGCAATAGGGACACCCAACAATGAAGCAAAGTGCTCCCAAGATTGGTTCTATTTCGTAATATATAATGCTCATGGCAAAGGTAAAGGCTAGTCTACTATAAGTGGAGCCTGTTTTAAGTCAAAATACATCCCCACCCTTAAGGTCCTCACTTACTTAAAAATAGTGTCATCATCTTTCACACGTCACCGCTTTCAGGAAAAGTCGATACACACTCATCTCAGAATCGCGGGTTTAAATATCCCGCAATTTGCACTCAGCTGTGATTGATCAACTTCCAAGTGGTAAAGAGACCACTCGATTAGAGTCGCCATCTTGAAGTCGACATATATACATGTAGTACGATTAAGGCACACAAAATAGATGTCTTTTAAAGAGGTTAAAGGGAACGGTTCATCAAGATTAAGTACCTTTCTAAGTTAGGAATCAAGGCATGTCCGTTGCATACAAAGGGAAATGATCATGTAACTAAGTCCGATTTATAGACGCCATTTTGGAACGGTCAATCATTCTCTGTATTAGGAAAAATAAGGAATAAGGAAAAATTCTTTAAAATGTATTGGCTCATTATTATTCACTGTGGAGTGCTGAACCATTGTGTTTTGTTTAGTATGGTGTTGGTGGTGTCAGTTGGTGGGTTTCGGGCAAGGGTGGAGATTAGCTAGTCTTTGGTGACTTTTGCTCCAGCTGCAGCATGGGGTCAGTTGTGTGTGGTGGTGCATGGTGGGTTTCTTGAAGGTGAAGTGGATGCAGCGGTGGTCGGTTCAGTGGAGTTTGGTGGTGTGGTTGAAGGTGACATAGTTGCTGGCGGAGAAGATGCTGTTGAGCATGTGTCCGGCGCAGTGGGTGGAAGTCGTGACTAGCTGTTTGAGTCCGAGGTTGTCGAGGTTGTCGAGCAGGGTGGTAGAGCTGCTGTTGAGGTGGAAGTTCAGGTCTTCGAGGCGGATGTAGTCCGTGGATGCAAGGGCGTGCATGCTGACGAAGTCGGGGATGGAGTCACTGCACTGTGGCCGGGGGGGTCTGTAGACGAGAGTTCCTCTGATGGTGGTATTAGGGTCGTTGTGGATCTGGAAGTGCTGGTGTTCGGCGGCGCTGAGAGTGTCGTAGGTGCTGGTCAAGACTCTGAGGGTGTTCCTGTGGATGATGGTGATTCCTCCTCCTTCTATGTTGGTACGGTCCCTGCGGGTGATCTTGTAGCCGTCCGGGATGGCTATGGCGATGTCGGGTGAAGGGGAGGGGTTCATCCAGGTCTCCGTCAGGAAGGTATTGTCCGGAGAGAATGAGTCGGGTAGGTCCCAGAGTTCAATGGTGTGCTTGCGGGTAAAGCGCGTGTTGAGTAGTATGCATCTGAGGTGGTGGCGTATTGAAGGCTGGTGAAGCTGCAGCTCCGGCAGGAGAAGGATCCTTGGGTGCGCTTTGGGGTGGCAGGAAGCAGGTGTATAATCGGCCGGTGTTGAGTGCCTGTAGGGTGCTGGTGTTGTAGTGACGTTCGGGGTGGCCAGGTGGTCTGGCGCTGGGTGCGGTCCAGGCGCGGACGAGCGCAGGCAGGTTTGCATTTGGCGTGCTTTCGGTACGGCCGCCATTAGAAGGGGAGGTGGGAGGGAGGAGCAGGGGACGCATCGGCGGGAAGGGGAGAGGAAGGCTGGAATGCTGGAGAGCTACAGAGCGAAAAATGGGGACAGAAGCAAAGAATACAAAGAAAAGGAATACAACAGTGGGCACAAAATAATACAGCAGCAGAATACAAAAAAGTAATACAACAGTGGGTAACAGATACCGCAAAAAGTAACACAACAGCAGACAAATAACAGGGAAAAAGGAACAGAGCGAACACACAGATACTTACGGCTCACCACTGGGCAAACAGGGATGAGGCGCAGGAGGGAGACTGTGGGTGGAGGAGGATCTTGAACTCGCAGCAGCAGTGAGATCAGGGACATGGGCACAGACAGGTAGAGCTGTGCGGCGTGGGGAGCGACCTGCCTGGATCAGGGTCAAGGGTCGCTCCTTTATCTCACTCTTGATTCATGGCTCTTTAATCCACCCCCAGACACTCTCGGCTCCTTTATCTCACTCTTGATTCTACCTCATGGCTCTTTAATCCACCGCAAGACACTCTCGGCTCCTTTATATCACTCTTGATTCCACCTCGTGGCTCTTTATCCACCCCCAGACACTCTTTAATACACCCCCAGACAAACTAGGCACCTTTATCTCACTCTTGATTCCACCTCTTGGCTCTTTAGTCTACCCTTGACACTCTCTGCATCTTTATCTCACTCCTGTAGGTCCCTGCATTCTTGCTTTGGCACTTTTTTCATCTTTCTCTTCCTCTTTCTTCCCGCTCGTGTGTTTTTCACTCCCTCGTTATGGGTCAAAGTCTGATGAGGGAAAATAAGTGCCGGCCTCCAAAACGATTAAGCTTTAATCAACATCTTACCCCTTGGTTGATAAATGAAAGAATTTAGGGCAATCGGGCGGGGTCAGGGGAAGAACAAAAACAGGCAGGAAGGAGAAGAATGAAAGGATAGAAAACACAAAAAAGAGAATGCCAAAGGAAGAGAATACGCGCAAGTCACTCCATGACCGCATCTCCTCGACCCATCACTGTGGACTTCTGATACAGCGAAAATCTGCGTCTTAGCTGTTGCTTCTTGCTCAAATGCTATGGTGGTCTGGTGAGCTTACAGGAGGGGGGGTAATCTGGCCTGGCTCATGGTGGTCTCATGATCCTACAGGTGGGAGGTAATCTGGCCTGGCTCATGGTGGTCTCATGATCCTACGGGAGGGGGGTAATCTGGTCTGGCTCATGGTGGTCTCAGAATCCTATGGGTGGGGGGTAATCTGGTCTGGCTCAGGGTGTTCTCATGATCCTACGGGTAGGGGGTAATCTGGTCTGGCTCATGGTGGTCTCATGATCCTATGGATGGGGGGTAATCTGGTCTGGCTCATGGTGGTCTCATGATCCTATGGGTGGGGGGTAATCTGGTCTGGCTCATGGTGGTCTCATGATCCTACGGGTGGCCTGGCTCATGGTGGTCTCATGATCCTACGGGTGGTCTGCTCATGATGGTCTCATGATCCTACGGGTGGTCTGGCTCATGGTGGTCTCAAGATCCTACAGGTGGTCTGGCTCATGGTGGTCTCATGCTCCTACGGGTGGTCTGGCTCTTTCTTCCAAACATCTTGTGTCGGTATAAATGTGGCCAAAGAATGTGTTCTCTTCTTTTTCTGGTTCACTCTTGACTGTATTCAGTCGATCCAACGCCGTCCTGCTGGAGGTCTCTCCTCCTCCGTCAGGAAGCCCAGAGACTCTGGGCCTCATTTATGAGGTTTTGGGTAGGGCAGCACCACAAGGAATCCCGCTGCACTGCTCTACGCTAGAACAAAAGGGCAGGAATGTGCCGTATCTATGTGATACCGCGCATTCCTGTCCTTGTCCCCAGCGCAGGCGCACAATGGGCTGCAGAATGCAGCAATGCAGGCAGCCTTTCACCATGGTGCAATGCAATGGTGCCTGCATTTTGTGAAGGAAGGGAGACCTTCCTGCACAAAGTAAATCACAAGAGGCGATTTCCTTTTTCTATATGTGCTGCAGAATGCAGCACAAAAAGAAAAAGGAAAGCACGAGGAGAAATTCTCCTTGTTGCACCTCCCTAACGCCACCCCTGGAGTGGCGTTAGAGTCTGATGTATTCCCAGGTTCACAATTTCTTGTAAATCTGGGAATGTGTCAGGTTTCATGAGTGTTGTGTTGGAACACCCATAGCAACACCCATGGAATGCCCGTTTCATGCAGTGTTCTGCGTGAAAGGAGCACGTATTTATAAGGCCATGAAAAAAGCCACGTACAGTGGCTTTACGTCGCCTTATAAATATGCAGTGACACATTGCGCCACTGGAACATCAAAAAAGTGAAGTTCCGGCGGCGCAAAATGCCAGTCTCTGGGTTCTACGTGCACCAGCATGTGACCTGGCTAGGTGCCAATCATCTGGTCAGCTCTCAGCCTGAGTTGGCATCATCTTGCCGACCACAAGCGGCATCTCCTTTTGGATTCTGGTGCAGAACATGTTAGCCCTGTGGGACCCCCCAGGTTGACAAATTTGCAACTTGTGATAACGCCCATTGTCCACAATTGTACGGCCTCAAGTTTACACTATGGGAAATGTTGGGGGACACATTTCGGTTGAGGTGGAGTTTTCCGCTTCACTACACCTTTCTTCCCATATCATTAATCCCTCCAGTTCTCAGGAATATTCACCATGACTGGTCTGAAGCCATTCTTACAACCCATCACTGGTCTTAACGTTGGAGCAGAAACCTCCCTACAGATGAACATACACACAGAAAGGCTTATTCATTAGTACATCAGAAAGCAGCCTTGGAAAGGCAGACATAAAATAATAATGAACTGCAGTATTCTGCTAAGGCAAGCAATGTGAACATTTTGCGGCCTACTTCAGGCCTAGTTAAAGCAACCTAATAGGAACTGCAAAAGCTGCAAAAAGCTAATGGAGTCACAAGTATACATAGGGGTCACTCATTACTCAGATAGCTCAGTGGGTTGTACAACATGAAATGCAAATTGTATCTATTTAGCCACGCAAAGCTAACCTAAAATACTTATGATGTTATGTGACGGGAAGCATTACGCAAATGGGGATTTCAAGTCTAACAGATCCTCCTTTTAGCATAAGTGGCTAAAAAATGCTTTAATTGCCATCAGGTAGGATCTTCACAATGCTAAGGGGGTGGCCGAGGTGAGGGAAGCAATAGGCACACACAGGATATAACACTCAGGATATAACAGAGGAATACAGCACTCTTGAACGCATCAATAATACTAGTTTTTGAAGATGCCTTTATCAATCAGCATCAGATCCTGAACTTCTTGCATCATCATAGATGAAGCCTTTGCTTCACGTCCTGGTGTTTTCGGAGCAGATATTATTTTGCTCATACAATAGGTACTGCATGCTGGAATGAAGATAATACAAAGGCAACATGTGAAGATGACGTCTGTGATAACTATCAGGACAAGGAGTATCTTCCAACCCCATGATGTCAGCAGGTCCCAGAACCACCCTGATATGGACCATGAACCATTATCCTCATGTATTTCTGAAGGAATTCTGTATTTCTGAGTATACTGTAGGGGTAGAATCAGGAATGAAAACACAGCAACTACTGCCGATGATGCAGCAAGCTTCACCCCATCAGCTAGTATGACATCTAAAACCATCCTATTTTGAAGAGCAACAAGCTTTGTAGCCTGAAGCTCAAATGTGATATTAGTCAATGTACTCGCAGTAGTGTTAATCACTCCCTCAACTACTCTGGTCAAGCGACGTATATTGCGGCTATTGAATATGGGACCCCAGAACAGTATAATGCCCTTCATTATGTCCGTAAATTGCTGGAGAGAAGTATCTGTCTGATCGATCTCATCTGAATCAATCACTCTCTTAACTCTGTAGACATGGAAATCTCTTCACTGTCACTTGCTATATTTGTGATAACTGGGCGGGGAAATGTAGATGGGAGGCAAGAGGAAAGAGACATAGCAACGACCAGACCAGCCCCTAAGAAGCTAAGTATAAGCTCTGTCTCTACAGATGAAATATACATTTGGAGGTGTAAGCAAAGGCGGGCTACTACTTATATTCAACCTATAGGTGTTACTACAAACGCACTGCCCCACTGGTACATTCCCTGAACTTTCGACACAAAAACTGGCCGAGGCATTGATCACTGGTACGGGCATGGCTTGGTCTTCTGTAATGTTTAGTTCTTGGAAACATTTGAAATACTCAGTAACATTGAACCCCCTGAAGTCTAACATCTCACCTTGCAACCACGTCACAGTCTTGTTAGCTGTGAACAAATTCCTACAGACTTCGGGATGCAGAGTATCCTTCTTATCATGGCATTTAACCCTGCTGTATCACTATATACTCCAGCACTGCTTCATAATCATCCTCTCCCATTTTCATAACATTGCCATAATAATGCATATACACCATGGAAAGCAACTGGAACTAGGCCTCGCAACTACCTAAATATGATAGGGGCAAAGAGACTAGCAAATCACCCAACAATTTATGGTATTAGTGGTACTGTGCACCTGATGAAGCATTTGAATAAATGCATTATCAACATAGGTCTGTCAGTGTCTCTCCTTATGCGGTGCTAATGAAACAAACATATGCTCAGATGGGGATGGGGTAGTTCCCACTAAAATATGCACCGGACACACACGTAAAGTCCTGGCAGAGAAAGATGGGAGAGGGAACTTGGCAGGACGCTCAGCCACAAAGTGTGGGAGGGGATATACTACCGGGCTCGATGTTCTGCATACAATATGGGATTGACGGAGACCTTCACAAAAGTAGTGGCATATTGGTACTATACTCCGGAGAGGCTACATGCACTGGATCGCCAACGAGAGAAGAACTGCTGGCGTGGCTGTGGTCAAGTAGGCACTCTGGTGCACTTGTTGTGGAATGCGTACATATCCAACCTTACTGGACTCAGGTGCTGGCGGAAGTGGATAAGCATTTTGAGACAGAAATTCCACGCTTTCCAGTTTATGTGCTCTTGTGTCTTCCTAACCCCCTAACTTACCCGCTAAAATCCCATAGAGGCAGACAGATAGCTATTGCTTTAGGCTCAGCGGTACAAAATATACTTACACATTGGTGCACTCCCAACATACCCTCCTTCGCGGGTTGGCTTCATCGACTGTGGCATGTCCTTGGGATGGAGAAGTTGACCCTTACTATTGCGGAAGAGGGATCTACCTATGATGAGCTTTGGCACCCATTTCTGTCGCTCTTGGTGACGGAGTTTCGCGAAGTAACATGCCCACGATATCTTAGATTGCTACGTCTTACAGAACCACGGAAGATGGATTGCTAAATGGGTCATCAGGGGGTTAGCGTGGCAGGGAGGAAGGGGAGGGGGTCGGCAAAAGATAAGGGACACTGGACCAGTGGAGAAGGGGGTTTCTAGGGAAAGGGGGTTGTTTTGTTCCTTATTCTGCTTATTATTGTTTCCTTCCATATACATGCAACAAACTGATTCTGTCTGAAGCTGGGCTCGTGCCCTCAATTGACACTGTCCGGTTGTATTGCATAGATATTGCCTGGCACTAGCCAAATGTATATGGATATGCTTATGTGTTTAAAAATCAATAAAGACATTTGAACCATAAAATATGCAACGGATGCTGTTCCTCCAAATACCAAACCACCCTGGACAGCGTTTTCATCACCATGAGAATAAACACTACCACCACTACCTTACTTCCTGTTGACCACCCGGACCACCCATTACCATTCTGTCTAGGTGGTAGAACCATCAGGGGCTGTTCCTCTCTCATAATTAGACGGCCACAAGGGAGCATTTTCAATAAAACTCCAATAAAACTTCAAACAACCTATACGTACTATAAGGATAGAACATTTTCACAGGCTAGAGCCAGTATTGCAACTATAGTATCAGCGACTGCAGGCCTGGTTCTCAGAAAGACTTAATGATCTGGCTCCTCTGAGACCCCTCCGCAAACCTGAAAAAGGTGCATCTGCCCCTTGGTTTACGGAAGCATTGGCGGCCTCTCGGCGCCAATGCAAGGTAGCGGAAAGAGCATGGCGCGCAAATTACGACGCGACGGCGAAACTCGCCTACAGGTCTGTGGCGAAAGCTTACCATCGGAACATCCTCGCGGAGAAGAAGGCTTATTTCGCGAGAAAAATTGAAGCTGCCTCCAACTCCTGTAAGGAGCTTTTCGCCGTTGTGCGGGAGTTTACAACGTCTCGCGCAGTACCAACCCAGACCCCCCCCCCTGCGCCTTGGGTCAGGGCGATTGCGGACTTTTTCACCTCTAAGATCCAGCGGATCCAGGACTCCTTCCTTGTGCTGGAGCCTGAGATACCGGGTCGGGTGGAGAATACCGCTGCTACCCGACTTAACGCAGGTGTGGCCTTGGCAGCTTTCCCTCCTCTCTCGCTGACCGCCTCATTTGACCTGATGGCTGGGCTTAAATCAGGTTCTCCTCGGGATGCCTGTCCGGCAAAATTTTTGGCTAAAATGGCAGCTGTCATTAATCCCCTCGTGAACCCCCTGTTGAATTGTTCTCTTGCACAGGGTGTGGTTCCCCAGGCCTGGAAGCAGGCCATGATTATTCCCCTGCTTAAAAAGCCTGGCCTGGATGTGGAGGTGTTGGCGAATTATAGACCTATTTCGCTCCTGCCGGCTTTTGCGAAGGTCATTGAAAAGCATGTCCATAAGGTGCTTGCCGATTACCTGGAGTCCCACGACCTACTGCACCCTACCCAGTCGGGTTTCCGCGCCAATCTTAGCACCGAAACTGCCCTCCTGGAAGTCTCGGAGGCGATTAAGGAGGTGTTGGATTCGGGCGGGAGAGCGATGCTGGTGATGCTAGATCTGTCGGCGGCCTTCGACACCGTCCCTCATGAGGGTCTTCTTGCAAGACTCTCAGAGGTTGGTCTCCGAGGGACGGTGCTCCAGTGGTTTCGATCTTTCCTGGCAGGCCGTCGACAAACGGTCTGGGCTTCTGCTTGCTCCGCCGAGATGTCGCCATTGGGTGTCGGAGTTCCTCAGGGCTCTGTCCTGAGTCCAACTCTATTTAACATCTTCATGGCCCCTCTGGCGGCATTGGCGGAGTCTTTCGGGGCCCAGATCGTTTCTTATGCTGATGACACCCAGCTCCTCTTCACCTGTGAGAGGGGTGCGGACTTCGATGGAGGTAGGATCCAGGGTTGCCTTGAGGCTGTGTTTCAATGGTTCCATCACAACAGCCTCAAGTGCAACTCGGATAAATCCGAGGTCCTCTTTTTTGGGTGCAGTTCGGATCCGGACTGGAAAGTGTGGTGGCCTGAGAACATGTTTCCACCAGCAAGTTCGTCCCAGGTGGCTAAAAACCTTGGGATTAAGATCGATAATGGCCTCACACTACGTTCACAGGTAATCGGTCTCACTGGTACCTGCTTTGGCCTACTCCGGATGCTACGTAAGTTCCTTCCCCTGTTATCGGAGGAACATAGGAAGATCACGGTGCAGGCGATTGTAGGCTCGAGAATTGACTATTCCAACGTCCTTTATCTCGGCTTGCCAGAATATCTGCTCCAACGGCTACAGGTTGTCCAGAATTCGGCAGCACGGGCCATCTTTGGACTGTCTCGCCGTGCCAGAGCCTCGGGTCTTCTGGAGGCTCTGCACTGGCTCCCTGTCCGGAAGCGGATAATTTTTAAAACTCTTACTCTGGCACACAAAGCCTTGCACGCCTCCGGAGCAAAATACCTGCAGAAGAGGCTGGCCTTTTATTTGCCTGCCAGGTCGCTCAGGTCTGAAGCCCTGTTTCTTGCGACGGTTCCTCGTGTGAAGAGAGCCCGCATCGGAGGCCGCTCTTTTAAACTACTAGCGCCTCAGTTATGGAATAAACTGCCTGTGTCCCTGCGCAGCATTCCTAATTTGTTGGCCTTTCGGAAAGGGCTTAAAACTTGGCTCTTTTCCTCTTAGTTTCGGTCCCTACTAGGTCTCTTTTATCTCTGTTTCTTATTTTATTTTCCCTGTTGTGTTATGAGATTAGTGTGCAATCCAAAGCGTCGGGACACTCTTCCGAGTAGCCGCACGCTATACAAAACCCCTGCATAACATAACATAACATAACATCAGAGGGAACAAAAGCAAAATCTTCTTTCTTGTGTTCATTTAATGACCCTGCACTGGTAGACTCCTATTGCTCATCAGGCGTAGGTGCTGTTGAGCACTGGCGTTGGAGCTGCTCGCTGAGTTCGTATTCTGAACCCAAAAGTCTCTTCTTGCAGGATAGGACACCCCTCCCTCCTTGGAGGATACCCTCAATGAATCCTGTCCAGTGTTCACACACAGTGCACCAATGATGTTCGTTCTATTCTAACAGGCACCTTAGGCACAGCACCTGGGCCCTAAATTCAAGTCCTTCCCTAGCTCCTAAACTGTTCAGCTGTTGTCCTGTTCTTCTGGGGCCGTAAGTTAAACCTTGTTACACTTGGCACTGTGTCATCAGCAAAGAGGGGTAGGAACTCAGGGTCAGGCTACGATCTGGGCTCTGAAACAGGCGCATTGGGGGCAGAGTGATCTGAGGCAGCCCTTATCTCCTTAGGAACTGCTTTAAGCAGGACTGTGTCACTCTTCTCATCCGTCTACGCCCCCCATAATAGAGCATTAGAGAAAGGAACAAATCGGGGCACCTGCCCATATTCTTGATCAGGAATACCGTCGCTGACTCAGAGGTCATATGGAACTGAGAGTGGCACTCTCTTTACGTGGCTTCGGTGCACCTAGTGCTTCCTTACTTACACATTAACTGAGGAGCGGGTGGCAAACAAGACCATCAGTGGCCTTTCCACCACGGTTCCAGACTGTTCTTCCTCTGAAAATTCTTGATCATGACATAATCGCTGGGCTGTATGCAGTGCCCGGGACCATCTGGTACTGGTCGCAATGTGGCATGCACCTGTTTGTGAAGAGAATGGAGATCTTTAGATAACTCATATAAAGAATCTAGAAGCAAGGGATACTCTATCTCAGAAAATAATACTTGGGTCTTGGAATGTCCCAGATATTAGCAGGGTGCTCGAAAACCACTTAATAGGGCGACAATCCTACTTGGGAATGTGCAGTTGCTCTAGTAGAAAACAGTGCTTAGGGGAAGCGCATCTGACCATCACAATCTTGTCCTTTCTTGAATCTTTGCCAGTTTCAGTTTGAGTACCATTGTACTTTTCAACCAGGCTTGCTGTCTGGGGGTGGTTCACTGCATGACACTTCTGTGCAATCTGTAAACCCTTGCACTCCAATTCAATCACTTTAGCATTAAAGTGAATTCCTTTATCACTCCAGATCACGCGGGGCAATCTGTAGCGTGGGAAGTACTCTTTAGTACGGTAGGCCTCGATCCATTTACTGATTGCGCAGACCACCACTAACACGTACTTCAAATTATTGACTCGTTCCATTTCAATATAATCCATTTGAAGGTCCTTGAATTGGAAGGAAGGTGGGGCAAAGTTACCAGTGGGCGTAGGAATGCCTTTTCATGAATTGTGCTTCAAACAAATAATATAAGTCTTCACTAGGTGCTGAGCTACCTTGCTAATATTATCATTTTGCCATATAGGGTCTAACAATTTACATATTCCTTAACTGCTAATATGAGCTGGACCATGGGCCATTGTAACAACAGGAAGCGCATAGGAAGTAACCATCGCTGCTTTCCTGACAAATCAATCCAACGCTCATTTTCGTCCAATCGGCCTGTCCTCTCCTCCCATACTGCGAATTTGTCTACAGTAGCCCCGCCTTGAATTTCTCTGACATTGTCCAGTGTATCCTCAAACATACCAGTATCTGGAACCAACCTAGCGGGACCAGCTACAATCACCTGAGTCATTTTTGATCTTGCTGTATCCTTGGCAACTTGGTCCGCAAACGCATTGCCCCTCCCCACATCATCTGTAATGGGTTTGTAAGCACAACACTTTATTATTGCTAACTTATCAGGGAGCGCCAAAGCGGACAGCAATCTTTGTATCAACGGGGTATTCTGTATCCACTGTCCATGCGATGTTAGGAAACCTCTCTCTGCCCAGAGGCGCCCAAAGTTACGGGCCACCCCAAAGGCGTACTTGCTGTCTGTATAAACATTAACAGCCAGTTCCTCACTCAGCTCACAAGCCCTTAGAAGCGCAACTAATTCTGCAGCTTGGGCCGATTTGAGTGGGATGCAGGATGTCTCAACTACGGAATGCAGTGTTGCGGTTGCATAGGCTGCAGTAGTGGTGCCATCTGGCAGCTTGAAGCACGAGCCATCAACATACAGTTCCCCTTGGGGTTCAGATAAGGGAACATCAGTCAGGTCTACCCAACCCTTTGTTTCCTCCTCAGTCTGAAACAAACAATCATGGACGTCATTGTCCTTTTCTTCTGAAGGGAGGGTTAGTAACGTGGCTGGGTTCAAAGTAGCACATCGTTTGATGGTAATATGCTGTGTAAACAAAGTCAATTCATATCCAGTAAGATGTGCACTAGTAAGGTGCTGCATCTTTGTCTTATTCAAAAGTGTATCCACAGCATGAGGTACCATTACTGTGAGATCAGTATCAAGAACGAGCCCTCCCGATTGTCTGATAGAAACTGCAACAGCCGCTGTAGCTCTCAGGCAGCTCAGGAGTGCTCTGGCAACATTATCCAACATGGCCGAGAAATACGTACAGGGTCTCTGCTTACCACCGAAACCCTGTGTTAACACAGAAATCGTGCAACCATCCGTCTCATGCACATAGAGCACAACGGGCTTTTGATAATCAGGGGTGCCAAGCACAGGAGCTGAGCAAAGCGCAACTTTTATTATGTTCAAAAGCATGCTGACATTCAGGTGTCCAAGGCAGAGGTTCATGCACATCCTTGGTGGTCAGGTGGCTCTTTGTTGAAATTACTGAAGGGAATTTGTTGGGGGGACTATCGCTAGAAATATATTTTAAAATACTTTTAAATTGCACTTATGATTGCACCTACTTCCTTTGCACTTGCCCCTCGGCTCACACGCTGTTTGTTCACGTGGCGGCCACCATTGGGGAATTTCGGCTGTAACCCTCGCTGATTGGCTGATTGCGAGCCAATCAGCGCACAGCCCCTGCAGAGCTCGTAATCTCCCGAGGCCTGAAGAGGGCGGCACGTCAGTCTGTGCTGCTCTTTGTTGAAATTACTGAAGGGAATTTGTTGGGGGGGACAATCGCTAGAAATATCTTTTAAAATACTTTTAAATTGCACTTACGATTGCACCTACTTCCTATGCAATTGCCCCTCGGCTCACACGCTGTTTGTTCTCGTGGCGGCCACCATTGGGGAATTTCAGCTGCAACCCTCGCTGATTGGTTGATTGCGAGCCAATCAGCGCACAGCCCCGGCGGAGCTCGTTGTATCCCGAGGCCTGAAAAGGTCGACACGTCAGTCTGTGCTGCTTTTTGTTGAAATTACTGAAGGGAATTTGTTGGGGGAACAATCGCTAGAAATATCTTTTAAAATACTTTTAAATTGCACTTACGATTGCACTTACTTCCTTTGCACTTGCCCCTCGGTTCACACGCTGTTTGTTCGCGTGGCGGCCACCATTAGGGAATTTTGGCTGTAACCCTCGCTGATTGGCTGATTGCAAGCCAATCAGCGCACAGCCCGGCGGAGCTCGTAGTCTCCCGAGGCCTGAAAAGGGCGACAAGTCAGTCTGTGCTGCTCTTTGTTGAAATTACTGAAGGGAATTTGTTGGGGGGACAATCACTAGAAATATCTTTTAAAATACTTTTAAATTGCACTTACAATTGCACCTACTTCCTTTGCACTTGTCCCTCGGCTCACACGCCGTTTGTTCGCGTGGTGGCCACCATTGGGGAATTTTGGCTGTAACCCTTGCTGATTGGCTGATTGCGAGCCAATCAGCGCACAGCCCCGGCGGAGCTCGTAGTCGCCCGAGGCCTTAAATCTACACCAGATCCAGGATGCGCAGTGGACGCGCCACTGGTGCTCTGAAAGCGCGCCAAAGGCAAGCCCGTCTGCCCCCGTCAGCGCCTGGACCGGGCCCAGGGCCAGATACCCTGGTTCTACTCCCTCAGATACTAACTTTGCTAATAAGCAAGTAGAAGTAGAGACCCTGGCCGTGCACCCCTCCCATAATAGCCATCATCTATCTTTCAGGTACAATTCCGAGCATCTCTGGGCTCTAAAGAACCCACTCACACCGGAATGTGGAAAGCTACACTTGGAGGGCGAAATTTTACCCTGTCTAAATTGCGGCTTTACCATGAATGGGGAGAACATCAAGAGCGACCAATGTCAATCTCAATGTAAAACATTCTCTTTTCTTAGCTTAAACTGCAGGTCTTTATCTAAACACAAATTCGAGATCCTTGATTTACTAATGGATGAAAAACCTGACGCCCTCTTTCTCACAGAAACCTGGCTACAGGAAAGCTCTGGCCTGGATATTGCGGAGGCTGTGCCTGATCATTATGCTGTAGAAAGGATCGATCACATTAATAACAAGCATTGGAAATGCAATAGGTCTCGCATTAGAAAAGTTGGAGTTATTGGTATTGTAAATGACATATGTTATTTATTTGTTGGTTTTTAAAATTGCTAAATTGATGGCTTTGTCATTTACAATGTCAATAGTTATAGCTTTTGCGAATGTGACACCTATAGCATTTGGAATGCAACATATTTTGTATTTACGTGACTTAGATGGCAGCTCTTGTCGTTAGGCCACATCTCTAGAGAGCAGGAGAGTGCAGCAGGGGAGAGAAGCACAGCAATGCAATAGGTCTTGCATTAGGAAAGTTTGAGCTATTGGTATTGTAAAGGACACATTTTTTATTTATGTGCTTGTTTTGAAAGTAGCGAATTAATAGCTTTGTTATTTACAATGCCAATAGTTTTATCTTTTGCAAATGTGACACCTATTGTAACACAATATGTGTTGTGAGGGTGAGTGAGGGTGAGGGTGAGGGGTTGAGGGTGAGGGGTTGAGGGTGAGTGAGGGTGAGGTGTTGAGGGTGAGTGAGGGTGAGTGAGGCTGAGTGAGGGTGAGTGAGGGGTTGAGGGGGAGGGGGTGAGGGGTTGAGGGTGAGGGGTTGAGGGTGAGGGAGGGTGAGGGGTTGAGGGTGAGGGAGGGTGAGGGGTTGAGGGTGAGGGAGGGTGAGGTGTTGAGGGTGAGTGAGGGTGAGTGAGGGTGAGGTGTTGAGGGTGAGTGAGGGTGAGGGTGAGGGTGAGGCTGAGGGGTTGAGGGTGAGTGAGGGTGAGTGAGAGTGAGGGTGAGTAAGAGTGAGGGTGAGTGAGGGGTTGAGGGTGAGGGGTTGAGGATGAGTGAGGGTGAGGGGTTGAGGGTGAGTGAGGGTGAGGTGTTGAGGGTGAGTGAGGGTGAGGGTGAGTGAGGGTGAGTGAGGGTGAGTGAGGGCGAGTGAGGGTGAGTGAGGGTGAGGATGAGGGGTTGAGGGTGGGTGAGGGTGAGTGAGGTTGAGGGTGAGTGAGGTTGAGGGTGAGTGAGGGTGAGGGTGAGTGAGGGTGAGTGTGAGTGAGGGTGAGTGTGAGTGAGGGTGAGTGAGGGTGAGGGTGAGGGGTTGAGGGTGAGTGAGGGTGAGGGGTTGAGGGTGAGTGAGGGTGAGTGAGGGTGAGGGGTTGAGGGTGAGTGAGGGTGAGGGTGAGTGAGGGTGAGGGGTTGAGGGTGGGTGAGGGTGAGTGAGGGTGAGGGTGAGGGGTTGAGTGAGAGTGAGGGTGAGTGAGGGGTTGAGGCTGAGGGGTTGAGGGTGAGTGAGGGTGAGGGGTTGAGGGTGAGTGAGGGTGAGTGAGGGTGAGTGAGGGTGAGGGTGAGTGAGGGTGAGGGTGAGTGAGGGTGAGTGAGGGTGAGTGGTTGAGGGTGAGTGAGGGTGAGGGTGAGTGAGGGTGAGTGAGGGTGAGTGAGGGTGAAGGTGACTGCGGGTGAGTGCGGGTGAGTGCGGGTGAGTGAGGGTGAGTGAGGGTGAGTGAGGGTGAGTGAGGGTGAGTGGTTGAGGGTGAGTGAGGGTGAGTGAGGGTATGTATGTATGTATGTATGTATGTATGTATGTATGTATGTATGTTGAGTTTGAGGGTGAGTGAGTGAGGGTGAGGTGTTGAGGGTGAGTGAGGGTGAGGGGTTGAGGCTGAGTGAGGGTGAGGGGTTGAGGGTGAGTGAGGGTGAGGGTGGGTGAGGGGTTGAGGGTGAGTGAGGGTGAGTGAGGGTGAGGGTGAGTGAGGGTGAGGGTGAGTGAGGGTGAGTGAGGGTGAGGGGTTGAGGGTGAGTGAGGGTGAGGTGTTGAGGGTGAGTGAGGGTGAGTGAGGGTGAGGGTGAGGTGTTGAGGGTGAGTGAGGGTGAGTGAGGGTGAGGGGTTGAGGGTGAGTGAGGGTGAGGGTGAGTGAGGGTGAGGGGTTGAGGGTGAGGGGCTGAGGGTGAGTGAGGGTGAGGGGTTGAGGGTGAGTGAGGGTGAGGGGTTGAGGGTGATAGAGGATGAGTGAGAGTGAGGGTGAGTGAGGGGTTGAGGGTGAGTGAGGGTGAGGTGTTGAGGGTGAGTGAGGGTGAGGGTGAGTGAGGGTGAGGGTGGGTGAGCGTGAGTGAGGTGTTGAGGGTGAGGGGTTGAGGGTGAGTGAGGGTGAGGGGTTGAGGGTGAGTGAGGGTGAGTGAGGGTGAGGGGTTGAGGGTGAGTTAGGGTGAGGGGTTGAGGGTGGGTGAGGGTGAGTGAGGGTGAGGGGTTGAGGGTGAGTGAGGATGAGTGAGAGTGAGGGTGAGTGAGGGGTTGAGGCTGAGGGGTTGAGGGTGAGTGAGGGTGAGGGGTTGAGGGTGAGTGAGGGTGAGGGGTTGAGGGTGAGTGAGGGTGAGGGGTTGAGGGTGAGTGAGGGTGAGGGTGAGGGTGAGTGAGGGTGAGTGAGGGTGAGTGGTTGAGGGTGAGTGAGGGTGAGTGGTTGAGGGTGAGTGAGGGTGAGTGAGGGTGAGTGAGGGTGAGTGAGGGAGGGTGAGGGTGAGTGCAGGTGAGTGAGGGTGAGGGTGAGGGTGAGGTGTTGAGGGTGAGGGGTTGAGGGTGAGTGAGGGTGAGTGGTTGAGGGTGAGTGAGGGTGAGTGAGGGTATGTATGTATGTATGTATGTATGTATGTATGTATGTATGTATGTATGTATGTTGAGTTTGAGGGTGAGTGAGGGTGAGGTGTTGAGGGTGAGTGAGGGTGAGGGGTTGAGGGTGAGTGAGGGTGAGGGGTTGAGGGTGAGTGAGGGTGAGGGGTTGAGGGTGAGTGAGGGTGAGGGGTTGAGGGTGAGTGAGGGTGAGTGAGGGTGAGTGAGGGTGAGGGTGAGTGAGGGTGAGGGGTTGAGGGTGAGTGAGGGTGAGTGAGGGTGAGTGAGGGTGAGGGGTTGAGGGTGAGTGAGGGTGAGGTGTTGAGGGTGAGTGAGGGTGAGTGAGGGTGAGGGTGAGGTGTTGAGGGTGAGTGAGGGTGAGTGAGGGTGAGTGAGGGTGAGGGGTTGAGGGTGAGTGAGGGTGAGTGAGGGTGAGGGGTTGAGTGAGGGGCTGAGGGTGAGTGAGGGTGAGGGGTTGAGGGTGAGTGAGGGTGAGGGGTTGAGGGTGAGTGAGGGTGAGGGGTTGAGGGTGAGTGAGGGTGAGGGGTTGAGGGTGATAGAGGATGAGTGAGAGTGAGGGTGAGTGAGGGGTTGAGGGTGAGGGGTTGAGGGTGAGTGAGGGTGAGGGGTTGAGGGTGAGTGAGGGTGAGGGGTTGAGGGTGAGTGAGGGTGAGGGTGGGTGAGCGTGAGGGTGAGTGAGGTGTTGAGGGTTAGGGGTTGAGGGTGAGTGAGGGTGAGGGGTTGAGGGTGAGTGAGGGTGAGGGGTTGAGGGTGAGTGAGGGTGAGGGGTTGAGGGTGAGTGAGGGTGAGGTGTTGAGGGTGAGTGAGGGTGAGGGTGGGTGAGCGTGAGGGTGAGTGAGGGGTTGAGGGTGAGGTGGAGGGTGAGTGAGGGTGAGGGTGAGGGGTTGAGGGTGAGTGAGGGTGAGGGGTTGAGGGTGAGTGAGGGTGTGACCATATCCATTCCAGACACTGATAATTAATTGGCGACAAAAGTTATTATTTGACGTGGCATATCTTAATTGCTAAGTTTTTTAATTACTAGTTGATGTTTAATTTTTGTAAACATTTTTTTAAGTATGCACCTCTTAAAAAATAAATAAAAATGTTGCTTGTTATGTATTTCCATTTGTAGACCTAGAATAGTTATGGTGCATTGTATGTAGCTTTAAAAAATAAAAATGTAGACTGCTCAATGTATTTCCGTGAATAGATGCAGGTTGCCTCTTTCTGTCAAATAATATCCCTTGTTCAACTTACTATAGTGGCGCGGCATACTATGAAGCAGAGGAGGACTGACTGTCAGAGCCTTGCTCTTTCCTCTCTTGCCAACAGGGCTACTCCAGAATAAGACCACGAAAACCATAATTTGTGAAACATGGCCATTTGACTCGCAGCCCGGTCAGTGGGGGGGCTCCGCTTTCTGATCCGTAGAGGCTGATGCGCAGTCACTTTCTTGAAGAGGAAATGGGGAATAAAAACTTTACTTTTGCAGTGATGTCGATGAACCTGGCTTGATGTCACACTGCTGCATTGTGCTGATTTTCTAAGTAAAAACATGCATAGTGAGGAGCCGCTAGGTCCATTGCTTTAACAAATGGAGTCTTTGTGGCGCTGTTGGTTCATTAATCGTGCACTAATACGGGTTTGAGATGGTGGAAGAGCTGCTTATCTCTTATGGAGATAGATTATCTGGGGGGAGGACGGGCTCCTAATGGGAAGTGTAGACGGGGAGAAATTGAGAAAAAAAGCTGAGCAGGGAGGGTGTTATTGCGGCTATCTGTTTGCCCGAGGGAGGAGAAATGCCGGCCTGAGGCAGAGCACACGCTGAGAAGCTTGTGGGAGGGGGGCTGGGCTGCCTTTGATCTGGTAATGCGAGGCAGGCAGGCAGGCGGCTGGTGGCATTGTGCACGCGCTTTTTAGGGCTTGCGCTTGCGCAATGACCTAAAAAGCACATGCACTTGAAGGAATTGCCAGTGGAATCGCCAGTGGTGGTTCAACACTGGATAAGCCGTAATAGAGCTTCGCCAGCGATGCGCAGAAGCGCATCAGCAGGCGAGCCCTAAAAAGGGAGGCGGGATTGCTATCATTTTTAAGAAAGAGTATAATTGTGATTTCATCTTTTGTCTAGCCCCACTTGTGAAAGTGCTATATTTAAGCTTGCCCTCACCCCTAATTTTATGTTTTCTGGTTTACTTGTTTACCGTCCACCGGGCTCTGCTACAGTATGGGCAACTGCCCTCCCGGAAATAATAAGCCTTTTAGTGATGAAGGCTGCCAATTTCTCCCTTATTGGGGACGTTAACTTACATTTAGAAAATCTAACTAGTACAACAACATCGGAGTTCATCTTCGATCTAGCCTCCCTAAATCTAAACCTACTGAATTCTGGACCTACTAATACGGCAGGTCACCTGCTTGACCCCATTTTCTCTAACCTCAAGACAATTAAGGTTCTTCCCGTACTGCTTATTTGCTGGTCAGATCATTTTCCGATTAGGTTTTCACTTCAAGTAGCCATGCAGAAGCCCCAGGTTTTTTCTGATCAACCCAAGCTAATTCGGAATTGGAAAAAATTATACACTGAAACACTGAACATCTTTTTAAACTCCCATCTTCCTTGTTCAAAGCAATCTATACATTCTCTATCTACGGCAGTACAGAACTGGCTTCTGACGGCAATTGATTCTTGTCTACCTCTGACCAAATTAAAACGTAAGAGCCAGCGACCTCCGGCCCCATGGTTCACGGAACTACTAAAACAAGAAAAATCTGAATGCCAAACGTTTGAACGTAAATGGAGAAAAAGCTACTCATCTGAAGCAAAAAAATTATTCAAAAGTAAATTAGCCAAATATCATATCCTCTGTAATAAGGCACGAGCCGACCATGTGTGCGTCACATTCTCGGAGGCTCTTAACCGCTCCAAAACACTGTTCAAGATGGTGAAAGAACTGGCTGGATCTAAAAATTAGCTATACCACCGGACTTAAACAAACAGCAATGTGGCACATTAGCCACTTTTTTCATACAAAAAGTGGATAAAATCTATCAAGTAATTGCAGTAGCACAGGGTAATTGCCCTCCATTAGCAACTTCTTCACTGGCTTCTTCCACCCACAACTACATTAATAACTCTGACTTACATTCCCCTCAGAACCCCAGAAGTATGTTGGATTGTTGGCCCAGACTAAATACCAAGGCTCTAACCGAACTACTTATTACTATTAAATCTGAATCTCCAGACGACCCCCTACCCTGCTCCATACTCAAAAAGCTTAGTCCTCGGTCCCTTGACATTATAACAGACCTGCTCAACACTTTTCTACAGGAAGATACTGTACCAGCTGAATGGAAACATGCTATGATCCATCCCCTGCTTAAGAAAGCTGAAACTGACTCTAATCAACCTTCCAAATTTTGGCCCATTTCTCTGCTACCGGTGTTTTCCAAGATTTTAGAAAAACATGTTCATCAAACTCTCACCGAATTTGTCACTGCCCAAGACTTGCGACCCCCCTGTCAATCAGGTTTCAGAGCTGGATTCTCTACAGAAACCACTCTATTAGGAGTCACAGAGAACATTCGCTGCTTGCTAGATAAAGGAAAGACTGTGGCTCTTACACTCCTGGACTTAAGTGCCCCATTTGATACGGTATCCCACACTGTATTAATTAACACACTGCGGGTGCTAGGTATCTGCGATTGGGCACTCAACTGGCTCATCTCCTTTCTGACGGAACGTACTTTCCAAGTTTTCTCTCAATACGCCAGCTCAAACACTCGTGTCTTTGAACATGGTGTACCTCAGGGCTCCATACTCAGCCCACTATTGTTCAATCTATATATGAGCCCCTTAGCAAAGGTGGTGAAGGACTCAGGCCTATTGATGTATTCATATGCCGACGACTCCCAGTTGATCTTTTCCCTCTCTTCTGAGAATACTGATACTCCCTCCACACTCAAAATAGGTCTTATTAAAAATGCAGGATGGATGCAGGATAATTTCCTCAAATTAAATGGGGAAAAAACCGAAGTCATTATTCTCGGTAAAAATAAAAACCTATGGGGCCCCCAACATTGGCCCCAGATAATGGGCACGCTCCCCACCCCTGTCTCACAGGCACGCAACTTAGTCATCGTCATTGATGACTCCCTCAATATGCACCAGCAAGCTGTAAAAACTTCAGCCACATGTTTTGCAATCTTAAAGTGGCTAAAGAAGATCTGCTGGATGCTACCTGAGTCTACTCAGAAAACCGTAGTCAATGCCTTGATTACTTCCAGGATTGACTATGGCAATGTACTCTACCTAGGCTAAAAAAAAGCAACCATCTGAAGACTGCAGTTTATCCATAATTCTGCTGCTAGATTGCGATATAAAATCCCCAGAGCCACTCCCACTACCCGATACCTTCGTGACCTTCACAGGCTTAGGGTCGAAAACCAAAATCAAATTTAAAGCACTCTGTTTTATGCATAAAATTAATACTGGCTCGGCCCCAAAATATCTCCACTCGTTCGTTCCCCCTTACTGCCCGTCCCGCACTCTCCGCTCTTCCTCATCAAAAAAGTTTGTCATCCCTAAATTCAAGCTCTCTCGTATGGGTGGCAAATCTTTCTCCTATCTAGGGGCTCGGCTATGGAATTCCTTGCCTTTCCCGGTATGCAATGAGATTAACTACATGAAATTTCGTAAAGCTTTAAAAATCTGGTTATTCAACATCTAGACATTCCCCCTGACCTTAGCCCTACATTAATTTTTTCACAAATTTGCGCCGGGAAACCCTTTGTGGGTAGCTGTTGCGCGCTAGAAATGCAAAACTACACTAAACTAAAGAAGGGGTTCGTTAGTAAGGAATAATTTGGATTGAATGGCGACAATACGATGTTATCCCTATAGACATGCGTACCTCACGTTGGGTCCTAGGAACAGCCATACTGTTAAAAGCAGCAATACGTTCAGTTGTTAGTCTGCGACCCTCTGTCAACAGTAGGTGACCTAAGTAGGTGACCTCCTGTCGACAATACTGAAATTTCGAAAGGGACACCTAGTGTCCGTGGCATGCCTAATGGTGCAATAATTTAACCGTGGCCTCTTTGCAGCCCTCCTCAGTGTCTGATGCTACGAGGAGGTCATCAACATACTGGAACAAAACATTACCAGAAGCAAATTCCAGTGAATCCAATTGGGCTTTTAAAGCATGACTATAAATACTAGGGCTTTCTGTATAGCCTTGTGGAGCACAACATAATCTAAAACTTTGACCAGCTATAGCAAAGCAGAAAAGCGACCTGCTGTCTGGATGTATTTGGATGCTGAAAAAAGCATTCTTTAAATCGATAACAGAAAATGATTTTGCCAAGTGGGGAATCATTGTCAATATTGCAGTTGGAACCGCAGGATACTGAGGGATCACAATTTTATTAACCTCTCTCAGGTCAATCACAAAGCGGTACATATCTGATTGGACACCAGAAGAGTCCGAAGGGGCCTATTTAAGAAAGGGAAGAATATGGCTAATACATACATTAGAGACTGTCTCTTCCACTACTCCAGTCTTAATCAAATCCTGTATAATCTGCAATAGGGCCTTTTCTCCTGCTTGGGAAATCTTACACTGGGGAATACGGGGCAGTTTAACATTATCCTTCATATTTATAGACACTAGTGGGATCTGGAGCAGCCCCACATCTGTGTCTCCTGTGGCCCACAGCGTATGTGGGACACCGTCAAATTCTATTGGGAGGGGCGCACCTTGTGAAAGACATTGTTTTGTAGGGGCCATCTAGGCCCAACTGTCATAAAGACACCATCTGGAGAGCAAGACATTGCTGCGTGCAACCTTTTTAACAGATCCAGTCCCATTACAGTTTCACCACCATTCATTGTCAATAAAAATGGTGAGTAGAGAGTAAAAGGACCGACAGTCAAAGCAAGCAGTTTAGAAATGGGGCTGACAACTGGCACACCTGAAAACCCAACCGAAATATTATTTTGCCCAGACAGAGAGCAGTGAACAGGAAACAGATCTATTCATAGCTCCCATATCAAACAAACATTTCTCTATGGCGCCCTGCAAAACAGCCGTGATATAAGGTCCGCACTGATCTACAGGCAACGGAACTGGTCCCTTGCTCTGTCGTTGGCTGTCCTAGTTGTGAGATAGCCCCGTCACCTCATCCATATCGTAGTCCTCATTATAGTACTGTCTGCTCTCAGGGGCATCAAAATAAATCCCACTCTGTCTATATCCTGGAGCATTCTCTGACTGCATCTGTTACCGGCCACCACCTCCTCCTCCTCCTCTTCCTCGAAACCCGCGGCCTCTCGGTGCTGCGTTGTTCTGCCCCAATTCCAGGCACTCATTCCGCCATAGCCCATCTTTATTACAGTACGCACACTGGTTGTACCCAATGGGTGAGCCCGAACCACCACCTCTACCAGCCCTGTGACTGTTTGAGGGAGGTGGTCTCTGGACTAGCCCCTAACCCCTACCTCGCAATCTGCTGCAGCAAAACCCTTGTCTTTAAATCCTTTGTCTTTTTCTCCACTTTCTCCTTATCCTCATTGTCTCTATGGAGCATATTATCAAGACATTATCACCTTCAGCGCGGTGCGAATTTTCGCGCTGTACTGAAGGTTCTAAGGAGCCAACAGGCTCATGATGGAACGGTTCCGTCATGAGCACAGGCCACCCGACGCTCATGACGGAACCGTTCCGTCATGAGCATCGAAGGGGTTAAATATATTATCAAATCCATAAACACCCCCTCAAACATAGTAAAGTAATCTGATATGCTCTCATCCTTTTTCTGACGACATGCAGTCAACTTATCCCAGTCCACCTTCCTCAGCGGGATAAGGTAGTGCATGTACGTTATAATCCTACCCGCAATGCCATCAACTCTGTTTTTTACTTGTCACCGGGCTTGCACTCCTTGTCCCACACCTTTATTTCGTCCCATGTCCCCCCAGTTCCAGCGCATGATCCTGCGTATGTACCTGTCGCCAGGTATCTACCAGTACCTACAGTCTAAAAAATAACTCTGTCAGCTAACGTAATTATTGTGGAGGAGGCTAGGATCAGGCAACCGGCTCTTTAAAGATAGGACCTCATTCCTCTTGGAAGGAGCATTTATCCATTGTTATTTAAATCAAGCGTCCACCCACTGTCTAATTACTGTGTTTGGGAATCACTCAGCTCAGGTACTTCGGGATGATATGGGATGAGCTTCCCTCATAGGGTGCAGCGTCCCTCCTGTTGGAACCTTTTGAGGCGGCCGTTCTCGATCACTTACTAATATCCTCACATTACTAAAAACGTCACCTGGGGCCATAGCAGTAGCATACACCCTGTCCTGTATGTCATAAATAGCTTGTGGTGCGACACCCCTGTAACATTGTTCTCATAATGCTATCAATGTGGTCGGCCTGTGCTTAAGAGCAAGTTGCTGCAAAAATGGCTCATAATCTTTCATCACACTCCACATGTCTTCCACAGTATAAATCGCATTCCCACCCCACAGGGCCACTTGATTCACCACCATCGTCTTTACTTCAGTACCGACAGCAGAACCCAACAACACCTTCTCTATTCGATGGCGTGCTGCTGTCCAATCCCCCTCAAACATTCCACGCACAGGCGTATCCACATTCGGCAATGTATGGGGTGTCCCATTCAAAGAAGAAAGAGCAGATGCGAAGACAGGTACCATGGCATGAGGTGATAGCATTACAGGGGTGAAAGGGATAGTAGCGGCTGAGGCAGCATCATCAGACAAGATAGTAGGCAAAACAAGAGAACCGAGCGCTCCCACCCTTCCCACGTGACAAGGCGGGGAGAGGGCGAGCGCACTCGGAGCTGACGCAACAGAGCTAGGTACAGGGGAGCCGGAGGGGGCAGACCCAGAGGTTGCGAACGAAGATGTCTGGACTATTGGATATATTCGTCAGGGGCATAAGGGGTAGCGGACAAGAATCCAATACTTCTTCAAGAAAATCGTCCTTTTCTTCCATAGTAACATAACATTTGTCAGTTTGCAAACGAAACTTCCTGTCGGCACATTCTATTCCTTACTTTATCTTCCCTCTCTCACATGCCACTACTTTCTGCGTAATTCTTTGCTACTGTTACTTCCTTTCCTCCTTTTCTGCTCTGATACGTTTTTGTTTTGCTTCCTTCTGTCACACTCTTACCGAATCAAACATTGACTGCCTGCTTTTCTTAGCAAACAATTTATCTTGCAAGAAACCCAATTTTTGTTCATCAAACGAGCCAGTAAGTTGCCATTGCAGGTTGGCATTGTCTCTCGTATACTTATGCCACAGCGTGCTAAACATATTAGGACCAATACCATGTTTGATGTATATGTCAAAATTTGGGGTACCCTCCGGAGGTGCAGGCTGGCTCTCTTCCAATCGGGCATCAGAAAAACAGCATTGGCATCCAAAACACATGCATTTACTAAAACAAGGCATCACCACTTTAAAGAGACCCCCACTGTTCAAAAACCATACTCCACAATCCAAAGACTATTCCAAGTTCAAGAGGACAGGTTCTAACCCAGACATTTTCAAGCGCGAACCGAATTCCCAGTTGGCCTGGCAGATTGTCTGCAAATGGTCCCGGACCTTTTCAAGAAGCCAATTACCAGTTGGCCCAGTAGACCACTCACAAGCACTCTGTGTCCCTCAAGGGTCCGCAGACCCACCAAGACACTGCAAAATTCCGTTACTAATGAGCAATCTGTTACAAACACTTCCCCGCAAGCAAACAGCGTTAAAAAATAAACTCTCCATGCCAGAACAGGTTACTTTCGCACACTATCATCACACCTTTGGGTCCTCCACAGACTGCCGTTCAAGGCACTCAGCCCGTCGACTGGTGTCGTTCAAGACGGTCCGAAGAAAGTTACCAGGCACTGCCCACAGGCCAGTGTCATTCAAATGTGGCGCCACTTCCAAAGAACCAAAGGACAAAGAACCAAAGAACCAAAGCACTCACCTGGTGCACTCAGAGTGAGGCAAAATATTCTCCATTGACGAATCTCCGGACCAAACAGTCAAATCCAGGGTTCGCCTTCTCAGGATCCCAGCTGGTGACCACTAGCCGCGGATCCGCCCGATCTGAAGGGCGGGGCAGCTGCGAGAACCAAGCTCGGTCTTCAGATGTGGGGTCACAATCCGCCCAACCGACCAGACACCACCCTGGCCCCTGCCAGTAGCTGATGGGTGAGGGGGCCACAAATTTATGGGGTCCCTGTTCAGCCATGAACTGAAGGACAGGGCCAATAAGGGCCCCACGGGTTATATACACAACCACCTACTATGCCTTCCCAAATGAAGAGTCGGTCAGACAGTGGAGAATACAAACTTACTTTATTAGTATATCTCTGCAGAGCGAGCCCAGTCTGACCCACACCCCGTGGTGTTCGCCGAGGGACTGACCCCTAATGGTTAGTAATGCACAATTATCCCTCCAAGAAACCCCCAACCATGCCCACAATGGAAAACTAACAGCTCAGGCTGAACATGGAACAATGCGGGCACAGTAGGATGAGCTAACACCTTGCCAGATGGGCACACTATCAGGGGTTCAAGGCCATGGTGCTGGGTCTCAGCATCTCCTTAACGTGGGAGCAGAAACCTCCTTACAGATAAACATTACACACAGAATGGCTTATTCATTAGTACATCAGAAAGCGGCCTTGGAAAGGCAGGCAGAAAACAATAACGAAATGCAGTATTTTTCTGAGGCAAGCAATGTGAACATTTTGCGGCCTACTTCGGGCCTAGTTAAAGCAACCTAATAGGAACTGCAAAAGCAAATGGAGTCACAAGTATACATAGGGGCCTACTCATTACTCAGATAGCTAAGTGCGTTGTACAACATGAAATGCGAATCGTATCTATTTAGCCACGCAATGCTAACCTAACATACTTATGACATCATGTGACAGGAAGCATTACGCAAATAGGGATTTTCAGACTAAAAGGACCAGTAGCCTGTTCCCTAAACACCCTGGGTTGCGTCCTGGACTTCAATATCATGTCACAACACACACATTCAGCACATTAACACACCAACCTCTCTACATGTACATCCATGGCAGCCCACCAATATGCTTCTTTGATCCTTTCCTTTGTCTTGGCAATGCCCATGCGCGAGGTGTGAGCATTCTTTACTAGCTTATCCCTTACTTCAAGGGGTGCAACCAACTTACTACCACGCATGAGGAGACCATCCTCCACTGTCAGATCTTCCCTCACTCGCCAAAAGCCTTTGAGGACCTCTTCACAGTCCTTCTTCTAACACAAACCACCTGTGACCATGGTTAGGACTTTCCTCCAAGTCTAAATTGATCATGTGATGTTCCCTCCACTCTCTCTCGGAAATCAACCCTTCAATAATCACACATGCATTAATTTCTTCCTCCAGTTCTTCACCTCTAAACCAGTCAACATTATCTATAACAGAGTCTGCCAGAACTGTAGAGCCACAACCCACTTCCGTATCCCACGGGAGACAAAGTCAATGCCTTTCTTGGAGAAGACCTCCCTAAGAGGTTTATAGTCAGTAAGAATTCTGAATCTTTTCCCCCACAAAACCTTTCTCAGCTTGCACCCGCCCAGAAAGCACCCAGAGCTTCTTTTTCCACAACAGAATAGTTGCATTCAGCACCCCTCAAGGGACTAGAGACTAAAAACATGGTTTTATCCTCCTTATCAACCTTCTGCAAAAGAACTGCCCCAAACTCCTTTGAGCTGGCATCAATCATGATATAAGATACCTTTGTGGGGTCAAAACCTCCTAGACAAGGTGTTTTATTCAGATGTTTCTTAATGCACTCAAACTCTTCCTCACCCTTGGACCAAACAAATGAGAGACCTCAAACTGGCGGTTTTCCCTGCAAAGTTCAGAACAAATTTGTGATAAAATTCAGCCATGCCCAGAAACTTTACAAACTCTTCTTTGTTTAAAGGGGTGCGCAAATTACAAAGGGTGTTTACCAATGAGTCTGGGTTTGATGCCTGCAGCAAACACAAAATGCCCTAGGTACTTTAATTCTTTGACATCAAATTTGCACTGGTCAGCCCTAAGGGTGAGGTCAGCATCACGTAACTTCTTCAATACTGACCTCAGCCTCCCATCATGCTCCTCAAGATCTACACCAAAGATAAGCACATCATCCGGGTACACCTTGACATCCTGAAGGCCTGCAAGAATGCCCTTCATCGCCCTCTGAAAAACTGTAGCTGCAGAAATCAGTCCGAAAGGCATTCTTAGAAATCTAAAGGTACCAAAGGGTGTTACACAAGAGGTACAGTCCTGGGAACAGGAGTGAATGTTCTGAATGTTCTGAAGAGGAATGAAGACGTCCACAACACCTTTGATGCCGTCACCACCCCGGCAACAGCCTACACCACCGCTCCCATGACCACCACCCGCATCAACCCCCTGCGCACCTAGACAACATCAACGACAACGACACCATCAAGATTATGAACACCGTCCACTCCGGATCCCCGGAAGACCCCTGCCCACAGCACATCTACAACAAAGCCAGCAGCACCATCGCACCCCACCTCTGGAAAACCATCAACATCTCCTTCGAGACAGCGATCTTCCCGGAGAGCTGGAAGCATGCAGAGATCAACGCCCTACTAAAGAAACCCAAGGCGGACCCCAAGGACCTCAAGAACTTCCGGCCCATCTCCCTGCTCCCATTCCCAGAGAAGGTCATCGAAAAGGCTGTCAACATACAACTGATTAGCTTCCTTGAAGAGAACAACATCCTGGACCCATCCCAGTCAGGTTTCCGAGCAACCACAGCACCAAAACTGCCCTCATCACCGCCACCGACGATATCAGGAACATGCTCGACAACTGAGAAAACGCGGCCATCCTCCTCCTGGACGTGTCAGCCTCTTTTGACACAGTCTGCCACCGCACACTAAGAGCACACCTCCACAATGCTGTAATCCAAGAGAAGGCCCTGGACTGGATCACCTCCTTTCTCTCCGGGTCAACCCAGAGCGTCAGCCTCCCCCCTTCCGCTCCGAAGCCACCGAGACCATCTGCAGCGTACCCCAAGGCTCATCTCTCTTGTTCAACGTCTATATGGCACCACTCGCCCACGTCGCCTAACAGCATGACCTAAACATCATCTCCAACGCCGACGACAACCAGCTGATCTTCTTGCTCACCAAAGACCCCCACACCGCCAAAACCAACCTCCACGAAGGAATGAGGGCCATCACCGACTAGATTAGGAACGGCCGACTGAAGCTGAATTCGGACAAGACGGAGGTCCTCATCCTCGGCTCCACCCCCTCGGCCTGGAATGACTCCTGGTGGCCAACGGCACTAGGAGCCCCCCCTACACCCACCAACCACGCACGAAACCTAGGGGTCATCCTTGACTCCACACTCTCCATGACAAAGCAGGTCAACGCTGTCTCCTCCGGCTTCAACACAGGATCTTCAAGTGGCCCCCCACCAAAACTAGAAGGACTGTCTCCCAGGCCCTCGTCAGCAGCAGACTGGACTACGGCAACGCACTCTACCCAGGAGCCCCAGCCAAACTCCTGAAATGACTCCAATGCATCCAGAACGCCTCAGCATGCCTGATCCTCAACATCTCCCGTCGCAGCCACATCACACCCCAGCTGAAAGACATGCACTGGCTCCCCATCAACAAGAGAATAACCTTTAAGCTCCTCACCCACGCACACAAGGCACTCCATGACACTGGACCAGCGTACCTCTACAGACGGCTCAGCCTCTACAATCCCGCCCACCAGCCCCACTCCGCAGACCACGCCCTTGCCACCGTCCCCTGCATTCGAAGAATGACTGCCGGTGGCAGATCATTCTCCCACCTCGCCGCCAAGATGTGGAACACCCTCCCCATCCGCCTATGGCAGACGGAAGACATTCTAAACTTCAGGAGACTCCTCAAAACCTGGCTCTTCGAACAGTAGCAGCACACCCCTTATTGCCTTGAGACCCTCACGAGTATGTAGTGCGCATTACAAATGCTATGATTGATTGATTGATTGAAGCCCGGCCTGGGCTTCAATCGACAAACATGAACATTGCCTGTGCCATCTTTTTTAGCGAGGGCCTATGCGTGCGTGTAAGCTGCAACCATTTTAGACATTGCGGCCATTTTGTACCTTCCTGGTCACCTATGTGTCAACCCGACCTCGCTATCATCCCCCAGCGCTCTGACCAAGCTTGAACAAATGTACTGGGGTTGTAAAACCTTGTCATCATGACAAAGCCCCGGAGTCACTTCCCGTACCAAATCCGTTTGTCCTTTCATCCTCCATGCACGGGCAAGCCCTTTTGATAACCTCCTTCACCGCACCTGGCTACTCAAGCCGATCCCAGGCACTAACCGACCCCTGTGGACATGGTTCATTACCCACACACGGCAGGGCTTGTTTCACTGACAAAGGGGCCTGATTTCATCAATGACATGAACCCTTAGATCTGACCGATTACACGTATTTTTAGATCCTGTCAGAATGTCCAGCTGCGAGATAACGATCATCTGTTAGATCTGGGTGGGGGGACGATTGCTGCTGGGTTTGTGTGAGAACCTGCCTGAGGCGGGGATTCCAAGAATGTTTTACCATGCTAATAAACTGGTGCAATTTGTATAAAAGACCAAACCACGTGGATGCAGTTAGAGCACCTCCCGACGACATCCCGGTGTCTGAGTTGATGTGTTCTCCTCTGGAGTAATAAACCTGTTTCTTGCCTTTCAGTTCCCAGCGCCCGCCTCGTTATTTTGATAGATATCTATAAGGTGAATAAAAGGTGTTTTGCGCCGGGCAGCATAGGTGGTCTCAGGAGATTTGCTGCTTTTCACAATTGGCGTACCAATGTCGGGGCCCATCAGCGACACGTGGGTCCGGTAGAGAGGTCCTAACGACGGAGTGAACATCTAAAGATTGGGGTATATCTGCCTAAAAGAGACCCTCGTCTGGCTGCCGATCAACTGAACTTCATCGATTCCGAACGGACCTCTCTTGAGTGACCTGCGGTCCTGACTGGGACCTTACAGGAATGCCGCACTGATTGTTGGAGTAAGAGGACAAACGGGCGCTGGAAGGGGAAGACGAAGACCTGTCCATACGGTCCGGGTAAGGTCGGGAAAAATCGGTTTCAATTTATTTAATTGATTGATTGTTTGAATAGTTTGATCGAATACTAGTATTCCCCTTTGAAGTTATTTGCAAACAACAGAGAAGAAGGAATATTCTCTCTCTTTGCAGACAGCGAAGGACAGGTAGTGCTGGCTTTTTGCCTAACATTGATTGTTTGAGATATTCTCTTTGACCTTTAATACTTCATGCCTGTTTTCTCTAGATTGTTTGGTAATTGTTTTGGACCGGACCGTTTATTAGAGGTTAGTCATCCGGCACCGCCGGAAGGCACCCCTAATAAGGACATGTACGTAAAATATGGATTAGCCACTGTAGCCTATAGTAAACTATGGCATAATCGCACTAGGAAGGACCGGGAAAATCAGTGGCCACTGACGGAATCTTTCAACCCCGATAAAACAGAAACGCTAGAAATAGCTCTTCACAAAAAGAAAACTACGCCAGCCATGCTTGACAGTTTTGGTTTGTGGCAGAAAGAAGCAGCCCAACGAAAGAAAAGAAACAACAGCAGATTTGATAGAGAGATGCGAAAATCAGCTCACGAAGCTTGTAAAAAGTTAGAAGAAGACATAAAAGAAAGAGAAGCTGATAGAAAGGAACAAGAGTCAATGATTTCAGGTCAATACCCTGTTAGAACGCCCTCGACTCTTTACCCCGAGATACCAACGAAACAAAAAGTAGATGACGATTTGTTATTAGGTCCTCCGATCATCTACATGCCACCTCCTTATGCCCCCATTCATCCTGTAGTACAACGTCATGAATCCCAAAACATAGTCGAAGGCAGCACCATTGCTTGGTCCCCATAGCCTCTGCACCGACCGAGTCTCTTGTGCCTAATGCCTCATCAAAAAACGCGTCAGTAGGAGTTGAATCAAAAGAGAAAGGGTTGCCGAGGATCCCACGATTAAGTAAAAATGAACAAGCAGGCATCGATAAAATAGTTAAAACACTTGTAGATAGGAAAGAGACCGAAGAGTATATAACCGACATATGCAACTCCTATGTCGAAAACCACAAGTGACACTTCATTGTGCGTCTCTGTTATCACACTCTCACTGCTTACGAAGAAAAGTACAAGGATGTAGGGCCCGAACGACTAATGGCTCTTTATAGGAAAGTAGATACGGGAGATGAAAATGACTGTGATGTGGCGTAACTCTTCTCGTACACACTAGAGGTATTCCGCCATCTCATAGAACAAGGATGGGCAGTTAAGGACAAGACATCTATAATGTTAAAAAATGTTAAAATGTTAAAATGGGACTTTTATAGCGCAACGGCTACTCCAAGGGAGTGTCCCGGCGCTTTAAGCTCCAATCATAGGGAGAACATGAAACATAACAGTAGCAGAAAGGGCCAAAAAAGAAAGATTATCCAGCAAACAACCAGGTCTTCAGGTCTTTCCTGAAAACAAGCAGGTTAGAGGTGTTTCGTAGGGACAACGGTAGCGAGTTCCATATCTGGGGGGCGAGGAAGCTAAAAGATCGGCCGCCTAGCCGAGCCTTTTTAATACGTGGTACCCGCGCCAAAGCCAGGGCTTCTGACCTGAGGGATCGTGCAGGTCGATAGAAGTCCAGCCTTCTCTGAAGATACTTGGCACCATTGCCATGTAAGGCCTTATGGGCAAGAGTCATGGCCTTAAACAGTATCCTCTTCCGCACCGGAAGCCAGTGGAGGGATGCAAGAAGGTTAGAGGCGCTGGTGCGACGATGAAGGCCAAAGATGGCACGCGCAGCGGCGTTCTGGGTAATCTGCAGGCGCTGGAGGAGATATTCAGGCAAGCCAAGATATAAAACATTGGCGTAGTCCAATCTGGACCCTATAAGGGCCTGAACAGTGATCCTCCGATGTTGCTCCGATAGAAGGGGAAAAAACTTGCGCAACATTCTAAGTATCCCAAAACATGTTCCCGTGAGAGTGGAGACCTGGGATTTGAGCGAGAGCTCATTATCGATTTTAATTCCCAGGTTTTTCGCCCACATAGAAGACTGTGTGGGAGGGAACATGTCAGCAGGCCACCATCCTCGCCAATCTGGTTCTGATGGACATCCGAAGAATAGTAATGACAGGGCCCCGATAGAAAAACCAGATAACATTATGCCAATAAAGGAGGCTGCCCCTTATTGGGTCCCCCCTAGAGGACAAGGGAACAATGATGATATAAACCATAAGGACGCTAAAGGAAGGGCAGTCTACCGTTGGGTATATCAGCCATGGAACAGACAGGACATTCTAACGTTCCGTAAATCTTAGCCGGATTTACGTAAGAATCCCACCGCATTTTACACAGAATTAGGTACCGCTCTGGGATCAACCATCATGACACTCGCCGACATCGACTTATTCTTTGGGCTATGTCTGCCAGCGGATGGTGGAAACAAATTAGGAAAATAGACCACACAGAGCTGCTCGGCCACACCAGGGAACAACTCGGTGTTCTAGACAAGCAGCGAAACCCTGGTCAGAAACCGGTAAAAACTATATTAGACCTCCCCGACAAGATAGTACAGAAATTAAAAACTATGATCCCGGAGAAAAAGATCGACTGGTCCATTGTAATCACGTGCCGCCAGAAACCACAAGAGGATGTCTCGGAGTATTTCTCCAGATTCGAAACAGTGTTCTCCAATTACAGCGGACAAGACATGTCCACCGCAACCGGACACCACTTGTTTGTACAGAATTATGTTAAGGGACTGCTACCGGAAGTATCGCAGAAGCTGCAGACCTGCGAAAGCAGCGGCCATCCTCCAGATGGCCCAGTACTATGAACACCAAAAAAATGAAATTGATAGGGCTACAGAAAAGAAAAAGAAGGGCTTGAAGGAAAGGGTAATGATAACGCAGCTTCAAGGGGTGAATACAGGAATGGAGCAATATAAGGGAGGATACCAGCAGAATACCTCTAGGACGTTTTCGCCCAGATGTAGTTCGTCGACGCCATATACAGGACGTCAAGATTTTGGACAGGATCAATGCGTGTTTTGTAAGGAGTACGGACACTGGAAATCCCAATGCCCGATTCTGCTAGGAATCGGTAGGGTCAGAGGGGTGAGGGAAATAGTAAGCGGACAGAAATGTAGCGGACGTGGGAGAGGTTACACAAATGAAGCTAGAAAGGCCAGGAAGAACGAACGCATTTGATCATCCCAGACAGAATCAATACCAACAGTCAGATTATGACAACACGTACGACTTTGCGTAGGACAGCCAAGGGCAAGGGAGGGATCCAGTCGAGCTCTATGTTGATCAGCAATGCCCTTATGTTACCGCAAAGGTTCTGGGCACAGAGTCGCCATTTTTGGTAGACACAGGAGCAACACGTAGTGCACTATCCAAACGACTGATTCCAAGGGCACCCTTGTCTGGCTCACATGTGACTTCAATAGGATTTGACGGTATTCCCTCCACCATCCCTTTGACCAATATTATCGACACAACATTCCTTCTCTCTTCCAACACCCCAGATGCCATTATGGGTCTCGATCTGTTGAAACATTTCCGTGCAACTATCAGATGTTCACCGGATGGGGTACGGGTCATCTTATATGACAACCACCAACACCCGAGAGATAATCCTTCCCAACACATGTATCCCATTTCCAAGACAGACACATCCCTACTGGACATTTTGCCATCACATCGGTGGGCTAGGGCTGATTCAGCCGTAGGACGATGATTGACCCAGTACACGTGACAATACGACAAGATGCAACTTTACCGAAAGTACCGCAGTACAAGATATCGCCACAGGGTGAGAAAGCACTGACCGAAATCATATACTCACTGGTAGAGGCATGTGTAGTAGAAGAGGTAGTGAGCAATGTTTGTAACAGTCCTATTTTACCGGTCATAAAGAGACAGGGAGAGGGAGATGGGAAAGCCTACAGCTTTATTATCGACCCGCGGGAGATAAACAAAATTGTAGTGCCACAGTACCCAGTAGTTCCTGACATCACCACCATCCTGACCCTAATTCTGTCCACTGCTACCACTTTCACCGTCATCGATCTCAGAAATGTCTTCTTCTCCATACCTATTCACCAAGACAGCTGCTACCTTTTCATATTTACCCTAAGATCCCGCTCATATAGATTTTGTAGAGCACCCCAGGGGAACACAGAGAGCGCAAGCATCTATAGCCAGGTGCTCAAAAGACAGTTGGACGCCGTACAATTGCCAGACGGGGTGGCATTGACACAATATGTAGACAATATCCTTCTAACAGCAGACACCACTCTAATAGTCTTCACGGCCACCATCCAACTACTACATTTCCTTGCAGAAAATGGTCTCAAGATTTCCCGAAAGAAATTGCAGTTCTGCAAACCACAGGTAACCTATTTAGGTCACCTCTTATCGAAAGAAGTGAGAAAACTCACACCCGACAGGATCCAGACAATACTAGGCACTCCCGTTCCCAAAAATCAGAAACAAGTCCACTCTTTGATAGGTCTCACCTCATTCTGTCGACAATGGTTGCCGAACTTTAGCCTCATTGTTAAACCCCTTCTCTCCCTCCTAGCCAAAGACATCCCCTCACCTCTCCCCTGGACACCCGAATGCCAGTCAGCATTCAAAGAATTAAGGGATGCCCTTTGTTCGGCACCTGTTCTAGGAACCCCAGACTACTCCAAACTATTCTTTCTCTACACACATGAAAGGGAGGGATGTGCGTTATCCGTCTTAACACAGTCAATTGGTCACAAACATCGCCCTTGTGCATATTTCTCTGCCACCCTCGACCCAGTAGCTAGAGCGCTGCCAGCGTGCTTGCGCGCTATGGCAGCTGCAGCAGTGTCCATACGCCAGAGCGAAGGAATAGTGCTCTCCAACCCAATCACTGTGTTAGTGCCTCATGTAGTCGACACACTACTCACCCAGACCAAAACCCAACACTTGACTAGCACCCGACTAAAAGGATACGAGTTGACCCTGCTGGCACCAAACATCACTCTGAAGCGATGCACCACTCTCAATCCAGACACATTGCTACCCCTACCCGAAAATGACCCTAGTGTGACTCCACTGCACGATTGCGTGACACTCACTGATGAACAAACAAAGAGTAGAGTGGATCTCAGAGACACTGCCCAAACCATTCTAGAAACAGCCCGCATTGCCCAACGATCCGCCCAAGAAGCAGAACTCATTGCCCTCACACGAGCATGCATTTTAGCAGCTGGCACGGCAGTAAACATCTACACGGACAGTCAATACGCCTTCGGGGTGGTTCACCATTTTGGGCTCCTGTGGAGAAAAAGAAGGTTCCTGACTTCATACGGCACACCCATCCTGCATGGAGATCTAGTCTCCGCCTTGACAGAAGCAGTTCTCCTCCCCAAGCAGCTAGCAGTGATTAAATGCCAAGCACATAAGAAAGTGACTGATCTCATTGGACAGGGAAATGCACTAGCCGAGGTTACTGCCCGATCCACAGCCAAGGACAGAACCACAACACGAATGTACGTGACCAAGTCACAAGCTGAACAATGGACTGACGCTAGAACAACTGTTACGGACATACAAACGACAGGCACACAAGAAGAACTGACCGAGTGGGCACGGGTGGGACTAAAAGACGAGGAAGGCTGCTGGAGGACAAAAGATGGAAACAAATGGCTGCTACCCAATGCCTATCTGATCCCCATATTGACCATGGCACATTTACCTGCGCACATAGGATCTGCCCCCATGACCAAACTAATAACCAGAGTATGGCATAACGAAAGATAGCAGAATCGGCAAAACACCTAGTGCAACAATGCATAGTCTGCCTGCAACACAACCCAGGGAAAGGAACAGTAGTACCACGGGGAGGGTTTGGAGTCACTGACCATCCCTTTGAAGTCCTCCAAACGGATTACATCCAACTAGAGAGGTGCCATGGTCTAAAATATGTTCTAGTGATTGTGTGCGCCTTCAGCAAATGGGTGGAGGCATACCCCACCCGCAACAACACCGCCTTAGCTACTGCAAAGGTGTTACTGAAGGAATTCTTCCCCCGATATGGCCTTGGTAGAATTTTATAGAGCGACAATGGCCCCCACTTCATAGCAGGAGTCATACAGAACATAGTGAAGGGGTTGGGGGTAAAGCAAAAGTTCCATGCCGTCTTCCACCCCCAGTCAGCGGGCCTGGTAGAAAGACACAACGCCACACTAAAACTGAAACTGGCAAAGATAGTCGCCACAACCGGGTTGAAATGGCCCGACGCACCCCCATTGGCATTGCTATCAATGCGTTCCACCCCAACCAAACACCGCCTGACCCCGTATGAGGTGGTCTTTGGAAGGCCTATGAACATTTGGGCGGCACCAAAACTAACCTCCATTAATGATGTCCCGGACATACTAATGTCCAATTATTTGTATTAATTGACGAACAAACTAACACATATCCACCAACAGGTGCAGCAAGCCATACCAGACGTTTACAGGGGCCCGGGACATGATATCAAGTTTGGAGATTTCGTGCTGACAAGAAATTTTCAGAGGACGAAGAGTCAGGAACCAGGGTGGACGGGCCCCTGGCAAGTATTGATCACCACCCGAACTGCCCTTCGAGTGGAAGGAAAAAGAAACTGGCTGCACGCTCATCATTGTAAGAAAGTATCTCCAACACTGGCTACCCACGAAGAAGTGGACGTACAAGAAGAACTGCTGACCAAAGATTGACCGGCCCACAGTTGCTACCCAGAAACAGAGACACTTGAACTGGCAGAGTTTCCCAACTCCACCGTACCATCCAAGAAAGGGTACAACTTGAGATTGACAAAAGGAGGGCACTTCGACGAGCAGGCCACTAACTGAGACAAAGGTCTCGGATCGGTAACTAAAATCTACAAATGCTACCAGAAAAAGCACTAGACAAAAGTATGTGGTCCTGCCAGTCATTGAGCCCCTTGAAGATGATGGAAGAACCCAGATGTCCGAAGAACAACCACAAAGACTCCAAAACTACCAAATTGCACAGCACAAAGAAAATCGCACTTGTAGCAGCATCTCTCCCCTGTCTCTTGCTAATGGTCACAGTCTGAATCGTTGAAGAGAGTGCTCATGCTTACAGGACAATGTCACCCACTATGCAACCCACCACAAAGAAAGAACACTATCTGGTGTCACTGTCACCATGTCTCCGAGAACGACGCAAAGAATTCTGGAATAATTCTTTCGTACAGCTATTGCACCAGCACAATCTTGCCACAAATGCCACCAACTGTTGGGTCTGTGGGCTGCTACCTCATGCCACTGAACATTCCATTCCTTTCATCCCTTCACCCTTTTCTGTTCATGGATCCTGGCTCGCCTGGTTAATGCTCCTACAAAAGAGTTACAAAGACAATGCCACCTCCAATGAGACAATCAAACAATTCTACGAGTTCTGGCTGAACAAAACAGGAAGAACGACCGCTCCCTTTTGCCCTCACACCTCCAATGCAACCTTCCCAATGAACATCCCCTCCAACGAGCGAGTAGAAATTCAAGTGTTCAACAACCCATCCAGACCTACCTTTTCCTATCTGAAGAAAAGAACTTCCGCAACTCTGACAGTGGCCCTATTGGTGGTAAACGTCTCTTGCCTTGTCTGCATTGAACGCCACGGGACAAAGATCATGGGTCACAGACCATGTCAAATAACAAGATCTCTGAACACTGCCGAGCACCCTACATTTGTTGCATCACCCAACATGTACTTCATCTGTGGTACCAAAGCCTACACCTGGTTCCCAAAATGCTGGGGGGGCAAATGCTACATTGCCTTTGTTCTGCCTCCAACCTACACAGCACCTGCAGAACACGACCGAAAAAGGTGTTCCAAAGACACAGACCAAGCGGACTCTGCCGCATCACAATTCCTCGAGGCAGCAAAAGGACTCGTCCCACTATGGGGTCCGATGGCAAACAGCCGAGCCATCAGGCACCTATCTCAAGCAATTGAAACAGCCTTAAATGTCACAGCTGGCATCCTTACCAACAACACTAACACAAAGTCCTGCGCACTCAAACAACATATATACAACAATGTGATAATACACAAAATCGGAAAGAAATCTGTCCAAAGTCGGTTCTTGGAGTTTCATGAGTATCCCCTTTTATTTGGTCAACAGATCATTGATAATTCACAGCCAGCCGACACGTGTTTCGTTGTAGGACTGTACACACACAGTTACTACAACTCTTCAGGGCTGGAAAAAATATAAAATTGACGACCTAAGTGACAAGCCTGCCTAAAAAGTTCAAGCGATAGATTTACAAAATGTATACCCAGAAGTGACATTTCTTATTCAGAAACACCTCATCGTGAGGAACCCATAAATTACTTAAGTTCAATGGTCTACTGAGAGTTTGTGAGTGACCAAATCTTACTTATATTTCCAAAAAAGGTTGATTACATATATGCGTCGTGGTAGAGAGTGAAAATTGACACCCGTGTCAAATCTAAACACATTAGATGATTGTACATAAAAAACATTATTTTTTTCTCTTGATAATTCTTTCAATACACATTATAACTCAAGGTATTTCCCATGAACGTGACAAAGCGTAACAGATTATAAGCTACCTCAATGGCTGAATCCTCAGTAGTTAGGCTAATCATATAGGACAGGTAGAGAAAAAGGAAGAAAAACGGAAAGGTCATGGTATTAGTAATCCATTATCCAATATTTGGGTACCCCCCTATGGGACTTTAGGACAAACTAAAAGAGGTTCTTACCCCAACTCCGGTGATACTTCCAACCCGGAAGGGTAACCTCGTTGTGTGGTGAGAGCGGTATAGTAATCACTGCAAAGTAATTAATGCCACAAATTCAGAGATAAAATAACTAGGGGTACGTACGTCAAGTAAAACTTCAAATTATATGCAATTAAAATCTAGTTGAAGTACGGAAGACACTGGACCAGTGTTCATTTGAACAGACACGTCGAATATTAAACTATACAACTTAGGCGCGAATGTAACTCGTAGTTATTAGCCCCATCGTTATTGAGAAACTGCACAGTGCTTCATATGATACCAAACCATATTAAATATAAGGAAACACATCATCACAGGAGGTCGAAAAATGCCCCACAGCCTACAAAATATTCCCATATTGTATCTTAACCATCAAGACCTCCGTAATCATACGTATCGTCTTACCCAATAGCTGTTTAAAATAATCCAAAAAACGCCAGTTAATCCGCAATTTTACGCATTCCAATATTCGGAAAATCCATTATTTACAGCCAATATAAATTCCTTCAAAATACACATGGGTACGTGTGGTATCTTTCTCTGTAAAATGGAGAAACATAACATTAGTCCGTATTGCCAAACGTAAGGAACGGTAAATAATTATGTTCAACAAGGATGTCGCGAAAGTCAATTAAACTTTCTACGAGGGTTCGGGAAATTACCTGCGGCCGAATCGCCCTCGCTTCACTGGCGTCTGTTAACCGGAAGTGACTCAGGCCCGACTCGGAAGCGGATATAAATCCGGTCGCATGTCCAGAGTCTAGACCGCTGAACCGATAAGGTGTAATGCCCGATTAGTCTAACTGTCCGTAAGTAAATCCATAAGTCTACCCCATAATGCTCATGGCCACATTTGATGTGGTTGCACTATATACCAACATTGGCTCAGAATTGGGATTACAAGCAGTAACACATATGTTAAGTACACGACCAGCCACTGCGTGGCTACAAAATGAAATGCTAATTAGAATGATGCAAATTATTCTACATAACAACTTTTTCTTATTTGAGTGAAATTGGTACAAACAAATCAGGGGGGTAGCAATGGGGTCTAAATTTTCCCCCTCTTTTGATTGCCTGTTTATGGGTTGCTAGTAGAAAGATTGGATTTGGGGGGACAGAGGAAGCAAATGGACTGACAAGATCATTTATTGGGGCAGATACATCGATGATTGTCTCCTACTGTGGGCTGGTACACTTAATGAACTGCTGGAGTTTTTGGAATATATGAATAACAATCTATATGGGATACAATTTACCATGGAATCAAGCAGCACACACATCTCCTTCCTAGATATAGAGTTATACACTGAGGGAGACAAATTAAAGAGCCGACTATTTAGGAAAAATACTGCATGTAACTCTAGCTTACACGCCAACAGTTCTCACCAAATACACCAGATCAGTGCCATACCTTATGGGGAGTTTGTCAGAGCCAGGCAAAAAATTGTAGCGAGGAATGTGAGTTCTATACTTGTATTGAGGACATGAATCAACGTTTTGAGAAGAGAGGTTATTCCCCTACTGTTCTCAGAAAAGCCAAAAACAGGATTAAGAGGGTTAAGAGGGAAGATACACTAAAAGCAAAACCCACTCCTAATGAGAGAAAAGACAACATTCGAATGGTTACAGATTTCAATGAGCTCAGTCATGTCCTTTGCAGAAGCCTCAAAAGACATTGGGGGATTCTTGCGGCGGATAAGACATTGACCCCCCATATCACCAGACAACCACAAATTTCATTCAGGAGAGGCAGGACTCTACGCAATAGACTCAGCCCTACAGTACCCAAGATAGGAAATATACACTCCTGGTTGAGTTCTATAAACATGGGTTTCTTTAAATGTGGATTCTGGGGGGTATGCCGGTGGGCCAAACACAAGACGAAAAGTTTTAAGGGCTGTGACAACAAAACCTATGATATTCGGACGAATATCAACTGCTTGACTAAATTTGTGGTCTACATTATCGAATGTAAATGTGGACTACAATACGTAGGAAGTACGATCAGGAGCCTGAAAGATAGAATTGGGGAACATGTTAGAGCCTTGCTACAACAAGATGCTAGATATCCAGTAGCGATTCATGCCAGCATATACCTGGCCCAAGGTCCCAAAAAAGAATTTGCTTTCTTTGGAATAGGCCATATTCCTATAAATATCAGAGGTGGAAATAGGGAGTTGCGCCTTAGGCGCACAGAAGCATTCTGGATCATGAGGCTTCAAACAGTTGGGCGGGGACTCAACTGTGACCCAGAGATGCAATTCTTCCTTGGTGAGTAACACCTTGATGTTAGGTCGGCCGAGATAGAATAGCTTTTACTGATATAGGACTATTATTACATATGATCAGTAGCTTTTCTTCACTTGTTTAACAACGGGTTTCAAGAATATTTCCCAGGGTTGTGGAGCAGGATGCAGTATAGTAAATGAAACATAACATGTATGGATCACGTAAAGTATATCTTGTAAACTCTTACGTGGATTCATAACTTTATTAATTCTGTCACATTACATGTATGGACGTGCTTTTATTACATTATTAGGCAAACCCGACCGTATAATATAAACTTATTCCATGTTTTTCGACCCTTTTAGTCTTGTTGTCTTCTCATATGGTATTAATAGATTGATAAACCACTTTCCTTCCTTTACGTTAGCCTCTTTTCCTGCCTTAATGATAGCTTGGTGTCTTCATTATGCTCAATATTTGATTTTATTGTGGGCTATTAGGGGTTTTACCACTCGGTCGTTTGTAATCCTCCAAATAGGACAGGTAGAACCAAATTCGGCAATTCGAGACCATACGCGGACTAGTTAGTTGTTGGTCACGGGTACGGACATTAACTCATTGATATTCTCACATGGTGTTCGCCACATTATGGGGTAGACTTATGGACTTACTTACGGACAGTTAGACTAATTGGGCATTACACCTTATCGGTTCAGCGGTCCAGACTCTGGACATGCGACCGGATTTATATCCGCTTCCGAGTCGGGCCTGAGTCACTTCCGGGTAATAGAAGCCAGTGAAGCGAGGGCGATTCGGCCGCAGGTAATTTCCCGTACCCTCGTAGAAAGTTTAATTGACCCTGTAGCAGGGTTTCCGTTCTCCCACAGAACTGTGCACAGAGATCTAGAACCTGGGTGAGTTAGGTGACCCAAAACTCACCTTAGTATCAGAAATCCCCTTACCAAGCTAGCTACAGTGTCTCATTGGTCCTAACAACTTCCCAGTGACTTAGACAATCCAGAACATGAACTTAGGGTACCTCAGGTATCGTGGAACACATGAACACTCTTTCGCTCTATAATCATTTCAAACAAAAACTGGGAGTCAAAGAACACACGTGCAAGTTTGAAATATTTATTTTTCAATACAAGGTTCTCAAACGCCGTATCTTATATAATACCAGCATACATATTATAAAAATCAGAGTTATCAGCATAGTCACTAATCCATAGTAAGCAAAAGGTGATAGTATATTATAATACAAATTCTATAGAAATCTGTATCACCTATATTTCGCGCACCCTATTTAGCATACTAGATTATATCTAAGAAGGTCTCATTTGGGTTTTTAGCAGGGCGGGCCCATACCTCTAATGGTCAGTAGGAGAAGATCACATCAACAGCTACCAGCTCTCTGCATGCGAAGCATCAAGTGTGTTGATTCATTCCCTGTAACTCTATCTTAAACCCGCGTAGAGCCCAATGTTGGCAGCAACATTATTTGTGTTATGTCTAATGTGGTGCGAGGATCAGGTCTCCAGCAACCTTGTGTTAGGTTATTCTTAGAGGGTGCAGTTCTCAGTGTGCAGACATTTGTACCAAGTGTACCAAGCACGACTGATATCAGAGCAATAACATATTATTCTCAAATAATTCACATCTTTCGTCTAGGTTGAAAGCTACAATAACAATTAGGTGTCGTGTGCAAACTGAAGCCGAAGGAAAATATGGTGTTTAAACATTTAATAAACTCATGCTACCTTAACACAATATATAGAAACGCAGTAACCATATGACACCCCCTCAATGATCCGAGGACGGTTAAAAAAGGATGAAAATATAAGCCAATACTATATGAGAGGCAAAACATGAAAGCAAAGTTCAACAATATTGAGCCAAGCTAAATGTATGTAAATGTATATATGTTTTCAATAATAAAAAAATATGTATGAATGCCTATAGTGGCCACACAAAAGATATAAAAATTCGAACTTAAGGCCAACTACCAGTCCACAGGCCTAGAACAAATGTAAGTCGAATGTTCGTAATAAAAAAGGCACCATTCAGAATTACTAAAAAGTCACGTGCCATAATAATGAAAGTCTTCAAAGTCACTCATGGGTTGAATGAATATGCAAAATAGGTAGCTACAGCTTCCACCATGAAATCACTGTCATCATCCGAAAACAGTTCAGCCATCCAATTAAGCAATGGGAAAGAACATTCGTGCTCCTCCAGCACCGAATCCTCTAGCAACATCAGAGGACAACTCAGTGGGTTCTCGAGAACGCTATGTGCCAGAAAGTCATGCGCCACTGCGGATATGTCCCACTGACCCATTAGTCCATGCATCGCTGCCACGGCCATAACCCTTTCGCCAGAACAAACCAACTCGTGAGCAACTAGGGGGCTCATTAGCTGATCAAAATCGACGTCAGGAGAAGTCGGTAAGCAGAGACACAAATCAATGGCCCAGTCGAAATCACAGCTCAGGCAATGAAACACAGGCTGGACACATGTGAAAAAGGAAAATCGGAACGATAATCCAAAAGCCGTGCTTAAAGTCGCAAGCGGTAAGGAGCCATAGTATTCAAGCATCCGGTTGCGAAACTGCATCAGTATGGGCTGAGCGTTTCCTTGCGCAGGATGGGCATCCATGTTTTATAAAGCAAAATATCACCAGAACTCCTGCAGCCAAAGCCAGCAAAACAGGGAATCTGCCAAACAAGCTTGCGAATATAGAATGAAAGAACGCAGGGATAATACCAAATACTTTTTCAAATGCAGTCACGAGACCACTGCTAACCAATTTAAAAAAATGTGCTAGGCCAGTTGTGGAGGAGGCATTGAAGATTTGATGAACTAGCTCACAGAAATGAAACGGCAAATCAGTATTTAAAAGTGCCTGCACCTCTGTGCGTGTGTTAGCTATGTGAAGGACATAAGTTTCGCGGCCCGAGCTCAGGGCCACTTCTTTCTGAGACAATAGTGCTCTTATTCGGCTCAAACCATTGAACTTCGCTCTCAAGGTTGGTATTCGGGGCCAAATAGAAACATCTGAATTCCCATGCGTGGGTGGATATAACACGTTCTTGCAACACACCACACGTTCTGATACAGTAACCACATAGGCGATACCGACCATTAACCCGCAACACATTTCGTTATTCAAAAGTAAATAACTACCGTTAGACAATAAAGTGAATGTGGGAACTATTGCAGGAACCGGTGTGCCTTTCAAAACACAGGCTAAATTAGGCTTGTCCTGATTACAAGAACCATGCAACTGGATGTGTCTGCATATTAGTGAGCGGTCAGGCGACTGTGTACATTCTTCACCATTCAGATTCACTTCCTTTCCCTCCTTAAGACATCTATATGTGTACGATAAAGACCATGTCTCATGGAGGAAAGCACTGCCTAATTGTTCATATCGCCCTATAGCAATATATCGCATACAATTTGTAAATTTATACATAGCAAAAGGCAAGGTAATAATACCATGGATAAGCCATGTAGCAGCAGTAACCTCAGCCACAGAAAAGGGCAAGGATTCTAATTTTTCAATGTGTAACATAGAAAATGATGTATCTCGCATGGGAAGCATGCGCTGTTTTTCAGTCAAATTAAATGGGGCAAACAGTGATGAGACGTTCATATAACTCCAAGGCACTCGACCAGCCTTCAGAGTCTGCAGTGTCCAAGCAAACTGCATTACAGAACGCAATTGATTTTGAGCATGATACAATACGGACACTTCATCATGTACAATGTCAACAACAGAAGAAACAATATTGTTCAACGTGTAAATTCGGGAAGAAAGCGTGTTAATACTGTTATCGACAACTGCAAGCGCTTTTTCTAAATTTGCTTGATCAATTGCTCTTAGGCGCTTAGCAGCTTCAATTTGAGAAACTTTCCAAATTTCATTGTAAATCGCATAAAGCCATCGTTTAGATCTACCTTTAGCTGGGCCTTTTATAAAATCGTTCAAATCCACATTTTCAGTTAACTGAGACAGATGTAGTTTAACTGCAGCTAACGTGGAATGTTGTAACCAATTCTGACACAGTTTCCCTGCAGAGTAAGTGGTGACAGTATAATCAGTTTCAAAACGGGGATCTGGTCGCACTTGTGTGAACCCTTCAGCCAACCCCAGAAATCGGCGTTGGCAAGAATCAGAACTCTTTTGCCACAACAGCCAACCTTTTGGATCCAAGCTGGACACATTAAAGGACTAATTGTGTATTAGAGACTGTATCTCATGAATAGACAAATCAGAAAAATTACCCCATCCTGAATATTCTTCTAATCGGGGATTATTGGTGTATTTAATTTTTTAGAAGTAGCCAATCCAAAGCATGTTGTCTGGGAAATAGTAAAATTTAGAAACAACATGTGATTTGGGATGAGACATGCACGGTGCAAAGCCTCAGTGCCTTGTACCTGCCAATCTTTGGTACCCCAAACCGATTTAAGGTCAATAATTCCCTTCCAGACCTCGTGGCCATCTAAAGCCAATTTGTCTAGAAAGGACTTCGAATACAGCAACTTTGTATCGGTAAGTCTAACTTTGGACATGGATTTTTCTGTCATTCTGAAATAAAAGGACTCAGGATTTGATTGATTGAAATCTGTAAAATAACTGTATTTTCTCAGAAATGTACTGGAGTCTCCAATTATAGGAGCTGGGCAATGTTCCCACCGCAATGCGACTATGCTGCGGGATGTCCACGGCTTGTGCCATGTCAGCACAGGAAAGTGAAAAAACAAAGATTACTTTGTAGCACAACTGGGTAGTAATTCAAAGAAACCGTTTTTAGATAGATTCAAGCTTGAAAAAGACCTATTTCAAAAATAGGTAGGTTTTTCCGACAATGCCGTTTTCCGGCAAACGGGAAAGAAGGTGTTAAGGGTTGAATGATATACTACTCGAGTGTCATGATATAAGGCCAACAACGTATGGGCAGGGTTTCCGTTCTCCCACAGAACTGTGCATAGAGATCTAGAACCTGGGTGAGTTAGGGTGACCCAAAACTCACCTTAGTTTCAGAAATCCCCTTACCAAGCTAGCTACAGTGTCTCATCGGTAGTAATAACTTACCAATGACTTAGACAATCCAGAACATGAACTTAGGGTACCTCAGGTATCGTGGAACACATGAACACTCTTTCGTTATATAATCATTACAAACCGAAACTGGGAGGCAAAGAACACACGTGCAAGATTGTAATGTTTATTTTTCAATGCAAAGTTCTCAAAGGCAGTATCTTGTATAATATCAACATACATATTATAAAAATCAGAGTTAGCAGCATAGTCATTAATCCATAGTAAGCAAAAGGTGATAGCATGTTATGATGCAAAAATCTATAGAATTCTGTATCACCTATATTTCGCGCACCCTATTTAGCATATTATATTATATCTAAGAAGGTCTCATTTGGGTTCTAGCAGGGCGGGCCCATACCTCTAAATCTCAGTAGGAGTAGATCACATCAACAGCTACCAGCTCTCTGCATGCGAAGCATCAAGTGTGTTGATTCATTCCCTGTAACTCTATCTTAAACCCGAGTAGAGCCCAATGTTGGCAGCAACATTATTTGTGTTATGTCTAATGTGGTGCGAGGATCAGGTCTCCAGCAACCTTGTGTTAGGTTATTCTTAGAGGGTGCAGTTCTCAGTGTGCAGACATTTGTACGAAGTGTACCAAGCACGACTGATATCAGAGCAATAACATATTATTCTCAAATAAATCACATCTTTCGTCTAGGTTGAAAGCTACAATAACAATTAGGTGTCGTGTGCAAACTGAAGCCGAAGGAAAATATGATGTTTAAACATTTAATAAACTCATGCTAACTTAACAAAATATATAGAAACGCAGTAACCATATGACAATACCCCCTCCATCAGACCCCATCCACTGAGTGAGAGAGCCTTGTGTGGGTGAAATACCCCCTCCGTCCGCACACCCCCTCCACTGAGAGAGAGACCCCTGTGTGGGTGAAATACCCTCTCCATCAGACCGCATCCACTGAGTGAGAGACCCCGGTGTGGGTGAAATACCCCCACCATCCATCAGACCCCATCCACTGAGTGAGAGACCCTGTGTGGGCGAAATACCCCCTCCGTCCATCAGACCCCATCCACTGAGTGAGAGACCCTTGTATGGGTGAAATACCCCCTCCATCAGACCCCATCCACTGAGGGAGAGACCCCTGTGTGGGTGAAATGCCCCCTCCATCCTCAGACCCCATCCACTGACTGAGAGACCCCTGTGTGGGCGAAATACCCCCTCCATCCTCAGACCCCATCCACTGAGTGAGAGACCCCTGTGTGGGTGAAATACCCCCTCCATCCTCAGACCCATCCACTGAGTGAGAGACCCCTGTGTGGGTAAAAAAAACCTCCATAAGACCCCATCCAGTGAGTGAGAGACCCCTGTGTGGGTGAAATACCCCTTCCATCAGACCCCATCCACTGAGTGAGAGACCTCTGTGTGTGTGAAATACTCCCTCCATCAGACCCCATCCACTGAGTGAGAGACCCCTGTGTGGGTGAAATACCCCCTCCATCCTCAGACCCCATCCACTGAGTGAGAGACCCCTGTGTGGGTGAAATACCCCCTCCATCAGACACATCCACTGAGTGTCCGCCTCCCTCTGTTACGATATAAAGCCACCAAGATCATCTGCAGCATTCCCCAACGATCATCCCTTCATCCCGACACTCTTGAACGTCCACATAGCACTGCTCACCCACAAAGCCCGATCGCATGACCTCAACAACATCTCATATGCCAATGACACCCAGCTGATCCTCTCCCTCACCAAGGCCCCAACCACTGCCAAAACCAACCACCACGAAGGAATGAAGACCATCGCCGAATGGATGAAGAACAGCCGCCTGAAACTGTACTCGGACAAGACGGCTGCACCCCGTCCACCTGGGACGACTCCTGAATGCCATCCACACTGGGAGCCGCACCGACTCCCACCGACCATGCACGCAATCTGGGGTCCATCCTGGACTCATCGCTGTCAATGACCCAGCAAGTCAACGCCGTATCCTCCTCCTGCTTCAACACCCTCTGCATGCTCCGCAAGATTTACAGATGGATCCCCACCGGAACCAGAAGGACAGTCACCCAGACCCTCGTCACCAGCAGGCTGGACTACGCCAATGCCCTCTACGCAGAAACCTCGGCCTAGCTCCAGAAACGACTAAAACGCATACAGAATGCCTTTGCACGCCTCAGCCTCGACATCCCCCCCCACTGCCACAGCACATCCTACCTGAGAGACCTGCACTGGCTCCCCATCAAGAGGATATCCTTCAAGCTCCTAACCCATGCATACAAGGCACTCCACAACACATTGGACCAGCGTACCTCAAAAGACGGCTCAGCTTCTACACCCCAAACCGCCATCTTCGCTCTGCTCATCTTGCCACTGTCCCTGTGTGGGTGATATACCCCCTCCGTCCTCAGACCCCATCCACTGAGTGAGAGACCCCTGTGTGGGTGAAATACCTCCTCGGTCAGGCCCCATCCACTGAGTGAGAGACCCCTCTGTGGGTGAAATACCCCCTCTGTCCTCAGACCCCATCCACTGAGTGAGAGACCCCTGTGTGGGTGGTATACCCCCTCCATCCTCAGGCCCCATCCACTGAGTGAGAGGCCCCTGTGTGGGTGAAATACCCCCTCCATCAGACCCCATCCACTGAGTGAGAGACCCCTGTGTGGGTGAAATACCCCCACCGTCCATTAGACCCCATCCACTGAGTGAGAGACCCCTGTGTGGGTAAAATACCCCCTCCATCAGACCCCATCCACTGAGTGAGAGAGCCTTGTGTGGGTGAAATACCCCCTCCGTCCGCAGACCACATCCACTGAGAGAGAGGCCCCTGTGTGGGTGAAATACCCTCTCCATCAGACCGCATCCACTGAGTGAGAGACCCCTGTGTGGGTGAAATACCCCCTTCATCAGACCCCATCCACTGAGTGAGAGACCTTGTGTGGGCGAAATACCCCCTCCGTCCATCAGACCCCATCCACTGAGTGAGAGACCCTTGTATGGGTGAATACTCCCTCCATCAGACCCCATCCACTGAGGGAGAGACCCCTGTGTGGGTGAAATGCCCCCTCCATCCTCAGACCCCATCCACTGACTGAGAGACCCCTGTGTGGGCGAAATACCCCCTTCATCCTCAGACCCATCCACTGAGTGAGAGACCCCTGCGTGGGTAAAAACAAACCTCCATCAGACCCCATCCACTGAGTGAGAGACCCCTGTGTGGGTGAAATACCCCTTCCATCAGACCCCATCCAAGAGTGAGAGACCTCTGTGTGTGAAATACTCCCTCCATCAGACCCCATCCACTGAGTGAGAGACCCCTATGTGGGTGAAATACCCCCTCCATCCTCAGACCCCATCCACTGAGTGAGAGGCCCCTGTGTGGGTAAAATACCCCCTCCATCAGACCCCATCCACTGAGTGAGAGAGCCTTGTGTGGGTGAAATACCCCCTCCGTCCGCAGAAGCCCTCCACTGAGAGAGAGACCCCTGTGTGGGTGAAATACCCTCTCCATCAGACCTCATCCACTGAGTGAGAGACCCCTGTGTGGGTGAAATACCCCCACCATCCATCAGACCCCATCCACTGAGTGAGAGACCCTGTGTGGGCGAAATACCCCCTCCGTCCATCAGACCCCATCCACTGAGTGAGAGACCCCTGTGTGGGTAAAATACCCCCTCCATCAGACCCCATCCACTGAGTGAGAGAGCCTTGTGTGGGTGAAATACCCCCTCCGTCCGCAGAAGCCCTCCACTGAGAGAGAGACCCCTGTGTGGGTGAAATACCCTCTCCATCAGACCTCATCCACTGAGTGAGAGACCCCTGTGTGGGTGAAATACCCCCACCATCCATCAGACCCCATCCACTGAGTGAGAGACCCTGTGTGGGTGAAATACCCCCTCCGTCCATCAGACCCCATCCACTGAGTGAGAGACCCTTGTATGGGTGAATACCCTCTCCATCAGACCTCATCCACTGAGTGAGAGACCCCTGTGTGGGTGAAATACCCCCTCCGTCCATCAGACCCCATCCACTGAGTGAGAGACCCTTGTATGGGTGAATACCCCCTCCATCAGACCCCATCCACTGAGGGAGAGACCCCTGTGTGGGTGAAATGCCCCCTCCATCCTCAGACCCATCCACTGAGTGAGAGACACCTGTGTGGGTAAAAAAAAACCTCCATCAGACCCCATCCACTGAGTGAGAGACCCCTGTGTGGGTGAAATACCCCTTCCATCAGACCCCATCCAAGAGTGAGAGACCTCTGTGTGTGAAATACTCCCTCCATCAGACCCCATCCACTGAGTGAGAGACCCCTGTGTGGGTGAAATACCCCCTCCATCCTCAGACCCCATCCACTGTGTGAGAGACCCCTGTGTGGGTGAAATACCCCCTCCATCCTCAGACCCCATCCACTGAGTGAGAGACCCCTGTGTGGGTGAAATACCCCCTCCATCAGACACATCCACTGAGTGTCCGCCTCCCTCTGTTACGATCTAAAGCCACCAAGATCATCTGCAGCATTCCCCAAGGATCATCCCTCAACCCAACACTCTTCAACGTCTACATAGCACTGCTCACCCACAAAGCCCGATCGCATGACCTCAACAACATCTCATATGCCAATGACACCCAGCTGATCCTCTCCCTCACCAAGGCCCCACCACTGCCAAAACCAACCACCACGAAGGAATGAAGACCATCGCCGAATGGATGAAGAACAGCCGCCTGAAACTGTACTCGGACAAGACGGCTGCACCCCGTCCACCTGGGACGACTCCTGAATGCCAGCCACACTGGGAGCTGCACCGACTCCCACCGACCATGCACGCAATCTGGGGTCCATCCTGGACTCATCGCTGTCAATGACCCAGCAAGTCAACGCCGTATCCTCCTCCTGCTTCAACACCCTCTGCATGCTCCACAAGATTTACAGATGGATCCCCACCGGAACCAGAAGGACAGTCACCCAGACCCTCGTCACCAGCAGGCTGGACTACGCCAATGCCCTCTACGCAGGAACCTCGGCCTAGCTCCAGAAATGATTAAAACCCATACAGAATGCCTTTGCACGCCTCAGCCTCGACATCCCCCCCCACAGCCACATCACATCCCACCTGAGAGACCTGCACTGGCTCCCCATCAAGAGGATATCCTTCAAGCTCCTCACCCACGCATACAAGGCACTCCATAACATATTGGACCAGCCTACCTCAACAGACGACTCAGCTTCTACACCCCGAACCGCCATCTTCCCTCTGCTCATCTCGCCACTGTCCCTGTGTGGGTGATATACCCCCTCCGTCCTTAGACCCCATCCACTGAGTGAGAGACCCCTGTGTGGGTGAAATACCCCCTCCATCAGACCCCATCGACTGAGTGAGAGACCCCTGTGTGGGTGAAATACCTCCTCCGTCGGACCCCATCCACTGAGTGAGAGACCCCTGTGTGGGTGAAATACCTCCTCTGTCCTCAGACCCCGTCCACTGAGTGAGAGACCCCTGTTTGGGTGATATACCCCCTCCGTCCTCAGGCCCCATCCACTGAGTGAGAGGCCCCTGTGTGGGTGAAATACCCCCTCCGTCCTCAGACCCGATCCACTGAGTGAGAGACCCCTGTGTGGGTGAAATACCCCATCCACCAGACCCCATCCACTGAGTGAGAGACCCCTGTGTGGGTGAAATACCCCCACCGTCCATCAGACCCCATCCACTGAGTGAGAGACCCCTGTGTGGGTAAAATACCCCCTCCATCAGACCCCATCCACTGAGTGAGAGAGCCTTGTGTGGGCGAAATACCCCCTCCGTCCATCAGACCCCATCCACTGAGTGAGAGACCCTTGTATGGGTGAATACCCCCTCCATCAGACCCCATCCACTGAGGGAGAGACCCCTGTGTGGGTGAAATGCCCCCTCCATCAGACACATCCACTGAGTGTCCGCCTCCCTCTGTTACGATCTAAAGCCACCAAGATCATCTGCAGCATTCCCCAACGATCATCCCTTCATCCCGACACTCTTGAACGTCCACATAGCACTGCTCACCCACAAAGCCCGATCGCATGACCTCAACAACATCTCATATGCCAATGACACCCAGCTGATCCTCTCCCTCACCAAGGCCCAAACCACTGCCAAAACCAACCACCACGAAGGAATGAAGACCATCGCCGAATGGATGAAGAACAGCCACCTGAAACTGTACTCGGACAAGACGGCTGCACCCTGTCCACCTGGGACGACTCCTGAATGCCAGCCACACTGGGAGCTGCACCGACTCCCACCGACCATGCACGCAATCTGGTGTCCATCCTGGACTCATCGCTGTCAATGACCCAGCAAGTCAACGCCGTATCCTCCTCCTGCTTCAACACCCTCTGCATGCTCCGCAAGATTTACAGATGGATCCCCACCGGAACCAGAAGGACAGTCACCCAGACCCTCGTCACCAGCAGGCTGGACTACGCCAATGCCCTCTACGCAGGAACCTCGGCCTAACTCCAGAAATGATTAAAACGCATACAGAATGCCTTTGCACGCCTCAGCCTCGACATTCCCCCCCCACAGCCACATCACATCCCACCTGAGAGACCTGCACTGGCTCCCCATCAAGAGGATATCCTTCAAGCTCCTCACCCACGCATACAAGGCACTCCATAACATATTGGACCAGCCTACCTCAACAGACGACTCAGCTTCTACACCCCGAACCGCCATCTTCCCTCTGCTCATCTCGCCACTGTCCCTGTGTGGGTGATATACCCCCTCCGTCCTTAGACCCCATCCACTGAGTGAGAGACCCCTGTGTGGGTGAAATACCCCCTCCATCAGACCCCATCGACTGAGTGAGAGACCCCTGTGTGGGTGAAATACCTCCTCCGTCGGACCCCATCCACTGAGTGAGAGACCCCTGTGTGGGTGAAATACCTCCTCTGTCCTCAGACCCCGTCCACTGAGTGAGAGACCCCTGTTTGGGTGATATACCCCCTCCGTCCTCAGGCCCCATCCACTGAGTGAGAGGCCCCTGTGTGGGTGAAATACCCCCTCCGTTCTCAGACCCGATCCACTGAGTGAGAGACCCCTGTGTGGGTGAAATACCCCCTCCATCAGACCCCATCCACTGAGTGAGAGACCCCTGTGTGGGTGAAATACCCCCACCGTCCATCAGACCCCATCCACTGAGTGAGAGACCCCTGTGTGGGTAAAATACCCCCTCCATCAGACCCCATCCACTGAGTGAGAGAGCCTTGTGTGGGTAATATACCCCCTCTGTCCGCAGACCCCCTCCACTGAGAGAGAGACCCCTGTGTGGGTGAAATACCCTCTCCATCAGACCGCATCCACTGAGTGAAAGACCCCTGTGTGGGTGAAATACCCCCACCATCCATCAGACCGCATCCACTGAGTGAGAGACCCTGTGTGGGCGAAATACCCTCTCCGTCCATCAGACCCCATCCACTGAGTGAGAGACCCTTGTTTGGGTGAAATACCCCCTCCATCAGACCCCATCCACTGAGGGAGAGCCCCCTGTGTGGGTGAAATGCCCCCTCCATCCTCAGACCCCATCCACTGACTGAGAGACCCCTGTGTGGGTGAAATACCCCCTCCATCCTCAGACCCCATCCACTGAGTGAGAGACCCCTGTGTGGGTGAAATACCCCCTCCATCCTCAGACCCATCCACTGAGTGAGAGACCCCTGTGTGGGTAAAAAAAAAAACCCTCCATCAGACCCCATCCACTGAGTGAGAGACCCCTGTGTGGGTGAAATACCCCTTCCATCAGACCCCATCCACTGAGTGAGAGACCTCTGTGTGTGTGAAATACTTCCTCCATCAGACCCCATCCACTGAGTGAGAGAACCCTGTGTGGGTGAAATACCCCCTCCATCCTCAGACCCCATCCACTGTGTGAGAGACCCCTGTGTGGGTGAAATACCCTCTCCATCATCAGACCCCATCCACTGAGTGAGAGACCCTTGTATGGGTGAATACCCCCTTCATCAGACCCCATCCACTGAGTGAGAGGCCCCTTTGTGGGTGAAATACCCCCTCCATCAGACCCCATCCACTGAGTGAGAGACCCCTGTGTGGGTGAAATACCCCCACGGCCCATCAGACCCCATCCACTGAGTGAGAGACCCCTGTGTGGGTGAAATGCCCTCTCCATCAGACCGCATCCACTGAGTGAGTGACCCCTGTGTGGGTGAAATACCCCCACCATCCATCAGACCGCATCCACTGAGTGAGAGACCCTGTGTGGGCGAAATACCCTCTCCGTCCATCAGACCCCATCCACTGAGTGAGAGACCCTTGTGTGGGTGAAATACCCCCTCCATCAGACCCCATCCACTAAGGGAGAGACCCTTGTGTGGGCGAAATGCCCCCTCCATCCTCAGACCCCATCCACTGACTGAGAGACCCCTGTGTGGGTGAAATACCCCCTCCATCCTCAGACCCCATCCACTGAGTGAGAGACCCCTGTGTGGGTGAAATACCCCCTCCATCCTCAGACCCATCCACTGAGTGAGAGACCCCTGTGTGGGTAAAAAAAAACCCTCCATCAGACCCCATCCACTGAGTGAGAGACCCCTGTGTGGGTGAAATACCCCTTCCATCAGACCCCATCCACTGAGTGAGAGACCTCTGTGTGTGTGAAATACTCCCTCCATCAGACCCCATCCACTGAGTGAGAGACCCCTGTGTGGGTGAAATACCCCCTCCATCCTCAGACCCCATCCACTGTGTGAGAGACCCCTGTGTGGGTGAAATACCCTCTCCATCCTCAGACCCCATCCACTGAGTGAGAGACCTCTGTGTGTGTGAAATACTCCCTCCATCAGACCCCATCCACTGAGTGAGAGACCCCTGTGTGGGTGAAATACCCCCTCCATCCTCAGACCTCATCCACTGAGTGAGAGGCCCCTGTGTGGGTGAAATACCCCTTCCATCCTCAGACCCCACCCACTGAGTGAGAGACCCCTGTGTGGGTGAAATACCCCCTCCATCAGACCCCATCCACTGAGTGAGAGACCCCTGTGTGGGTGAAATACCCCCACGGCCCATCAGACCCCATCCACTGAGTGAGAGACCCCTGTGTGGGTAAAATACCCCCTCCATCAGACCCCATCCACTGAGTGAGAGACCCCTGTGTGGGTGAAATACCCCCTCCATCCTCAGACCCCATCCACTGAGTGAGAGGCCCCTTTGTGGGTGAAATACCCCCTCCATCAGACCCCATCCACTGAGTGAGAGACCCCTGTGTGGGTGAAATACCCCCACGGCCCATCAGACCCCATCCACTGAGTGAGAGACCCCTGTGTGGGTGAAATGCCCTCTCCATCAGACCGCATCCACTGAGTGAGTGACCCCTGTGTGGGTGAAATACCCCCACCATCCATCAGACCGCATCCACTGAGTGAGAGACCCTGTGTGGGCGAAATACCCTCTCCGTCCATCAGACCCCATCCACTGAGTGAGAGACCCTTGTGTGGGTGAAATACCCCCTCCATCAGACCCCATCCACTGAGGGAGAGACCCCTGTGTGGGCGAAATGCCCCCTCCATCCTCAGACCCCATCCACTGACTGAGAGACCCCTGTGTGGGTGAAATACCCCCTCCATCCTCAGACCCCATCCACTGAGTGAGAGACCCCTGTGTGGGTGAAATACCCCCTCCATCCTCAGACCCATCCACTGAGTGAGAGACCCCTGTGTGGGTAAAAAAAAAACCTCCATCAGACCCCATCCACTGAGTGAGAGACCCCTGTGTGGGTGAAATACCCCTTCCATCAGACCCCATCCACTGAGTGAGAGACCTCTGTGTGTGTGAAATACTCCCTCCATCAGACCCCATCCACTGAGTGAGAGACCCCTGTGTGGGTGAAATACCCCCTCCATCCTCAGACCCCATCCACTGTGTGAGAGACCCCTGTGTGGGTGAAATACCCTCTCCATCCTCAGACCCCATCCACTGAGTGAGAGACCTCTGTGTGTGTGAAATACTCCCTCCATCAGACCCCATCCACTGAGTGAGAGAACCCTGTGTGGGTGAAATACCCCCTCCATCCTCAGACCCCATCCACTGTGTGAGAGACCCCTGTGTGGGTGAAATACCCTCTCCATCCTCAGACCCCAGCCACTGAGTGAGAGACCCCTGTGTGGGTGAAATACCCCCTGCATCAGACCCCATCCATTGAGTGAGAGACCCCTGTGTGGGTGAAATATCCCCTCCATCCTCAGACCCTGTCCACTGAGTGAGAGACCCCTGTGTGGGTGAAATACCCACTCCGTCCTCAAACCGCGTCCATTGAGTGAGAGACCCCTGTGTGGGTGATATACCCCCTCCATCCTCAGACCCCATCCACTGAGTAAGAGACCCCTGTGGGTGAAATACCCACTCCGTCCTCAGACCCCGTCCATTGAGTGAGAGACCCCTGTGTGGGTGATAGACCCCCTACGCTTTCAGACCCCCTCCACTGAGTGAGAGACCCCATGTGGGTGAAATACCCCCTCTGTCCATCAGACCCCATCCACTGAGTGAGAGACCCCTGTGTGGGTGAAAGACCCCCTCCATCAGACCCCATCCACTGAGTGAGAGACCCCTGTGTGGGTGATATACCCCCTCCATCCTCAGACCTCATCCACTGAGTCAGAGACCCCTGTGTGGGTGAAATGCCCCCTCCATCAGACACATCCCCTGAGTGAGAGACCTCTTTGTGGGTGAAATACCCCCTCCATCCTCAGACCCTATCCACTGAGTGAGAGACCCCTGTGTGGGCGAAATACCCCCTCCATCAGACCCCATCCACTCAGTGATAGACCCCTGTGTCGGTGAAATACCCCCTCTGTCCATCAGACCCCATCCACTGAGTGAGAGACTCCTGTGTGGGTGAAATACCCCCTCTGTCCTCAGACCCCATCCACTGAGTGAGAGACCCCTGTGTGGGTGAAATACCCCCTCCGTCCTCAGACCCCATCCACTGAGTGAGAGACCCCTGTGTGGGTGAAATACACCCTCCATCAGACCCCATCCACTGAGTCAGAGACCCTGTGTGGGTGAAATACCCCCTCCATCCTCAGACCCCATCCACTGAGTGAGAGACCCCTGTGTGGGTGAAACACCCCCTCCTTCAGACCCAATCCACTGAGTGAAAGACCCCAGTGTGGGTGAAATACCCCCTCCATCCTCAGACCCCATCCACTGAGTCAGAGACCCATGTGTGGGTCACACCTGATTGTTCTGTCTCATGACTTTATTGTGACTACAACCTGCTTCTTTCCTTGTTTTATGAGTGAGCCCCTGAAGGGGGAGGTGGACAAGAAAGCAGCAGAGAAATGCAAACCCTGATGTGGTGCAAAGCAGTGGGAGAGAGTTGATTGTCGGAGGTAGTCATTGCGGCGAGGTCTGGCCCGTACAATTGCTGCTCCTTGAGAGGTATGTTTTCTTCGAAATGTACTTTACATTTTATTAATAGTGCTAGCGCGCTGCCAGTGCTGCCGTTCCTAATACTTTCAGTGCCATTTTGTGACCTGAGTTGTTTGTACTAAATAGTAAAAGGTTGTGCTGCTTATTCTCAGCGAACCCCTCTTCTACGCAGTCCCGGCTATGTTTTTGCTTACTGGAGTGGCATCGTTCAATAAGAATGGAAAATATCTTCATTTTGTAGCATTTCTTAAAAAGTAAAAATTTCTTGAATTGCAAATTGTCCTTGATTTATGTGTGGTACGACGTTCCCGTTGTGCGCTCTCTTTCATCATGTAACTAGTGTGGGTGGCCGTTTTTTGTTTTTTTTACAAGACATACGAATACATTGTAGGTGTCTTATACCCTTGTTGTAAAGAAAGAGGCCTCATTTGTCACAATTGTCTAAGCTAATCAGCTAAGTTGTGCCAATGTAGCTTTGTTATTAGACTGAATTAATATATTTAGTAAACAGGTTCTCTTGGTTTCTTCTAGCGAACTTAATTCAGCGCTGCTCACACTGCTCAGTATCTCTGTAGTAGCTCTCCGTGACAGCAACTTCTGAAAACAAATGTGTGCAGGGCCTTCTGTTCACCTGGGCAGTGTGCGGGCTCTGCATTCACATTATAATGTTATGCAATTATTTCATAACCTGTTGCAGAGGCCTGCTTGGGAATTGTTTACAAGTGATACGAGTGTATTTAATAACGAACCTCTCTTGTTTTGCACATACTCCGGTTCTTAGCTACATGATTGCGTTTATGTCTAAACTATTGCATTTTATTTTCCTTGGGCTGTTTCTTTTGTACATTGTGGCGTCTCGAGGTCACCTAAAAGCGATCATTGGAGTTCTGTACTTCGTTTTCATGTTACACCTGACCTAGCGCTGTGATCCGTACTGGAGTGTGCACGTGCCCTGCTCTCCACATGCCGCCTGAGCAGAATATTGCTTGTAAGACCTGAACTCTTCTGTTTTTATAAATGCCAAAACAAAAACCTTGTTTGAAAAGCAGTAATGGTCCCTTAAAAAACCATGCTTGGACGAGTTACAGTTCACATTTAATGGTTCTGAAAATGATTTCTTAATTACCATGATTGATCATCTGTGTGCAATTTATATCCCATGAAGTTTTAAAACACACGCCTTTTGCTGGCAGGCCCCTTCCAGTAACATTCATCTTAGAAAGGGGCTGTAGGTTAGTAAGTTTGCAATTCAGGGGCTTTGCAGAAGCTTCAACGTCTTTCCAAAGCTTATTACTGTTTTAAAGGGCGTATTTCTGATATTTAGCTTTTTCCATGGACTTATGTGTTTGGTTTTATTTCAGGGGGAAAATTTCACTGTCCCTGAGAGCTTCAGTCATGCAGTCTATCTCTGAGAGCTGCAGCCATGCAGTCTGTCTCTGAGAGCTGCAGTCATGCAGTCTGTCTCTGACAGCTGCAGTCATGCTGTCTCTATCTCTGAAAGCTGCAGTCATGTAGTGTGTCTCTGAGAGCTGCAGCCATGCTGTCTCTATCTCTGAGAGCTGCAGTCATGCAGTCTGTCTCTGAGAGCTGCAGTCATGCAGTCTGTCTCTGAGAGCTGCAGTCACGCAGTCTGTCTCTAAGAGCTGCAGTCATGCAGTCTGTCTCTGAAAGCTGCAGTCATGCAGTCTGTCTCTGAGAGCTGCAGGCATGCAGTCTGTCTCTGATAAATACGTTACTAATGTGTTGCCCGAGATAGCTAGTCATTTAAAAGCCAGTGAGAGCTCCTGGACTACATCGTCCCCGGCATCCGTTCTGACCACGACTCAGTATTACGAGCGGCAGGAATTGGAAGCTAAGGGTAGCGAAGATAAGAAAAGTAAAGATCTGAAGACGAAAGTTATGTTAGCTCAGGTCTATGGGCCGCCCTCTAGAGGCTCTGACAGGACATATGACCGAGGTTATGATAGAGGCCGCAGGGGGTTTTCAGGTGCCCCTTACACTCGTACGGATCTGCATGTTAATCAATGTGCGTATTGTAAACAAATGGGTCATTGGATGAGTGAGTGTCCTGCGCGTGCTCAGTATGTATCACGAGGGCGGGGCCAGATGAGAACTCGTTCAGGGTTTGCAGGATCTCGAGGGGCGAATGATCGTGCTTGATTTGATGTGAATTCACGTGCGCAGAATGGTCAGAATGCCTTTGACAGACGAAACCAGTGTCAAATTTCTGATTCCGATCGGCCAGAGTTTTACGACTCTGCTCATGCATAGGGTTGTTTAGGATGGGGTAAGGAATCAGTTGAAGTTCCAGTAGATCAGACGGGTCCCTATGTTACAACACCTGTTTTGGGTACTACTGATCAGTTTCTGGTTGATATGGGAGCTACTCGTAGCGCCTTGTCTCCACAATTGGTTCCGAGGGCTTCCCTGTCTGGCACAACTATTACTTCGATAGGTTTCGATGGAACATCTTCCCTTAGCCCATTATCACAGCCCCTCCCACTATACATTGCGAAATTCAGTGCTCCATGTCCGTTTTTGCTTTCCCCAAACACGCCTGACAAGATTGTAGGGTTGGACATGTTAAAACATTTCAGAGCTACCATACGCTGCTCCCCAGAAGTACGAGTGATATTGAACGATAATTACCCTGAATCAGATAGGATGTTTGTTGTTCAGGAGGATATTGCCCTAGCCTCTCTCCCTAAAACTTTGTGGGCCACGTCGGATACTGATGTGGGCCAAATGGTTATCCCCCGGTTCAGATCTGTGTCAAGGAGGGAGCGGTGCTACCTCGCTTGCCACAATATAGGATTTCACAGGAGGGTGAAGAAGCGCTGGTGCATATTGTACATGACCTTATCAGGGTGGGTGTTGTGGAGGAAGTTCCATTCAATGTTTGTAATAGTCCGATTCTTCCAGTTTTGAAAAGAGATACAGACACACGTGTCTATCGATTTATTATTGATTTGAAGGAGGTCAACAAGATTGTTGTACCTCAGTATCCTGTGGTTTCTGATATTACCACTCTCCTTACTTTGGTCCCCCCGACTGCTACCACATTCTCTGTGATAGACTTGAAAAACGCTTTCTTTTCGATCCCCATTCATCCTGACAGTCGGTATCTGTTCGGTTTCAATCTGAATAACCCATCGTACAGATTTTGTCGAGTTCCCAAGGGCTACACTGAAAGCCCTAGTATTTACAGCCAAGCATTGAAAAGAGAACTTGATTCCTTTGTTTTGCCGAAGGGTGTGGCTCTCATTCAATATGTCGACGACATCCTGCTGGCAGCCGATACCCCTGAACAATGTGAAGAATTTACGTTGTCTTTGCTTTCTTTCCTTGCTCTGCATCATCATAAGGTTTCTAGGAAAAAGCTGCAATATTGTAGACCCAAGGTAACCTACTTAGGTCACCTTTTGTCTAAGGAGGGGCGTGCACTGGCATTAGTCCGCATACAGGCCATTTTGGATACACCAGTCCCAATTACACAGAAAGGAGTGCGTGCATTTTTGGGCCTTACTTCCTTCTGTAGGCAATGGATTTTGGGTTTCTCACACTTCGTTAAGCCCCTGTTAGCACTTCTGACGAAAGACACTCCAGTACCCCTCCCATAGACAGATGAATGTGAAAGTGCTTTTCGGCAGTTACGGCAAGCACTTTGTTCAGCACCAGTGTTAGGTACACCAGACTATACAAAGCCTTCTACACTGTATGTGCATGAGAAAGATGGCTGCGCTTTGTCAGTTTTAGTTCACTTGCACAGCGATAAGCAACGCCCCTGTGCGTACTTCTCAGCGGTACTTGATCCTGTTGCTAGAGCATTGCCTGGGTGTTTCCGCTCAGTTGCAGCGACAGCTGTGTCAATTCGGCAGAGTGAGGGAATAGTGTTATCACACAAATTGTTAGTGTTAGTACCCCATGCTGTTGATGCCCTTTTGAATCAGACTAAGACGCAGCACTTAACTAGTGCGCGTCTGACAGGATATGAGCTGACACTGCTAGCCCCTCACATTACACTGAAGGGATGTGCAACTCTGAACCCAGCCACTTTATTGCTGTATCCAGCAACTCAGCCTCAGGCACAAGAAACGCATGACTGTATATTCTTCACTGAGGAACAGACAAAGGGTCGCATTGATCTACAAGATACGCCTTTTCCAGACGTGGATGGTGAATTGTGGCCTGATGGGTCTTGCTTGAAATTACCTGACGGAACAACGTCAGCTGCGTATGCGATAACCACACTTGAGACAGTAGTAGAGACAGCTCGCATACCACAAAAATCGGCGCAAGCAGCTGAATTGATAGCTCTGACACGAGCATGTGAGCTTAGTACCGGTTTGTGTGTGAACATTTACACAGACAGCCACTATGCTTTCGGAGTAGCGCATGATTTTGGCCTGCTCTGGAAGGAAAGAGGTTTTCTGACGTCTCATGGAATGCAGATAATGCACGGAGAATTAGTGCATAATCTCTTGACTGCATTGACATGCCCAAAGAAAGTAGCTATAGTGAAGTGTAGTGCGCATAAGAAAGTGACAGACAAGGTTGGACGATTAAATGCTTTTGCAGATCATGTAGCACGAGAAACTGCGATACACAGAAGCACTACTGCCATGTATGTAGTGAAGTCGCAGGCTGAGAGATGGCATGATGCTAGGCAGGAAGTACAAGAGATACAGAGGACAGCCTATGTAAAGAACATGAAAAATGGTCTGAAGAGGGAGAATTGGATGATGAGGGTTGTTGGAGGAATAAAACAATGGACAGATGGAAGCTGCGCATAGCTTTTGTACAACCCATGGTTCAGATGGCACATGGACTAGCACATGTTGGAGCTTCCGCAATAACGAAAATGCTTATGCAAGTTTGGGAGCATCCTGAGAATGCTAGTACAGCGAAAAGAGTAGTACAATCCTGCCTGATTTGTTTGCAATATAATCCTGGAAAGGGAACGCGAGTTCCGTCTGGAGGTTTTGCTACACCGACTGCACCTTTTGAAGTCCTGCAAATGGACTATATTCAGCTTGAGCGCTGTAATGGCTTGAAGTATGTCCTGGTGGTGGTTTGTGCTTTCAGTAAATGGATTGAAGCATACCCCACGAAAGATAATACTGCTATTACTACTGCGAGATTCGGTGTTTGCCGACTCCTATGGAATGATAACGGGCCTCATTTTGTTGGGGAAGTTATCAAGTATGTCTTGAAAGGATTGGGAATCAGGCAGAAGTTTCATGCTGTGTTCCATCCACAATCGGCAGGATTGGTGGCAAGGTATAATGCTACTCTAAAACTGAAAATTGCGAAAATTCAAGCCTCCACACACTTGACTTGGCTAGATGCGTTGCCATTGGCTCTGATGTCCATTAGATCAATACCTCATTCCAGAACGGGTCTTACCCCGTATGAGGTGGTATTTGGGCGTCCGATGAACATTTGGGGAGTTCCGAAGCCAAGTTCTGTGTATGATGTACCTTGTGTCTTAATGAATGACTATTTGGCACAGTTAACTGATATTTTGGTTACTATTCATCAGCAGGTTCGAGAAGCGCTCCCTGATAAATCTGAAGGTGAAGGCCATGAGCTACGCCCTGGTGACTATGTGATGGTGAAAATCTTTGAGAGATCCAGCAGCTTGGAGCCGAGGTGGCGTGGACCAGAACAGGTTCTTCTTGCTACGAGGACCGCAGTACGAGTTACCAACAAGAAAAATTGAGTGCATGGCACCCATTGTCGTAAGGTATTGCCGACTTTGGTGGAACAAGCTGTGTTGACCGATCACCAGGAGATTCTGACTGCGGAAAAGGGCCCTGCTGTATCACCTGACGAAGTAGAGGAGTTCTTACCAGACCAGACGACTTCTGGAGCAACGCGATACAATTTGAGGCCAAGAAAGTGATTTGTGGGGTTTTTCTTTGTGCGAGACTGGTTGAGCAACCGCCTGGGGTAGTGGAAACAAAATGCCAATATGACAAGGGAGGGGGATCAGCCCTGCGTAGTGTAGTGACACCTGTCTTGATCTGTGGTGAAGAAAACAACGTCTACCCTTAGGTGAAGAGCTCATTGACTATTTTTACTTTTTGTGTTTTTGTAGTGTTCTTAGAGATAATTGACTTTGGTTATTATGATATCCACTAAGAATAAGATATTGAGTGTAATAGGTGTTTTTGCTGGGTTAATCATTTTAGCAGTAATAACCTGGTCTGTTGAGATGATGATTCCTGCTCGAAAGCTCTTTGTAGTGTCTACTACTCCTGTTCCAGAAGAGCATCAGCATTTTACTCTCCCGTATCATGAACAGAAACACCGGGAGTCCTATCTCAATAATACATTTGTTCAGATGCTCCACCATACGCATAATGCGACTAATACGACAAATTGCTGGATATGTGGCATGCTTCCGGCACATCAGAAGAGAGGTGGAACACCATTTATTCCACGTCCTTTTTCACATAATGGTTCTTGTCGAGCTTGGTACACTCTTCTTTTTGCAACCAGGAAACCTGCTGTAGGGGGAATTCTTTTCCGATTGAATAAAGAGTGTTATCAAGATAAACATGGGTATCCTCAAGCAAACGGAACTATATAGGAATGGGAAGAATATCGACCGGACAATGCTTCCACGCCATATGTCTTCACCCACACGAGAGACTCTACCACGAACAATGAATCTGTAATTACTGTTACACGGACTAAATGAGACCTCTGTGTACAAAGTACTGGGCGTATCCCAGTTGGGGACAGTGAATGTGCTACTGTATTAAACTTAGATGGCACTAATGACAGCTCGTTCTTGGCCTCACATAACACATATCTAGTATGTGGAAATCATGGCTATCACAGATTACCAATAGGGTGGTCTGGGATTTGTTACGTATCATTCCTGTTGTCTCCTGTTTTCTTAGCCCCTGCTTCATATCATCGAGACTTCAAATTGTTTAAGAATATAACAATAAACCGTTACAAAAGAACTGTAAAAATTGATGATGTTGACCAAACAGATACCAGCTTGCAGCAATATGTTGATTTTAATTTGGGTCTGTTTTCTTTTGTGGGTGCTGCATTGAACAGCAGGAAAATTTGACGATTGACTAGGGTTGTGGAAGCTGTAACTAATGAAGCTACTATAGCCCTTGGTAATATTACTGAAGAGTTACAGGTTGCTAGAATAGTTACTCTTCAGAACCGGATGGTTCTTGATGTAATGTTAGCAGACAGAGGAGGAGCATGTAAAATTATTGGTAGCAGCTGCTGTGAATTTATACCCGATAATTCACCTTCTGTATATGACGCCATCCTTAAATTGCATAAAATAGCTACGAATATTCATATTGAAAATGGGAGCTGGACTTTTGCAGGATGGTTTTGGTCATTAGTTTCTGCTTGGGGTTGGAAACTGTTGACTGCACTATGTATTATTATTGCATTTATCTTTTTTTGTTGTATGTGTATTCATTGTGGTCCAATGTTATGTACCATATGTATAACCGCCTGTATCCCGTCCAAATGTAATGCTGCAAAAATACAGAAGACATTAGATAAGGAAGTTGCTGAAATGATGAGTATAGATATACGAGATGTGAGCTCAGATTATCCCAAATGGGCACATGTCTTTGACTAACGTTAAAAGGGTCGACTGTGGTAAATTAACAATAGTTGAGTTGAACGTTAGTAAAAACATACTGTGTATCATAATAATTGTTCGAATATCCTATATTTACTATTAAGTTAACATGAGAGGTGGAGGGGAAGGGGCGTCCTTTATTCACGTTGCATGGAGTTGCCCCAAACTGGATGCATACTGGTCGGAGGTCTTCACAGCCATTAACCAAATCACACATAGAAATGATACGCCGACCCCACTCCTGGGCCTGCTAGGCTATGTTAAGGATACTGAACCCTGCGACAGGAAACTACATGCACTACTCCTTTTGTACGCCAAAAGACAGATCGCACTGCATTGGGGCAGAAGGGATCTCCCCTCATTCAAAGGGTGGATTAGGGATGTGACGTACGGCCATACACAACTGACGCACTACTGGGAGACCATGCCCACCGCTTCCAGACCTACTGATATCTGGGACCCATTCATACAGTGGACTATAGAACGTGCGAGCTCGGACACCTCGGGGAAGTCACCTGATACGAGTGTTTCGGATGATATGGGCTGATTGTGTACATCGCGTGGCTGAGTGATTGCTGCTAAATGACCCTGCGCTAGTGCGGACCTGCCCTGCCCTGTCGCACGCTCTGAGCCTATGGCCCCCACTGCTCCTGGGTATGATGCTGGCACCCCCCCGCTGGCCCTCCTGCGGCCTCAATCCCTTCCCCCTACCCCCCCCCCCCCCTGGTCTACACGTGAAAAGTTTGGAAGTCACCACGCACCCGCCCTACTAGAGGCTCGTCTTTGCTCATGACTATCCGGTGCAGGTCCATGAGACCCTATGGATGGCTGATATGTTGCATAGTTGTTGTTTTTTTGTACTTGCACCAAAGCTTGCTGTTTTTGTTTTTTGTTTGTTGGCGGGATATGTTGGGAGAAAAACTGTGCTGTTAGACACATCCTTTCCACATGCCGCCGCAGCTGGTTGTTGACCGCTGCTTGACCCGTGGCGGCCTAGTTGCTTTCCGATGCCTTTACATGTCAACAACACTGAGAGAAAAGTAAGACCGTTTACGCGCTGAAGTTGCACTGCTTAAGTCTAAGATGTGATTGTAATGAATGTCTATCTGGGAGTATTGGAATCGGCCGAATCACGGCCCCTGACCTGTTTTCCTGACCATTGTGCATTTTGTGCCTGATAGCGGCCTGCCTCCGGGTTGTTGGCGTGACGCAGTGTAAATCTTCTATCTCATTGTTACACAATAAATGTCTTACACCAAAAAAAAAAAAAAAAAAAAAAAGTTAACATGAGAGGAAACTACATTTTGTATTCACGGCGGCCATTTTGTCTGCCATGCGTTGCCTCGTGTTGACCACATACTTTGTCCTATGTCACTGCCTATGGCCTTCAAACTTGCCCAGCAACAGGCTATGTTATTGTTCCTTCCCCAATTAGGAGGAGGATGTAAATTCCACAGGAGCAAAGAGGAAAAATCCCACACACTTCCCAAAGACACGGACCCGAGGGGAAGATAAACACACTCCAGACCACGTGTCCACAAAAAGTGTGGGAGGAATTAATCCAAGGAGTATTCCAACTCTCCCCCAGCAGGGCTGGTGTAACTGCAGTCTTGAAGGCAGGAGAAAGCTGTAAAAAAATATACAATACTGCTCTATATCAGGAATACATCCCAAACAGAGAAACAAGTGTTCAACATAAAGCTGCACTTACCTCATTATGGTGAGCGTCAATGCTTGAGCAGCCAAAAAGGTACTTAGGAAGGTTTCAAGTACCAGCTGAAACAGGGTGGCATAAATGGTCGAAAACTCACCAGGTGGAATAGGCTCTAAAGGGAAATCCTACCCATAAACTAAAGACAGGGTAGAACTGAGCCACCAGTCAAACTCATAAAGCTAAAGACAGAGTAAGGACTGGAAACAGAATAGCTGGTACCAAACTCGGCCACCAATAGAGCTAAAGACAAGGTGGCACAGGGTACACACACCACGTCCGTCTCTTAAACTGAGGACTGAGCGGAACGGGTGCACACAGAACACACACGACACAAAACTATACAATACACTAAAATGAACACAAACAACTCTCCACGCCTTCAGCTCAAAAAACTAAACACAGAGCGAAGCGGGAGTGAACACAGGTGAGATGCGGGAGGCTCCGGTCACTCCTAAACTGAAGACAGAGTGAGCCGGAACCTTAAAGAGCCCGCGTGACAAATAAACATAAGACACGGAAAAACACAGCACAAACAAATCCTGTCAGCGAAACAGAATGCTCTCCCGATACTGAGAGCAAAACGCCACACAGGAGCAGAGAATGCAAGGGGGAAGGATGGGATAAATCCCTACGGGAGAAATAGCGGGCAAAAGGAAATGCAAAGGGGTGTGGAGGATAAGGAGGCAGGCAAACAGAGCAAGGAGCGAGGCACCCAAAAAGGAATACCGTCAGGGATAAGAGAACAGGAGCCGAAGTCTCAGGAATCAGGAAAGCAATATCTCTAACAGGCGAGAGTAACAAGAACGCTACGAGGTCTTCACACAGCTGAGCACTGGGTAAAGGGGCGTGGTCACTAACCGGATCAGTAAGCCAAGCAGGGATTCGTGGGAGAGGCTTCCTTTTCACTCAGTAAGGGAGCGTCTCTACATGCATAGATGGACCACGAATATTAGGGAATGTAGATAAAGGTATCGTGACAACTGAATGTTGAACACTCGTAATGAGTCAGTGACTTCTACCACTCCTAACAGTTCTCCCCCTCAAAATCCTCCCTCCCGGGCCAGGTTTAGAAGGATGTAATCTATGAAATCTCTGTACTAATCTGGGAGCATGTACATCCTCAGCTGATTCCCAGGTTCTATCTTCGGGAGGATACCCTAGCCAATCTACTAAATATTGGAGTTTTCCTCTGACTCTTCTAGAATCTAGGATTTTTTGTACTTCAAATTCCTCCTCACCCTCTACAACAACAGGAGGGGGAGGTTGTTCAGGTTTTAAAGGGGGTATATATTTCTTGAGTAAGGAACAGTGAAAAACAGGATGAATCTTTAAATGTGAGGGTAATTGCAATTTCAGAGTGACGGGGGTGATTACTTTAATGATGGGGTAGGGACCAATAAAGCGGGGTTGCAATTTTTTAGAACCTTGGAGTCTGAGATTCTTGGTAGATAACCATACTTTTTCTCCGATATCATAGTGTGGTTCCTCTCTACGATGTCTATCTGCTTGGTGTTTCATTCTTTCTTTAGCTTTATTCAGTTCTTGACTAGCACTTTCCCAGACCTTCTTTAAATGTTGATGGTGTTCTTTTAATGCAGGAATCTTTTCTAACTTGTCAGGGAAAGGAATGGGGAGAAATTCGGGATGTTGTCCAAAATTAAAATAAAAAGGAGATATCCCTAGAGAGGAGTGTGTAGCATTATTGTATGCAAATTCCGCCAATGGGAGAGCCTCCACCCAAGTGATAGACAAACTGGTCAATAAACATCGTAAATATTGTTCTAAAGTTTGATTGGTTCTCTCAGTTTGCCCATCTGTCTGGGGATGATAAGCCGTGGATAACCTATGATCCATTTGCAACACTGAACATACTCCACGCCAAAACTTAGAAACAAATTGAGGGCCTCTGTCCGAGAAAATAACAGCTGGAACACCATGTAAACGGATAACCTGAGCTATAAAAACCTGTGCTAGCTCTTGAGAAGAGGGTATCTTTTTTAAAGGAACAAAATGAGCCATTTTAGACAACATGTCCACAACTACTAGTATGGTATTATACCCTTGACTAAGGGGAAGGTCTGTTCTAAAATCTATGCTTATAGTATGCCATGGCTTAGGAGGAGCAGGTATGACCTTTAGCAATCCTGTAGGAGCACAATGGGAAGCCTTTTGTCGGGCACAGATAGAGCAGGCTTTGACAAAAGTATTGATATCTTTGCTTATGTGATCCCACCAAAACCATCTTTGACATAAGTCATCAGTTTTGACCGTTCCTGGATGTCCGGTTAACACACTGCTGTGACACCATTCTAATACTTGAGTTTGCAAGGAGGAAATGGGTATATACAGCCTATTGTTATGAAAATACAACCCTTCTTTAACAGAGTTCAAAGGATTCCTCTTCCATTCTTCTTCAGAGATCAGAGCATATTGTTCTTTCAAAGATTCCAAAAAGGATTTGGTGTTGTTTTCAGCGACTCCAATCACTTTATGTTCAGGAATGATAGAGGGCATGCGGTCTTTATTTTCTACAAGAGGGCTGTTCATTCTTGAAAGCGCATCAGCTTTGCCATGTTACGCTGCCGGACGATAGGTGATTATAAAATCATATTCACTAAAAAAGGATACCCAACGCATTTGCCTTGGAGTGAGAGCTTTGGCTGATTTAAAAAACTGCAAATTACGATGGTCAGAAAATATAGTGATAACATGTGGAGACCCTAACAAATAGTGCCTCCATTCCTGAAAAGACAGTTTGATAGCAAGCAACTCTCTTTCCCCAATGGTATAATTTTGTTCTGCAGAAAGTAGGGTCTTTGAAAAATAAGCAACAGGATGTAGTTGTCCAGTTCTGGATCTCTCTGTGATAATACAGCTCCTACGGCTGACTGAGAGGCATCAGCTTCCAAAAAAATGGTAGTGTATTATCTGCATGTCTAATTATTGGGGCTGACATGAATTTATTTTTGAGAGTGCTAAAAGCCTTTTCAGCTTCTTCATTCCAGGAGAATTTGATACCCTTCTTGAGTAATTTGGTAATAGGAGTAATGACGTCAGAAAAATGGTCAATAAATCTCCTATAGAAATTTGAAAAGCCCAGAAATGATTGAACTTCCTTGATGGTACTTGGACTGGGCCAATCCACTATGGCTTGAGTCTTCTTTGGGTCCATTTGAATTCCTTGGGGTGAGATGATAAAACCCAAAAAATCGATGGTGTCAGTATGAAAAGTGGTTTTATCTAATTTAGCGAACAGTGAATTCTCCTGTAGTTTCTGTAACACTCTTTTCACATGTATCACATGTTCTTCCTCAGTCTGTGAATAAATCAAGATGTCATCTATGTAAACTATGACAAAGACATCCAAACATTCTCGCAATACTTCATTAATGAAATATTGGAACGCCGCAGGCGCGTTGCATAACCCGAAGGGCATGACACAGTACTCATATAATCCAAATTTCGTACGAAAGGCGGTTTTCCATTCATCCCCTTCTTTAATTCGAATGAGATGATATGCTCCGCGTAAGTCTATTTTAGTAAAGATTTTAGCACCTCGCACTTGGTCCAAAAGGACTGGGATGAGTGGCAGTGGATATTTATTTTTTATGGTAATTTTGTTTAAAGCGTGATAATCCAAGCACGCTCTCAGGCCTCCTTCCCGTTTAGGAATGAAAAATAAAGGTGAGGACACAGGAGAGGTGGAATGTCTGATGAATCCTTTTTTCTGCATTTCTTCTAGATAGTTCTTCAAGTATTCTGTTTCGGCAGCAGTCAAGGCATATACTCTGCTGTTCGGAAGTTCAGCCCCAGGTATCAAATCGATGCGGCAATCGTATGAACGATGTGGAGGTAATTTGGTAGCTTCTTCCTCATTAAACACAGAAGTGAATTCAGAGTAAATTTCAGGGACCGCCGATGCAACTGCAATGGAATGGATGGTACAACATATAGGGTGTAAACTGTCACTGGCTTCTTGATAACAATGCATCATACAATATTGCGATTTTAACGTCACTGTTCTTTCAATCCAATCAATGTTGGGATTATGGACTTGCAACCAAGGTACTCCTAAAATGGCTCCAAAATTAGGAGTGTCTATTAAATCAAAGGATATTTGTTCAGAATGCCCATTGCCACATACCACTATGAGCACAGGTGTCTGATGACTGATCATACCAGAAGAAAGTTCTGAACCATCCACAGCCTTGACTGGTTCTGGTCGACTTTTTTTTAGGAAGGGAATGTGAAGTCTATGAGCTAACTGTATATCAAAAAAATTGCCCGTTGCTCCTGAGTCTAAAAGTATAGACATGTTATGTCTATCTTGATTTGTGAGCACCATAGTGACATTTAACAAAAAATGCTTCATGGGTCTCTGTATGATCTTGTTGTTTTGTGAGATATGCAGAGGAGTTAAACTTGACGAATCGATCTCTTCATTCCCCAAGTTCTTTAGTTTTCCTGTACACTGGCTGCTTTCTTTGAAGGAACATTAGGTCGAATGGGACATTCTCTTGCAAAATGTCCACTCTTTCCACAATATAAACATAAATTATTCTTCCTTCTTCTGGACTTTTCTTCCTCTGATAGAGGGCTTCTCACTCCCCCAATCTGCATGGGTTCTGGTATATCTTTACTGTCCTTCTTGTCGGTTCTTTGAACTACTAACTTGGGATATCCTGCTCTTGATTTTTCTCCTTTTCTTTCTTGTAGCCGGTAATTTAACTTCACAGTGAGCTCCATAAATGAAGGACAATCTTCTGGGGGATTAACTATCTGAGCCAATAAGTCCTTTAATTCATCGGATAACCCTCTGTAAAACAATGATGTTCTTTTATTCTCGGGCCAACATGTTTCTGCCAGTAATTTATTAAATTGGGTAATATAGGTTAGGAGATCTTTGGATCCCTGTTTTAAATTCAAAAGGGCGTTATCACTGGCCTGCATGTATGTGTGTTTAGCAAAGAGACTTCTAAACTTTTCCTGGAAGTTATTGTAATTATACAACAAGGGATCGTCTGTCTCTACCAGAGGCACTGCCCACTCAGCTGCATTCCCAGCGAGATAAGAAATAATAAACGCTACCTTTGCTGCATCATCTGGGAAGGCAGCCGCCTTGCACATGAAATGGAGGTGACATTGGGTCATGAAACTATTGAACTTAGCACTATCCCCTGTGAATCTCTCTGGCATCGCTAATGGGACAGGACTAGGTGTCTGAACTGTAACCTTAACTGGAATTGCCCCACTCGAGCCATCAGAAGGAACACTAACAGACGTTGTAGGAACAGAAAAGCGAGCTGGTTGAATATAGTTCCTCTTGCCCTTGGGAATTGCACCCAATCCTCCTATAGCCCCTGACTCTTGTGATTTCAATTGTGTTACTTCAGCCTGTAACCTAAGATTTTCTGTGCGCAATAATGCTACTTCCTGTTGTAAACTGGCCAGAACTACAGAAATATCTTCCATGGTAGTGGTGTGGCTAGCTAGGATGGGTGTATGCTCAGGCGAGCTAAGAGTCGGATCTATATTCATCTTCGCTCAGGTGGAATATTTTTACGTGGGCTTGGCTTTCTGTTATGGTTCCTTCCCCAATTAGAAGGAGTATGTAAATTCCACAGGAGCAAAGAGGAAAAATCCCACACACTTCCCAAAGACACGGACCCGAGTGGAAGATAAACACACTCGACCACGTGTCCACAAAAAGTGTGGGGGGAATTAATCCAAGGAGTATTCCAACTCTCACCCTGCAGGGCTGGTGTAACTGCAGTCTTGAAGGCAGGAGACAGCTGTAAAAAAATATACAATACTGCTCTATATCAGGAATACTTCCCAAACAGAGAAACAAGTGTTCAACATAAAGCTGCACTTACCTCACTATGGTGAGCGTCAATGCTTGAGCAGCCAAAAAGGTACTTAGGAAGGTTTCAAGTACCAGCCGAAACAGGGTGGCATAAATGGTCGAAAACTAACCAGATGGAATAGGCTCTAAAGGAAAATCCTACCCATAAACTAAAGACAGGGTAGAACTGAGCCACCAGTCAAACTCATAAAGCTAAAGACAGAGTAAGGACTGGAAACAGAATAGCTGGTAACAAACTCTGGCCACCAATAGAGCTAAAGACAAGGTGGCACAGGGTACACACACCACGTCCGTCTCTTAAACTGAGGACTGAGCGGAACGGGTGCACACAGAACACACACGACACAAAACTATACAATACACTAAAATGAACACAAACAACTCTCCACGCCTTCAGCTCAAAAAACTAAACACAGAGCGAAGCGGGAGTGAACACAGGTGAGATGCGGGAGGCTCCTGTCACTCCTAAACTGAAGACAGAGTGAGCCGGAACCTTAAAGAGCCCGCGTGACCAATAAATGTAAGTCACGGAAAAACACAGCACAAACAAATCCTGTCAGCGAAACAGAATGCTCTCTCGATACTGAGAGCAAAACGCCACACAGGAGCAGAGAATGCAAGGGGGAAGGATGGGATAAATCCCTACGGGAGAAATAGCGGGCAAAAGGAAATGCAAAGGGTGGGGAGGGTAAGGAGGCAGGCAAACAGAGCATGGAGCGAGGCACCCAAAAAGGAATACTGTCAGGGATAAGAGAACAGGAGCCGAAGTCTCAGGAATCAGGAAAGCAATATCTCTAACAGGCGAGAGTAACAAGAACGCTACGATGTCTTCACACAGCTGAGCACTGGGTAAAGGGGCGTGGTCACTAACCGGATCAGTAAGCCAAGCAGGGATTCGTGGGAGAGGCTTCCTTTTCACTCAGTAAGGGAGCGTCTCTACATGCATAGATGGACCACGAATATTAGGGAATGTAGATAAAGGTATCGTGACAACTGAATGTTGAACACTCGTAATGAGTCAGTGACTTCTACCACTCCTAACAGGCTATTATTAGCTTCCTTGTGTTTCGCCACTGACTGTTAGGGCTCACATCTGTTCCTAGTTAGTCCGAGATTGGAATGTGTTAGCCGAGACCCCAAGTCTGTCAACTCCTCCTCTTCTGATCGATTGTGTGTTCCAATATTACCTTATATGTACATAAAGTCATGCTCTTGTATCTCGTACCGCCTTCTTCTTGACCACTGTGTGGGTATAAATAAAGCACGCGGTCTTTGTTCCGTGTGCTACCTTCTGACAGTGCTGAAGGGTACTGTTCGAATTGTATCACCACCTCGTGAGGTTTAATAAACATTTGTACTTTGTTTTCCAGTTTCTGTGCCAACTTCTTACTTTAGTCTGAGGACTTGTGTACACAGAAGGGCGAACCCCTTGTACTAGCGGGCTAAGTTTAAGCCTGATCTACAGTCTGTCTCTGAGAGCTGAAGTCATGCAGCCTGTCTCTGAGAGCTGCAGTCATGCAGTCATGCAGTCTGTCTCTGAGAGCTGAAGTCATGCAGTCTGTCTCTGAGAGCTGCAGTCATGCAGTCTGTCTCTGAGAGCTGCAGTCATGCAGTCTGTCACTGAGAGCTGCAGTCATGCAGTTTGTCTCTGAGAGCTACAGTCATGCAGTCTGTCTCTGAGAGCTGCAGTCATGCAGTCTGTCACTGGGAGCTGCAGTCACGCAGTCTGTCTCTGAGAGCTGCAGTCATGCAGTCTGTCTCTGAGAGCTGCAGTCATGCAGTCTGTCTCTGAGAGCTGCAGTCATGCTGTCTCTGACTCTGAGAGCTGCAGTCATGCAGTCTGTCTCTGAGAGCTGCAGTCATGCAGTCTGTCTCTGAGAGCTGCAGTCTTGCAGTCTGTCTCTGAGAGCTGCAGTTATGCTGTCTCTGTCTTTGAGAGCTGCAGTCATGCAGTCTGTCTCTGAGAGCTGCAGGCATGCAGTCTCTGGGAGCTGCAGTCATGGAGTCTGTCACTGAGAGCTGCAGTCATGCTGTCTATGTCTCTGAGAGTTGCAGTCATGTAGTGTGTCTCTGAGAGCTGCAGTCATGCTGTCTCTATCTCTGAGAGCTGCAGTCATGCAGTCTGTCTCTGAGAGCTGCAGTCATGCAGTCTGTCTCTGAGAGCTGCAGTCATGCAGTCTGTCTATGAGAGCTGCAGTCATGCAGTCTGTCTCTGAGAGCTGCAATCATGCAGTCTGTCTCTGAGAGCTGCAGTCATGCAGTCTGTCTCTGAGAGCGGCAGTCATGCAGTCTGTCTCTGAGGGCTGCAGTCAGGCAGTCTGTCACTGAGAGCTGTTGTCATGCAGTCTGTCTCTGAGAGCTGCAGTCATGCAGTCTGTCTCTGAGAGCTGCAGTCTTGCTGCTGTCTCTGAGAGCTGTAGTCATGCAGTCTGTCTCTGACAATCATTTGGCTATGTGAGGGCAATCACAAAATGGCTGCCGCTCACAAAATGGAACCTGAGGGTTTCAGGACGGAAACTCTGATTTCAGGGTGATTTCGTCACCCGAATATGACGAAAATGCTTGTGCATAGTATTCTCATCATTTCCGGTCTGCTGATACCAAAATCGTCATGATACGACGATGTTTATAACACGGGTCCAGAATTCTCAGTACTACACCCTCCGTTTATTCTCCATCAAATTGTGGACATAGTAAATCCTTTCATCAACAGATTAGTTAACGATTCATTGAGTTTAGGTATTGTACCCAGAGATTGGAAAAAAGCTACAGTTAAACCTCTAATGAAAAAAACCAAATAAAAATCCGACAGAGCTCTCCAATCTACGTCCCATCTCCCTCCTGCCAATACTTGGTAAGATAACTGAAGCCATGGTACATCAAGAATTTTCACACTTCGTGGAAACTCATAACATCCTTCATCATCAACAATCTGGCTTCCGGCCTAAGCAGTCCACAGAAACTGCTCTTCTGGAATTAGCCGATTCCATAAAACTCATTCAAGATGAAGGGAAGAACGCCGTCTTGATATTGCTTGACTTATCGATACCATTTCCCATGACATACTCATTGACAGATTGAGAGGAAATGGTATAACCGATAGAGCTCTTCATTGGATTGGCTCTTTCCTCTCGGAGAGAACCCAAATTATATCCTTAGGATTTTTTTCTTCAAAGGAGAAACAAATTACTGCAGGAATCCCTCAGGGCTCCATATTGAGTCACCTGCTTTTTAACATTTACATGTCGCCTCTCATTACCCTCATTGAATCACATGGTATATGTGTCACTTCACATGCAGATGACACACAAGTGATTGTCTCCCTTGAAAAAAACTCAACTAAAGCTGAACAAAATTTCCAAATTTGCTTGATGGAGATCTTCCAGTGGATGGAAAATAACCAACTAAAATGTAATTCCAGCAAAATAGAAATCTTGCCTATTGGGAAAACCATTGAGTTCTGCCCTAGCAAATGGTGGCCGGAAGGCACCACTCCTCCTCCTGTCTCGGTGGAGTCGGCACTGAATCTGGGTATCCTCTATGACTCCTCACTTTCCTTTGACCTCCATGTTAGAAATATGGCTGGCTGCTGCTTCAATATCATAAAATCCCTGAAGACATTTTTTGATTTTCTTCCTATTGAAGCTAGAAAGTCTGTCGCAGTTTCTCTTATACTTTCTCGCCTCGATTACTGTAATGGGCTGATGGCAGGGGTAAAGAAACAAAAGCTCAAGAAGTTACAGAGCGTACAACATGCTGCAGCGCGGTTGGTGCTTAAACTTCCTAGAAAATGTTCAGCGTCTGCAGCTCTTAGAACTCTGCATTGGCTGCTGATCCACAAAACAATTCTTTTTAAGATTCTACTGACTATTTTTAGATCTCTAAATGATATCGGACCAAGGTACCTAATAAAAAGGTTTACCCATTATAATCCCACCAGAGGTTTGAGGTCAGCAGGGTATAATCTTGCTAACATCCTGAAATTTCGTCGTAAAACGAAAGGAGGCAAAACACTAGGTGTTCTGGCCTACAAGGCCTGGAATTAGATGCCAAATGATCTTAGAATGCAACCCACGGAGGCCGCGTTCAGGAAAAGGCTTAAAACTTGGCTATACAATCTGACACACACGTATGTGCTGAACCTCATCTAGTACCTCATCTCAGTTCTTCTCTACCTTTACATAGGGCCAGGATGCTCCTTTCGGAGCGACAGCTTCGCGCTTTATAAATACCACATAGAAATTATGAAAATGTCACACATGCAATCTGAAACCTTGGCAGCTCTGGTTTGTCAAATATAAAGAATCACCTCCAGGAACAGGAATATTCGAAACGCTGCTCAGCCTCATTTTAGCAGCTGTTTCTACATTACACACATTGAATGAAATACAAGTCCTCATTTCAGTTCACTCCTGAATATCATGTCTGTTCCTTTGCAGAAGTTTAAACATTAAAAACATTGCTGGTATTTCACTGAGGGAGGGAGCAGAGCTGGCATGAGGGGCTGAATCTGAGGCTCCTCAAGAGCACACCATGCAAGGGTGAGGACTATCCTTGGACTGTGAGTGTCTTAAACACCCATGTCTGTGTCTTTGCAGGTGCCAATGGTTGTTTCCCATAACACCCATGTCTGTGTCTTTGCAGGCGCCAATGCTTGTTTCCCATAACACCCATGTCTGTGTCTTTGTAGGCGCCAATGCTTGTTTCCCATGACATCCATGTCTGTGTCTTTGCAGGTGCCAATGCTTGTTTCCCGTATGAGACCCCTCCCCATGTCTGTGTCTTTGCAGGCGCCAATGGTTGTTTCCCATAACACCCATATCTGTGTCTTTGCAGGCGCCAATGCTTGTTTCCCATAACACCCATGTCTGTGTCTTTGCAGGCGCCAATGCTTGTTTCCCATAACATCCATGTCTGTGTCTTTGCAGGCGCCAATGCTTGTTTCCCATAACACCCATGTCTGTGTCTTTGTAGGTGCCAATGCTTGTTTCCTGTATGAGACCCTTCCCCATGTCTGCTTTTTTGCAGGTTTTCCCATAACACCCATGTCTGTGTCTTTGCAGGCGCCAATGCTTGTTTCCCATAACACCCATGTCTGTGTCTTTGCAGGCGCCAATGCTTGTTTTCCCATAACATCCATGTCTGTGTATTTGCTGGTGCCAATGCTTGTTTCCCGTATGAGACCCTGTCATGGACTGTGAGTTTCTCAGAAGAACCCACGTCTGTGTCATTGCAGGCGCCAATGCTTGTTTCCCTGCTGGAGGCGGCGGTTCCGTCCGCGGCCACCAGAGGGCGCTCCTCACCTGTTAATGAAACCGGCCGAGCTACATAATGGATGAAAGCAGAAGGGTTTCCTCTTCTGGGTCAGCGGCGGCAGAGACAGCACCAGCAGCGATGGTGACATCGGTTCCTGTCTCTCCTTGTGTGTGCAGCCTGGAGCAGAGGAGGAAGGAGCCCTGTCCGGTGAGCAGTGACCTTCATCTGCAGACCCCCACAGACCCCAGATCTGCCCCCCTCAATCCCAGATCTGCCCCTCCCCCCCTCAACCCTAGATCTGCCCCTGCCCCTCCTCAGACCACAGATCTGCCCCCCCAACCCCAGATCTGCCCCTGCCCCCCTCAGACCCCAGATCTGCCCCCCTCAGTCCCCAGATCTGCCCCCTCAAAACCAGATCTGCCCCTGACCCCCCAGACCCCAGATCTGCCCCCCTCATATCCCAGAACCCCTCCTCATACCCCAGATCTGCCCCTGCCCCTCCTCAGACCCCAAATCTACCCCTGCCCCCACTCACACCCCAGATCTGCCCCCGATCAACCTCCCAGGAGGAGGAGAAAGTCTGGACACGCCAGCACAGGTTTTTGCTCAGGTACACATGGCACATTTGGCATCCTCTTATTTCTAACATCCTGGGGATTGTAAGGGTACCCAGGGTTTTTGGATTCTCCTGGAGGGGACCGAGAAAATAGGCAAAATATAGCAAAATGTTTACATTTTATGAAAAAATAGGGAAAAAGTGCTCCAGAGAAAACTGTTTTTTTCCTATAAATGACACCATCGAACATTTGCTGTGCTATGGTCACCATCTTCCCAGCTTGTAGGGACAAAAACAATTTTTTTACAACTGTTTTAGCCCATTTTGCCTATTTTTTGTGCTCTCAACTTTCTTCCAGTTTTTGGTGGAATCCACTGTGAAACCCAGGGGGGATCCAGGAAAGTTGCAGATTTCTGAAAGGAGACAAAACTCAGAATTCACAAAGGGGTCATATGTGTAGATCCCTCAAGATTTTCCCAAATATGCTGACTGTTGAAATAACGAAATATTGAAAATGAGTAGGACATAAATGCCGTTTGTGACAACGTTTTCATCTGTAAATTTCTGTCACACTGGCCAATTTACAAAACTGTTATTTTTACATCTCTAAACTTGAGGGTGCCCATACTAGAATATGATTCAGAGGACGAGTCTGGCTGAGGTGTTCTGGATGGTGGTCTGGAGTTTGTGTAGCAGGGTTTTGTTGATTCCGTCGTAGAGGGCGTTGGCCTAGTCCAGTCTGCTCGTTATGAGTGCATGGGTGATGGCCTTTCTGCATTCGGTGAGGATCCACTTTAAGGTCCTGCAGAGGATGTGGAGGGAGTTGAAGCAGGTGGAGACGAGGGTGTTGATCTGGCGGTTCAAGTCTTGCTTTCTATGACGATCCTGAGATTCTTGGCATGGGTGGTGAGGGTAGATGTTCGTCCTGTCTTTAGTACCCACCAGGTGGAGTCCCACGCTGATGTGCTTTTCCCGATGATCACGGTTTAAGTCCGTCAGTGTTTTAGACAGATGATCTTCATCTAGTGGGCAATTCCAGTCACACAGGAATAAAACTTCATCCGGGTACTGGGCGTCTTGACCATGAGAGACAGTTGTGTGTCAGTGTAGGAGAGAACGTTGATGTTATGAGAGTGGATGATTCTAGCTAAAGGGATCATGTATGCATTGAAGAGGGTCGGGCTCCGCGAAGATCTGTGTCGACAAAGTCACCGGCATGAAATGTGTACGGTGACAGGATGACTGACTTGGTTCTTCCAATCAGGAAGAAGCAGATCCATCGGAGTGTGTCTCGTTGGATTCTGATCTCCTGGAGGCGTTGGATAAGGATGGGATGGGAGACTGTCTCAAACTCTACAGAGAGGACCAGGAGAATGAGATCACCATGTCTCTTCTGTCCAGAGTCATGCGGATGTCAACCATGGCGGGGATGTGGACAGTTTCCAAGCTGTAATTGGGGCTCAACCAGACTGAGTGGTTTTGAGGAGATGGTGGTCCTTGAGGTATTCAACAAAGTGTCTGTTGACCATTTTCTGCAAGACGTAAACCGGGAATGGTCGCAGGGAGATCGGCCTGTGGTTGGCGAGCGTTTAAGGGTGTTGAGGGGGTTTCCTCAGTAGTGGGAGGACAGTGGTGTCTTTCACTCAAGCAGTTCTTCCTCGGGGTCTGTAGTAAGATCGAGAGATCCACCCCTAGGCACCACCAACTCTGAATGTTGTATTAGCGCAGAGTATTGGAGTGGCCAGGCGAGGGAAAGGGGTTTAGGGGATAGGAACTGCGAGGAGCTAGGTTTCAAAAAGAGCATACATAATATTCAGATGGAACCTAAGTTTTGAGTTCCGCATAAAACATCCCCCGCTTTTGAAGGATTAGGTTTTTTTTTACCCTGTTTGGTGAACTTAGAACTCTCTCTCTATATATATTCTGCTTTTGTGAAGGTTTCTGTTTTTATACTGGCTCTCTTAAAATTAGGCTGCAAGATAAGGGGGATCAGGTGAAGTCACTTGTTCAACGCCTTAGCTACATTCGATTCTAGACACTGCTACAAGGATACATTCCGTAAAGAGTTTCATTAAATATTTCTCTTCTTCAATAGTTCAATGCCCCAGGTTAAGTCATCTGGCTGCGAAAGAAAGTTACATGAACTGAACAATAATATTCATGAATCATGTTCTTTATTCTTCAGCCAAATGGTTATGTCTCTACGGAGCTGCCTTCCCTGGAATTGTTTCAACTAATAATGGTCTTTAGTAGTAGCGCAAGACATCAGGTTACATTTAGTCTATTCCTTCGAACTAAACTATGATGAGGTTTGCAACGCTAAAAGGTTCGGCCGACTCAGCCCTTACCAGGGGTTTCACTCTCTCCCAAGTGGAGGCTGGATCTTTGGCAGGGCGGGCGTACACACCACCAAAGCGCTCAGCTGAAGAAACCCTGGCCAACAAACTTTGTCAACAAAACTGAGTGATCCAGTTTATCCCGGGAGCTCAGGAAAGAAGGGGTTACTTCGATCATTTCCTGGAATAGTAATCACGCGGTTCTGAACAGGCACCATTTTATACACGAACCCCACCCAGCATGGTCACCAAGCATGGCCACCAAGCATGGCCACCAAGCATGGCCACCCATCATGGCCACCCAGCATGGCCACCCAGCATGGCTACCCAGCATGGCCACCCAGCATGGTCAGCAATCGCTGCTTTTGGGAATTGCAGTGCAGATGCGCGATCGTTCTCTGGAACTTAATAATTGGCAATATTAGTCCCAGTGCAGGGGCTCCACGTCAGTCAGGGAGTGGAGAGGATGGTCACCCCTCCCTTTCCCAACTCGTCATAGGGGGTGGATTCATCCCTGTGACGAGTTGTGAAAGGGTGGGGTAGAGGCTGCAGGCAAACAGAAAGCTGGGAGCTTGAGTCTGCGCACTTTGTGTTCCGGACTTTGAAGACACACTGCGCAGACTCAAGGCGTCGGCTTCCCGCGCGTCTAATGATGACTGGAGCACGTGGGAGCAGGGTGCCATGATTCATTTGCAGCTCCGGTGCCTGTGTTTCACTGGCAGCCAGGAGGTGAGGAGCGGACACGGTGGTCGCACCACAGCGGCCTGTCCGCATCCCCTACAAGCTGCCCTTCCTTGCCCTGGCCTGATCCAAAGGTGACTCCTGCACTAAGGACGCAGCGTCTGCGCCGGCTCTCCGCGGCTTCTCAGGATGATATCAGCTGCTTGTAGGTTTATTCTTGTCTTCATTTAGAGGTGCAGTCCATCCTGCACGGTACTCCGTTCTCTCTCTGCCTTCTCTGCAAAGCTTGGGGAATATTTAAAGTAAGAGGGGCCCTTTGTGCAAGGCCGCAGTGGTGTCTTCCATGCCTGTGTGTATTAACATTTGTATAAAAATGTTTGTAGGAAACTTATCAATGTAGTGAGTAGCGACCTTTTACTCATGACTGCTGACCGGGGCAAATGTTCACCGCTAATGTTAAATGAAAGCACGGCAGAGAGTCCTAAAGACAGAGCAGCAGCAGTGGTCTTAGCGTGTGGATTATTCCTCTGTGTCGACACCTGCTGGGAAAATTCATATTTAACTCACAATCACATGGTGCTTTAAATTAAATAAATACACTTCCAGAACATGTAAGGGGCTACCAAGTTCTACATAGATATTATTACGCATTACACCAAAGTATTTTTTTGGGTCTCGCGTACGCAGCACGCATAGGAGGAGACCTTTAGTTATCAATTTCCTTTTCCTGCCAAAAATTTGCATGCTTCGCATTGCTTTCAATGGCAACGTGTGCACGTTTGGTGATTCCCTTGTGGGAGCGAGCTTTGAAACCATCTCTTTGTAATTAGCAGATGGTTCGTGCTCGCTCCCGCAAGGGAAACAGGTGCAGGCCCCTTCCTCTCTCCCCTGCCCCTGCTGCCTCCTCCTGTCCTCTTGATTTTTTTACTTTTACTGCGAGGCGTGCGCGCTTGTTTTTAAATGCAGTTAAAACAGAAAACAGTTAACTTTTAATAGTTGATGTTCTACCCTTCCCTAAGGACCCAAAGTGAGTGAGCAAGTGTACCAACCAAATTGTCTTGTGTTCCCTGTGGCTTCTACAGCTCACAGTGTGTGTTGCCCAGGTTGTATGAATGTGAGGGCAGGCTAGTTGTGTGGGATGGAGGCTTGAGGATGGGTTGGGAGGGTCTGGGCTCGCCAGATGAGTTTTGCTTGAACCGTTTGTGGTGTCATGGAAGCTGTGGTGAGGGGGTTCTCCTGGCCTCTAACAGAGAATTGTGCAGGCCTTTGTTCCCAGGCCTGGCGCCAGGGTGCTGGCCGAGTTGCTTTAAAAGTGGCTGCTACAGTGAAATTTTTTAAAGCAACCAGCTATTTCAGTTATTGCACATGGGATGGATGCATCCGGTGTTCTGCTGGCAGTTTTAGGCACCAGAATATGCCATTCAGACACGCAACGCTTAATCGAACTCATCATTTCCTGTGATATAGCATGCTGTCGTCCTACAGCTGGTGAGCTGTGTAACCAGAATTGACTGAAGAGGACACAACGGTCGGTGCCTGCACCAGTGATCATTATAACTAATTGTTCCATGCCTATCATGATAGAAATGCAAGTAAGGTGATGTGAAGGAACTGTCCCCATGTCGCGGTCCTCAGACGGCTCTGCCCGCGTGTTTACCTAGCAGGCTGTGGGCAGGTGAGTGCCAAGGCACTCTTTTCGTGTGTGTAAGGTAAGCATCTAAAGATATAGCACCTAAACTAAAACATGGTGGATATTGGCTAAAACACAGAAACAATCTACATTGTTGAAAGAATAGGCATGGGGGGGTTATTCGTCCCTAGATTGGGCAAATGGATGCCATGTGCGTCCGGTTCAGAGGGCCCTGAAGCATGTTTGTATGTCCACGCAGCTGTGGCAATAGAAACGTGTGAGGTGTTT